>NC_134267.1:235327671-236030171 GCF_031893055.1 Leptodactylus fuscus
GAGTATATTGGGAATACAAATACCCTCATTTCTTGCTACTGCCATATAGTGCCAGTTTCTGACTGGGAATTCAAAGAATATATTGGGGTTACGTGCACCCACAATTTTTACTACTGGTATACAGTGCCATTGTCTGACTGGGAATTCAAAGAATATATTGGGGTTATAAATACCCTCATTTCTTGCTACTGCCATATAGTGCCAGTTTCTGACTGGTAATTCAAAGAATATATTGGGGTTACGTGCACCCACAATTTTTACTACTGGTATACAGTGCCATTGTCTGACTGGGAATTCAAAGAGTATATTGGGAATACAAATACCCTCATTTCTTGCTACTGCCATATAGTGCCAGTTTCTGACTGGGAATTCAAAGAATATATTGGGGTTACGTGCACCCACAATTTTTACTACTGGTATACAGTGCCATTGTCTGACTGGGAATTCAAAGAATATATTGGGGTTATAAATACCCTCATTTCTTGCTACTGCCATATAGTGCCAGTTTCTGACTGGTAATTCAAAGAATATATTGGGGTTACGTGCACCCACAATTTTTACTACTGGTATACAGTGCCATTGTCTGACTGGGAATTCAAAGAGTATATTGGGAATACAAATACCCTCATTTCTTGCTACTGCCATATAGTGCCAGTTTCTGACTGGGAATTCAAAGAATATATTGGGGTTACGTGCACCCACAATTTTTACTACTGGTATACAGTGCCATTGTCTGACTGGGAATTTAAAGAGTATATTGGGAATACAAATACCCTCATTTCTTGCTACTGCCATATAGTGCCAGTGTCTGACTGGGAATTCAAAGAATATATTGGGGTTACGTGCACCCACAATTTTTACTACTGGTATACAGTGCCAATTTCTAACTAGGAATTCAAAATGCGCAAGGCTCCCGGAAAGGGACGTGGACGAGGCCGTGGGCGAGGTCGGGGGAATGGTTCTGGGGAGCAAGGTAGCAGTGAAGCCACAGGGCGTCCCGTGCCTACTCCTGTGGGGCAGCAAGCATTGCGCCACTCCACAGTGCCAGGGTTGCTTGCCACATTAACTAAACTGCAGGGTACAAACCTTAGTAGGCCCGAGAACCAGGAACAGGTCTTGCAATGGCTGTCAGAGAACGCTTACAGCACATTGTCCAGCAGCCAGTCAGACTCTGCCTCCTCTCCTCCTATTACCCAACAGTCTTGTCTTCCTTCCTCCCAAAATTCCAAAGCTTTACAGAACAATAACCCAAACTGTCCCTGCTCCCCAGAGCTGTTCTCCGCTCCTTTCATTGTCCCTCAACCTGCCTCTCCACGTCACAATTCCACGAACCTAACAGAGGAGCATCTGTGTCCAGATGCTCAAACACTAGAGTCCCCTCCATCTCCGTTCGATTTGGTGGTGGATGACCAGCAACCCACCCTCATCGACGATGATGTGACGCAGTTGCCGTCAGGGCATCCAGTTGACCGGCGCATTGTGCGGGAGGAGGAGATGAGACAGGAGTTGGAAGAGGAAGTGGTGGATGATGAGGACACTGACCCGACCTGGACAGGGGGGATGTCAAGCGGGGAAAGTAGTGTGGATGTTGAGGCAGGTGCAGCACCAAAAAGGGTAGCTAGAGGCAGAGGCAGAGGTCAGCAGCTTAGGCGAAGCCAGGCCACACCCGGAATCTCCCAAGATGTTCCAGTTCGTACCCAGCCCCGAAAAACTCCCACCTCGAGGGCACGTTTCTCGAAGGTGTGGAGTTTTTTCAAGGAATGCGCCGAGGACAGATATAGTGTTGTCTGCACAATTTGCCTCTCGAAATTGATTAGGGGCTCTGAGAAGAGCAACCTGTCCACCACTTCAATGCGCCGTCATTTGGAATCCAAGCACTGGAATCAGTGGCAGGCAGCAACGGCAGGACAAAGGCCGCCTGCCGTTCACGCCACTGCCACTGCCTCTGCCACTGCCTCTGCCTCTGCCACTGCCACTGCTGACTGTGCTGGCGATGCACTCCAGAGGACGAGCCAGGACACCACTTCATCTGCCTCCGCCACTTTGTTGACTTCTACCTCATCCTCCCCTGGTCCTGTCTTATCTCCTTCTCCTGCACCATCAAAGGCACCATCAGGCGTTTCTTTACAACAACCCACCATCTCTCAGACATTGGAGCGGCGGCAGAAATACACTGCTAACCACCCACACGCGCAAGCCTTGAACGCCAACATCGCTAAACTGCTGGCCCAGGAGATGTTGGCGTTCCGGCTTGTTGAAACTCCCGCCTTCCTGGACCTGATGGCAACTGCGGCACCTCGCTATGCCGTCCCTAGCCGTCACTACTTCTCCCGGTGTGCCGTCCCCGCCTTGCACCAGCACGTGTCACTCAACATCAGGCGGGCCCTTAGTTCCGCGCTTTGCACAAAGGTCCACTTGACCACCGACGCGTGGACAAGTGCATGCGGACAGGGACGCTACATTTCACTGACGGCACACTGGGTGAATGTAGTTGAGGCTGGGACTGCTTCCCAAACTGGCCCGGTGTACCTCGTCTCCCCGCCTAACATTCCTGGCAGGGACACGAGAAGAACACCCCCCTCCTCCTCCTCCTCTACCGCCTCCTCCTCCGCCACCGCCTCCTCCTCCGCCACCGCCTCCTCCTCCGCTGTTAGATTGACCCCAGCTACGAGTTGGAAACGTTGCAGCACTGGCGTTGGTAGACGTCAGCAGGCTGTGCTGAAGCTGATCAGCTTGGGGGACAGACAGCACACTGCCTCCGAGGTGAGGGATGCCCTCCTCGATGAGACGGCAATATGGTTTGAGCCGCTGCACCTGGGCCCAGGCATGGTCGTTTGTGATAACGGCCGGAACCTGGTAGCAGCTCTGGAGCTTGCCGGACTCCAACATGTTCCATGCCTGGCCCACGTCTTCAACCTAGTGGTGCAACGTTTCCTAAAGAGCTACCCCAATGTTCCAGAGCTACTGGTGAAAGTGCGGCGCATGTGCGCCCACTTTCGCAAGTCGACAGTAGCCGCTGCTAGCTTAAAATCTCTCCAGCAACGCCTGCATGTGCCACAACACCGGCTTTTGTGCGACGTCCCCACACGCTGGAACTCAACGTTTCAGATGTTGAATAGAGTGGTTGAGCAGCAGAGACCTTTGATGGAATACCAGCTACAAAACCCTAGGGTGCCACAAAGTCAGCTGCCTCAGTTTCACATCCATGAGTGGCCATGGATGAGAGACCTTTGTGACATCCTACGGGTCTTTGAGGAGTCCACAAGGAGGGTGAGCTCTGAGGATGCGATGGTGAGCCTTACAATCCCGCTCTTGTGTGTTCTGAGAGAATCCCTGATTGACATCAGGGATAACTCAGATCACACAGAGGAGTTAGGGATAGCATCCGATCCGTCACAGCTGGAGAGTAGGTCCACACATCTGTCCGCTTCACTGCGTTTAATGGAGGAGGAGGAGGAGGAGGAGGAGGAAGAAGAGTTGTCCGATGATGTGATGGTGATACAGGAGGCTTCCGGGCAACTTCGAATCGTCCCATTGTTGCAGCGCGGATGGGTAGACATGGAGGATGAGGAGGAATTGGAGATTGAACTTTCCGGTGGGGCCAGAGGAGTCATGCCAACTAACACTGTGGCAGACATGGCTGAGTTCATGTTGGGGTGCTTTACAACCGACAAGCGTATTGTCAAAATCATGGAGGACAACCAGTACTGGATCTTTGCTATCCTTGACCCCCGGTATAAAAACAACATCTCGTCTTTTATTCCGGTAGAGGGGAGGGCCAATCGCATCAATGCTTGCCACAGGCAATTGGTGCAGAATATGATGGAGATGTTTCCAGCATGTGACGTTGGCGGCAGGGAGGGCAGTTCCTCCAGTAGGCAACCAAGTTCTCACCGGTCCACACAAACGAGGGGCACACTGTCTAAGGTCTGGGACACCTTGATGGCACCCCCTCGCCAAAGTGCCGCCACGGAGGGTCCTAGTGTCACCAGGCGTGAGAAGTATAGGCGCATGTTGCGGGAATACCTTTCCGACCACAGCCCTGTCCTCTCCGACCCCTCTGCGCCCTACACGTATTGGGTGTCGAAGTTGGACCTGTGGCTTGAACTTGCCCTATATGCCTTGGAGGTGCTGTCCTGTCCTGCCGCCAGCGTCCTATCTGAGAGGGTGTTCAGTGCAGCCGGTGGCATCATCACTGACAAGCGCACCCGTCTGTCAGCTGAGAGTGCCGACCGGCTCACTTTGATAAAAATGAACCACCACTGGATAGAGCCTTCATTTTTGTGCCCACCTGTGTAAAGCACCCCAACATGAAACTCCATGTCTGTACTCAACCTCTCCAATTCCTCCGCATCCTCATACTCATCCACCATAAGCGTTGCACAATTCTGCTAATACTAGGCTCCCTCCAACATGATTTCCCCCAACTCTGCTGGTTAGAGGCTCCCTCCACCCTGATTTCCACCAACTCTGCTGGTTAGAGGCTCCCTCCACCCTGCTTTCCCACAACTCTGCTGGTTAGAGGCTCCTTCCACCATGAATTTGCCAAAACTGGGCTGTTTAGAGGCTCCCTCCACCATGAATTGGTCCAAACTGGGCTGGTTAGAGGCTCCCTCCACCATTAATTGGTCCAAACTGGGCTGGTTAGAGGCTCCCTCCACCATGAATTTGCCCAAACTGGGCTGTTTAGAGGCTCCCTCCACCATGAATTTGCCCAAACTGGGCTGTTTAGAGGCTCCCTCCACCATGAATTGGTCCAAACTGGGTTTTTTAGAGGCTCCCTCCACCATGAATTGGTCCAAACTGGGCTGGTTAGAGGCTCCCTCCACCATGAATTGATCCAAACTGGGGTGGTTAGAGGCTCCCTCCACCATTAATTGGTCCAAACTGGGCTGGTTAGAGGCTCCCTCCACCATTAATTGGTCCAAACTGGGCTGGTTAGAGGCTCCCTCCACCATTAATTGGTCCAAACTGGGCTGGTTAGAGGCTCCCTCCACCTTGAATTTGCCCAAACTGGGCTGTTTAGAGGCTCCCTCCACCATGAATTTGCCCAAACTGGGCTGGTTAGAGGCTCCCTCCACCATGAATTGGTCCAAACTGGGGTTTTTAGAGGCTCCCTCCACCATGAATTGGTCCAAACTTGGCTGTTTAGAGGCTCCCTCCACCATTAATTGGTCCAAACTGGGCTGGTTAGAGGCTCCCTCCACCATGAATTGGTCCAAACTGGGTTTTTTAGAGGCTCCCTCCACCATGAATTTGCCCAAACTGGGCTGTTTAGAGGCTCCCTCCACCATGAATTTGCCCAAACTGGGCTGGTTAGAGGCTCCCTCCACCATGAATTGGTCCAAACTGGGGTTTTTAGAGGCTCCCTCCACCATGAATTGGTCCAAACTTGGCTGTTTAGAGGCTCCCTCCACCATGAATTGGTCCAAACTGGGGTGGTTAGAGGCTCCCTCCACCATTAATTGGTCCAAACTGGGCTGGTTAGAGGCTCCCTCCACCATTAATTGGTCCAAACTGGGCTGGTTAGAGGCTCCCTCCACCATGAATTGGTCCAAACTGGGTTTTTTAGAGGCTCCCTCCACCATGAATTTGCCCAAACTGGGCTGTTTAGAGGCTCCCTCCACCATGAATTGGTCCAAACTGGGCTGGTTAGAGGCTCCCTCCACCATGAATTTCCCAAAACTTGGCTGTTTAGAGGCTCCCTCCACCATTAATTGGTCCAAACTGGGCTGGTTAGAGGCTCCCTCCACCATGAATTGGTCCAAACTGGGGTTTTTAGAGGCTCCCTCCACCATGAATTGGTCCAAACTTGGCTGTTTAGAGGCTCCCTCCACCATGAATTGGTCCAAACTGGGGTGGTTAGAGGCTCCCTCCACCATTAATTGGTCCAAACTGGGCTGGTTAGAGGCTCCCTCCACCATGAATTGGTCCAAACTGGGTTTTTTAGAGGCTCCCTCCACCATGAATTTGCCCAAACTGGGCTGGTTAGAGGCTCCCTCCACCATGAATTGGTCCAAACTGGGGTTTTTAGAGGCTCCCTCCACCATGAATTTGCCCAAACTGGGCTGTTTAGAGGCTCCCTCCACCATGAATTGGTCCAAACTGGGTTTTTTAGAGGCTCCCTCCACCATGAATTGGTCCAAACTGGGCTGGTTAGAGGCTCCCTCCACCATGAATTGGTCCAAACTGGGGTGGTTAGAGGCTCCCTCCACCATTAATTGGTCCAAACTGGGCTGGTTAGAGGCTCCCTCCACCATTAATTGGTCCAAACTGGGCTGGTTAGAGGCTCCCTCCACCATGAATTTGCCCAAACTGGGCTGTTTAGAGGCTCCCTCCACCATGAATTTGCCCAAACTGGGCTGGTTAGAGGCTCCCTCCACCATGAATTGGTCCAAACTGGGGTTTTTAGAGGCTCCCTCCACCATGAATTGGTCCAAACTTGGCTGTTTAGAGGCTCCCTCCACCATTAATTGGTCCAAACTGGGCTGGTTAGAGGCTCCCTCCACCATGAATTGGTCCAAACTGGGTTTTTTAGAGGCTCCCTCCACCATGAATTTGCCCAAACTGGGCTGTTTAGAGGCTCCCTCCACCATGAATTGGTCCAAACTGGGGTGGTTAGAGGCTCCCTCCACCATTAATTGGTCCAAACTGGGCTGGTTAGAGGCTCCCTCCACCATTAATTGGTCCAAACTGGGCTGGTTAGAGGCTCCCTCCACCATGAATTTGCCCAAACTGGGCTGGTTAGAGGCTCCCTCCACCATGAATTGGTCCAAACTGGGTTTTTTAGAGGCTCCCTCCACCATGAATTTGCCCAAACTGGGCTGGTTAGAGGCTCCCTCCACCATGAATTGGTCCAAACTGGGGTTTTTAGAGGCTCCCTCCACCATGAATTTGCCCAAACTCTGCTGGTTAGAGGCTCAATCCACCCTGATTTTCAAAACAAATGTTGGTGCCAACCTCAACTTACTACAAGGGCCAAATTCACTGCTGGTGACAAGCTCTCCTCACTGCAAGTGCCAAATACACATGTTTCAAGGTGTTTTCCTACTGTCAGAGAGGTGGTATTGAGTGTGTAAAGTGTGTAGTTGTTAGGCTGTGATGTTGGGGTAATAGAGGGTCTTTGGTGTGTTAGATGCCCCCAGACATGCTTCCCCTGCTGTCCCAGTGTCATTCCAGAGGTGTTGGCATCATTTCCTGGGGTGTCATAGTGGACTTGGTGACCCTCCAGACACGGATTTGGGTTTCCCCCTTAACGAGTATCTGTTCCCCATAGACTATAATGGGGTTCGAAACCCGTTCGAACACACGAACATTGAGCGGCTGTTCGAATCGAATTTCGAACCTCGAACATTTTAGTGTTCGCTCATCTCTAGTAAGCACGCTTTTAGAAATAGAAGTGGTAATAGCATAAGATTATATACAACTAATATTTTTCTAATAATGTATGAATCAAAGAGAAATGTAAATTCCATCAATATTTGGCTGGCCATGTCCAGATATGTATATATGTACTTTTCAGTTATACCATTTTGGGGAATGTCTGATGTTTTGATAGCTTTTCAATCAAAAATTTTTATGAGAGGACAAATGGCAAAAAAAAAATAAAAAAAAAAAAATGGTGATTTGGCTCTTTTTATTTGTATTTATTTTTTTTTAATGCTATGGCATTAACCATATGGGAAAATTACTTTTATAGGTTTGTAGACTGGGCGTTTTCAGAGGAGGGGGTGTATACTTTGTTTTTGATGTATGTTTATTTGTTTAAATTTATTTTTATTTCAAATCTAGTGGAAGCGCGGTGATTTCAATTTTTAGCTTTTATAAAGATTTTTAAGGTCAGGGGACAATCGTACACATTAGGGAGAGTGTGTGCCTACATAGGCGTATGGAGACTTACAAGTCATTCCTGCTCCACTAGGGATTCTGGGTAAAAAATATGCAAATCTATTCTCCAGGATGTAATTAGGAGAACAGTGTCTCTGTATGCTGTCCTCTAGGGACAACCCCCTTAACCGCTTCCCGACCGGCCCCTGTAGATTAACGTCGGCGCGGCTTGGGCTCTGTGCCGCGCCGACGTTAATTAACGGACCCTTTTAAAATGGGGATCGGGTCTCCCCGAGGGTCGGGAGCTCCGTGGACCCAGTGCTAATAGCTGCTGGGGTCCACGGAGACATGATCGGGACCTGATAGATTCAGGTCCCGATCATGTAGTGGCCATGTCAGGGAAAGTTTGTTGGAGTAACAAACTTTCCCTGACATGCGATGCCGCCCGCAGGTTAGATGATCCTGCGGGCGGCATCGGAAGCAAGTTTATAGCTAACACTGTGCCCGATGTACTCCGCTCGGAGCTGGTCTCCGAGAGGAGGTTTTAACCCCTTAGATGCATCACCGCCATATCCAAGGGGCTTAGAAAAGGTTAAAAATGCCCCCTGGGCACCCCCTGCAGGGAGATCGGGGGGTGCCCATAAGTATCTTCTGCAGCCTGAGGTCTGACCAGTGACCCCAGGCTGCTAACAGCCCCCAGTACCTGGTTGATCCTGCCGACTATTGAGGAAGCCAGCCGATACGTCTGTATCAGCTGGCTTCCTCCATAGACTGCAATGCACTGTATTGCAGTCTATAGCATAGAGCCAGTGATCCTCTCTGATCGCTGGTTCTTGTGTCCTTATAGGACAAATAAAAAATGTAAATAAAAAGTTAAAAAAATAAATAAATAAAGTGTGTAAATTTTTTTTAATATAGTTATAAAACCCCTTTTCTTATATAAAATTTATATATATATATACGTATATATATATTAAAAAAAAATAATAATAAAAACGATACATATTTGGTATCAACGCGTCCGTCACAACCTGTACAATAAAACTGAAACAATATTTAACCTACACAGTGAATACCGTAAAAAAACCCCGCAAAAAACCCCGCAAAAGTAATGTTTTTTCGCCATCTCACCTTACAAAATATGCTTTAAAAAGTGATCAAAAAGTCACATGTACCCCAAAACAGCACCAATACAAAGCACAGGTTGTCCCGCAAAAAATAAGCCATTATCTTTGCGCTGGTGATGGAACCCCTGGAGGAGTCCATTCGGACGGCGGATAATATTGAGGGTATTACTGTGGGCCGCCAGCAACATAAAATTGGCTTATATGCTGATGATGTTATACTTGCCCTGACTTCCCCTGGTTCTTCCTTGAGTGCTGCTACGGAGGTTCTAAAGAGATTTGGTGAAGTTTCTTATTATAAGGTAAATTCCTCCAAATCACAGATATTGCCTGTTATCATCTCCCCCTCGTTGAGACGGGATCTCAGTTCTCAATTCCCCTACCAATGGAATGACTCCCGTATAGCTTATCTTGGTATCTCCCTGACGGCCCCTAGTTCTGACCTGTTCTCTGCTAATTATATCCCCCTTCTGACCAAAATCACTTCTCTCCTTGCCTCCTTCTCACAACCGATGTTGTCTTGGGCTAGCAGAATTGCCATTGTCAAAATGATGGTGTTACCCTTAATTTTGTATATGTTTCGTACAGTCGCCATCCCCCTCCCTGACTCATATTTTACCAAGCTTCAGTCTATTCTTTCCAACTACATTTGGGAGGGTAAGAGATCCAGGGTCCGACTTAAGGTGATGACGCGCCCTTGGTCCCATGGGGGTGCGGGTGTCCCGGATGTTAGAAAATATTATATGGCGTCTATCCTTGATCAACTTAAGGTCGGGTGGGATGAGACTTCTAAATGGCGTTGGGCCGAAATCGAGGAAAGCCTTTTAGATGCCCCACTTTTGAGTATTTTACGCCCTAAGGATTTGAGCCCACCCATCACTTCCCCTCCCTTACTGAGTATTAGGGCCTCAGTGTCTGCTTGGCGTTACTTTTTGTCATACACCTCCAGGGAAGACCTGGTCCCTTTGTCAAAGCTACCCATATTATATTTGACCTCTTTTCTCCCCCAGCTGCGACTCCGTGGATGGGTCTCTAGGGGTCTCTATAAAGTTGCTCATCTGTATACGGATGACGGGCTTAAGTCGTTCTCCATGTTACAGGAAGAGTTCCAGCTCCCTAAAACGGACTTCTTTAAATATTTGCAGTTGCGTCATTTCTTTCAATCCTACGAGCCCTCTAGATTGACCTTTCCTAGGCTAGCCTTAAAACTGTGGAATAGGTCCTCGCCTGTTAGAGGTGGGTTATCTGTGTTTTATGGCTTTTTCTCTGTCCCCCCGGAGCGGGTCAAGCCTCTTCACCTGCTCCGTTGGGAAGCGGATCTTGCCAGAACCATCCCTCTGTCTGACTGGTATACGGCAGCTGGGTTTGTTAAGCGCGTATCTAAGGGGGCGTCTCATTGGGAAACGGCCTTGAAAATTATGCTGCGGTGGTATAGGACTCCGGTCCAAATGGCGCATATTGATTCTTCTTGTTCCAGACTCTGCTGGAGGGGGTGCGGCCAAGTAGGTTCATTCTTGCATTTGTGGTGGGACTGCCCACCGGTTCGAGCCTTCTGGATAGCGGTATTTCATTTCATGTCCACCATAGCTGGTTTTGATATTAGTCCTTCTCCTGGTCTCGCCCTTTGTTTCTTAGACGTTGGTAGTTTTCCCCCAGAGATGCAGGTCGTTCTGGGGCAGATCGTGCTCGCAGCTCGGGCCATGATTGCTCGTCAGTGGAAGTCCGCTCTTTGTTTGACCTTAGCTGAATTATTTCACCATGTGAACTTGGCATGTACCTTGGAACGTTTGTTGTCTAACAAAAACCATACTTACGCCAAGTTTCAATCCCAGTGGTCTCTTTGGATTTCGTATGTTGAGTCTAATAAGGGTGTTCTTTCTCCTCGGCCTCAGGCTGCTCCCATGGGGACCCCTTGATCACTATCTGCCTACTATGTTGTTATCCCAGGTGGCTTTATTTTATTTTATTTTCTTATTTTATTTTTTGGATGTATTTTGTGTTTCTTTGGTATTGTAATCAGGTATGTGGCTATGTTGTTTATGTTATTGTTTGGTTTTCTCGTTCTTTTCTGTTCCTATTCCGTCTCCCCTATTTTTCTTTTTCCTTTTCTGTTCCCTTCTGGTTGTGTTCCCCTTTTCATTCCTTTCCTGCCTTCTCGTAGAATTGGTGTCTTTGTAGCGTTTGTATATCTGGTCCTTTGGTCTTTGTTTGTTTGGTCACATTTGTGTCATTCATGTATTTGGGTTGCAGCCCAAAGTTCCAGTTTGCAATTCTTATTCTACTGATTGGACTTATGCCGATTCTTCTTATGTTTGTAATTGCTTTTTTATTGTATTGTAAAAGTTTTCTTCTTTTCAATAAAAATCATATTTAAAATAAAAAATAAGCCATAAACCAATTCTGTCAACCGAAAACTAAAAATGTTACACCTCTCAGAAGTTGGTGATGCAAAAGTAAATGATTTACATCCCCAAATGGATTTTTTGTTCTGCAAAACTAGTAACACATAAAAAAAACAATATAAATGAGGTATCGCCGTAATCATACCGACCCACAGAATAAAGGTCACATGTTACTTATGCTATATGCCTTGCAGAAAAAAAAATTTAAAGGCAAAACACAATACCAGAATTGATAGGGATTTTTTTTTAATTCACCAAGAAAGAGTTAATAAAAGTTAGTCAATATGTTAAAAACACCCAAAAATGTTATAACAAAATACATCTCATACCGCGAACATCAAGCCCTCATGCGGCCACATCACCAGAAAAATAAAAAAAAATTATAGCTTGTACAATGTGAAGACAAAACCCCCCAAAATCACCAAATCATAAGAACACAACTGGCTGCGGCAGGAAGGGAATGTATAAGCTGTGTGAGCGAATACTGGGGTACAAACCAGATTTAGAGCTTATGAGGAAAAATAAACCAGAACTGCACCCCAGAGTGACCCCCCTCAAACATAGTAGCTACTGGGGATATAGTAGGGAATTTGGTGTTCCAAATGTAGTCCGCACAGCTTACATATCTACTATTCACCATCCGCTGTGCAATCATGTTTAGGATACTATTGCCCGATACACCCCCTAATAAGTTCTTTGAGGGGTGCAGTTTTTAAAACGGGGTCATTCTCTAAGGGATTCCACTTTACTGGTACTTTAGAGGCTCTACAAACCTGACATGGGCAACCAGATACCAAACATCTGAATCTGCGATCCAAAAAACAAAATAGCGCTCCTTCCCTTCTGTGCTCGACTGTGCCCAAACAGCTGTTTCTACCCACATATGGCATTAAGTACGTTATCCTGGGTACACCAGTGTCATACCTGTGGGCATAAACTGCTGCTTGGGTACACAGCAGGGCGCAGAAGGGAAGGAGCAATATGTGCTTTTGGACAGCTGATTTAGATTGTTGGTGTTTGGACACCATGTCACATTTGTAGAGGCTCTAAAATTTCCCCTACAAAATGGGGTCACTTGTTGGAGAATTCCAAATTTCTGTCAACTCCAGGGCTCTGCAAAAACAACATGGCGTCAGGAAACCCCTCCAAATCTGTACACCAAAAGCTAAAAAGCCCACTGCTCCTTCCCTTCTGAGCCCTGCTGTGTGCCCAAGCAGCAGTATACACCCACATATATAACTTCTTTCTACCCGGGATGGCCCCTTAATAGTTTTAGGAGTGCAGGTCTCTGACAACACAAAGTCGGTACAACTCATTGGGCGCCGAAATGGCAGATTTCTTTCAAAATTTAAATTTTCATTTTGTGCATTAATTTTTGGAAAGCATTTTTAGGCTCAGAAGGATAATACCCCTTGATACATTCCTTGACGGGTGTAATTTTTAAAATGGGGTCACTTTTGAGGGGTTTCCATTGTATTGATACTTTAGGGGCTCAGCTAATGAGACATGGCACCTGAAAACTATTCCAGCAACATCTGCCCTCCAAAAACCAAATAGCGCTCTTTCCATTCTGAGCCCCACTATGTACCCATACAGGAGATTATGGCCACGTATGAGGTATTGCTGTGTTCAGGAGAAATTGTGTAACAAACTGTGGGGGGGATTTTTCTCATTTAACCCCTTGTGAAAATGAAAACTTTGGAGATAAAGGGACATTTTAGTAAATTTTAACCTAGACATCCCAAGGTTATTAAAATCTGTGAAATAGCTATAGGGTCAAACTACTCACTATACCCCTCAATGAATACCTTAAAGGGTCTAGTTTATAAAATGTGGTCATTTATGGGGGTTTTCAATTGTTTTGGTAAATCAAATCTTGTTTGAATGTGCAATGGGTCTGAATCATTTTGAAGCAAAAATTGTGTCTTGAAACCCAGTTGGTGCTGCCATCTTTTTGGGCCCTACTGTGCGTCCGTACATAGGATTAAGGCCACAAAGTGTACATTTTTGAACACAGGAGAAATGGGGTCATATATTTTGGAGTGTTTTTCTTTATTTTCATGTGTTATGGGGGAAAAAACTGCCTTTAAAATGACACTTTTGTTTAAAAAAATATGAAAATTTTTTGTTTGCCGCAAATTTTTTCAAAACCTATGGGGTCAAAATACTCACTATAACCCTCAATGAATACCTCAAGGGGTCTAGTTTCCAAAATGGTGTCACAATTTGGAGGTTTCTACTGTCTGGACACCTAGAGGGCTCTGCAAATGAGACATAGTGCTTGATCATGATTCCAGCAAAATCTGGCCTCCAAAACCCAATTAGCGCTCTTTACGTTCTGAGCGCTGCCATGTGTCCGTATATCAATATACCAGAACATATGGGGTATTGTTGCAATCAATAGAAAGTGTGTAGCAATATGTGGGTTGCAATTTCTCCTTTAACCCCTTTTGAAGATGAAAATTTGGGGGCTAATGTGACATTATATTAGAAAAAAAATGTAAAATTTTCATGTCTCAATGGTAGAAAAAATCTGTGAAACACTTGTAGGGTTAAAGTGCTCACTATACCCCTGGATACATTCCTTGAGGGGTCTAGTTTTCAAAATGGTGTCATATTGAGGGGGTTTCCACTGTTCTGGCACTTCAGGGGCTCTGCAAATGCGACATGGTGCCTGAAACAGATTCCAGCAAAATCTGCCCTCCAAAATCCCAATAGCGCTCCTTCTGTTCTGGACCCTACAGTGTGCCCATACATCATTTAACATTCTCACATGGAATAGTTTCATGCTTGGGGGAAATTGCTTAATATAATTTAGAATGCGTTTTCTCCTTTAACCCATTGTGAATGTGTAAGTTCTAGGGCTAAATGAATATATTAGTGAAAAAAAAAATTAAATTGTAAATTTGACCTCTATTTTGTTTTAATTGCCGTGAAATGCTGAAAGGGTTAAGAAACTTCCTAAATGCAGTTATGAATTCTTACAGGAGTGAAGTTTTTAGAATGGGGTGATTTATGGGGGTTTCTATTAGAGAGGCCTTTCAAGACCCCTTCAGAACTGAACTGGTCCCTTGAAAAATGTGTGTTGGAAATATTCTTAAAAATTTGGAAAATTGCTGCTTGACTTGTAAGACTTATAACATCTGAAAAAATGAAAGGGCAATTAAAGTTTGATGCCAATATAAAGCAAAGATATGGTAAATTAAATGTATGAAGTAATTTGGGTAGTATGACATTCTACATGAAAGGTATGCAATTTCAAAGTTTGAAAATTGCATTTTTTTCAAAATTTTCGTCAAATTTCCTATTTTTTCATCATTAAAGACAAAACATATCGACCAAAATGTACCACTGACACGAAGTACAATGTGTTGCGAAAAAAACAATCTCAGAATCACCATGATAAGTTAATGCATCTCAAAGTTATTACCACATAAAGTGACACGTCAGATTTGAAAAATGAGGCCTGGTCATCTAGGTACTTTTAGGCTCGGTCTTGAAGAGGTTAACATCATGTATGACTCAGTTAAAAAGCCTACTAACATGATGCGGGGTTTATTGCCAAATTACTATTTCTATTCCAAAAGGAACAGATTCCCAGCTATGGACAGCGCTGTTTCGGTCTTTTGGACCTCCTCAGCATAGCGCAGGAATACTGATTTGGCAGAGTGAGAGACGATAGACCCGGGTCAGGGGATAATCATACACAGCAGGGAGAGTGTGTGCCTACATAGGCAGTACGGAGACTCACAAGCACACCCTCTCCCTAATTGTATGATTATACCCTGACCCTGGTCTATCGTCTCTCACTCTGCCAAATCAGTATTCCTGCGCTATGCTGAGGAGGTCCAGATTACAAGCTACAATTGGAAGGTTTTGATTTTCCTGAAGGCCAAGATCTCCACGGGGTTCCAATGGTTTCTCCTGACTCCTGTGTTTGTTTCCGCATCTTCTAGCCTTCCATATGGCTTTTATGTTCTTGACTTTAAACCAAAGTTTTTCCCAAATGGTACAATGGAAAATATGACTCTAGGTAAAGATGTACCTCTGAAAACTTGCAAGAAAAGTTCCTGTTATCCTTATTAGGATCCTGTCCACCGTTTCTAATATTCTGTGTCTCTAACTGTCTGTTACTTCATTCTCTTTGGACACACACCAAACGGATGAGGGGCTCGGGGTCCGGTTTTCGTAGCCTAAACTTACAGTCTCACTTCAGTGCTGTGAAGAGTATGAGTGTCTTCTTAGCATTGGAGCTTATATATTTTATACTTTTGGTTCTAATCTTATCAGGCAGTCTAAGACAGTATGACATTTGGAGATCGATCTTTGCAGTTATAACATGTTGCCCACCGTTCCTACATTCACTCTATATCATTTCTTCTAACACTGAGCTAAAAACGACTTGCCTCTCACTGTTTCCTACCTTTAGAAGATTAAAGATGAGCGAGTAGTATTCGATCGAGTAGGTATTCGATCGAATACTACGGTATTCGAAATACTTGTACTCGATGGAGTACCACTCGCTATTCGAATGGAAAAATTTGATGCAGAACCAGCGTTGATTGGCCGAATGCTATACAGTCGGCCAATCAACGCTGGTTCTTCTCCTACCTTTAGAAGTCTTCTCCTTGCTGCGTTCCCACTGCGTCTTCCGGCTCTGAATTCACTCTGCTAGGCATCGGGCCTGGGCAGAGCCGACTGTGCATGCCCGCTCTACATGAAAATGGCCGCTTTGACTATAAGCGGCCATTTTCTTGTAGTGCGGGCATGCGCAGTCATCTCTGCCCAGGCCCAATGCCTGGCAGAGTGAATTCATTGCCTGATGACGATGCGTGGACGTTGCACGGAGAAGACTTCTCAAAGAATCCAGCCCGACCCTCACTCATGGAGTTCAGTTTGATCAAATGTTGCCTACCCCTGAAACGAGCATTTTCCCCCCATAGATTATAATAGGATTCGATATTCGATTCGAGTAATCGAATATTGAGGGGCTACTCGAAACGAATATCGAATATCAAGTATTTAACTACTCGCTCATCGCTATAAAAGATGTCTTCTTTCTTAACATTATTCGCTACTAGAGATGAGCGAGTAGCATTCGATCGAACACCTACCGCCAAAGGTATTCGTGTTAGCGGCCGAACACCAAGGGGTTAAACACATCGAATATTTGATGCGCTTAACTCCTTGGTGTTCAGCCGCTAACACGAATACCTATGGCGGGTAGGTATTCAATCGAATGCTACTCGCTCATCTCTATTTGCTACCAGTTAAGATTTGCTGATCGTATTTATTCATTTGACTATATTAATAATTATTTATAGCACACTTATCTTATCCCAATAATCTATTTTCAATTAACACAATTTTTTTTAATTCATTAGAATTGCTTAGAATTCCAAATTCGTAAAACATGGTACAAATGTATCCACACTTAACATTATTGTACACACTGGGTTGGTAGCACCAAACTAAATTGATTCGTAACACATAAACTGGTACTCCTGGAACAAAAATGTACTAAAACATAACTTTTAATAGTCTGACTAAAAATACACTTAACATTACTCTAATCTGGTTAAAAACTACACAAAACCAATTTTATACAATATCACTTGCTGGGACGCATGTAAATCTCAGATACACAACTACAACTATGTGGGGAGGGATTGATACTAATGTATATTTTGTGTGCTTCAGATTACCTAAATAAAACTTTTCAGCATTCACTCATTGCTTAGTGATTTGGCTATTTTAGGCTTTTTTTCCTGATTATATACGTACAATTGATTTTGATGTCATGGGATTTGTTTTTGCTAGGGTTGAGCGATCGGATTCCAATCGGTGATCGAGTAAATTTCACGATCGCAATCCGATCTTTTCTGGCGGGATCGAGGTCAGAGGTTATCTCAAGTTCAGCTCAAACCTATTCATGTATGTATTCATGAATGGGGTTGAGCGATCGGGAGAGATCGGATCCCGTTCGGCGATGGAGCAAATTTCACGATCCTGATTGGGTTCAGCTGGAAAATGATCGAAAATCAGATTTTAAAAATGATCCTGAAATTTCAAGATCAGCTCAACCCTAGTTTTTTACTTATTCTCTAACACGACATATAATTTGGACTAGATGGGCGCTGACTTTTGTGTACTTTGTCACTATGCTATCAACCTAAATAAAATGGCATACAATGTGCTTTTTGTACTCCAATTTTATTTTACTTTGCGTGTGAAATAAAAATAAATTCTAGAAATTACACAAGACTAACCATTTTGGTTGTTAGAGTCATCAAAATGTGATACAGTCATGTTCAAAGATTAGTTTTCCCAAAGGTTCCTGACCATGGACCCAAAATTTCAATATTTTGGTCATTAAATCACTTAGTCATCACATTTGCCTCGGGACTTGGTGCTCTATTGTGTTGGATTGTTCCATTGTTCATCACTAAGTTACTCCTGGATGCTTGGATAAAATTTTTAGAGACTATTCATTGTTTATGGACGTGTCCCACCCCACACATCAATGATCTCAAGATCAAGAACAACAATCCAGGAGCAATTTGGTGATAGACAATGCTTATTCCAGCATGATGGAATACACAGTTCAATGCAAAAGAGATGACTAAAGAGTAACAACTGGTTTATTAACCAGCGTAACCATTCTTTTTTTACTAATAAAAAAATAAAATATTGTTATGGCAAGTTTGGGACTTGATGGACAAGTAGACAATGGCATCATTTCTACTGTCAGAAATTGCAGATTTATACAATTTTTTTAAAAAAAACTTCAATCAATATATATATTGCAAACAAGGCTACTTGTCTCAGTCCTTATGTTAAATAGATATTGATTTGCAAAGCAATACATACCAAAAATGCTAAATTTGGTGTGAGCATTAACAACTAGAGATGAGCGAGTAGTGTTTGATCGAGTAGGTGTTCGATTGAATACTACGGTATTCGAAATACTCATACTCGATCGAACACTACTAGCTGTTCGAAGTTTAATGTTCGATGCAGAACCAGCATTGATTGGCAGAATGCTATACATTCTGCCAATCAACGCTGGTTCTTCTCCTACCTTTCCGAAGTCTTCTCCGCACTGCGTCCCCGCGTCTTCTTCCGGGTGGAATTCACTCTGCCTAGGCATCCAGCCTAGGCAGAGCCGACTGCGCATGCGCAGGAGACGCAGGGACGCAGCGCGGAGAAGACTTCAAGCAGAATCCAGCCCGACCGTCAATCGTGGGCTTGGTAAGTATGATTTTATCGAATGTTGCCTACTCCTGAAACGAGCATTTCCCCCCCATAGACTATAATGGGGTTTGAAATCCATTTGAATAGTCGAACAGTGTGTGGCTGTTCGAATCAGATTTCGAACCTCGGACATTTTAGTGTTCGATCATCTCTATTGACAACGTCAATGACCCTTGATCCCAAAGGGGTTAAGCTAGTACCTTTTGCTCATGTTTTTCAAAAATAAATAACCAAGTTAAATACCATAATTTTCTGGGTCCTTTGTACCATCTCTTAAGACAGCTAACCCTGTCCTGCATAGGTACTGGGTATATCAGAGCTACAACTGTATCACCCTTCCGCAACACTAAAACTATATAAGACTAACATATTTTATTGTTAGAAAATTTTTAATTTCAATGTTTTTAGAAAAAAAAGCCGCAAATTAAATTTTTCATTTACTGCTGCATTGTTTTGCATTAGTATAGGGAAAATGTTTGTTCTCGTACCGTGTTAGCCAGGGTAGGAAATATAAAAAAGCAAAAAAACTTGATGGTCTTCAGTAGTTGATCCCTTTTTAATGGCTAACTAATAATGATGACAGATTACAACGTTTCAGAACGTCTAGGTTCCTTTCTCAAGTAAATTTAAAGTCATTTCTGAAGGAGCAGATTTATATACAAAAAAGGGGGTTAAAATTCCAGGAGTAAGGGGTGGTAGGGGGTTGTTAGTAATTGGTAGAGACAATGTAAATACTTACAGGCCCTTATCAGTTCACAGGTTTCTGTAAAGTGACATAAAACCATGTGACAAATTTAACCCCCTCTCCAGTGTTTGAAGCAGGGTCATAAATTTACACTCATGAATGCGTCATTCTCTTTTTGATCTGAAATTCCCTCCTAAAACCAAAACTTTCATGTGATCGGTGATATTATGATCCTCATTGCAGAAATGGTTTTGATACGGGGAGGTCCATTCTTCGTTCTTTAATTGTATGGCGATGTGAATTCATCCGCATTCTAAGCTTCTGTCCGACCAGCAGGTACAAATTTGTGCAATCTGTCATTCTCCTAAGCCACAACAAGCCCCTACTCCCATCATCTCTATCACTAGCCTAGGGAGGTGGGGGCGCGCATGGCGCTTTGAAGGCATGTCAATGAGAGAGGACCAGACATAGAATAATGGGGAGTAGCAGCGGCAGCAGATCTGTGCTGATAAGCAGACACCAGGGGAGCTAAGTAGCCGGGGGATTTTTTTTTTTTAATCACTACACAGTGTGGAGTCCAAAAATTTAAAAATTTTTGGACTCCATGCGGTGTAGTGAAGAGGATCATTTTTAAAATCTGATCTTCGATTATTTAAAAAAATCCCATTGACATGCATTAGGATCGGAATTGGGATCGGGTTCAAATGGAAAATGATCGGAAATCGGATTTTAAAAACGATCCTGAAATTTCAAGATCGGCTCCACCCTATCAATGACTGATCTACACGATTGCTGGAATCCTCTACCTGGACCCTAACCCAATCATCTGTTTTGGTCACTTAAAACCCTAGAGTAGTTAGACATCCAGAAACAGTTCTGTTCCTATTCAAGTGGTAGCAGGCACCACATACTGTATAGAACAGAACCTGTATACGGTGTATGGAGCTACAGTGCACAGCACTTTTCATTTGCACCAGATTTATATTAAATAACTATTAAGAAATATACATATATATATATATATATATATATATATATATATATATATATATATATCCTATGTGTATAAGTGTAGGGTTTTGTTTTGTTTTTTTTTTAGATTGCTGTCTGTCTGATTCTTTGTGTCTTTTCCTTTAAATTCTGCAGAATCATTTGCACTACTTCAAATTCGAGCAATCTGTCAATGAAGAGCCTTTTTTATTCCCAATATCTTGGATAATGAAGTTTGACTATTATTTTCATTTCAATTAAAATGTTATTAAAGCTTATCAAGCATTATTACTTCAATTAAAATATTAATTATTTTATGTCATTTAAAACATTTGTGCATGCCTCTGTGGTTTTTTTTTAATACTTTATTACTTCCCTTGTAATGTCTACTGTTTGATTGACAGCATGCATTACTATTACTAAGGCCGGTAATCTCCCCATCTATTATCCTGACATCCACCAGCACCAGGAGAACTGGAAAGATTTGGGTATCATCCAGTATCCTATTATCTAGTAATACCTGGCTACTGGGATAAGTGCAGGCTCGTAATATTAGGCTGCTTCATGAAAAATGGTGTGGAAAAATAAATAATAAAGCCATCCTTACAGACTCAATCAAAAAGTACTCCAAGACCTTGATAAATTTCCTAGAAGAAAGAACTGTCATACCCAGACTCTGGAAGTCTCCTTGTGGCAGAGCAGATCCAGAAGAACCTTTATATTAAACATATGGAAAAGCTGATAGAGGACTCTAGTGGGACATCCAAGACTCACGTCTTTCTCTAAAGACTCTGATTAGACTTTCAATTCTCCACTTATTTTTATCAATATTTGCAGTATACTCTTAGGTTTTATGGGTTTGGTGACCGCGGCATGTTCATGTTTTCATGTATCCTGTTTAATCCATTTCCTGTACAGATAGAGCTCTACAAGCTGTTCCATTTACTATAGGTATCTCCTATGTATGTCCATCCCAAAGATCTAGATCTGACATCTGTCACATTCTGTTCTGCTTTGACTACATTTACATATCTGACTATTTACTCTATAATGTATTCACCAGACATCTCACTGGACAAAGTTTGCATATCAAAATTTGCATCACAGACGGCAAAACATCATAAAAATTCCAAGAGAACCTGATTCTCATACAAAGCTCACGAGAATTAAGACTTCATACCAAACATCTCAGAGGGAGAAAACATCACTGCTGATATGAAGAAGTTGGCTTTTGAGTATATCCTTGCCGCCGTGCTGTATACTGAGTGCATTGCAGGGATCTTGGTAAATGTGACTATTTTGGCTGCTATCATTATAAAATGGAGAACTCTGAAATCTTTTTGCACTTATCATAAGATCCTGATCTGTCTATCGACGTCCAGATGTTTGTACCTTCTCAGCGTCTTCTTCATTTATATTATTATTCTGTTCTTCCCGCGGCTTCTTTCACATATAGCCATTAGAGCAATAATATTTGTTGGGACGATGTTCTTAAACTTCACCAATCTCTGGTTTGCCTCCATCCTCTGTGTCTTCTACTGTGTGAAGATTACAAGCTACAACTGGAAGATTTTGATTTTCTTGAAGAACAAGCTCCCCAGAGCCGTGTCGTGGTCCCTTTTGGCTTCTCTGCTCATTTCAGTTTCTTTTACTCTTTCATTTGTTTATATTTATTTTTTGGAAGCAACAAAATCAAGAAATGGTGCAATGAAAAATATGACTGTATACAAGGATGGACGTGGTGTAAACATACCAAGAAACCTTCTACTATTCCTAGGATCGTGTCCACCATTTCTAATATTCTGCACCTCAATCTTCCTCTTACTTCATTCCCTTTGGGCACACACCAGACGGATGAGGGGCTCGGGGTCTGGTTTTCGAAGCCCAAACTTAGAGTCTCACTTCAGTGCTGTGAAGAGTATGAGCCTCTTCTTATTCTTACAGATCATGTATTTTATAATTATAAATTTTTCCCTGTTAGTCAATCTGGAGTATCATATTGTTTGGATTTGGGTCGGTCCAATTGTAGCATGTTTCCCTCCGTTTTTCCATTCACTCTACATTATCTATTCTAACAGTGAATTAAAGGTAATATATATCTCCATTATAAATGCTCTTAGAGGAGCTCATGCTTAGGATTGTATGTTAGCAGTGAAGATTTATGGCTTGTAATATTAGAGGGGCTATCAACGCTATTGCATTGCCTGGTCTACTAGCGATTTTCTGCTTGCAATTTTAGCCTCATCTTCTTTGTTCTGCTTTATATATAATCAGTAACTTATGAGAATATACAGCATAATACTTGGTTATATACCTTACTAATTAACAATGTCACCTTTCTCATCTTCCAATAGCCTTTAGTCCCTTCTTCTGGCCTGTAGACTCCCTACAAATGGTAGAGGAGATGGAGGAGATGATGGTGCTTCTCCAATATGTGTTCCTCATTGTTTCTGTGAGATTGCATGCTGTGAGAGGGGAGAAGGAGCATCAGCGGAGAGGTATCTAATAGAGATGGGCAAACCTTATTGGATTTGTCAGGTCATTGTTTAATATAGTTCAGCAGCTCCCCTGGACCTGTACTCTACAGGTCCAGGGGTGGTGCTGAACTATATTAAACAATGACCTGACAAATCCAATGCTCTGGGATCTAAAGAGACCCTATAGAATAATAGTAATTCATCTGTGGTGAACCCCCCAAAAATTTCAGCTCCATCACATCCTGAATTTTTTTTGGAAATTTGTAACAAATCCAGTTGATCGGCTCACTCATCTCTAGCTTCTAATTGTTTTGCTATGACCTCACACCTACTCAGCAAGTATAGAAAAAAATAACATAGACAACTTTCCGAGGGAGAACCTTAAATTACTTACAATCTATACTTAATTTTTACTTGGTTGCTTTGCTATTTCAGTCTTTTTTTCCTACTTTAAAAATAAGTGCAATGTCCCAGAGATCACTACTGAAGGACTTATTGCATATTCTACTGTGTACTTGGGCTTTAATGTGAATTAAGCTGGTTGATGTGCTTCTTATGGGGTTGAGTGATCGGGATCGGAAAAGATCAGAACCCGATCGTCGATCGAGTAAATTTCACGATCGTGATCGGGTTCCAATCCCGCCTAAAAAAGATCGGGAATGGGTTTCTGATCCCGATCGCTCGAACAACCTGCACAGAAGCACTGCCACTGCCGCACCCGTTGTTCTCGCTCCTCTTATCTCTACTTCACATGCCTGCAGAGCATCGTGCACACCCCCATCTCCCAGGCTAGTGTTACAGATGCAGGGAGAAGACAGGGCTTGAAACTTTAACTGGATCAAACCAATATGGCTCGAGCTGGGTATATGGAGCGTCCCTTGACTTACATCATTCTAGAGATGGGGAGGATCTAGTCAGTTCCCTCTAGCCTATCTTCAGGACAGAAGAATAGTGTAACCCGGAGGGATTTAGATTGAGCCTATAGCTAATACATAATTGCAGTTGGTGGTTGTTGGTTGGTTGTGGTTGTTGTTGTTGTTGTTACTATTATTATTGATTTAAGATTTGCACAGAAATTAAAATTATTCTTAGAACTGTAAATGTGCAATGCTTACGAGTGACTCTCATTGTTACGATTATTCACTTTGTAAATTTTCTGCTTGTGATATTAATTGCAGGTGTAATTTTATGTATTTTCTGTTATGCATACATATCACAATATTCTAATAATTTCCATCAGAGATGGTTATGGCATTACTAAGAAAAAGCCAAAAGACTCTGATTCTATCAGGTATCTCATGTGCATGGCCAGATCTGATATCTGTCACAGGCTCCTTGTCCTTTGCATAAGCCGGCATACAGTATCTGATTATTTACTCCTCGATGGATTTACCAGACCACTAGATGGATGAAAGCTTTGTATAGAAGTCAAAAAATAGTCTATCGATTTACATGAGAGTCGGCAACAACAAGTTACAACTGGAGGATTTGGATTTTCTTCAAGACAAAACTCCCTACACTAGTCTCATGGTTCCTCTGGGCTTCTCTACTTATTTCAGTAGCATCTAGTCTTTCAGTTGGCTTTGATATTAACAACATGGCGCCAAAAAAATTCAACAAATGGCGCAATGGAAAACATGACTGTCTACAATGATGTGCCTAATGTAAAATTGCCCAAACAGTTACAGATATTACTCATAGGATCCTGTCCACCATTTCTAATATCTTGTACCTCCATCTTCCTCTTACTTCATTCTCTTTGGACACACACCAAACGGATGAGGGGCTCGGGGTCTGGTTTTCAAAGCCCAAACTTAGAGTCTCACTTTAGTGCTGTGAAGAGTATGAGCCTCATCTTATTCTTACAGATAATGTATTTTACATTTACAAACAGTTTCAATGTATTAAAACTGTATCTATACAGCATATGGACATTGGTCAGTACAATTGTAGCATGTTTCCCTCCGTTCTTCCATTAACTCTACATTATCTGTTCTAACAGTGAACCGAAGATAACATATATCTCCATTATAAATTGTCTTACCAGAAGAGCTCATGGCTAGGATTGTACTGTATGTTACCAGTGTAGGTCTACTGCTTGTAATACTAAGGGGGCCATCAGGGATTATGCTATTACATTGTCTGGTCTACTAGAGTGGATTTACTACTTGTAATATTATCCTCATTTTATTAATTTATTTATGCTCTGCCTTATATATGATCAGTAAACCATGAGAATATACAGCATAAGCATGCTATATACCTTACTAATGAACAATATCACCTTTCTCATCTTCTAATAGCCTTTAGTCCGTCCTTCTGGCCTGTAGACTCCCTACAAATGATAGGGGGGATGGAGGAGATGATGCTTCTTCTCCAGTATGTGTTCCTCATTGTTTCTAAGAGTTTGCATGCTGTGAGAGGGGAGAAGGAGCATCAGTGTGGAGTTATCTAATAGAGCTTGGCAAACCTTGTAGGATCTGTCAGGATCATTGCTCAGAGAACAGTGACACCTTTCATCAGTCATAAGTCCCTCCATACGTTTGCAAATGGTTTGAAAGAGATAGAGTAGGAGAAGGTGCTATTAAATTATGTCATTCTCGGGTCCTATCCACATCTGTGTTCAGGTTTCTGTTCAGGGAGTCTACTTGAGGACCCTCCAAATGGGAACCTATACACATTAAAAAGTGGTTACATGGAAAACCCGCGGACCCTATAGACTATAATGGGGTCCGTGTGGTTTCTGCTCGGTTTCCGCACAAAACATGCAGAGAGAAAAGTCCTGGAAGAAGCACTTTTCTCTCCGCATGATTCTTGTGGAAACCAAGTGGAAACCACACGGACCCCATTATATTCTAAGAGGTTCGCGGATTTCCTTAAGTAACCGCTTTTTAATTTGTATCGGTTTCCTTTCGGGGGATCACCAAGCAGGATGTGTTTCATGAATATTTGCAAGGTTCACCCATCAGCTTCATTTCTTACCTATTTGGTACTCACCAGGAGTGCTATTATACTCTGGTACTCACCAGAGTATAATAAGTGGAGGACCAGGGTGCAAAAACATAACCAACTCTGATATTCACCATTTCTCAACTCTCCTAGGCTCCCGCACAAACCTTTGACATTCCTCTTTGGTCATCTTTCAGCTTCCTCTGACCTTTTATGTAATGTCACAGGTCCCAGAGGACTGCAAAGACCTTAGATTTGGTTTCATCATTCATGAGGGGTGCACTAACATCATGATCCTTTAACCGAAATCACAAGCAACATCATCAGTTCCAAACTTTACTGTAACCCAGAAGGCTTGAAGATGACCTGAAAGGACCAAACATTGCATGGGAGACCAGGAAAGATGATGAAAGGTGTATATGAGTACTTAGAAAGTTTCTGCACCTCCCCTGAGCCTCTACCTATCTGAAGAGACCCCAGAGTATAATAGTCATTCATTAGTGGTGAACCCTAAAATGTGGGGTTCATTTGATCTTGAATATTTTGGGAAATTCATAACAAACATAGTTTGTTTCAAACCTGTTTGCTTATCTCTATCACCTAACTGTTTCACTATGACATCACATGGCCGCTCGGCAAGGACAGAAATAAATAGCATGTACAATACGTTTGTAGAAACCAACAGAGTAAGAAAGATCCCAAATCTACAGGTTATACACAATATTTCAGCCGCGCTATGCCTTAACCGAATCTACAGCTTGCTAAAGTAGAACCTTAAATTGTCTTGATCTTTTTTTTCCCCTCTAAATTGATTATAGTTAGAGATGAGCGAGTAGTGTTTGATCGAGTAGGTGTTCGATCGAATACTATGGTATTCGAAATACTCGTACTCGATCGAACACTACTAGCTTTTCGAAGTTTAAGGTTCGATGCAGAACCAGAGTTGATTGGCTGAATGCTATACATTCTCCAATCAACACTGGTTCTTCTCTTACCTTTAGAAGTCTTCTTCTGGCGCAGCGCCCCCGCGGCGTCTTCCAGCTGGAATTCACTCTGCCTAGGCATCTGGCCTAGGCAGAGCCGACTGCGCATGCACGGGCATGCCCTCGCATGAGCATGCCCCGATGCCTAGGCAGAGTGAATTCCAGCCGGAAGAAGACGCGGGGGCGCTGCGCCGGAAGAAGACTTCAAGGAGAATCCAGCCCGACCGTCACTCGTGGACTTGGTAAGTATAATTTTATCGAATTTTGCCTACCCCTGAAACGAGCATTTCCCCCCATAGACTACAATGGGGTTCGAAATCCGTTCGAACAGTCGAACAGTGTGCGGCTGTTCGAATCGGATTTCGAACCTCGGACATTTTAGTGTTCGCTCATCTCTAATTATAGTGTCTCATTTTATGATGTTTTTGATTAATGTACTTTTAATAGGGTAAAACCAATGTGGCTGCAGATGGGTAGATGGAATGTCCTTCAAATTGGTGGGGGTACATAAAAAAATTCCAACTATGCTGTTACTTTTGGTGCCTTATATGCTATTCAGGTTCTTTACTGTCAGGAGGGCGGTGTCAGAGTGTGATTCTGAGCTCTGACACTGACTGTCTATGATTGGGGCTCTGAATCACCCCAACTTGTCTGCTCCTACCCGACAGCACCCTACTGACAATACAGAGAATAAGAAGTATATCAGGCACCAAAACTAACAGCATTGATTATTTCAGAATAGTGGGGGCTAGAGAAACTCCCACCCACCCCTGTACTGGATTCATTGGAGGGGAGTCTAAGAAAAGATATTATTAACTGGAGTTGTTGGAGGTGCTGAATGGTCCGCTTCAAGTAAATCATGTTTTTTTGCAAAATTCCTTATGACCTTCCAAGTACTTGATCCTGTACTAACAACAAGGATACCTCAACCAATTAGTCTCAGGGTGACTTGCTACAGTGAGTGCATTGGGGATACTATCACCGCCACCGGCAAAAACACTGCAGACCTTCTCATCACTCATTGCGTTAGCCCCTGCGAAGTACCAAAGAACTAGAGGAGCCGACTACCAACATTGTGTGTTCAGCCATGACTAAGTATACCTGCCATACTTGTATTCCTCCACTGGGTTGTTGCCCATAGAAAATTGACTTTTGTTTCATGGGGGCTTGGTTTTTCTTTCCTTAAATGACTGTTGGTTATTTTTTATGTTTTCTGGAAAATAAAATAGCTCTTAATTCATTATTTCTATTGTGCATTATTTATATTCCTAAGTGAACACAGTAATGTCAGAATATAGGTTACTAAACGCAATGATTTCACAGCACATAAATTATACACACAGTGATGTCACAGTACAGGGATAATACACACAGTGATGTCACAGTACAGGATAATACACACAGTGATGTCACACTACAGAGATAATACACAGTGATGTCACAGTACAGAGATAATACACACAGTGATGTCACAGTACAGGATAATACACACAGTGATGTCGCAGTACAGGGATAATACACACAGTGATGTCACAGTACAGGGATAATAAACACAGTGATGTCACGGTACAGGGATAATACACACAGTGATGTCACAGTACAGGGATAATACACACAGTGATGTCACAGTACAGAGATAATACACACAGTGATGTCACAGTACAGAGATAATACACACAGTGATGTCACAGTACAGGATAATACACACAGTGATGTCACAGTACAGAGATAATACACACAGTGATGTCACAGTACAGGGATAATACACACAGTGATGTCACAGTACAGAGATAATACACACAGTGATGTCACAGTACAGAGATAATACACACAGTGATGTCACAGTACAGGATAATACACACAGTGATGTCATAGTACAGAGATAATACACACAGTGATGTCACAGTACAGAGATAATACACACAGTGATGTCACAGTACAGAGATAATACACACAGTGATGTCACAGTACAGAGATAATACACACAGTGATGTCACAGTACAGGATAATACACACAGTGATGTCATAGTACAGAGATAATACACACAGTGATGTCACAGTACAGAGATAATACACACAGTGATGTCACAGTACAGGATAATACACACAGTGATGTCATAGTACAGAGATAATACACACAGTGATGTCACAGTACAGAGATAATACACACAGTGATGTCACAGTACAGAGATAATACACACAGTGATGTCACAGTACAGAGATAATACACACAGTGATGTCACAGTACAGGGATAATACACACAGTGATGTCACAGTACAGAGATAATACACACAGTGATGTCACAGTACAGGGATAATACACACAGTGATGTCACAGTACAGAGATAATACACACAGTGATGTCACAGTACAGAGATAATACACACAGTGATGTCACAGTACAGGATAATACACACAGTGATGTCACAGTACAGAGATAATACACACAGTGATGTCACAGTACAGAGATAATACACACAGTGATGTCACAGTACAGAGATAATACACACAGTGATGTCACAGTACAGAGATAATACACACAGTGATGTCACAGTACAGGATAATACACACAGTGATGTCACAGTCCAGAGATAATACACACAGTGATGTCACAGTACAGAGATAATACACACAGTGATGTCACAGTACAGGATAATACACACAGTGATGTCACAGTACAGAAATAATACACACAGTGATGTCACAGTACAGGGATAATACACACAGTGATGTCACAGTACAGAGATAATACACACAGTGATGTCACAGTACAGAAATAATACACACAGTGATGTCACAGTACAGGGATAATACACACAGTGATGTCACAGTACAGAGATAATACACACAGTGATGTCACAGTACAGAAATAATACACACAGTGATGTCACAGTACAGGGATAATACACACAGTGATGTCACAGTACAGGATAATACACACAGTGATGTCACAGTACAGAAATAATACACACAGTGATGTCACAGTACAGGGATAATACACACAGTGATGTCACAGTACAGAGATAATACACACAGTGATGTCACAGTACAGGATAATACACACAGTGATGTCACAGTACAGAAATAATACACACAGTGATGTCACAGTACAGAGATAATACACACAGTGATGTCACAGTACAGGGAATTCAATTAAAACATTATTAAACACTATTAAGAATTATTATTTAAAATAAAACATTATTTGATGTCAAAAACATTTTTGCATGCCTCTGTGTTTTTTTTTAAATACTTTATTACTTCCCTTGTAATGTCTACTGTTTGATTGACAGCATGCATTACTATTACTAAGGCCGGTAATCTCCCCAACTATTATCCTGACATCCACCAGCACCAGGAGAACTGGAAAGATTTGGGTATCATCCAGTATCCTATTATCTAGTAATACCTGGCTACTGGGATAAGTGCAGGCTCATAATATTAGGCTGCTTTATGAAAAATGGTGTGGAAAAATAAATAATAAAGCCATCCTTACATACTCAATCAAAAAGTACTCCAAGACCTTGATAAATTTCCTAGAAGAAAGAACTGTCATACCCAGACTCTGGAAGTCTCCTTGTGGCAGAGCAGATCCAGAAGAACCTTTATATTAAACATATGGAAAAGCTGATAGAGGACTCTAGTGGGACATCCAAGACTCACGTCTTTCTCTAAAGACTCTGATTAGACTGTCAATTCTCCACTTATTTTCATCAATATTTGCAGTATACTCTTAGGTTTTATGGGTTTGGTGACCGCGGCATGTTCATGTTTTCATGTATCCTGTTTAATCCATTTCCTGTATAGATAGAGCTCTACAAGCTGTTCCATTTACTCTAGGTATCTCATGCGTATGTCCATCCCAAAGATCTAGATCTGACATCTGTCGCATTCTGTTCTGCTTTGACTACATTTACCTATTTGACTATTTACTCTATGATGGATTCACCAGACATCTCACTGGACAAAGTTTGCATATCAAAATTTGCATCACAGACGGCAAAACATCATAAAAATTCCAAGAGAACCTGATTCTCATACAACGCTCACGAGAAGTAAGCCTTCATACCAAACATCTCAGAGGGAGAAATCATCACTGCTGATATGAAGAAGTTTGCTTTTGAGTATATCCTTGCCGCTGTGCTGTATACTGAGTGCATTGCAGGGATCTTGGTAAATGTGACTATCTTGGCTGCTATCATTGTAAAATGGAGAACTCTGAAATCTTTTTGCACTTATAATAAGATCCTGATCTGTCTATCGATGTCCAGATGTTTGTACCTTCTCAGCGTCCTCTTCACTTATATTATTTTTTTGTTCTTCCCACGACTTTTTAAGTATGCAGTCATTGGACAGATCATCTATTTTATAATTATAAATGGTTCCCTGTTAGTCAACCTGGAGTATTATATTGTTTGGATGTGGGTCAGTCCAATTGTAGCATGTTTCCCTCCATTCTTCCATTTACTCTACATTATCTATTCTAACAGTGAATTAAAGGTAATATATATCTCTGTTATAAATGCTCTTACTAGAGGAGCTCATGGCTAGGATTGCATGTTACCAGTGTAGGTCTACTGCTTGTAATATTATTTGCATGTTGTTATTCATTTCTTTGTTCTGCCTTATATAGGATCAGCAACACATGAGAGTATACTGTATAATACTTTGCCATATACCTTAATAATGAACAAGGTCACATTTCTCATCTTCCAATAGCCTTTAGTCCCTTCTTCTGGCCTGTAGACTCCCTACAAATGGTAGGGGAGATGGAGGAGATGATGGCGCTTCTCTAATACGTGTTCCTCATTGTTTCTGTGAGATTTCATGCTGTGAGAGGGGAGAAGGAGCATCAGTGTAGAGATGGGCAAACCTTGCAGGATTTGTCAGGATCATTGTTTAATATAGTTCAGCCCCCCCCATCTCTGGGTTCTAAAGAGACCCGATAGAAGAATATTAATCCATCTGTGGTGAACCCCAAAAATTTCAGGTTCATCCTATCCTGAAATTTTTGGAAATTTCCTGATTCATTACAAACTGGTTCGCTAATCTATAGGATCTAGTTGTTTTGCAATGACATCACACCTACTCAGAAAGAATAGAAATCGAGCATGTCCAACTTTCTAAGGAAGAACCTTAAATTACTCATAATCTATATTTAGTCTTTACTTAGTTGTTTTGCTATTTCAGTCCTTTTTCTCCTAAATAAGTGCAGTGTCCTGGAGAGATCACTACTGAAGGATTTATTCCGTATCTACTCTGTACTTGAACTTTAATGTGTTTTAAGCTGGTTGATACGTTTCTGATTAATGAAACTTTAACTGGAGCAAACCAATGTAGCTAAAACTGGGTATATGGTATGGCCCTCGACTTACATCATTCTAGAGAGGGAAGGAGGACTTAGTCAAAGATACTATTTAGTCCATGTTGGTCACTGGACATCTAACAGGATAAAAAATTTGCATAGAAGTCAAATATAATCTAAGGATTTACATGAGAGACGGGAAGAACATTAGTATTAAGAAGCAGAAGAACGTGATCCTCACACACAGATCACAAGAATCTGGAGACAGAGGACATCGTACCAAATATCCATCATAGAGGGAACAAAGTCATGACTGCTGATATGATGGATTCTCCTCCTGAATATATACTTATAGCAGTGCTGTATACTGAGTGCTTCATAGGAGCCATGGTGAATATGACTATTTTGGCTGCCATCTTTGTAAAATGGAAAACTCAGAGATCTCTTCAAGCGTATTATAAGATCCTGATCTGTCTGTCAACATCAAGAAGTTTGAACTTTCTCAGCATTTTCTTTGTTTTCATTATTTTTTTGTTCTACCCGTTGCTTCTTCTGGACACGGTCATTCTAACAACTGTGACCGCTGAAACAATGTTCCTTAACTACACCAATCTCTGGTTCGCCGCTGTCCTCTGTGTCTTCTACTGTGTGAAGATTACAAGCTACAGCTGGAAGGTTTGGATTTTCTTGAAGAACAAGCTCCACAGAGTCATCTCATGGTTCCTTCTGGCTTCTCTGCTCATTTCGGTGTCTTCTACTCTTCCAATTGTTTTTTTTATGAATGAGTTAAAGCCAAAAAATTCAACAAATGGTACAATGGAAAACATTACTGTGTACAATGGTGAACCAGTTTTAGAATTGTCAAATTCACTCCTAATAATTCTCCTAGGATCCTGTCCACCATTTCTGATATTCTGTATCACAATATTCCTCTTACTTCATTCTCTTTGGACACACACCGGACAGATGAGGGGCTCGGGGTCTGGTTTTCGAAGCCCAAACTTAAAGTCTCACTTTGGTGCTGTGAAGAGTATGAGCCTCTTCTTATTCTTACAGATCATGTACACTCACCGGCCACTTTATTAGGTACACCATGCTAGTAACGGGTTGGACCCCCTTTTGCCTTCAGAACTGCCTCAATTCTTCGTGGCATAGATACAACAAGGTGCTGGAAGCATTCCTCAGAGATTTTGGTCCATATTGACATGATGGCATCACACAGTTGCCGCAGATTTGTCGGCTGCACATCCATGATGCGAATCTCCCGTTCCACCACATCCCAAAGATGCTCCTCTATTGGATTGAGATCTGGTGACTGTGGAGGCCATTGGAGTACAGTGAACTCATTGTCATGTTCAAGAAACCAGTCTGAGATGATTCCAGCTTTATGACATGGCATTGCATTATCCTGCTGAGAGTAGCCATCAGATGTTGGGTACATTGTGGTCATGAAGACAATATGGTCATGGTCAGCAACAATACTCAGGTAGGCTTTGGCATTGCAACGATGCTCAATTGGTACCAAGGGGCCCAAAGAGTGCCAAGAAAATATTCCCCACACCATGACACCACCACCACCAGCCTGAACCGTTGATACAAGGCAGGATGGATCCATGCTTTCATGTTGTTGACGCCAAATTCTGACCCTACCATCCGAATGTCGCAGCAGAAATCGAGACTCATCAGACCAGGCAACGTTTTTCCAGTCTTCAATTGTCCAATTTCGATGAGCTTGTGCAAATTGTAGCCTCAGTTTCCTGTTCTTAGCTGAAAGGAGTGGCACCCGGTGTGGTCTTCTGCTGCTGTAGCCCATCTGCCTCAAAGTTCGACGTACTGTGCGTTCAGAGAAGCTCTTCTGGCTACCTTGGTTGTAACGGGTGGCTATTTGAGTCACTGTTGCCTTTCTATCAGCTCGAACCAGTCTGGCCATTCTCCTCTGACCTCTGGCATCAACAACGCATTTCCGCCCACAGAACTGCCGCTCACTGGATGTTTTTTCTTTTTCGGACCATTCTCTGTAAACCCTAGAGATGGTTGTGCGTGAAAATCCCAGTAGATCAGCAGTTTCTGAAATACTCAGACCAGCCCTTCTGGCACCAACAACCATGCCACGTTCAAAGGCACTCAAATCACCTTTCTTCCCCATACTGATGCTCGGTTTGAACTGCAGGAGATTGTCTTGACCATGTCTACATGCCTAAATGCACTGAGTTGCCGCCATGTGATTGGCTGATTAGAAATTAAGTGTTAACGAGCAGTTGGACAGGTGTACCTAATAAAGTGGCCGGTGAGTGTATTTCACAATTATAAATCTTTATCTTTTACACAAACTAAATAATTCTAACGTTGCGATATTGGTCAGTTCAATTGTAGCGTGTTTTCCTCCGTTTTTCCATTCCTTCTACATAATCTCTTCTAACAGTGAACTAAAGACAATATATACCTCTATATTCAATGCTGTTACAGGAGGAGCTCGTGGCTAGGATTAGTTATTAGCAGTGTAACATTTTGGTACTTTATAACCTATAGTATAATGCTTTACATATCCCTTACTATGGACCAATGGCACCTCCCTCAGCTTCCAGCGTCCTTTCCTGCCTGTAAATCTTCTGCTCATGTTTCCAAACCTTTGCAGAATATTTCTTGTAATCAATTTATTCTATCACTTATATAGTATGTAGAGAAGTTAGCTCGGTAGCAGCAGTGGTGCGGACCCAAACAGTCAATACAGGGACACAAAATGTGCAGCAAACCGGTTTATTTAGAAAAAACACAGGGAAATAAATAAACCTGGACTTCAGGCACAAAATAACAAAACAAAATACAGCCTTAACTTCAAGCAAAAACAAAAAAAAAAAAACCTGCTCGTCTGAGCAACTAACTAGACAGTGGGTTAATCTAACTATACATGTGGCTTACTGCCAGCCACATGAGCAAAACAAGTGCAATATTGTCTCACCAGACTCAGGGTTACAGGACAGAACCATACACCGCCTTTCAGTTCATGGAACTGCACTGCAATACAGGAGCTGCAGCCTTTTTCTGTCCCAGTAATGAGCCCTAGATCTACACATGGGCTGAGGCCTACTCCAGATCCGCCCTGGACCACACATGTCAAAAACCTGGGGCTGATATATCTAGACTCCAGCACTCTGCCTGTCTCCTTCCTACAAGTATCATTATATCATTACATAATATTATTTTACCATAATTAAAACGTCCTTTTTAACCCCTTCCCGACATGCGCCGTAATAGTACGGCGCATGTCGGGTCTATAACCATAGCCACCAGGTGTCTACTGCTTTAAGCAGTAGACAACCGGCTCTAATGCCTCTGATCGGTCCCTGGAGGATCAAAGGCGGTCAAAGGCGCCGGAGGCACCATTTTCCAGGCGGCGCATGGGCGCCGCCATTTTGGCCGGGACCGCCAGCTCCTGGAGCATGTTCCAGGGCTGACGTCCCGTTGCCATGACAGCCGGGAGCCTTGTACAGGCTCCCAGGCTTGTCTGCAAATCCTCTCTTTTGCAGGCTGGTGTATGCAGCCTGCAAAAGAAAGGATGCTTTTTTGCAATGCATTGCAATACATTAGCATTGTAATGCATTGCATTAGTGATCAGACCCCCTGGGGTTCAACACCCCTAGGGGGTCTAATAAATGCAAATAAAAAATAAAAAAAAGTTAAAAAAATATAAAAAAAATAAAAAGAATTAAAAGTTCAAATCACCCCCCTTTCCCTAGAACACATATAAAAGTAGTTAAAAACTGTGAAACATATACATGTTAGGTATCCCGCATCCGAAATCGCCCGCTCTACAAATCTATAAAAATATTTTTCCTGTTCGGTAAACGCCGTAGCGGTAAAAATAGTCGAAAGTGCCAAACCGCCGTTTTTTCACTGTTTTGATTCTGATAAAAATTTGAATAAAAAGTGATCAAAGCAATAACATTTCCCAAAAATGGTAGAACTAAAAAGTACACCCGGCCCCGCAAAAAAAGACGCCCTATGCATCCCCGTACACTTAGGTATAAAAAAGTTACGGCCGTCGGAATATGGCGACTTTTAGAAAAAAACAATTTTAACACAGTTTTGGAATTTTTTTAGGGGTCAAAATGTAAATAAAATCATATAAATTTGGTATCCCTGGAACCGTACTGAAACACAGAATATAGGGGACATGTCATTTTGGCTGCACAGTGAACGCCGTAAAACCAAAGCCCGTAAGAAAGTCACAGAAATGCATTTTTTCTTCAAATCCACCCCATTCTGAATTTTTTTCCTGCTTCCCAGTACATTATATAAAATAATTAATGGTAGCATCATGAAGAAAAATTTGTCCTGCAAAAATTAAGACCTCATATGGCTCTGGGAGCAGAGAAATAAAAAAGTTATGGGGTTTAGAAGGAGGGGAGTCAAAAACGAAAAACGAAAATCAAAAAATGCCATCGGCGGGAAGGGGTTAAAGTTGTATCAAGAAATAAGTTGATACAACTTGACAAAACACTGCCCTACCATCACAAAACCTCATCTTCAACCCAGTGATTACCAAGATTGTGCCTCCGTCTTATGGACGATTGTTCATAGGTTTATAACCCAAAACATTTGGAAAAAGTCAAATCGATTCTTGTTTGACCCAAATTGGTCTCTGATTAACTGCAATTGTTATTATTCATTTTTTTATTAACCATAATATAAAAAAAAAATCTGAATTTCCATAAAACAAGGGCACAGCATTATTATTTAAAAAAAAAAGCCAAAAGACCCCAATCCTCTCAGCTATCTCATGTGTATCTCCAGGCTAAAGATCCAGATCTGTCACAGTCTATGCTTTCCCTAGTCTGAGTTTACATAACTTACTATTTAGTCCATGTTGCTTTCACTGGACATCTAACCGGAAAAAATATTTGCATAGAAGTAAAAAATAATCTATGAATTTACATGAGAGACGGGAACAACATTAGTATTAAAAAGCAGGAGAACGTGATCACAAGACTCTGGAGACAAAGGACATCATACCAAATATCCATCTCAGAGGGGAACAAAAACATCACTGCTGATATGAAGATTTCTCCTCTTGAGTATATACTTGCAGCAGTGCTGTATACTGAGTGCTTCCTAGGAGTCATGGTAAATGTGACTATTTTTGCTGCCATCTTTCTAAAATGGAAAACGCAGAGATCTCTTCAAGCTTATTATAAGATTCTGATCTGTCTGTCAATGTCAAGAAGTTTGTACATTCTCAGCGTCTTCTTTGCTTTCTTTATTTATTTGTTCTACCCGTTGCTTCTTCTGGACACAGTCATTGTAAGAATTGTGACTTTTGAAACAATGTTCCTTAACTACTCCAATCTCTGGTTCGCCGCCGTCCTCTGTGTCTTCTACTGTGTGAAGATTACAAGCTACAACTGGAAGGTTTGGATCTTCTTGAAGAACAAGCTCCACAAAGTCATCTCATGGTTCCTTCTGGCTTCTCTGCTCATTTCTGTGTCTTCTACTCTTCCATTTGTTTTTTTTATGAACGAGTTGGAGCCAAAAAATTCAACAAATGGTACAATGGAAAACATTACTGTGTACAATGATGAACCAGTTTTAGAATTTCCAAATGAGCTCCTAATAATTCTCCTAGGATCCTGTCCACCATTTCTGATATTCTGTATCACAATCCTCCTCTTACTTCATTCTCTTTGGACACACACCAGACGGATGAGGGGCTCGGGGTCTGGTTTTCGAAGCCCAAACTTAAGGTCTCACTTCAGTGCTGTGAAGAGTATGAGCCTCTTCTTATTCTTACAGATAATATATTTCACAATTATAAATCTTTCCGGTTTATGCAGACTACATAATTCTAACGTTATAACATCGGTCAGTTCAATTGTTGCGTCTTTTCCTTCATTTTTCCATTCTCTCTATATAATTTCTTCCAACAGTGAGCTACAGATGATATATACCTCTATATTCAATGCTCTTACAGGAGGAGCTCGTGGCTAGGATTAGTTAAATTTTGGTATGTTATAACCTATAGTATAATGCTTTACATATCCCTTACTATGGACCAATGGTACCTCCCCCAGCTTCCAGTGTTCTTACCTGCCTGTAAATCTTCTGTTCATGTTTCCAAACCTTTATAGAAAATTTATTGTAATCAATTTATTCTATCACTTATACAGTATGTAGAGAAGTTAGCTCGGTATCAGCAGTGGTGCGGACCCAAACAGTCAAGACAGGGACACAAAATGGGCTACAAACTAGTTTATTTAGAAAAAACACAGGAAAATAAATAAACCTTGACTTCAGGCACAAAATAACAAAGCAAAATACAGCCTTAACTTCAGGCAAAAACAAAATAAAAAACCTGCTCGTCTGAGCAACTGACTAGACAGTGGGTTAACCTAACTATACATGTGGCTTACTGCCAGCCACATGAGCAAAACAAGCGCAATATTGTTTTACCAGACTCAGTCTTACAGGACAGAACCACACACCTCCTTTCACCTCATGGAACTGCAGGCTCTGCAGTCTTTTTGGGCCCTGGATCTACACATGGGCTGAGGCCTTCTCCAGATCTGCCCTAGACCATACATGTCAGAAACCTGTGGCTGATATATCTGGACTCCAGCACTCTGCCTGTCTCCTTCCTACAAGTATTATATCATTATGTAATATTATTTTACCATAATTAGTCATTTTACTATTTAAAATACAATTGCGTTCTATCCTAATCGATCATCCTCTTTAAAGCCGTATCAAGAACCTGTATCGATAAAACTTGACAACACTCTGCCCTACCATCATGAAACCTCATCTTCAATCCAGTGATCACCAAGATTGTGCCTCCGTCTTATGGTAGATTGTTGTGTATCTGACTTACTTCAGTAAAGCAAGGGTCTTTGCATTATCATTGCTTCAAGAGTTTTCAATCCTGCAGTACCATGGTACCCCGATCACCATCAGGTTAAGGAAGACTTACTACAGGGAGTGTTCCAGGACATACTACCATCATCACCACCATCACTGTTGTCCTCCTTGCACCAATCCCTGTGGAATCCCTGAGGACTATAAGAGCTGACTACTGCAACTATAACCCCAACAAGGACCGACTACAACTCCGATCCTCCCTGCCTTCCTCCGCTGTGTGGCTACATGAGGACAATTGGCTTTTGTTTAGATGACTTTGTTATTTCTACATGTAGTTTGCAGGATAATACTGTAGATTGGTCTAAATGTATTTTTCTCTTTTTTCATCCTAACTTTATAACTAAGCTTTTCTGATAAATAAAATCGCACATACGTGCCTGTAAAGCAATATTTCTATTGTTTGTTATTTACATTTCAAACACACAGGGTAAGGGGGTCCTAACTCATATAGATACACACAAGGCTGCCCTAAACACAGACCGCTGATTCAGATTAAACTATAACCTTTATTAAATACCTTAAAATGTCAGTAACGTATCCCTACCTATAAAAACCTGGTGGTCCTAGCTGATACATTATCTCAAGGACGTATCTAATCTACTTCACTGTGGTCACTACAGCGGTGTGGGGTGTGTCTAAATATGGAAATTAACCCGCAGCACCCTCCTCACTACAGCTCTATATCCCACCAGCAAAATGTTGATGCAAATGCCTAATCTAGTATTCATCACTTCAGACACAGGGAGGGAAATGCACAATGTCCATCCTTACACAAAATGGGTTTCACTGAGAAGAGATATCGGGTTGGCTAAATTAGGACAATCCCTGCCTCTGCCAAATCCCCTAGCTAAGTTGCAGAGAACATGATCAGTGACTGGGAAATAGACAGCCCAATTCCCTCAGTGTCTATGCTCAAATTCAGCGTCCCTCATACATATGATCGACTTTCCTCTACGCGTTTCGCCTAAACCAGCTCATCAGGAGGACAGTTATGAAGACGATAAATAGGCAGATAGATTGCGGTTACAACCTCAGTTCCCAGGGCCTGTGTGGTAAGCTACGGTACTATTCAATCAACTCAGGTCTTAAAACAAAGTGTAGAATACTCCTTGGACTCCTAGGAACCTATCTATAAAACATAGTGTAGAATACTGTCAGGGCTACTAGGAACCTATCTATAAAACATAGTGTAGAATACTGTCAGGGCTCCTAGGAATCTATCTATAAAACATAGTTTAAAACACTGTCAGGGCTCCTAGGAATCTATCTATAAAACATAGTGTAGAATACTGTCAGGGCTCCTAGGAATCTATCTATAAAACATAGTTTAAAACACTGTCAGGGCTCCTAGGAATCTATCTATAAAACATAGTGTAGAACACTGCCAGGGCTCCTAGGAACCTATCTATAAAACATAGTGTATAACACTGTCAGGGCTCCTAGGAACCTATCTATAAAACATAGTGTGTAACACTCTCAGGGATCCTAGGAACCTATGTATAAAACATAGTGTAGAATACTGTCAGGGCTCCTAGGAACCTATCTATAAAACATAGTGTATAACACTGTCAGGGTTCCTAGGAACCTATCTATAAAACATAGTGTGTAACACTCTCAGGGATCCTAGGAACCTATGTATAAAACATAGTGTAGAATACTGTCAGGGCTCCTAGGAACCTATCTATAAAACATAGTGTAGAATACTGTCAGGGCTCCTAGGAACCTATCTATAAAACATAGTGTATAACACTGTCAGGGCTCCTAGGAACCTATCTATAAAACATAGTGTAGAACACTATCAGGACACCTAGGAACTTATCTATAAAATATAGTGTAGACTATTCTTTGAGCTCCTAGGAACCTATCTATAAAACATAGTGTAGAATACTCCAAGAACTCCTAGGAACCTATCTATAAAACATAGTGTATGACACTGTCAGGGCTCCTAGGAACCTATCTATAATACATAGTGTGTAACACTGTCAGGGCTCCTAGGAACCTATCTACTGAATATAACATAGTGTATAACACTGTCAGGGCTCCTAGGAACCTATCTATAAAACATAGTGTGTAACACTGTCAGGGATCCTAGGAACCTATCTATAAAACATAGTGTGTAACATTGTCAGGGCTCCTAGGAACCTATCTATAAAACATAGTGTAGAACACTATCAGGACACCTAGGAACTTATCTATAAAATATAGTGTAGACTATTCTTTGAGCTCCTAGGAACCTATCTATAAAACATATTGTAGAATACTCCAAGAGCTCCTAGGAACCTATCTATAAAACATAGTGTATGACACTGTCAGGGCTCCTAGGAACCTATCTATAAAACATAGTGTATAATACTGTCAGGGCTCCCAGGAACCTATCTATAAAACATAGTGTAGAACACTGTCAGGGCTCCTAGGAACCTATCTATAAAACATAATGTATAATACTGTCAGGACTCCTAGGAACCTATCTATAAAACATAGTGTATAATACTGTCAGGGCCCCTAGGAACCTATCTATAAAATATAGTGTAGAACACTGTCAGGACACCTAGGAACTTATCTATAAAATATAGTGTAGAATATTCTTTGAGCTCCTAGGAACCGATTTATAAAACATAATGTAAGGGGATGTGACATCACAGAGAGGGTGCAGAGTTAGCAATCACTACCGGGCCATGGAGACTGAGGGGATGCTAAGACTTCTCGACATCATAGGAAGATACCAATATTATATAGAAAGCACATGATAAGTGGGAACCCCATTAGACATTTTAAATTGGGGCCTTGGAGCTACACAATACACCTTTGTGTCTCGCATTCTGTGGCTCACTCTCCTGGTGAAGTATCAGCCATGACTAAGAGACATGTTGTCTTGAAACACGTAGGCAGATTTACATGTGACTACTGAACCCATGTATTAATTTTTCAATGGAAGATTAGAAGTTATATTTTGTGAACATTTATTGGGACTTGGTGCTGAACATTTTTTACTTATGAAGTGTATTACCTAGTGTAGGTTGGTCTAATTACGACTTCCTCCTCCTTCACAGTGCCAAAGACTCCTGCCCATGTGCCGATCTCTTCCCTCCTTGTATTGGCATTATGCAGATAGAGCATATGGCTAACTGTGACTACAGGAACAGCAGACACTGGCACATGCTTAGTAGACATTGGCATTGTTATTGCTTTCTCATCAGAGTGAGAGGCATAGGTGATATCCCATAAACCATTACCGGTGACCACGTGGCCGCATCGGAAATGGGAGAACGTTGGCCATCCTGATAATAACAATATATTATAAATTTCCCTTAGCTGGCACATATATGCCATTGGTGCAGTAATTAGAAAATGGAAAAAGGAACTCATTGAAGTCAATGGGAGGCTGTTTTTCTGTGCAGATTCTGACACAGATTTTGCATCAGAATCCGCACACGGAAACTCAGTGTGCATGAGCCCTAACAGAGCCTGGTGGTCCTCCAGAGTCCCCTTCAGGCCTCTTCTGCATCTGGCTGATGTCACACAGGAGGATGAGCCTGAACCCAGTGGAACAAAATCAGCACAACCCAAAACGTTTGGAAAAAATCAGATCAACTTTCATTTGATCCAAATCAGTCTCTGATTAATTGCAATTGTTATTATTAGAGAAGAGCAAGTAGTATTCGATCAAGTAGGTATTCGATCGAATACTACGGTATTCGAAATACTCATACTCGATCGAGTACCACTTGCTATTCGAATGGAAAAGTTCAATGCAGAACCAGCATTGATTGGCCGAATGCTATACAGTCGGCCAATCAACGCTGGTTCTTCTCCTACCTTCAGAAGTCTTCTCCGCGCAGCTTCCCCGCCGCGTCTTCCGGCTCTGAATTCACTCTGCCGGGCATCGGGCTTGGGCAGAGCCGACTGCGCATGCCCGCACTACAAGCGGACATGCACAGTCGGCTCTGCCCAAGCCCGATGCCTGGCAGAGTGAATTCAGAGTCGGAAGACACCGCGGGGACGCTGCACGGAGAAGACTTCTCGGAGGATCCAGCCCGACCCTCACTCGTGGACTTGGTAAGTATAATTTGATCGAACGTTGCCTACCCCTGAAACGAGCATTTTCCCCCCATAGAGTACAATAGGATTCGATATTCGATTCGAGTAGTTGAATATTGAGATGCTACTCGAAACGAATATTAAATATCGAACATTTTACTGTTCGCTCATCTCTAGTTGTTATTCAATTTTTTTTATTATCCAAAAAATTCAAAAATATTCTCCGATTTTCCATCAAAAAAGGGCACAGCATTATTATTAAAGAATGCCAAAAGTCCTATCTGGTCAGGTATCTCATGTGTATCGCCAGGTTAAAGATACAGATCTGTCACAGGCTATGCTTTCCCTAGTACTCGCAGGGGAAAAAAAACACAGCCCTCCAGTATATAATGAAGAAAATCCAATTTTCAATGCATGACACTTGAATGCAAACGTATAATATTGGAACACTCACTTAACAATGTATGGGATCCAACGCACAAACTTTCAAAGATTCCTCCGGCTGGGAACGTGAATACACATATGGGCTTGCGGTGAAAGTGAAGTTCAGTGAGATCCACTTGTTTAAAAAACTTGAATCTTTATTTCATTGTCCAATTAAAAAATGCAAATATACAGATGGTACAGATGTAGACCCTGATGGTATACCTCAGTAGCAACCTGCATCAGGGTCTATGTCTCTACCATCTGTATATTTGCATTTTTTAATTGGACAATGAAATAAAGATTCAAGTTTTTTAAACAAGTGGATCTCACTGAACTTCACTTTCACCGCAAGCCCATATGCTTTCCCTAGACTGAGTTTACATAACTTACTATTTAGTCCATGTGTGGTTTCACTGGACATCTAACCAGATAAAAAAATTTGCATAGAAGTCAAAAACAATCTAAGAATTTACATGAGAGACGGGAAGAACATTAGTATTAAGAAGCAGGAGAACCTGATCCTCGCACACACAGACTCTGGAGACAGAGGACATCGTACCAAATATCCATCGTAGAGGGAGCAAAAACATCACTGCTGATATGAAGATTTCTCCTCTTGAGTATATACTTGCAGCAGTGCTGTATACTGAGTGCTTCCTAGGAGTCATGGTAAACGTGACTATTTTGGCTGCCATCTTTGTAAAATGGAAAACTCAGAGATCTCTTCAAGCTTATTATAAGATCCTGATCTGTCTGTCAATGTCAAGAAGTTTGTACATTCTCAGCGTCTCCCTTGCTTTCATTATTTTTTTGCTCTACCCGTTGCTTCTTCTGGACACGGTCATTGTAAGAATTGTGACCGTTGAATCAATGTTCCTTAACTACACCAATCTCTGGTTTCTTGAAGAACAAGCTCCACAGAGTCATCTCTTGGTTCCTTCTGGCTTCTCTGCTCATTTCAGTGTCTTCTAGTCTTCCAATTGGTTTTTTTATGAATGACTTGGAACTAAAAATGTCAACAAATGGTACCATGGAAAACATTACTGTGTACAATGGTGAGCAAATATTAGAATTGCCAAATGAGCTCCTAATAATTCTCCTAGGATCCTGTCCACCATTTCTGATATTCTGTATCACCATCTTCCTCTTACTTCATTCCCTTTGGACTCACACCAGACGGATGAGGGGCTCGGGGTCTGGTTTTCGAAGCCCAAACTTAAAGTCTCACTTCAGTGCTGTGAAGAGTATGAGCCTCTTCTTATTCTTACAGATCATGTATTTCACAACTATAAATCTTTCCCTTTTAGGCAGACTAAATAATGCTATGACATTGGTCAGTGCCATTGTATCATGTTTTCCTCCATTTTTGCATTCCCTCTATATAATCTCTTCTAACAGTGAGCTAAAGACAATATATACCTCTATATTCAATGCTCTTACAGGAGGAGCTCATGGCTAAGATTTTTTATTAGCATTGTAAAATTTTGGTTGTCATAAACTTTGATATTACCGATTTGCTTGTAGTATTGTTTGTTGTATAGATCACAGTACATATCCCTTACTATGGACCAATGGTACCTCCCCCAGCTTCCAGCGTCCTTTCCTGCCTGTAAATCTTCTGCTCATGTTTCCAAACCTTTATAGAAAATTTCTTGTAATCAATTTATTCTATCACTTATATAGTATTTAGGAAAGTTAGCTCGGTAGCAGCAGTGGTGCGGACCCAAACAATCAATACAGGGACACAAAAAAGGCTACAAACTGGTTTATTTATAAAAAAAAAAAAAAACATAGTAAAATAAATAAACCTTGACGTCAGACACAAAATAACAAAGAAAATTCAGCCTTAACTTCAGGCAAAAACAAAATAAAAATCCTGCTCGTTTGAGCAACTAACTAGACAGTGGGTTACCCTAACTATACATGTGGCTTACTGCCAGCCACACGACAAAACAAGCTCAATATTTTCTCATCAGACTCAGGGTTACAGGACAGAATCATACACCTCCTTTCAATTTAAGAAACTGCACTGCAATGCAAGAGCTGCAGCCTTTTATGGGTCAGTAATGAGTCCTGGATCTACACCTGAGCTGAAGCCTACTCCAGATCCACCCTGGACCACACATATGTCAGAAACCTGGACTCCATCATTCTGCCTGTCACCTTCTCACAAGTATCATTATATCATTACATAATATTATTTTACCATAATTCATTTGTCATTGTACTATTTAAAATAGCATTACATTATATCCTAATTGACCGTCCTCTTTATAGTCTTATCAAGAATCTGTATCGATAAAACTTGACAACACTCTGTCCTACCATCATGAAACCTCTTCTTCAAACCAGTGATCACCAAGATTGTGCCTCCGTCTTATGGAAGATTGTTGTGTATCTGGCTTACTTCAGTAAAATAAGGGTCTTTGCATTATCTATCATTGACTCCTGAGTTTTTAATCCTGCACTACAATGAAGGGCACCACGATCACCATCAGGTTAAGGGGGACTTACTACAGGGAGTGTTCCAAGGCATACTACCATCACCAACCACAACACTATTGGCCACCTTGCACCAATCCCTATGGAATGCCAGAGAACTATAAGAGCTGACTACTGCAACTGTAATCCCAACAATGACCAACTACAACACATGTGTGGCTACATGAGGACAATTGACGTTTGTTTAATTGACTTTTTTTTCCTCATTTATATTTGCAGGATAATACTGTAGGTTGATCTAAATGTATTTTTTCTCATTTTTCATAAAAACTTTATAGCTATGCTTTTCTGATAAATAAAATGGTGTGTGCATGCCTGCAAAGCAATATTTCTGTTGTCTGCTATTTACATTACTAGTAGAGATGAGCGAACGCCGTTTGATCGATGCATTCGTTCACAATCGAATACCAGGCCGCATACGCAGTAAAAATTCGTATCCCCTCCCACCTTCCCTGGCGCGTTTTTTGCACCAATAACTGTGCAGGCGAGGCGGGACAGGAACTACGACAATGGAGGCAGTGAAAAAAAATTGAAAAAAACCCATTGGCTACCGAAAACATGTGACCTCCCATTCATAAGAACGGCCGCTGTCCTATTCGCCATTTTTGCTATCAGACATACCCTGTTTCCCCGAAAATAAGACACCCCCCTTCACCTTCTGGATCACATACAACCGGCAGTCATGCCGGCACTCTGCTAAGGAAGCATCAGCATGACTGCCGATTGTTCCCCGCTCCAGCCGCTGCATAAGACATCCCCAAAAATAAGAAAGGTCATATATTTCGTTAGATAATTAATTATAAGAAACTGTCTTATTTTCGGGGAAACAGGGTAGGGAGAAAATCATATCTGCTGAGGGCTAGATAGCGATTAGCTTCAGATAGGCAGGCAAGAACTAAAGAAGAAAACCAACAGCTCTTCTCAGAGCTATACACTGTAGGGACATCAGTCCAGCTTTCCCCGGACGGTGGAAAACAGGGATACACAACAGATACAACTTCATATATAGCGGAGAAACAGCGTTCATTGTTGGCTGTCCGCACACAGAATAGCTGGAATACACAGCAGTGACTAGATCATATAGAGCTGAAAAAAGCCTTGAATTTTTTTTGGGGGGCTGGGCTGAAACATAGCAGCAATCCACTGCAATTACAAGTTCAAATAGCTAGAAAAAGCCTTGAATTTGGGGGGGGGGGGGGCTGAAACATAGCAGCAATCCACAGCAGCTACTTCTTGCTATATACGTGCAAAGCAGCTTTTCAGGCTGTGTAACCCTACAACAAGGATACAGAGCAATTAGGTCAGGCTATATACGCTCAATCCAGATATCCAGGGTGTGTACCCCCAAAACCTAGGTGGGAGAGACAGAAATTCAGTCAGGCTATGTCCGCTCAATCCAGTTGTTCACAGTGTGTAACCCCAAAACCTAGGTGGGAGACCCAGAAATTCAGTCACGCTATATCAGCTCAATCTAATTTTTTTCGTTAATCCAGTATTGTTTGCTCTCCATGATGTGAACTATGCCTTTGTCTCTTGAAAAGCAATGCAAAATGAAGTCAGCAATGTGTGCCATTGTGTTAGTTGGCATGATTTTGCTGCCGCCAACTGTAAGCGTCACTCTCCATTTCCTCCATTTTCCACTCCCTTCACACCATCCGTGCTGAAGCAATGGGATGCACCCTCAAGCCTCGTGTGGGACAGTGACATGAAATGCCACTTCATCCCCCTCGTCTTCCTCTGCCAGCCAACGGTGCGAAGATGACAGGAGTGTGCTCTGAATGTTTTCTGCCTAGCAGAGGCTACTTCTCACTTATGAAAATGGCTGCACTTTGACCAGTATATCAGGCACAATGGTGTAGGTTTCAAAGAACCTTTGCACCAACAAGTTGAAAACGTGGGCCATGTGTGGACCGTGTTTGAGTCTGGCAAGCTCCAGATCTGCTACCAGGTTTCGGCCATTATCACATACGCAAAAATGCGTGGCCCCAGGGAAAATGGAAAAACAGCAGGGAAAAACACATTGCCATCTCAGCCAGGACCTGAGTGTTTCTCAGCACTGAGGCTACCACCTCTGAGTTCCCAAAGGAAGTTGACAAGAGATGTGTAGTACAGAAAAAAAGATGAGAAAATAAGTGTAGGCTGTAGAGCACAGAGGGATCGGAGAGGACAGAGCTGGGGTCGGCCAGGTATTCCCACAACGTGCGCCTATACTTGTCCCTCCTGGTGACACTAGGCCCCTCAGTGGCGGTAATTTGGCCAGGGGGGGCCAATAACATGTCCCAGACCTAGGAATAAGTCTTGCAACAGGGTAGTTTTGCATGCCTTTAGCCACCATTTTTGCTGCTTAGCTTGCCTTCACATCTACACTGCTTTCGCCCCTAGACATCACCCCAGTCTATGCCTCTGCTTCTAGCCACCTTTTTTGTTGATTAGTTTGCCTGCACATCTACACTGCTTTACCCGCTAGACATCACCCCTGTCCATGTCGGGTCGGTGGCCTCGTCGTCCACCAACTCCTCTTCCAATTGCTCACTGTCCCCTTATTGAAAACCGCACATAACCACAGCTCGGGCCTGGTCTGCATTTTACCTTGCACCCTGCTTAACGCTGCTGCCATATCAGGAATTGTGATGAGTGTAAGAGGGTGAAACAGCCCCTGTGTAGTGAATGTGCAATGTGTAATTGAGTTGATGTTTTCATAACCTGACATTTTGTTGTTTGACCACAAGAGGTCGCTGTTGCGAGATAACAAGTAAAAGGAAAAAGGCTGCATGCCCCTGGAAGATTGATGTGGAGACCCTGATCGTTGTAGGAAGGTTCTAGGAGCCATTTTGAGTCAGAGTGTGCTGGACTCTAGAGGAGAAGAGAGAGCTGTGGAGACATCACTGTGCAGAGAGGGTCCTTGGAGGGAGAAGCCACAGCAAGAATAGCTGAGGATTTGAGACTTTCAGAGTCTGTCCAGACACCATCCTAAGGAGAAGATTACTGTCAGAGACTTGGCTGAGAAGTGAGACTGTCAGTGAGACCGCATGCTGTCCGAGGAGCTCCTCTTCACCCTGATGCTAACAGAGACTAAAAGGTACCCAACAGAAGTAAGCGTGCACGCACCACACTGCAAGTTTTGCACCATATTGCTGGGACTGAGTAAAAAGCCTGTAGTTAGTTAGTTAGGTATAATCATCACCCCAGGCTGCAATACTGGTGAACTATCTACCTGTCTGGTAAAAGGACTAAGTCACAGAGGATTTCTACAGAGTTATATCTCCCAGGGAGGGACTTGTAAGGAAGTCTGGGAGCAACATTTAGTTTAACTTTACACTGTTTGGCTTGCAAGCTAACTAACCATTATACTTGCTTAGTTGTACTTGGTTTGGGGGAAATTTAGTAGTATTGTGATAAGATTGTAAACCCTGGTGTTACACCGCCGGATGCCTGTGTCACACACACTGAATTGTTCCTGTGTAATAGGGTAATAACAGGTAACAGGCAGCTGCATAGGCGCAGCTTGCAGGTAGGTAAAAGCTTGGAGTATATTGAAGGCCACACTAGTGGGCACCGGGCTGTATAACACCAGGGTCCCAGCCTCTAGGCTGTGTAAATGTAATACCTGGGAGTCTTCTTTTGGACAAAAGAGGTTATCTAAACTAAGTAAAGTCCTATCTTGGTTAAATTGAATTGGACTCACTTCCTTTGTTCGTGACTTCGCTGTATCCTGGGGAGCCCACCTCGGTACACGGCTTACAACTTGGCGTAGTCGGCAGGATACAGCGACCCTCATGGACGGGAATGTGGTGGGAGAGAATCCCCTGGCACCAGCTGTGGTGGTCCAGGGTGCCCCTGCACAGCAAGCCCCAGCGCTGGTAATGCCGGCCCAAGTGGGGTACTTAACGGCCGGGGCACTAATGCAGCATCTGCCAAAGTTTGATGGTAATAATATGACGTTGCAGGACTGGACTGAAAGGGTACGAAGTATAGTTAGACTGAGCAACCTGATACCGGAACTGCGTGCAGAGATAGCATTAGGGGCCCTAGAAGGTGACGCTAGACGGACAGTGATGGTACGGCCCGAATCGGAAAGAGACACTTTAGAAAAAATATTTGCTCTGCTAGAGGGAGCTCAGGGAGGGCGTGCCAAGGTAGCGCAGTTGCGGAGCAAATTCTTCAATCGGTCACAGAGGGAGGGTGAGACTTTAACGCAATACTCTAACGCCTTACAAGAGATGCTGAATGAAGTGCAGCGACGGGACTCAGAGGCTATGGGAGCCTTCAAAGAAGTGGACCGGCTGCTACGAGATCAATTCATCCTAGGGTTATCCAATAAGTTGTTACAGGATAAACTGCAAGAGATGATCCAGGCAGATGCCAACCTGACATTCTATAATGTTTACCTGGCTGCTGTAGAGAGGGAAGAAGCGCCCGTGGCTGTGAATGTGAAGTCCGTGAGTAGCACCCAAGTGACAGGGACCCGAGGAGGTCCTGAAGACCCAGGGTCCTTAAAGGATGTAGTCCAGGCTCTACGGGCAGAAATGAGAGAACTCCGACTGGAGGTGTCCCAGATGCGAGCAGGTCAATCCATGGTTCCAGAAATGACCGCATCGTCCTACTCTCCCCCGCTGAGAGTACACCGTGGCCGAGGACCCACCAACCGAGGCTCATCAGCTGGGCAGGGATCAAGGGGACCCCTCTGCTGGAGTTGCAGACAGTATGGCCATATCGCCAGAGAGTGTAAGGGGGAGGTGGAACCCGAGCCGGCTTTAAACTCCCGACCGCCGCAGTAACGGGGCGTCCTGTGGCGGTTCACCAACAATCAAGCCCCATACGTGATGAATGCGACCTATATGCTAGCAGCCCCGTTATGGAAGCTGAGCTGGAGGGCCAGAAGGTACGCTGCTTAGTTGATACTGGATCGGAGTGCACCCTGATGCCCCTGGAGTTCTTCGAGAGACACTTCGGACATATGATGGAGCCAGAGGATGGAAGTGTCATCCGGTTGATAGCTGCCAACAATGGTGCGATGGACGTACAAGGGATCGTCTGGATGCGGGTCCGGCTGTTTGGGCAAGACATTGGCAAAAAGGGGATCGTGCTGATAGACCATCCGTCCAGGAGAGGACTCGATGTGACGCTGGGCATGAACGTGCTGAGAGACCTAGATCATCACCTTTATGCAAAGGAAGGACCTAAATACTGGCAGCGGGCCACCACACATTGGCCGACTCAGAAGGTCCTACAGCAAATGGTGAGGAGCTGTAGTTTGCAGAAGAGCACCATGGCAGGGCGCTCCATTGGATACGTGAAGGTGCCGCTGAGTGCCCCAATGAAGATTCCACCGCGACAGGAAAATATTGTGATGCTTCCGGTGGGGGCTGGACGACCATTAAATGGACTAGAGGTCTTGATAGAGCCTGCCCTGCAGGGAGAAACGCAGACCCGCCCTCTGGTAGCCCGAGCACTTGCCACTGTGAAGGATGGGTGTGTGCCTATACGCTGTCTCAACGTTCTGGACAGTGAGTTGTTCGTGCCTGGGAATACCCTGCTGGCTGAAGTTCACGTGCCCGGGGGTGACATCCTTCGCCGGAAGAGCTTCACGTTGCAGCCTGATGGGAGGTCGTCTTGGACCTATGCTGTGAAGGTCCAGCAAAGGCAGCCTCCAACGGCAGAGTGGAATGGCCAAGTGATCATGTCTCTGATGAGAGTAGATCGCCGGTCTCTGACCCCGGGACAACAGAAGCTTCTGGAGGACACTCTGTGGGAATTCCAGGAGGCGTTTTCAAGACACGATGAAGACTTCGGGTGTGCTACCGCCATTGAACACGAAATCCCCACTGGCGACGCTGCGCCTATTCGGGAGCGGTATAGGCAGATTCCCCCCAAGATGTATCAGGAGGTGAAAGAAATGGTGGCTAGCATGCTGGAGAATCAAGTGATCCAGGAGAGTAAGAGCCCATGGGCTGCTCCGGTGGTCTTGGTGCGGAAGAAAGACGGAAGTCTCCGTTTCTGCGTAGATTACCGGAAACTAAATGCTAAGACCGTCCGTGATGCATACCCCCTTCCACGGATTGAAGAGTCACTATCCTCCCTCGGTCATGCCAAGTATTTCTCAACGCTTGACTTGGCCAGTGGATATTGGCAAGTGCCAGTGGCCGAGAAGGACAAGGCCAATACAGCGTTTATCTTACCCATGGGACTCTATGAGTTTAACAGAATGCCTTTCGGTCTGTCCAATGCCCCAGGGACATTTCAGCGGTTGATGGAGCTCTGTTTGGGTGACCTAAACTTTGAGTCGGTATTGATATATTTGGATGACGTTGTAGTGTTTGGGTCCTCATTTGAAGATCATCTCGAAAAGCTGCGGCAGGTCCTAGGGCGATTGCGTGATCATGGGCTAAAAATCAAGCCCAAGAAGTGTCAACTATTCCAGCAGCGAATAGAGTACTTGGGACATGTAGTCACTCCGGAAGGGGTACAACCTGCGCCCAGCAAGGTGGAGGCCGTCCAGAAGTGGCCCCAACCAAGAACCCTGCGTGAAGTACAAGCCTTTCTAGGGTTGGCCGGTTATTACAGGAGATTCATACCCAAGTTCTCTCATCGGGCTGGCCCCCTAAATGAACTACTGAGAGGCACAGCTGGTGGACCCAAGAATCGCCCCATTGAGTGGGGGCCACGACAGCAAGAAGCCTTTGAGGGGTTAAAGAAAGCTCTGACCAGTACCCCGATCCTGGCCTATGCACAGTTTGATAAGCCATTCCTGTTGTACACCGATGGAAGTCTACATGGTCTGGGAGCTGTGCTATCTCAAGTTCAAGATGGACGTGAGAGGGTGATTGCCTATGGCAGCCGGTCCTTAAGGGAGTCAGAGCGTAACCCCGACAACTACAGCTCCTTTAAGTTGGAGCTTTTGGCACTTGTATGGGCCATGACTGAAAGATTCACAGAGTATCTGACGGGTGCAGAAGTGATTGTGATGACGGACAATAACCCTTTAGCACACTTAGAGAACGCTAAGTTAGGTGCCCTTGAGCAGAGGTGGATGTCCCGCCTTTCCAAGTATCAATACCGTATCCAGTTCCGATCAGGGAGAGAGAATGGCAATGCTGATGCCCTCTCCCGAGTCCCTGTGGGGTTGCCAACCAAGAGTGGAGAGGAAGGGCTAGAAGACAGTGAAATCCCACACCTCGGCAGAATACCGCCATTCCAGAACATAACCCATTCAAGTGGGGTGGCTTCAGGGATGCCGATGGTGCTGGGGAAGACATTGGAAGATTGGGAAAGGGTTCAAAATAGCTGTCCGGACCTATGTAAAGTGAAAGAGTGGATCCGGACTAAGATCTGGCCACGGCCGAATGAGCGGGCTAGCTTAACCCAAGAGGGTCAGAAGTTACTGAGACAGTGGGATAAGCTGGTTGTCATCCAAGGACTCCTATGTCGGACCATATACATACAGTCAGAGCTGCAGCACCGGCAACAGCTTGTCATCCCGATGTCATTGGGACCAGTAGCCGCTCAGGAAGCCCATGAGAGTGGGGCCCATTTTGGGAGTGCCAAAACGTACCAATGGCTCCAACGATTTGTGTATTGTCCAGATTTGGGAAAGATGGTGTCCAAGGCATGTCTTCAATGTCGGTCCTGCGGGCTGAGTAAAAGTCCCGAACAACGTGCCCCTGTACAAACTATTCAAACATCTGCCCCCCTGCAAATTCTAATGATTGATTATGTACAGATTGGGTACTCTACCTCAGGACATTCTTACTGTTTGGTTATGACGGACCATTTTACAAAGTATGCAGTAGCTGTACCCACCAGAGATCAGACGGCTGAATCTGCTGCCGAAGCGATCTGCAAACACTTTATACAAGTGTTTGGGTGTCCACAGAAAATCCATTCAGATCAGGGGGCGTGCTTTCAGGGGGCTTTGATGAGTGAATTGTATCAACTCTATGGGATCGAACGTTCTCGCACGACCCCATATCATCCACAGGGGAACGGGGCATGCGAGCGGTTCAACCGCACCTTGATACAGATGTTGCGGACGCTAGAGGATAGTCAAAAAGCTCGGTGGCCAGAGTATCTACCTGAACTGATGTGGGCCTATAACAATAGAGTACACAACACCACTGGTTACTCTCCACACATGTTGATGTTTGGGAGGGCAGGTCAAGAGATTGAGGATCTCCACATGCCAGATCCAATGCAGCCTCCTCCAAGGAGCACTACCGCATGGGCGCAAGAACACCGTCGCAAACTGAGAGCAGTACATAAGGTTGTGGGTGAACGCATGAGACAAATAGTACACCCCAACCCAGGGCCGGTGCAGAGGGATGAGTACGTGCCAGGTGATCGTGTGATTGTCAGGGCCAAGAGGCCAACGGGAAAATTGGATGGGCGGTGGGAGGCGGTACCATATGTTGTGAAGCGAAAGGTAGACCCTGATATTCCAGTGTATGAGGTACAGCCAGTAGGGACTGGAGGACCCTCAAGGAACCTTCACCGTAACATGTTAAGACGCTGCCATTTTGAACACTCGGTGGCCGACGAGGTGGTACAGGCTCCTAGCATTGTTACCAGGGAAACCCCCTTAGACGATGAGTGGTGGGTTGTCCCTGCCCCAGCCGATCCAGGGAACCAAGTCGAGTCTAGTTTGCCGCCCAGGGAGGGAGTTGTACAACCTGCAGAACAGCCATCATTGGGTGTGCCGGGTGCCCCTGATTCTGTGACTCTGCGTAGGACAGCCAGGTCCAATGCTGGGGTACCCCCACAGCGCTATGCACAAGATGAGTTTATATGGGAAAGGTTGCCAGGGACGTCAACCTCTAGTGGGGTGGCATGTAAGAGGGTGAAACAGCCCCTGTGTAGTGAATGTGCAATGTGTAATTGAGTTGGTGTTTTCATAACCTGACATTTTGTTGTTTGACCACAAGAGGTCGCTGTTGCGAGATAACAAGTAAAAGGAAAAAGGCTGCATGCCCCTGGAAGATTGATGTGGAGACCCTGATCGTTGTAGGAAGGTTCTAGGAGCCATTTTGAGTCAGAGTGTGCTGTAACCTGGAGGAGAAGAGAGAGCTGTGGAGACATCACTGTGCAGAGAGGGTCCTTGGAGGGAGAAGCCACAGCAAGAATAGCTGAGGATTTGAGACTTTCAGAGTCTGTCCAGACACCATCCTAAGGAGAAGATTACTGTCAGAGACTTGGCTGAGAAGTGAGACTGTCAGTGAGACCGCATGCTGTCCGAGGAGCTCCTCTTCACCCGGATGCTAACAGAGACTAAAAGGTACCCAACAGAAGTAAGCGTGCACACACCACACTGCAAGTGTTGCACCATATTGCTGGGACTGAGTAAAAAGCCTGTAGTTAGTTAGTTAGGTATAATCATCACCCCAGGCTGCAATACTGGTGAACTATCTACCTGTCTGGTAAAAGGACTAAGTCACAGAGGATTTCTACAGAGTTATATCTCCCAGGGAGGGACTTGTAAGGAAGTCTGGGAGCAACATTTAGTTTAACTTTACACTGTTTGGCTTGCAAGCTAACTAACCATTATACTTGCTTAGTTGTACTTGGTTTGGGGGAAATTTAGTAGTATTGTGATAAGATTGTAAACCCTGGTGTTACACCGCCGGATGCCTGTGTCACACACACTGAATTGTTCCTGTGTAATAGGGTAATAACAGGTAACAGGCAGCTGCATAGGCGCAGCTTGCAGGTAGGTAAAAGCTTGGAGTATATTGAAGGCCACACTAGTGGGCACCGTGCTGTATAACACCAGGGTCCCAGCCTCTAGGCTGTGTAAATGTAATACCTGGGAGTCTTCTTTTGGACAAAAGAGGTTATCTAAACTAAGTAAAGTCCTATCTTGGTTAAATTGAATTGGACTCACTTCCTTTGTTCGTGACTTCGCTGTATCCTGGGGAGCCCACCTCGGTACACGGCTTACAATGAGCACATGCTAATCTTTTGTTTCCAGTGGAAAGGATGGGATAGGATTTCACATAAGTCTGCCACCCATGGAAACTCATGGTGCAGAAACTGGGGGAGCTGACTTTGATGAACACCTGATCAGAACCCTGTAGAGCAGGCATATCAAACATGCGTCCCAAGGGCCCTTTACAGGCATATCTGCGGCCCTCACAAAAGTCTCAAACTTTGTCTCTAAATTTTAGAGACAAAGTTGGAGACTTTTTTGCGGGCCGCAGATGTACAAAACTCACGATCAGCACTTCCGGGTCTTCATTCATTGGCCCATATCCCTACATATGACCTGCTTACGTGATCAGCGGCTGCTGTTCACGTAAGCAGGTCATACACAGGGATATGCAGCGCCGCACCTCTCATGAAGCGACCGCTTCAGGTGGCGCTATGCCGGGGCCCCGGGGGGGATGGCATTTTTTGACCTAAGCCAGTCCAGGACAAACTGTCCTGGACAAACTGTCTTGGACTGGCGTAGTGTCACCATCTCGACAGGGAAAGTGAGCGGTGGATTGGGGCGATCCTGCTGGACGCAGCGCTGCTCCAGCGGCCACCCCTCACCCTTAGCAGAGAGCAGGTCTCCCTGCCTGCTCTCTGCCTGCTCCGCACCGCCCCCTCCTCCCCACATGCCGGGTGACGTGGCCACATAATCAGGCCCGCACCCGACGTATGCCTGCGTCCTACGTGGTCTCACAAGACCGCTGCACAGGCTGAAGAGCAGAAGCAGGTAAGCTTCTGCAGAAGAAATTGTGATTTTTCAAGTATTTAACCCCTATCCTACGGATAGGGGATAAATACTAGATTTATGATGATGGGGGGGTTGGAGTGCTAGGGAAGGGTTGGGGTGCTGGGGGAGGGGGGCTTTTTGATGTCTGTCTGGCCCTTCCTTGGGCTTGAGGACTGTTTTTTTTCCCACCCACCTTGTAATTCTTTCACTTGCAGGTTAATTGGAGCATTACAGTCTGTAGTGGTCCTATTAACCCCCAAGTGCAAGAATTGCAAATGGGTGGGAAAAAACAGTCCTCAGGCCCAAGGAAGGGCCAGACATCAAGAAGAACCACCGTATTAGGGGCAAAGAATTTTAAAAGGGCTAACACTCTGCTGGTGCAAGGCTCAACTCACCCAAAGAGCCTAAAACTCTGCAGGTAGAAGGCTGAAGTCACCTGAAGGACCTCAATCTCTGCTGGTAACTCAGCTTAAGGGCCTGTAACTTAATTTGGAAGGGTTCATGTTAAGGGCTAGAAAAGTCAATTTTGGAAGGTCTTACCACATCACACACACACACACACACACACACACACACTCAAAATGACAGTTAAGGGTGAGGGCTTTTGAATTTCCCATTGTCTATTCCATCTGTGGTTGTGCATGGGCAACGTGATTGTAAGGCGTGCTTGATAATGTTTTTTGAGCTTAAATTTAGGGAGTAAAAAAGGTTTCCAGGTATTTTCCCACTTTGATAGAGGTTTTTTTTTAGTGTGGAAAGTGTGTAGTTGTTAGGTTGTGATAGTGGGGTAATAGAGGGGCTTTGGTGTGTTAGATGCCCCCAGACATGATTCCCCTGCTGTCCCAGTTGCATTTTAGAGGTTTTGGCATCATTTGCTGAGGTGACCCTCCTGAGTCGAATGGTGGGATCCCCTGAAACAAAGCATTTTCTCCCATAGACTATAATGGGGTTCGATATTCATTTGAATAGTCGAATATTGAGCGGCTATTCGAAACGAATACCGAACATTGAATATTTTACTGTTTGCTCATCTCTAATGCTGTATAAAAACTGACATTCCTCAAAATGGTATAAACAAAAAATACAACTGTCCCACAAATAAAGACACCTTAAGAAGTATAAGAAAAGTTCTAAAGAAGTAGAGATGGGAAAAGCTCTCAAGATTCAGTTTGGGTTTGGCAGCTCACATCTTAAAACATAGTGTAGAATACTGTCAGGGCTCCTAGGAACCTATCTATAAAACATAGTGTAGAATACTGTCAGGGTTCCTAGGAACCTATCTATAAAACATAGTTCAGAATACTCTTAGGACTCCTAGGAACCAATCTATAAAACATAGTGTATAACACTGTCAGGGCTCCTAGGGATCTATCTATAATACATAGTGTAGAATACTGTCAGGGCTCCTACCGGTAGGAATCTATCTATAATACATAGTGTACGGTAGAATACTGTCAGGGCTCCTAGGTGGAAAACAATCAGGAAACTCTGTGTGCATGATCCCTAACAGTGTCTAACAATGTCTGGTGGTCCTCCAAAGTCCCCTACAGGCCTCTTACGGCCTCTAGCTGACATTACACACCACAGGAGGATGAGGCTGAGCCCAGTGGCACAACCTTGACACAACCCAATACTTAAAACGTTTGGAAAAAAACAGATCGACTTTTGTTTGATCCAAATCAGTCTCTGATTAATTGCAATTGTTATTATTCAATTTTTTTTATTATCCATAAAATACAAAAATATTCTTAGATTTTCCATCAAAGAAAGGTACAGCATTAATATTATAAAAAAATAGCCAAAAGTCCGATCTTCTTAGGTATCTCATGTGTATTGCCAGGTTAAAGATCCAGATCTGTCACAGTCTATGCTTTCCCTAGACTAAGCTTACATAACTTACTATTTAGTCCATGTTGGTTTTACTGGACTTCTAACCGGCTAAAAAATTTGCATAGAAGTCAGAAATAATCTAAGAATTTACATGAGAGACGGGAACAACATTAGTATTAAGAAGCAGGAGAACGTGATCCTCACACACAGATCACAAGACCAAATATCCATCATAGAGGGAGCAAAAACATCACTGATGATATGAAGATTTCTCCTCTTGAGTATATACTTTTAGCAGTGCTGTATACTGAGTGCTTCCTAGGACTCATGGTAAATGTGACTATTTTGGTTGCTATCTTCCTAAAATGGAAAACTCAGAGATCTCTTCAAGCTTATTATAAGATTCTGATCTGTCTGTCAATGTCAAGAAGTTTATACATTCTCAGCGTCTCCCTTGCTTTCATTATTTTTTGCTCTACCCGTTGCTTATTCTGGACACGGTCATTGTAAGAATTGTGACCGTTGAAACAATGTTCCTTAACTACAACAATCTCTGGTTCGCCGCCGTCCTCTGTGTCTTCTACTGTGTGAAGATTACAAGCTACAACTGGAAGGTTTGGATCTTCTTGAAGAACAAGCTCCACAGAGTCATCTCTTGGCTTCTCTTGGCTTCTCTGTTCATTTCAGTGTCTTCTAGTCTTCCATTTGGGTTTTATATTAATGACTTGATTCCAAAAAATTCAACAAATGGTACAATGGAAAAGATTACTGTATACAATGGTGAACCAGTTTTAAAATTGCCCAATGAGCTCCTAATAATTCTCCCAGGATCCTGTCCACCATTTCTGATATTCTGTATCACAATCTTCCTCTTACTTCATTCTCTTTGGACACACACCAGACGGATGAGGGGCTCGGGGTCTGGTTTTCGAAGCCCAAACTTAACGTCTTACTTCGGTGCTGTGAAGAGTATGAGCCTCTTCTTATTCTTACAGATCATGTATTTCACAATTGTTAATCTATTCCTTTTAGGCAGACTAAATCATTCTAACATTACGAGATTGGTCAATGTAATTGTATCATGTTTTCCTCCGTTTTTCCATTCCCTCTACATAATCTCTTCTAACAGTGAGCTAAAGACAATATATATCTCTATATTCAATGCTCTTACAGGAGGAGCTCGTGGCTAGGATTTTTTATTAGCAGTGTAAAATTTTAGTTAGAAGCTAAACTAAAGTCAGAAACTTTGATATTACAGATTTGCTTGTAGTATTGTTTGTTGCATAGATCACAGTACATTATAATCTATAGTATAATGCTTTACAGATCCCTAATAGGGTTGAGCCGATCTTGAGATTTCAGGATCGATTTTAAAATCCGATTTCCGATCAGCCAATCACGATAGTGAAATTTGCTCAATCGCTGATCGGGATCCAATATTTCCCGATCCCAATCACTCAACCCTAATTGTATATTATATAGACAGTGGGATTGAGCCGATCTTGAGATTTCAGGATCGATTTTAAAATCCGACTTATGATAATTTTCCAGCCGTGTCCCGAAATTTGCTCAATCGCCGATCGGCATCCGATCTTTTCCGATCCCGATTGCTCAATCCTAATTGCATATTATATAGACAGTAGGGTTGAGCCGATCTTGAGATTTCAGGATCGATTTTAAAATCCAATTTCTGATCATTTTCCAGCCGACCCCGATCGGGAAATTTGCTCGATTGCCGATCGGGATCCGATCTTTTCTGATCCCGATCGCTGAACCCTAATCCCTAAATATGGACCAATGGAACCTTTCAGCGTCCATTCCTGCCTGTAGACTTTCTGCTCATGTTTCCAAACCTTTACCGACACTACAAATTCTATAGAATATAACAGTCAAGGTTTGGAGATGGATGATGGAGAAGGAGTTGTTGTCACGGCATGTTTTTCTTATTGTTTCTTGTTATTGCATCCCTGGATGAGTCTCTAATAGTGATAGGCAAATCTTGCAAGGTTCATTTAATAAACATTCATGAGATTTGCCAACCACTTTCACTTCAGATCTGAATAATTTTGGAAGTTCTATTATTATACTGTGAGGTCTCTTCAGACACCAGCGTATAATAAACAGAGACCCAAGGGAGATGACGCAACACTAATATTCACCTCCCTTACCTCTCAGAGTGGACACGGCCTCTTTGATTATGTTATGGGCCCTTGTGGAACTGCTGAAGCTCAGTCATTAGCCTCAGTGGTCCCCATGGCCTGTGATGCCACCCATAAGGTCTGAAGAGGACAAAGAGGACCACCATTGTGTGGAAGTCAGGAAGGAGCACTGGAGAAGTGAGGGAAGGTGAAAAGACCTTAGATAATAATAGTGATCCATGGATAACAAACTCTAAAAAGTTCAGGTTTGTCCGATCTCAAAATGTTTTGAAAATTCATGAAAACCTCAAGTCAATACAAATTGGTTGACTTATCTCTAATATGTAACTGTTTAGTGAAGACAACACACCAGACATCATGGGCGTGCGCTTAGTTATGGAAAAGCCGGAGCCTCTTCATAAATCAGATGTTCCTTGCACCCATCAGGCCCGTTATTAAGTCTGGCGTATGGGCTACCATTCCTAATCAATCTGGGATCACTACTGAAGGACTTATTGTATCTTCTACTGTGTACTAGGACTTGAAAGAGTTGATGTGTTTATGATAAATGTAACTAACTGGACCAAACCAATGTGATTGGAAATAAGTAAATGCTACAACACTCAACGTTCACCATCTTAGTCATGCCCTTCTCTATTCTGGAAAAGAGAGTAGTGTGAGCTGGAATGATTTAGTTAGACAGACCCAGTTTGTCAGTGCAAGACAGCTTAAGTGTCAATATCACGAGAAAATCGCTTGCTTTTTTTTAGACTAGTGTGTGTGACATTAGGCTACGAGGGAAATTTACAACAAAAAATATACAACAGTAGATTGTATCAGCCAATTTGTATAGTTGAAAGACGCTCTGATGAAGACAGAAACTCTGTACCCCACGCTCTTCATGGTGTTGCTTCCCAGGGCTTCTCTGTCTTTGGCAGTTGCTTTCTATAATGATAAGCTCTTGGTGTTGCTGCAAGTAGTTAATCTTTGTATCTAGCATTGTACAAAAGTATAAACAATATCACATTATATCGTAATCAACGTATTCTATCACATATCAACTATCATTATGCAATATTATTTTACCATAATTGATTTGTTATTATACTATTTAAAATGCAATTGTCTTCTATCCTAATTGACGTCCTTTTTAATGCCATAACAAGAACCAATGTTTATAAAACTGGACAACACTCTGCCCTACCATCACGAAACCTCATCTTCAATCCAGTGATCACCAAGATTGTGCCTCCGTCTTATGGAAGAGTCTTGTGTATCTGTCTTACTTCAGTAAAGCAAGGGGTGTTGCATTATTTATCATTGACTCCTGAGTTTTCAACCCTGCACTACCATGAAGGACAGCCCAATCACCATGAGATTATGGGGGACTTACTACAGGGAGTATTCCAGGCATACTACCATCACCACCATTGACACCGTTGTCCTCCTTGCACCAATCCCTGTGGAATCCCTGAGGGCTATAAGAGCTGACTACTGCAACTATAACCCCAACAAGGACCGACTACAACTCCGATCCTCCCTGCCTTCCTCCGCTGTGTGGCTACATGAGGACAATTGGCTTTTGTTTAGATGACTTTGTTATTTCTACATGTAGTTTGCAGGATAATACTGTAGATTGGTCTAAATGTATTTTTCTCTTTTTTCATTCTAACTTTATAGCTATGTTTTTCTGATAAATAAAATTGCACCTACGTGCCTGTAAAGCAATATTTCTATTGTCTGTTATTTATCTTACTAGCACTCGCTCATTAAGCAGTTTTCTGATCTTGATGACCCCCTTTAAGAGCACCAAAACCCTGACCAAAAAAAGCCTCCCATTGAAATCAATGGGAGTCGGTCATTTCTTTTTTCTGTGAGCGGTTTGTTCCCGCTCGCGAAAAAAAGAAGCAACATACTCATTCTTCAGGCGGATTCCGCGTCCGGACGTCCACCTGAAGATACTCCCTCCTGACTAGGCCAATTCATTTTGGCCTAATCCGGAGTGGAGTGCCGTGACTGGATGACGTTGTACTGCACTGGCATCCAGTCGCAGCTACCAGGTTTTTAGTCCAGAATTTGAGGCGGCCTTCGCGTCAAATTCCGGACCAAAAAACCCAATCTGAACTCAGCCTAAAGAGCTAAAATGTAGGTAACCTATCATAAGGATCACTCTGAAAGAGGCCAGTAACCTTTTAGCTTCCTGGATTAAATGTGACCAAAGCATCTATTTACCACCACCCTACAAGATATACAAGATACTGTCATTAGTTTGATACTGATTTTCCTGCTGATCATGTTCTGATTCCATGACTGGAATGATATGTTGTAACTAGAGATGAGCGAACAGTAAAATATTCGATATTCGTTTCGAATAGACGCTCAATATTCGACTATTCAGACGAATATCAAACCCTATTATAGTCTATGGGGAAAAATGCTTTGTTTCAGGGGATCCCACCATTCTAATCAGGAGAGTCACCAAGTCCACTATGACACCCCAGGAAATGATGCCAACACATCTGCAATGCAACTGGGACAGCAGGGGGAGCATGTCTGGGGGCATCTAACATGCCCAAGTCACTGTATTATGTCAGGATACCCATCAGCTCTGCTGCATCTCTGTGTGCACTGAGCTCTGCAGCTTCTCTATGTTTTATAGATAGGTTCCTAGGAGTCCTGACAGTGTTCTACACTATGTATTATAGATAGGTTCCTAGGAGCCCTGACAGTATTCTACACTATGTATTATAGATAGGTTCCTAGGAGTCCTGACAGTGTTCTACACTATGTTTTATAGATGGGTTCCTAGGAGTCCTGACAGTGTTCTACACTATGTTTTATAGATAGGTTCCTAGGAGTCCTGACAGTATTCTACACTATGTTTTATAGATAGGTTCCTAGGAGTCCTGACAGTGTTCTACACTATGTATTATAGATAGGTTCCTAGGAGTCCTGACAGTGTTCTACACTATGTATTATAGATAGGTTCCTAGGAGTCCTGACAGTATTCTACACTATGTTTTATAGATAGGTTCCTAGGAGTCCTGACAGTGTTCTACACTATGTATTATAGATAGGTTCCTAGGAGTCCTGACAGTGTTATACACTATGTTATATAGATAGGTTCCTAGGAGCCCTGACAGTATTCTACACTGTGTTTTATAGATAGGTTCACAGGACTAATTTCATTTACATGACAAATGGTCTTGATCTCTCTTTCAACTGCCTCCCAGAAGGGGCTAATTGTAGGGCAGGTAACCCAGATGTGCCAGAGGGACCCTTTGGAGAGGCCACAATGCCATAACTTGTATATATGTATAATATATATTTACAGCTATGGTGATGCAAAAACTTTTTTTTTTTTAATTTTCAAAGGTATTAAGACTGAAAATTAGAGATGAGCGAGTAGTACTCAATCGAGTAGGTATTCGATCGAATACTACGGTATTTGAAATACTCGTACTCGATCGAACACTACTAGCTGTTTGAAGTTAGGATTCGATGCAGAACCAGCGTTGACTGGCAGAATGCTATACATTGCCAAGCAACGCTGGTTCTTCTCTTACCTTTAGAAGTCTTCTCCCTGCGCAGCGTCTCTCGTCCTCTTCCGGCTCTGAATTCACTCTGCTTAGGCATCGGGCCTGGGCAGAGACGACTGCGCATGCCCGCACATGCGCAGTCGGCTTGGCCTAGGCCCGATGCCTAGCAGAGTGAATTCATGGCCGGAAGAGGACGGGAGACGCTGCGCAGGGAGAAGAATCCAGCCCGACCCTCACTCATGGACTTTTGGGTAGTGTATCTGTTGCTGAGAGTTTGTTAACTGCTTTACATGTTTCTAACAAGCACTCAAAAACATTTTGCCCATATGAGAGACTTTGTGAGGAGGAGCATCATTGAGCTTAGAGAAACAGGATAGCCATTTGAAAGAAATACCGGCAACCTAGGCTGTTCTGTCCTATCTGTTAAGATGTATTGGGAGCAGTGGCTGTATGAGGACAAGAACTCATGGCTAACGGTCTTCACATGGGCCAGATAGACCACCAGAAGATAGGATCATCCCCCTCCCTCTGCCTGGACCATTTCCATGTGTTTAGCAAAAGGAAATTTGGTGTCATGGTGCCTATTACAAGTCCTGCCATTGACAGCCAGACACCATCACCTTTGTTTTTGGTGGTATCAAGAATGAAAACCTGGACTGTTATAGACCATATCACCTCTAGTGATGAATCCAAGCTCTGTTTGTGATCAAATGATCACTGAGTTTAGTATGGAGACCTGGTTTTGAGCCTCATAATCCTGCTTGTGCTGTGGAGTGACGCATTGCTCCAACTGCTGGTGTAATGATCTGTAAAGCCACAATCAGTCAATCCTAGTAGTAATATCAGCTCAGTGCTACAGTATGTTTAGGACATTCTGTCAGCTTGTGTTGTCATGGTATCATGGACAACTGGAAATTTTCAGCAGGATAATGGTTTTCCACACATAGCAAGGCTTTCCCAGGAATGTCTAAGTCTTCGCCGATCAAGTATTTATGGGATCAGCTGAGATGTCAACTTTGCCAACTTATAATTGTGCAGGATCTACAGGCCCAGCCATAAAATGAGCCAAAGGATATCAAATGGGACCTGCAGGCCTAATCATACATCATCTTGTATCCAGACTAGAGGTGCCCAAAAAGGTCCTAGAGCCTCCGCCCAATTGTACAGTTTGCGCAATAACCTTCTCTGGCTGCAATATTGTCATCACCTCCATAGATCATCATTACATTACAGTGAGAAGTCTTCATGCCAGCACAACTCCTTCTTGGTGTGGGATTTTTTTTGCCAATGAGTATATGCAGCACCTCCCATGAGGCGACCTGAAGCGACCGCTTCAGGCGGTGCTATGCCAGGGCCCCGGGGAGGGCGGCATTTTTGCTTACCTAATCCAGTCCAGGACAAGCTGTCCTGGACTGGCTTAGCGTCACCGAGCGGTGGATTGGGGAGGCCGCTGGAGCAACACTGCTCCAGCGGCCTCCCATCACGCTCAGGCAGAGAGCAGGTCCTCTCCATGCCTGCTCTCTGCCTGCTAATGCCGCTCCGCCATGCCCCTTCGCTCCGCCCCGCCCCCTCCTCCCGGGGGGGGGGGATTTCTTTTGTCCGCCTCGGGTGGCAGGAGAAGTCGGTTCCCCCCTGAGTATATGTATACATTTGGTAAAGCTGTAATCCTACTGACCTATAGATTAGCACAGCGAATGCTGTTAAATTTATGCAATATTAAATGGTGCCATTAGGAAGTAGAATTTGTCCTACAAAAATCAAGCCCCATATGACAATTTGTATATTATTATTATTATTATTATTATTATTATTATTATTATTATTATTATTGCCATTATTGTATTTATTATTATTATTATTATTATTATTATTATTATTATTATTATTATTATTAATATTGCCATTATTGTATTTATTATTATTATTATTATTATTATTATTATTATTATTATTATTATTATTATTATTATTGCCATTATTGTATTTATTATTATTATTATTATTATTATTATTATTATTAATATTGCCATTAATGTATTTATTATTATTATTATTATTATTATTGCCATTATTGTATTTATTATTATTATTATTATTATTATTATTATTATTATTATTATTATTATTATTATTATTATTATTATTATTATTATTATTATGTCTTAGGTGCTTTTTTTAATTACACTAGAACTATATTTGCCATATGTAAATTAGTAGACAAATATAATGCAAAGCACAATACAAATAACCCTCCACGTATTCCACCTTGCTATCAGTGAAAGTCACTCTTGGTACAGACTAATTCGTAATGATGTTGGATATCTGATTTTTGCTGCTTCTACAGAATCTGAGTTTTTACCTGCCTGAATATAAGATGCTCCTTGAAGTTTTTCTTAATTTAACCATTTCTTGCTTCATAGTCTCCATCGGGTTACTGCTGAATGGATTTATAGTCATCGCAAACATGTTTTGGTGGATAAGATGTCAGAGTCTTCAAACCGTCAACGTTCTTCTTATCGGCTTGGGGCTAGTGAGAATTATACTCCTAAGTTTATATTTGCAGTATATTATTTTTTTCCTATTTGGTTGGTCTCTGTACCCATTTGATAATCCTGAGTGTATCGAAACTGCCATCATGTGCATGGTCTTCTGCGGTCTGTGGTGGGGCTCGCTGCTATGTGTCTTCTACTGTGTGAAGATCACAAACTACAACAATAGACTCTTCACGAGACTCAAGATGAACATCTCCAAGATGGTCCCCTGGCTGCTTCTCATCTCAATGGCCATCTCTTTTTCGACCAGTTTTCCTTTCAGATGGTCTTATTTTTCTTTTTACATCCTTAATGCCACCAGCAACGAAAAAGGAGCCATAGAAGAAGTTCTATTAGATATGTTCATCATCTTCTTTGCAGGATCCATCATACCATTCATGATATGTTGTGTGGCCATTTATCTTATCATTGTGTCCCTCGTGAGACACACCAGACACCTCAGCAGCCGAGACTCCGGCTTCAGTGACAGTCAACGAGACGTTCATCTCAGTGTCATTCGGAGCATGGCCTCCTTCCTGTTGTTTTATGTTTTGTATTTTGTAGCTCACGTCATATTGGCCATTACTACACATTCCGAAATGTATGTGTTAAATTCCATTTGTTTCCTCTGCACTTGCGCCTACCCAAGTCTGCACTCCATTTCTTTAATTGTCAACAACAAAGAGTTGAAAGATTCCTTCCGTGTTTTCTTCTCTTGTACCTGGTTAGGACATCTAAAGTGACCAATCCCTCAACAACACCCATGAGTTCCATCAATTGCATCGATTAGGCCATGGACCGGACAGAAAAATATTTATTGTGACACAATTGTGTTGCCAGAAGAGTATGACTGATATCACCAAAAACTATTGCCATGTCTGAATATTTTTTATTTCAAAAACATTATGGCGTTGAATGAGGAAGAACAAAAGTTATGTGTGAACCCTTCAATGGAAACAAAGGAAGGAAGATACATAAAAACATTGAAAAAAAATCCCACTTATGTCTTCTGTAGGTGTCTAAGGAGATAAGCCATGTCTTTCTTCCTATGGGATCAAAATTTGGTGTGATCTTTGACCTTTTGGAGAAGTCCTGGAATTGATGATACGTCTCCCACAGATATCACCCTGAGCTCATCATCCTCCAGTCTGTCTGAGATGACATGGAGAGATAGAAGGATTGAAGCAGCCGACATCCACAGAAGATCTGTGCTTGGTTCTCCAAGATGGCCGAGTTCCTTCAGAAACTCTCGGCAAGTGTACCAAAGAAAATTGATATAAGGCAAAGAGGACTCGCAAAACATGTTGATGGGATTTAGATTTCTCATTTCTTCATTCCTTGCCCTCTGGTTTATTGACTAAAATTCTATTTTTGAAATAATTTTTGCTTTTCATCATTTTGTTCCACGTTGTCTTTATGTTACTGTCCACTGCCACTCCCTTTTATTTAACTCTGTGCCCCCTTTAGCTTTTCTTGTTTATTCTCCATAGATATGTGGCAGGGTTCCATACCATGTGGATCAATACCAAGGTACTCTGTATGTTACTCCATATGTTACCACATGGAAACCCCATGCACTGATGGATCGGAAAAACCAGTCCATATATTGACCAAATTTCCCAACGTGAACCCACTCAGTCCAGAGTGGGACTCCCTGCGTCATGTTGAGCTAGGATGCTAAAAGCCCCTCATCTGCCCCAGACTGCATATAGTATAGAACAACACAGCCATGGGGAGGTAGGGACTAGAGATGAGCGAACAGTAAAATGTTCGAGATTCAATATTTGTTTCGAGTAGCCCCTCAATATTCGACTACTCGAATCGAATATCGAACCCTATTATAGTCTATGGGGGGGAAAATGCTCGTTTCAGGGGTAGGCAACGTTCAATCAAATTATACTTACCAAGTCCACGAGTGAGGGTCGGGCTGGATCCTCCGAGAAGTCTTCTCCGTGCAGTGTCCCTGCGGCATCTTCCGGCTCTGAATTCATTCTGCCAGGCATCGGGCCTGGGCAGAGCCGACTGCGCATGCCCACACTACAAGCAGACATGCGCAGTTGGCTCTGCCCAGGCCCGATGCCTGGCAGAGTGAATTCAGAGCCGGAAGACGCCGCAGGGACACTGCACAGAGAAGACTTCTAAAGGTAGTAGAAGAACCAGCGTTGATTGGCCGACTGTATAGCATTCAGCCAATCAATGTTGGTTCTGCATCGAACCATGCAATCAAAAATTCCCGCCTGACATTCGATTGTGTCCGCTGATGGATCCTTTCTAATAAGTTTTTTTCTTAAATGTCTCAATATTAAATCTCATAGATTTCTTTATATAGTCACTTTTAGCTAATAATTGGAGTTTTTCATTAAATTTATTTTAACAAAAATAGTAACATTTGTGTTGCATATATTTATCATGTTTTTGAATAAATCTTCCATTTCTTCATACAAAATTCAGTTTATTTATTTATTTTTTCACAAAATGATGTATATAATCATAGAAGAGCCATAGTAGAGTATTGGTAATAAGTGTAGTAATAAGAGTAGTGATTTACAATAACTTACAATGAATGACACATAAGCTTGTCTTGAATGGTATGGAGTACAGTACAGATGCTGCGGTGACCATGAAGTCAGGAGCAGAGACATCCTTGCTATATATAGTGTAGCGCATCAGATGTAAACTCACGGTGTCACTAGAACAACTTGAATAACTTGACATTGGGCTACTCCTCAGCTGGACTATTCACCCCACTAGTAACAGGAACTTTCAAGCAAATGTAACAGGGCCTGGCAGAAACCTGCAACAAATGAGTTAATAACCTTGAGGTATTGGTTAATACATGGGCCAAAACACACAAGCTCGTAACCTGTGACAAGTCCTCATGTCTTGTGACTCCCTATACTATGTCCTTGTGCTGGTATTAGGGGAGTAAATTCACATATATGGGTGCAGGACAGCTGGCCTGGTCTAAAAGCATGGGCAAGGGTTAATGTCCATGGTCAAAGAGGACTCGCTGGATCACCACTTTGTGAAGACTAAATGGTTAAGGACGACGCTCAGCTCCTGAGTGGACACCATGTTTAAAGACCCAATATCCACCATACTATTATGCGGGAGGTGAGGAAGGAGGAAGTAGATAAGCGGTGGAATCAACTACTGTGACTGGATTCTGTGCTTTTCTACATATACATGATAACTTACTGAGTGGTAATAAGAGAAGTAAAATTGGACGCCCCAACTCACGTCCATAGGATGTGTTGAGGAACTCAAGCTCTGAGGGTCTACAAATAGCAGTAAATAGTACTACCATGACACCATGGGTCTACAAAACGGTCACTCTCAATCATGGAATAAGATAATTTCATCAATGTCCAATATTTTTGCCCACTCAACTCAATAGATAAAGATTTTTCCAAGAAATAAGTGTAGACCAAAGGAGTTTGGGGGGCGGGGGCTGAACTGGGAAAAAGGGTACATATTGTCATTGTACTTAATTTTAGGAGATGATAAAGTATATGCCACTCACTTGAGAGTGACCCACCAGCTTCACCATATACATACTGTACTAGTCCACATGCCAGGTATTCAGGACAACCACACCTCAGACAGGCCCATAAATTACCAACCACACTTTCCCTGGGTTTGAGCACAACACTGTTCACCGCAACGTTGGTTAACTGGCCAGGTGTAAGGGAATTGCTTGGACAGCAATTCCCCAGTAACTGTTTGAACCCTGGGACGGGACACAAGAGACAGTGAGCCCTAAGCTGAAGCCCCCAACTTTCCCTTCCTATTGCCAGGCCCTATCCTACGTAATAGGCGGCAACCACGAAGACAGTCCCTCCCTGTATATGTGAAACACAAAACGGAGACAAGACAGACAACAACAAAGGGAGGTCAGCTAGCCAAGGGTCAGTAACAGTCAAGCGATGCAGTGCCAAATCGGGGTCCAGAGAGAAGTCAGTGAGGAAAGCCAAAGGTCAAGGATAAGAAAGCAAGCAAAATAGTGACAGTACGGAGTGAGTATGCACAAGGCAATAGCAAGCACTGGTGTGAATGAGAGCCAAGGTTAAATAGGGAGGAAGAACCCGCCCATGGAGTTGACAGGAAGGCAGCTGTCAATCACAGGGCAAGGCCAGATTAACCATTAGAGGAGCAGAGACAAACAAGGGCAGGAGACGGGTGTGGTGCAACTACAATCTCAGAACTAGAGCAGTGTTCACACAGTGCGACCAAAAACTTTAAGCCATGAACCAAACCGCACCCGCCTCCTGCGCCGCAGCACGCGAGCAGAGGGTGGCGCAGAGACCCGAACAGGCAAAGATGTTACACCAGGTTTGGGAAATCTAAACATTGAGCAGTCACCTCGGAAGACCAGAAGGGTGACCTCCTATATAGTACCATTTTAACAGCTCCCTGACCAGTGCAGGTCACTTTCATCATCCACTTTGTGGCCGAAACTCCAAGATTCAGTCAATCTTTGGAGATGTTCTCCTTCTCAGCTTCATAAAAACCCCATTCTTATCTATGATCTGTGATCCACCTCTTCAACAGTTAAACAATCCAATATCCACAGCCTCAGTAGAGGTTCAAGCTTTTACCTATGGCGATACACAGACCATCAACAGTCATGTCTAACACGTCACTTGGTTCATCCTCATTTTATTCCATGGTGCAGACCTTTTCCCCTTATTGACTCTCCTTTGATTCGTCTGCTGGCTCTTTCACATCTGCGCCCGGGACTAAGTTCTGCAGGTTTCCGTTTCCCGCACAAAACAGCGGCAGAAGACGGAAATAAGCCAGCATGTTTCAAGCCCATTCATTTGAATGGGCTTGAAAAGTCTCTGGCATTGTGCGCCGGTGAGTGTTTTATGCGCTCCGCGGCGAAACCAGTTTTTTTAAAACCGGACACAGAGTTGGACATGCAGTACTCTGTGTCTGGTTTTAAAAGAAACGGTTTCGCCGCAGAGAGCATAAAACGCTCACCGGTGCTCACGGCTGGACTCGGCATGACAGGTTTCCGTCTTCTGCATGAAAACGGAGTTCAGGCGCTGGTGTGAACCCAGCATGACCAGTAAATATAAAACAATATATACAATGCAGCGCAGCATACGAGACATAAGTAACCAATAAACAACAAGCATGGTGAAATTAAAATTATATCACAGAGGAAAGGAAACAAGGGGAATCTGGAATTCAACATGGCATCTGATCAGAGACAGACAGTAGGCTGGATTGGCAGAAAGGGAGTACAGTATACAAAAGAGAAGTCCAGGGCTGGTATACCGTTGGTTGGGAGTGCTGTACTGGACGGTTACATTTTTTCTGGAATGCTTTTTCAATGTGGCTCATGAAATAACCTACAGCACCTATACAGTCCAGTCACATTAATGAGACCACCTGTCAAAATCCAGAATAACCACCTTTGGCAGATCGGACCGCTGCAAGACGTGCAGAAGAGAGGGGATGTTGTGATGATGTCACTGGGATGTTGAGCCATGCCGACTCCAGTGCCGTGGCCAGCTGCGCTAGGTTACACGGTTGAGCATCCATGGCGCAAACAACCCGATCGAGGTGGTCCCACAGATTCTCGATTGGGTTCAAGTCCGGGGAATTTGCTGGCCAAGGGAGTACAGTAACCTCATCCTGGTGCTCCTTGAACCGCGCACGTACACTGCGAGCTTTATGACACGTCGCATTGTCCTACTGGTAGATGCCATCATCCTGAGGAAAAACATTGCGCATGTAGAGGTGAACATGGTCCGCAAGAATAGATGCATACTGGTGTTGAACCATCGTGCCTTCCACAATGATGAGTGCACCCAGATGGCTGATGACACGCACCTTCTGCCATTGGTTATTTAACGTTGACGTCAAAAGTAGGCGGTGGTCCCATTAATATGACTGGACTGTGTATATGGCACAGCAATAGTGTAGGTGGAGGAAATGAGCTTGTGCCATTCTACAACTGGTACACCACTGCAGAGACCCCTTAGAGCTATGGCCAATTGCAACTGCAACATCTAAATGGTTAGACAATGGAAGGGGGTTCCATCTGACACCACACTGCACCCAAACCCCAATGATGCAATTGCCGGGTGTTTATTTTTAATTTTCTGCAGGGTGGCAAGAAATCATGTTCCTCATCCTCCATGAAAGTCTCAGTCACATCGCCAACTTCACTTTACTTATTGGACCTTCAACTTAAGTAGAATGAAACATTAGCTGGGAAAGCAGAAGAATGAGTTGCAATCTACCGAACCACCCTACACAAAGTTAAAGGGGTTACCAGGTTTTTAAGATTGATGGTCTATCCTTCAATATTAGATTCGTAGGGGTCTGACACCTGGCATCCATTGGTACCGAAAGCCCAGAAGACCTACACTGGTCATGTGCCGTACAATCTGTATTAGTCAGTGCAGATACTATAGCGCTGCCCCATAGACTTGCTGCAGTCTTAGGACCCCCCAGATCTAATACCGATGACCTAGGCTAAGGATAGGCCAATCAATCTTATAAACAGTATAACCCCTTTAATAAACAGGTATGCAGGTGGCCGGATTGTATTCCATAGGTGTGATCTGTGATATTAAGGGTTAAATAATATTTATTATGAGTTATTTTCAGGTTATAGTAAAATATCACTTTAGTAAAATCTCATATTTTGCATCGATGCTCAAGCAGAATGAAAATCATTTGCAGGCAAAGAACTTTCCATGGCCGGGGAGAATTTATTCAAATAATTCCTATCAATGGTCTCTCGGTACATGACATGGAAAGTATTACAGGGTCACGCAGGGACTACAGATCAATTTAGATCAAATTAGATGGAATTGAAATAATACAAATCAGCAACATCTACATTAATACTAAGGAGAGACTGGTGAACATCTAAAAATGTTCATTGGTTTTGGGTTTGGATGGTTCAGGCCACAGATTTTATGAAGTTCTTCATTAACTAGAAGTGACACTTAAATACTCTGCACCCTTTTCTACACTCTGGGTCTCCAGAGTAAGGTAACCAGAGGCCCAGGGGAGGAGTGGAAATATAATGAACAATTATACTTACCTTGACCTCTCCTGGACATCCTCATGATGGTTCATGCTCCCTCAGGGTCCTCTTCCGGTAACTTCCAGCCTCCTGGGTGATGTCACGGACCCTGTGGTCACTGCTGAGGTCTCAGCGGTCACATGGGACGTGCTAATGTCAGGACGCTTAAATGCAAATATTATGAGATAGTCTCAGTGGAATCGGTCAGACTCATCTGATCAGCTTCTATGAGGAGGTCAGTTCAAGACTGGACATGGGTAATGCAGTAGACGTGGTGTATCCGGACATGGGTGATGCAGTAGACATGGTGTATCCGGACATGGGTAATGCAGTGGACGTGGTGTATCCGGACATGGGTAATGCAGTAGACGTGGTGTATCTGGACATGTGTGATGCAGTGGACGTGGTGTATCTGGACATGGGTAATGCAGTGGACGTGGTGTATCCGGACATGGGTAATGAAGTAGACGTGGTGTATCCGGACATGGGTAATGCCGTAGACGTGGCGTATCTGGACATGTGTGATACAGTAGACGTGGTGTATCTGGACATGGGTAATGTAGTAGACGTGGTGTATCTGTACATGGGTAATGCAGTAGACGTGGTGTATCTGGACATGGGTAATGCAGTAGACGTGGTGTATCTGGGTAATGTAGTAGACGTGGTCTATCTGGACATGGGTAATGTAGTAGACGTGGTGTACCTGGACATGGGTAATGCAGAAGACGTGGTGTACCTGGACATGGGTGAAGCAGTAGACGTGGTGTACCTGGACATGGGTAATGCAGTAGACGTGGTATATCTGGACATGGGTAATACAGTAGACGTGGTGTATCTGGACATGGGTAATGTAGTAGACGTGGTGTATCTGTACATGGGTGATGCAGTAGACGTGGTGTATCTGGACATGGGTAATGTAGTAGACGTGGTGTACCTGGACATGGGTAATGCAGTAGACGTGGTGTACCTGTACATGGGTGATGCAGTAGACGTGGTGTATCTGGACATGTGTAATGCAGTGGACGTGGTGTATCTGGACATGGGTAATGTAGTAGACGTGGTGTACCTGGACATGGGTAATGCAGTAGACGTGGTGTATCTGGACATGGGTAATGCAGTAGACGTGGTGTACCTGGACATGGGTAATGCAGTAGACGTGGTGTACCTGGACATGGGTAATGCAGTAGACGTGGTGTACCTGGACATGGGTAATGCAGTAGACGTGGTGTATCTGGACATGTGTAATGCAGTGGACGTGGTGTATCTGGACATGGGTAATGTAGTAGACGTGGTGTACCTGGACATGGGTAATGCAGTAGACGTGGTGTATCTGGACATGGGTAATGCAGTAGACGTGGTGTATCTGGGTAATGTAGTAGACGTGGTCTATCTGGACATGGGTAATGTAGTAGACGTGGTGTACCTGGACATGGGTAATGCAGAAGACGTGGTGTACCTGGACATGGGTGAAGCAGTAGACGTGGTGTACCTGGACATGGGTAATGCAGTAGACGTGGTATATCTGGACATGGGTAATACAGTAGACGTGGTGTATCTGGACATGGGTAATGTAGTAGACGTGGTGTACCTGGACATGGGTAATGCAGTAGACGTGGTGTACCTGTACATGGGTGATGCAGTAGACGTGGTGTATCTGGACATGTGTAATGCAGTGGACGTGGTGTATCTGGACATGGGTAATGCAGTAGACGTGGTGTATCCGGACATGGGTAATGCAGTAGACGTGGTGTACCTGGACATGGGTAATGCAGTAGACGTGGTGTATCTGGACATGGGTAATGCAGTAGACGTGGTGTATCTGGACATGGGTAATGCAGTAGACGTGGTGTATCTGGACATGGGTAATGCAGTAGACGTGGTGTACCTGGACATGGGTAATGTAGTAGACGTGGTGTACCTGGACATGGGTAATGCAGTAGACGTGGTGTATCTGGACATGGGTAATGCAGTAGACGTGGTGTACCTGGACATGGGTAATGCAGTAGACGTGGTGTACCTGGACATGGGTAATGCAGTAGACGTGGTGTACCTGGACATGGGTAATGCAGTAGACGTGGTGTATCTGGACATGTGTAATGCAGTGGACGTGGTGTATCTGGACATGGGTAATGCAGTAGACGTGGTGTATCTGGGTAATGTAGTAGACGTGGTCTATCTGGACATGGGTAATGTAGTAGACGTGGTGTACCTGGACATGGGTAATGCAGAAGACGTGGTGTACCTGGACATGGGTGAAGCAGTAGACGTGGTGTACCTAGACAAGGGTAATGCAGTAGACGTGGTATATCTGGACATGGGTAATACAGTAGACGTGGTGTATCTGGACATGGGTAATGTAGTAGACGTGGTGTATCTGTACATGGGTGATGCAGTAGACGTGGTGTATCTGGACATGGGTAATGTAGTAGACGTGGTGTACCTGGACATGGGTAATGCAGTAGACGTGGTGTACCTGTACATGGGTGATGCAGTAGACGTGGTGTATCTGGACATGTGTAATGCAGTGGACGTGGTGTATCTGGACATGGGTAATGTAGTAGATGTGGTGTACCTGGACATGGGTAATGCAGTAGACGTGGTGTACCTGGACATGGGTAATGCAGTAGACGTGGTGTACCTGGACATGGGTAATGCAGTAGACGTGGTGTACCTGGACATGGGTAATGCAGTAGACGTGGTGTATCTGGACATGGGTAATGCAGTAGACGTGGTGTACCTGGACATGGGTGATGCAGTAGACGTGGTGTACCTGGACATGGGTAATGCAGTAGACGTGGTGTATCTGGACATGGGTGATGCAGTAGACGTGGTGTACCTGGACATGTGTAATGCAGTGGACGTGGTGTATCTGGACATGGGTAATGTAGTAGACGTGGTGCATCTGGACATGGGTAATGTAGTAGACGTGGTGTACCTGTACATGGGTAATGCAGTAGACGTGGTGCATCTGGACATGGGTAATGCAGTGGACGTGGTGTACCTGAACATGGGTAATACAGAAGACGTGGTGTATCTGGACATGTGTAATGCAGAAGACGTGGTGTACCTGGACATGGGTAACGCAGTAGATGTGGTGTACCTGAACATGGCTAATGCAGAAGACGTGGTGTATCTGGACATGGGTAATGCAGAAGACGTGGTGTATCTGGACATGGGTAATGCAGAAGACGTGGTGTACCTGGACTTTTCAAAGGCTTTTGATACTGTTCCACATAAACGGTTGGTATACAACATGAGAATGTTGGGACTGGGGAAAAACATCTGCATTTGGGTTAGTAACTGGCTCACTGATAGGAAACAGAGGGTACTTGTTAATGGTAAATATTCAGACTGGGCCACAGTCACCAGTAGGGGTCGCAAGGGTCAGTATTAGGTCCTCTCTTGTTTAATATCTTTAATAATGACCTGGTAGAGGGTTTACAAAGTGGGGTGTCTATATTACTAAGCAGGGTGTCCATATTACAGAGCAGGGTGTCCATATTACAGAGCAGGGTGTCCATATTTGCAGATACTAAACTTTGTAGGGTAATTAATAATGAGGAGGATAGTAGAATATTACAAGGGGATCTAAGGAAACTGGAAGCATGGTGTGCGGAGACTTGGCAAATGAAGTTTAATGTTGACAAATGTAAAGTAATGCACTTTGGTCGACGTAATAAAATTTCTGACTATGTGCTTAATAGTAAATTACTGGGTAAGACTGTCAATGAAAAAGACTTTGGGATTCTGGTGGACAGCAAGCTTACCTTTAGTGACCAGTGCCAGGCAGCTGCTGCCAAGGCAAATAAAATTATGGGATGCATCAAAGGAGGTCTAGATTCTCATGACAAGGTGTTATGGTTCTGTATTGTATATATATATATATATATATATATATATATATATATATTTTTTTTTTTATTTTAAACAACAGAACCTCTTAGGCTGCAAGACACTGCAGCGAGGTCCACAGGCCCAATGGTGGGCGGCTGTATGTCTGAATTCAATGTGAACTACTGCAAAGAAACTTCAACGAGGTACTTAATGTGAACAGCTGCAAAGACACTGCAGCCTGAACTCAATGTGAACTGTGTACTGTGTGACACTCAATGTGAACAAGTTGCAACTAAAACCCTGCCAGTTTAGCTCACTGACCAGGTGCACCAGTACAAGTGAAACACACATGGCTGCCAAGGGTTAACACTCACCCCAGGCCAGCAAACACACACACTTACCCCTGCGACAGCTAGGGGCCATCACGGAAGTTTAGAACATTCTCCTGTGCACAGCTTAGAGTTACCAGGGGAGTTTGCATGGTCCTATACACAGCTTGGAGCCATCAAACACCCATGCTCCCGCACACAGCTAGGAGCCATACATGAAGTCAGACAGTAACACATAGGCTATCTCAGAGACCATACCTGCTGCAGATCTACAAGCTGGAATGGCGTCTACCGCTCCTAGCCCTGGTGTAGAGCTGACAGTTCAGGGCTTACAGGTCCTACCTAAGGGCTAGTTCACACGTGAACTGCCCGCCTGCCGCAACCATCGCGGTCGCGGCTTTCCCCTCCGCTGTCGGCTCAAATGAATGAGCCGACATAGGAGGGTGCTGCCGGGGGCGGAAGCCCAGCGCGGCTCAACCCGCGCGGCTTCCACCTGAAGATAGGGCAGGTCGCTTCTTTTCTCCGCTAACAGCAGCCCGCCGCTGGCGGAAAAAAGAAGCCTGGCGGTCTGCATAGACCACCATTGTAAGGGGAGGTTTTTGACGCGAAATCCGCTGTCAAAAACCTCCCCTGGGCTCATGTGTGAACGAGCCCTAACAGCACCCAGATTGAAGCAGAGGAACCCCACACAGAGGCCTAGTCTGAAACCTGCCTGACTACTGGAGCCTATCCCTGCAAACTACTGTCATTCACTCCGTGGACTTTGAGGAGATTTTAGTCAAAGTGTGAGCCCCTGGTGGGCGTCGTCTCACACTATTTAAAGGGAAGTCCCCGCCAAATAGGGGCGGTGGTCATGACCTTACCATTTTTTCCCCTGAAATGGGGCAATTGGCAGGAGCCTCATGGGGTTTTTTTGCCTTCCCCTGGATCAGCACTGTAGGGATTGTAGGGTTATAGGTTGGACTAGATGGACTAATGTCTTTATCCAACCTCATCTGCTATGTAACTATGCATGGGGACCCCTTCGTACGGAATACCAAACGCACTGGCAAGTGGTGTGCAGTGGAAGCACACGGACCCCTTAGACTATAATGGGGTCCATGTGCTGTCTGCGCGGTGTCCGCATGGAACGTACGGACAGAAATGTACTTCATGACCTACTTTCATGTCCGCATGATTTGTGTGGGCAGCATGCAGACCCCATTATAGTCTATGGGGCCATGTCCTTTCTTTTTTTTTTTTTTTTTTTTTTTTTTTAAATGTAGCTTGTGAGCCCCACATAGAGATCACAATGTACATTTTTCCCTCAGTATATCTTTTTGGAATATGGGATGGAAATCCATGCAAACACAGGGAGAACATACAAACTCTTTGCAGATGGTTTTTTGCCCTTGGTGGGATTTGAACACCAGGACCCCAGCGCTGCAAGGCTGCAGTGCTAACCACTGAGCCACCGTGTGGCCCCTGGGCCATGTCCTTTCACTGCACACCGCTTGCCAGTGTGTTTGGGGGTCCCCATGTGAATGGACATTCAAATAGTACAGATGGCATCTATGTTCAGTCAATGTTTTATACAGAAGACCTAAGGAGAAGGACCTAACAGCAAAAACACACAGGAATGGAACCCTCTCCAAATTTTGCAACTCAGTGCTATGTCAACACTCTAAAAACTATGTATGTGTGCACGAAGGTTTAGGGGTTGCCTATTTTGCTAATTATTCAGTTTTTATAATGGCCCAGGAAAGCTCAAAAGGACTCCTGAAGAAACAGAAACTCCAGAAAGATGTTGTCTCTTTTTAGAGATGAGCAAAGAGCTTCTTAAAGAGCTGAGTTTGTTACATATTTTGCAAAAAGTTGGAGTTCTTGAGACCCCAGTATAATATAATAATTAGTGGCCTTGAGAGGTGGGAAAAATGCTAAAAAGTAATGCTCACCTCCCCTGGGCTCCCTCATAGGCTCATGTGTTCCTTTCCGGGCGTCTTCTGGCTTCTTCAGCTTCATGTTATCCAGCATCTTTGGTTATATTTGGGTCTCTTCTGTGACTTCACGGGCCCTGGGGCCGCAGGGGTGGTTTCAACATTACAAGAGAGGCAAGAAGAGGTCCAAAAATGATTAAAGATGCCAAGGAATGCACACCGGATGCCGCGAAGGAGCTTAGGATAGGTGAGGGAAGGTCTTCAGTGATCATTATTTTGGCCCCTACTTATTATACTCTACTCTGCAAGATTGGTCCGAAATGAAACAGACAGTTGAACCTTGCGAATATTCATGAAGCTAATGTCTCAAGGTTCACCCATCTCTAGGTGTCACCTAGGTCTCAGGACTCCCTCCTTTAGGCAATAAAGATGCTGAGCACCGGGCCCATTTTCACCCCCATGGGCCCAACCTACTTAATGTCACAGTATCAGTCACAAAACCAGCCAGGACATTCTTTCAGCTATGGCACTGAGCGTCTGCAAGAGTATGTCATATCTCCAACATGTGTAGTGTCAGCCTGGCGATGGTGATTACAGAGGGAAAGGGACAGGCTCCAGGGCAGACGACTGAAAAACAAAACAAAACATCATCTCAAGAAACCTGCCTATGTAGCCGACAGCGGATGGATCTCCATGTGCTCCACTGCCTGTACCAAGCATTGCCCGTCAGCAGCACAGTCAGTAACTCCAACCTCAGCTACAGCGAAATGCCATGTACTGGAGTCCATCTGTGATGGCCAGGCTGCTGACCTTCTCCTGCCTGATATACAGTCCTATGAAAAAGTTTGGGCACCCCTATTAATCTTAATCATTTTTAGTTCTAAATATTTTGGTGTTTGCAACAGCCATTTCAGTTTGATCTATCTAATAACTGATGGACACAGTAATATTTCAGGATTGAAATGAGGTTTATTGTACTAACAGAAAATGTGCAACATGCATTAAACCTAAATTTGACCAATGCAAAAGTATGGGCACCTCAACAGAAAAGTGACATAAATATTTAGTAGATCCTCCTTTTGCAAAGATAACAGCCTCTAGTCGTTTCCTGTAGCTTTTAATCAGTTCCTGGATCCTGGATGAAGGTATTTTGGACCATTTCTCTTTACAAAACAATTCAAGTTCAGTTAAGTTTGATGGTCGCCGAGCATGGACAGACCGCTCTCAAATGATCTGAAAACAAAGATTGTTCAACACAGTTGTTCAGGGGAGGATACAAAACGTTGTCTCAGAGATTTAACCTGTCAGTTTCCACTGTGAGGAACATAGTAAGGAAATGGAAGACCACAGGGACAGTTCTTGTTAAGCCCAGAAGTGGCAGGCCAAGAAAAATATCAGAAAGGCAGAGAAGAAGAATGGTGAGAACAGTCAAGGACAATCCACAGACCACCTCCAAAGAGCTGCAGCATCATCTTGCTGCAGATGGTGTCACTGTGCATCAGTCAGCAATACAGCGCACTTTGCACAAGGAGAAGCTGTATGGGAGAGTGATGAGAAAGAAGCCGTTTCTGCACGTACGCCACAAATAGAGTTGCCTGAGGTATGCAAAAGCACATTTGGACAAGGCAGCTTCATTTTGGAAGAAGGTCCTGTGGACTGATGAAACAAAGACTGATTGTTTGGTCATACAAAAAGGCGTTATGCATGGTGTCCAAAAAAAACAGCATTCCAAGAAAAACACATGCTACCCACTGTAAAATTTGGTGGAGGTTCCATCATGCTTTGGGGCTGTGTGGCCAATGCCGGCACCGGGAATCTTGTTAAAGTTGAGGGCCGCATGGATTCCACTCAGTATCAGCAGATTCTTGAGAATAATGTTCAAGAATCAGTGACGAAGTTGAAGTTACGCCGGGGATGGATATTTCAGCAAGACAATGATCCAAAACACTGCTCCAAATCGACTCAGGCATTCATGCAGAGGAACAATTACAATGTTCTGGAATGGCCATCCCAGTCCCCAGACCTGAATATCATTGAACATCTGTGGGATGATTTGAAGCGGGCTGTCCATGCTCGGCGACCATCAAATTTAACTGAACTTGAATTGTTTTGTAAAGAGGAATGGTCCAAAATACCTTCATCCAGGATCCAGGAACTGATTAAAAGCTACAGGAAGCGACTAGAGGCTGTTATCTTTGCAAAAGGAGGATCTACTAAATATTAATGTCACTTTTCTGTTGAGGTGCCCATACTTTTGCACCGCTCACATTTTGGTTTAATGCATATTGCACATTTTCTGTTAGTACAATAAACCTCATTTCAATCCTGAAATATTACTGTGTCCATCAGTTATTAGATATATCAAACTGAAATGGCTGTTGCAAACACCAAAATATTTAGAACTAAAAATGATTAAGATTAATAGGGGTGCCCAAACTTTTTCATAGGACTGTACATGTCTGCATACCTTCCAACTTTTGAACAACAGAAGAGGGACAGAATGTGCGGCGCGCTATGCGCACCGCAGCTAATTTAGCCCTGCCCACTTTATGTTGACTCCGCCCATTCTCATTCATTTTTCATGTCCCCCAACACAGAATAATCTTCCTACAGTCACCAGCACACTATATGTCTCCACATTGTAATGTCCCCCTTCCAACTCCCCCACAGTATTAAGTCCCTCTCCTGGTGCCCCAGTTTAAACATGAAACTGGATCAGCTGGAGGGGGACATTCGCAATGGGGGTCGTTGGAGGGGGCAATAAATAAATGGCAGATGAAGTGGGACATTAAATGGTGGGCAACTAGAAGCAAACATTAAACCATAGGGGTAGCTGGAGGGTGACATTAAACTGGGGGCAACTAGAGGCAGACAGGTCCCCCTCCAGCTCCTCCCATGGTTTAATGCCCTCTCCAGTTGTCCCCCAGTTTAAATTCCCCGTTTATCTGCTTGATTTCATGTCCCTTCCGTCATCTCTGCCCCCCGGTTTCATCTCCCCCCCTCTATTTCGCCCTACGTTTCATATCCCCTTTCATCTGCCCCCAGTTTCATGTCCCCTCCTCCATCTCTGCGCCCCGGTTTCATCTCTCCCCTCCATTTCTCCCTCAGTTTCATAGTTTCATATCTCCTTTCATCTGCCCCCAGTTTCAACCCCCCCCCCCGCTCCATGTCTGCTCCCAGTATGATGACAAACACATACAGACAGACATACAGACAAACACACACACACACACACACACACACACACACACACACACACACACACACACACACTCTCTTTCCATTCTGCATCTCACCCCCCCTTCCCCCTCCCTTCTCAGTACCTTACACGGATCTCTTCTCTCTTCACTGCATGGGACACTGACACATCCACCTAGTCACGTGATCGTGTGATGTGACACAAGGTCCTTGAACCATAGTAAAGCATTTCTCCGATCACCACAGCCTCTTATCTGTTATAAGAGCAAGCAGTGATCGGAGGAATGATTGATCAGTAAATCATTAAAGGGACATAGCGGGACATGTAGGGAGCTGCGCGGGACAGCGGGACAGGGGTAGGAAAGCGTGAGTGTCCCACGGAAATCGGGATAGTTGGGCAGTATGTGTCTGTATATGTCTGTCTATATATGTATACATGTCTGTTTGTGTCTGTATACCTTACCTCTATGTACATGCATGTATACATATGCATGTACAGTACACAGTATACATGTATGTCAGTTATAGAAATGAGTGAACTGATCAGGATCAAACACGATTTGCCCTGAATTTTTCAAAAGTTTTTGGACTTGGCAAAATCATCAAATTTCTATCACCAGTATATAATCAGTTAGTCCAGTATATAGTACGATAGTCCAGTATATAATCAGTTGGTACAGTATATAATCACCTTTGGAAACCTAGAACAAGATGTCTCTGTGATGGATCATAAGTCCAGGGCACAAGATGGAAAATGTTTGATAGTAAAATGTGAAGTTTTGCATTTTTTTCCAGCACAGAAATAGACATCATGGCCGGAGAACTTTGCATCTGTAGAAATAATCCACAGGCATCAAATATGACACCCTTCATCTATAGTCCTGTGCAAAAGGTCTTTTAACCCCTTAGATAACACTCTCAATAATAATGGTGCCATTTAAGGGGTTCTTTTTGTTTGCCTCCCCCTTTTGGCACCCATGTAATACAATCTTGGGGTGCCGATGCATTCTCACATTAAAATAATGAGTATCACAATTTACGGTAGTAACTATGCTAGCAATCATGCCCCCTAGTGTTCAGGTCCTATACTGGCACTAAACTGGTACTATTGTACCCCATGAAATGATAAGGAAGGAGGAGGAAAGAACGGCTCGCCCTGGTAAAGATGGTGCTGGGAAACTGTTCAGGGAGGAGGTGGTGGATTGGCTTCATATGGAACGTGGCCTAATCGGGGTGCAAATAGCGCCTGTCCTTGTTGTGTTTCTGCATTGTGGTATCTGCCACTTAAAACATTGGAAACGTGGGAGGGGAGGAGTAGAGAGAGTAGTTGATGATGATGATAGCAATGATCATGTGCTCGGTGTAGAGATAGTCTGCCTGCAAGGACAATCATGGAGAGGAGTAGAACAATCTTAATCACTTACCCTGCCAGAGCAACTTCCACGTCTATTATACAAGTGATGTCATTTCATGTGAGTATGTAGAGATGTAGTTCCTACATTTGTTCCCATAGGGTCACAGCTAAGTTTCCACTTGCAGATCTTGCACATTGTCAAGGATTTATCACTACACAAGAAATAACTGCATGTAGTTGCTGATACCAGTGTTAGCAGCAGCAGCAGCAGGTATGTCTGCCATGATCAACTGCCCTGTAGAGATGAGCGAGTACTGTTCGGATCAGCCGATCCGAACAGCATGCTCGCATAGAAATGAATGAACGTAGCTGGCACGCGGGGGGATAAGCGGCCGGCCGCCGTCAAAGCGGAAGTACCAGGTGCATCCATTCATTTCTATGGAGCGTGCTGTTCGGATCGGCTGATCCGAACAGTACTCGCTCATCTCTACTGCCCTGCCCTCTGTATTTGCCTATGCAATAGATGGAATTGTTACCATCTCCACTCCTAGGAGGACGATCTCACAGAGCCTGACTCAAGATCGCATCACTAGTGAATCTAATACCCTCCTGTGACTGAGATGAGCAAGCTAAGTAATCCCAAACTTACTCTTCATTCTCAGGAAGTACAACAATTCTGTGGCTACTGGTGATGCCAAAGGTAGTTCTACTGTTACCACCCACATTCTGAAGTGTCTGTTTTCAAAAATCTTCGACTTTTCAAGCGGACAGCTAAATCCTACATGTAGGACATTAGCATCGGACACTAGCTGTCGGACAAGGACGCTAGTGTGAACACCCCCTTATTGTTAGTAGTGCTTGCACGTGTGATTCCTTATTCCACACTTATTCCTTATCACCCTCCTTTTGCCTGTCTTCTGCCCTGTCTTTCTTTTTTATTTTTTTTTTATTTGCAACTGTTTCAAGAAAAGTCAGCTTTAGATAAAAGAATAACAAAGTCTTCAATTCTGTATATATGCACAGAAAAAAAAATGCTTAAGAATTTATTTTAATATTTTTTTTAAAATTAACTACTGTCTGTCATACTGTGTATTTCATGAGTAGTGTAGAAAATAAAACATTAAATGATGATGATGATTATGATGATGATGATGATGATTATTATTATTATTATTATTATTATTATTATTATTATTATTATTTTAGATTAGCACAGGCTAGACTGCATATTGGGTGAACTGAACTGGATAGTTCCTATCTATCGATTTCTAGCAATAATCTGCCTGTGTATTTGCTTGAAACTGACTAAATTCTTTTATTCCAACTATTGCTTGCAAGGTTTCTAGAACTGTGCTCTGTATGTTGGAAAAAGATAAATCACAGATCCTTCACCATCTCTTCCATTACTGCAACTAGTTTCTGGTGACGCTTGCAGCATCTTATATCGTGTATGTGACGACAGCACTTACCACTATCTATTGGCTGAGAGAATGTCTACTGATGTCCTCAACTGATGTCAGGTGGTGCTAGAACGTCACATAGTGACATCTGCTGTATTTTCTGCACAAACATCTATCAATCTAGACGCTACAGTGATGCCTTCGGTCTCCCTCTTATGATCCCGCTTCCCCATTACCCCACACGATACGATGCTGTTTCAGGCTAACTTTACATGTCCAGGCACCATCTGCACGGTAAAGGACACGACTAGGGTTGAGAGATCGTGTTTGGAAAAGATCGGATTCCGGTTGGCGATAGAGAAAATTTCACGATTGCCCTCGGAATTCCAAACACAATCTTTTTAGGTGGGATCGAGATCAGTGATTATTTCCCACAATGCTTTGCTACTGGCCACGCATTGTGGGAAAAGGTAACAATGTTAGCCTTCACACTCATTCTAAGTGGAGCGTATACTCAGTGTGAAGGCTCCGCTGTGGTTCCATAGGAATGAATGGAAGCAGCCGGCACACAGCCTTAACCCCATGCGTGCCGGCTGCGTCCATTCATTCTAATGGGAGACTAGCTCACATTTCTAGTAGCTACTTACTTGCAGAGATGGCTGCTGCAGTGCCCGGTGTTCTCATTCTTCTTCGCCTCACTGGCCCCGCCTTCCAGGTTAGTGTTTAAAGAGCTAGGAAGAAGGCAGGGCTTGTGGCTTAGGAGAGTGTGGGCGGGTGCAGGGTGGGGAGACGTGACGTCTCCCCTCCCAGTACCCGCCCACACTCTCCTAACCTGGGAGGCAGGGGGCAGCGAGGCGAAGAAGAACGAGAACACCGGAGCAGCCATCTCTGCAGGTAAGTGGACACCAGGGGGGACTAAGTAGCCAGAGGATTAAAAAAAAAATAAATCCTCTGGCTACTTAGCGATTAAAAAAATTCACTACACAGCGTGGACTCTAACAATTAAAGTGTTCATTTGTTAGATTCCATGCTGTATAGTGAATAGGATTGTTTTTAAAATCCGATTAGTAGAAAAAAATCCCATTGACTTGTATTGGGATCGGAATTGGGATCGAGATCGGGTTCAAATAAAAAATGATCGGAAATCGGATTTCAAAATTGATCCTGAAAAGTCAAGATCGGCTCAAGCCTAGACACAACTGGTGACGGCTCATACAGTTTTATGTTTGTGTAATGACAGTCACCTCTATTACAACATTGTCTGACCGCTATATAATTCTTGAGCTGTATACCACATTCCATTATCTTCTAGGATATTCTAGAGGTATGTCCACATGGCAGAATACATTGCTCTGTTTTGGTTTCCCAGGACGCCAAAGTGTCATAACGTTAAGAGTAGAGATGAGCGAATAGTATTCGAAACTATAGTTTCGAATACCTCGCTGCCATAAGAAGGAATGGAAGTGGCCGGCGCTTAACCCTATGCTGTTCGGCCACTTCCATTCCTTCCTATGGGAGAGGTATTCGAAACTATAGTTTCGAATACTATTCGCTCATCTCTAGTTAAGAGTAATTTGAGACAGAAGTTCACCTCAAATTCCTCTTCCATTTTTGCTGTGTGAATAGACTCTTACTCCAGCAGCAAGCCCTTTATCTATCTGTTAGTCCTTCCATTGTTTCTGCCACTGTTTGGGGGGAAGTTGAATTTCGATGATGTGTTTATTCATCTCTGTTGGTATGTTATTAGAATTATGTCTCCTTTTCCTGCAATGTTATGGGGATAATGTTCCTCCTTAAGGAGAAACCACCTATTAGGTGTGTGGAGACTTATACAGCCATAGTCGCTCCACTGCAAGGGAACATGGGAGGAATATGCAAATCTGTCTCCCAAGATGTAAATAGGGAAACAGTGCCTCTGTTATGATGCTCTCTATAGGAATCACCCTGAACATCATGCCCGACTTTCCCAGAAGCCTTTACTGCATAATGTGGGGTTTATAGAGGGCAGCATAACAGAGGCACTGTCTTTCTTTAAGGCCTCTAAACTGTGCCAACTTCACACCCAGTGCACGAAAAAAGTGGGAGTGCCACTAAAAAAAACCATACCCGATCCCAGAAGGGAAAGGGTTCCCGATTAACTCGTCCCCACTGGGCCAAAAGACACCAAGTGGGGTAGAGTACTAACTGACAAACACATTTCTTTCCCCTTGGGCTGCCACCACCTAGGATACTCAGAACTGACCAGTCGTCCAGTTTCTCTATGGGCTGCCACCACCTGGCATACTCCTGGACTCAGATCACAGACCAGCGCCCGCCCCAGTCGACCCAGGGCAGGTCACCAAAAAGACAGGAGGGAAGCCCATTACAGGCCTCACCTCGCTGTTTCGGCCTATTGGGCCATCCTCAGCATAGCGCAGGGATACTGATTTGGCAGAGTGAGAGACTATAGACCAGGGTCAGGGGATAATCATACACATCAGGGAGAGTGTTTGCCTACATAGGCATTACAGAGACTTACAAGTCATTCCTGCTCCGCTAGGGATTCTGAGAAAAAAATATGCAAATCTATTCACCAGGATGTAATTAGGAGAACAGTGCACTCTGTATGCCGCCCTCTACAGAGCAGCATCCTTAACATCATGCACGACTCAGTTATAAAGTCTGCCAAATCAGTATCCCTACGCTATGCTGAGAAGGCCCAATAGGCCAAAACAGCTCTGTTCATAGCTGGGAATCTGTTCCTTTTGGAATAGAAATACTAATTTGGCAATTAAATCCACATCATGATTAATTAGACTTTATAACTGAGTCATGCATGATGTTAATGATGCTGCCCTCTAGAGGGTGGCGTACAGAGTCAACTGTTCTCCTAATTACATCCTGGAGAATAGATTTTCATATTTTTTTACCCAGAATCCCTAGTGGAGCAGGAATGACTTGTAAGTCTCCGTACTGCCCATGTAGGCAAACACTCTCCCTAATGTGTACGATTGTCCCCTGACCATATTCTCTTAGAGAAACTACAATATATCTCTATAGAAAACAGTGCCATATAAAGACCCCGTATAGCCACATACTTGACGACTGTAGACAAAGACATGGACCATACATCCCAATATCACAACCTGAATTATGTGTCTCAGTAAGATCTTCAAAAGAAACCCACACAGTTCTTCGTAAACATTTTGATCAAGGCCCCTACTCACTTCACAGTGACCTCTGTAGAGTAGGCCCCTACGCTATTGGATGTGGTGCTGCATGGTGGCCACCATCACCACACCTCAACACCATCCAGCATCCCAACACCAACCCTGCTGTCTGGCTAAGCCCCCAAGCTCTGGACCATACCATCACACAGGTATACCATCACAGCGATGACAGCAACCCATCCATGCAGTAATGCACCATAGAAGCCAAAAAAAGTGGCTCAAAACATTGTTTATATCCTTATAGAACTCAAAATCTGTCTCCAATGAGTGAAGGAGTTAACATTGACATGGAAACATATGTCGTTTGTGCAGGATTTGCATTCAGCTCTGACGTAGACGTGGTAATTTGCTCCTATCTAAATTAGGGTCCAAATTTATTATAATTTTTGTATAAAAAGTGATGGTTGTTGTTGCCAAATTATTATTTGCATCACACAAATATAGTCACACGCAATAAACATTGCCAGAGAGCCATACATCAGATAAAAAGTTGCCAGGAAGAATCCGATCAATCGTTGCACTGTTGACCGGAGAGAAGACATCCAAGATGTCCTGGATAGAATCAGTCATAGTCTACGCCATAGCATTGGCCGAGATTTTTTGTGGTTTGGTGATCAATGGATTCATCACCGTCACCAAGCTGATGGACTGGTGGGAAGGTAGAAAACTGAAGCCCTTTGATAAGATATTTTTAAGCCTGGGACTCTCTCGAATACTCTTCATGGCTCTCATCATCTTCAATATCATAAACCGATTCTTCAGTCTGAATTTTTATGACATCAACGTTCTCAACTGGATATTCAATGCCGTCTATTTATTCCTTGACTTCTCCAGTCTCTGGTTTGCCATGTGGCTTTGTGTTCTCTACTATATCAAGGTCGTCATATTCAAAAACACTCTTCTCATTCGCATAAAGCTAAAGATTCCCGAACTGGTACGGTACATGATTCTGTCCTCGTTGTTCGTATCTTCACTTTCGGGAATTGTTTTTGCATACAACTATAAGTGGACATTAGATGTCATGATCCCTCCCAAGTACATGGAAATGAATACAAGCCTGGATAAGCAGATGGCCTACTTAATACCGTCCTACTTTTTAGGCACTTTTTTGCCTTTCCTATTGGTCAGCGCCTCGACTTCGTTCTTGGTTGAAGTTATTTTCGTTCATGTGAGACGTCTAAGTAACAGCGTAACAAGTTTCACTACCCCCAGCATGGACGCCCACCTCTCCGCTATCCGTTCAGTGATCATGATTGAGGTCATGACCATCCTTAACTTTATTGTCTCCGTTCTGATTCGCTTTGACTTCCATGACACCTGTAATAAGGGAATACTGTTTTTGTTTGCCGTTTTTTACCACGTAGCCCACTCCGTGGCACTCATTGCAGGGAATGCAAAACTGAAGAAGGCAACGCTCAAGATACTCCATTATTTTAAGAAATGTGGCACAGCCAGAAAACCTCAAGTCAATGCCGGTGTAGATACCATCACAACGCAACAGACCAAGAAATGAGAAAAAATAAATTGTGTCGCCTTCATCACTATAGGATATGTTTGATAGTTATGTTTTTTTGATTATTTTTAGTGAAATCTATATTTTTAATGTAAGGGGTTTTCAAAAAGTTGGCCATGTGACCAATGGGCTTGATATAAATTCTTGAAAAGACCAAAGCAGCCATGTTTTCTGTTGTTGTTAGTTTAGGCCCAGCAGGGTATCCAATGCGCAGGGAAGAGAAAATCAGGCCCGCAGCTTCTTGCCCGTACTAGGCCGACACTTCAAGATGACCGCCGCTCCAAGAGACACACAGCGTCTCCAGTCTGGCCTCGGGAACTCCCAGCAGTCGGAAAGCGGGATGACACCTAGCCAGTGATCGGCAGACCAGGGTGAGTGAAGGAGGAGCCGGGCAAGCCGCCATTCCCCGTGGATAAAGCTTTTCTCCTGGGTACGCTGAAGCCAAGATGGCCACTCTGTCCTCCTTGTGAGTAGGCCTCAGAAGTCTATAACCCCATAACACATCCCAGGACATATGAAAGTGCTTCTAATATAACACAAGGGGTGGGGAATACCCCTAAGAACAGGGACACTTGTTTTTTTTGTGGCCATGAATGTCAATGTTGTTGAGATTGCTGCGGAGCTCTGTCTTACATGTCTAGTTGCATCGCTAGCTGGCCACACCCCCAAAGCAGCCATGTTTTCCAATCCATGATAACCCCTTTCATTTCAACAACCATTCTCCTCTTTGTTTCTCTGTTCAACTTATCCAGGTAACTTTAGGCATGGAATCACATAAATCAGCCATATTATGTTTTTTTGTACAGTTACTGCCAAACCCCAAATAAAAATTCAATTACATTGACGATACAAATTTTAAAAAAGTAAAACTGTATAAGAAATGTATAAATAGAAAGTAGAAATAGAATACCAATAAGTTCATTTTTCGGTTGAAATAGGATGAAAAGCAAAAATTATTAGAATTTGAAAAAGTTTGAAAGTGGTGGTGTCTGGGTAATGTTTTTGGATGTTGTTGCAGCCAGATATCAACTTGTATCAGCTACAAAGCTGTAACAGCCAATAGAGTGCTACAACCAGGGGTGAACCTGCCTTTTTCGCCACCCGAGGGGGACGACAGAAAGCTCCCCCCCCAGGAGGAGGGGGCGGATCGGAGGGGGCGGGGCAGAGTGAAGGGGGCGTGACGGAGCTGCATTAGCAGGCAGAGAGCAGGCACGGAGAGGACCTGCTCTCTGCCTGAGCATGAGGGGAGGCCGCTGGAGCAGCGCTGCTCCAGCGGCCTCCCCAATCCACCGCTCGGTGACGCTAAGTCAGTCCAGGACAGCTTGTTCTGGACTGGCTTAGGTAAGCAAAAATGCTGCCCTCCCGGGGCCCTGGCATAGCACCGCCTGAAGCGGTCGCTTCAGGTTGCCTCATGGGAGGTGCGGTGCTTGCTACAACCTATAGTGAAGAATATCTTAGTTCCCTTAGGCTGAGTTCACACGGTGTTTTTTTGGGCCAGACTTTGACGCGGAATCCACATCAGAAATTGGCTAAAAAAAAAACGCCTCCCATTGAAATCAATGGGTTCCTTTTTTCGCGAGCAGGACGTCTGCCTGAGACACTCCCTCCCGACTAGGCCCACTCATCCGGAGCAGAGTGCTGCGACTGGATTCCGGTGCACTCCAGTCCCGGTTACCCATTTTTTGGTCCGGATTTTGAGACAGCCCCCACATCAAATTCTGGACCGAAAATCCCTGTGTGAACTCAGTCTTAGGGTCTAGGTCAACTTTGGCCTTAATGAAGAGAACAAGATCTGATTTTTCATGTTTGTATTCTAGAGGTTGTAATTTTTTTTTTTTTTCCAACTTAAATGCATAGTTGTTTTTTCAGTACTTTTTAAATTATATATAGTAGGTGTCATGTCTTAGTACACAGACATTAGCGTGTTAAACTAATTAGCATTTTGTCAAAAAACATTAAAAACAATTGCAGCTTTTATATACGTATTTATTATTATTATTATTATTATTATTATTATTATTATTATTATTATTATTATTATTATCAAACAGTACTTATTCTAAACAATGCTAAAAATTACTTGAGTGGGTTGTTCCGGATGTGACAATACCTAGTGTACTGTTTTGTAGGATATGTTTGCAATAAAGTTTATTCTAAAGGAAAAAAAAAAAAAAATATATATATATATATATATATTGATTTTTGCATAAAATTAATGACTTTATTTATAATTTATTATTTATAATTTAATGTAATCCTATACATATACCTATATATACTGTATCGATATTCGCTTTTCAAAAATAAAAAAGTGTGTATATTTCATTTTTGTTGTTTATCCCCAAAAAATGTGCAACTTTTTCCATGCCTTGAACACCAGATAATTTGCAAAGTGTAATAAATTTGCTCCAATATCTTTGTACTCCTATTACACCCGACTTTAGACAGGATCTAATAGGACACCAATCTGTACGTAATAGATAGCAGCATAAAAAAAATTGCAGTATATTGTACAAGTGATCAAGTCCTCTAAGTGGATTTGAAGTAAAATATAGTTTAAAATGTTTGTTTGTGTATCAGTGTAATATACTTAACGCATTAAAGGCAATTATTTTCTACATCTCCTCATCCACCTATTATACTATGAGGTCTGAAAAACGCCCAAAATATAATAGGTTCAATTTCACTTCTATCTGAACAAATTCAGACCAAAATGACCCGGAGAGTTGACTCATCTAATCCCAAGATTATGGCTGAGTACACACTGGGTTTTTGGTCCGAAAACTGAGGCGGGTAGCTGCGACTAGATGCCATTGCAGTGCACCAGCATCCAGTCGCGCACTCCGCTCCCAATAAGGCCCAATAAATGGGCTTAGTCTGGAGGAGGGAGTGTCTTCAGGAGGATGTCGCGAGGCGAATCGGCCTGAAGAATGAGCATGTCAATTCTTTTTTCCGGGAGCCAAACAAACGGCTACCGGAAAAAAGACCTGACTGGCTCCCATTGATTTCAATGGGAGCCGTCTTTTTGGTCAGGGTTTTGAGGCGAAAACGGCCTGACCAAAAAACTCTGCGTGAACTCAGCCTAAGAGAATCTAAAGAGGTTCCTCCATCTTTACTGGCTGCCTGAGATGGTCAAGACTTTGAGCTGGATCTTTTCATCTCAGCTAGAGATGGCTGATCCTCCCAAGATTTATTTTGTGAATATTTGTGAGATTTGCCACTAGTTTAGTCTGGAATTGCTATTAATATACCTTGAGGTTTCTTCAGACCCCAGAATATAATAATCAGAGGCCACAGGAAGGTGCAGAAACATGGTAAAGTATCATACTCAACTTTCTTTGCCTCTCTTGGGTTTCCTCATGGCCTTTGATGTTCTTGACACCCCAGGGAGCCCCAACTGGAGGAGGCCCAAAACTGAACACTGGAAACCATGAGGGAGCCCTGGAGAGGTGGGGGAAGGTGAATAGGATTTTTAATTTTTTTTTTCCACACCTCCCTGGTTTTCCAATGACTATACTCTGAGGTCTAAAGAATCCCTTAGAAAACCAACTTTAACATTCCCTTCATGATAAATTTTCCTTGAAACTTTGGTATTTCTGGAGTTCTTTGATTTTTCTCCCCGCCCCATCATTCTTTAAATTATTTATTTTTTGGTTTATAGCAACGAGACATGCCCTGTACCCGAATTGGGAAAAAGGAGGTACATGATCTATGCAATTTATTTTGACTGATCACTCGTACAGTATACTGTATACATATCTAATATTGTAAAGCTCCAAGTCTGTTTTTTTTTTAATGTTTTTATGACCTTTCCTTTTTACTTTTTTAATGTTTTTTGAACTTCTGTTTTCTAACATTGGCAAATGTTTATGTGATATGCACTGCTTTATATCAATAAATTATCCCGGTCCCTATTACCTACTTCCTCAGATTTAAAAAAATAAATAAAAAAAAATCCGGAAGTGGTTAAAAACTGATTTCAAATGGTCCAGATGAAAACTCATTGATTTCAATGGGTTTTGAAGTTAATACTGTAATCAGTTTGTGCCATTTCCGTCTGGTTTCAGGATTTTTGTGCGGAGAAAAGTTAAAACTTACCCCTGGTTCACATATGAGTTCGGTAATCGGTTTGTTTAGTTCACATGGGGACCACCCGAACGGACTACCGAACGCACTGGCAAGCAGTGTGCAGTGAAAGCAGACGGACCCCATAGACTATAATGGGGTCTGTGTGCTTTCCGTGCGGTGTCTACATGGAGCATACGGACAGAAAAGTACTTCTTGATCTACTTTCATGTCCGCATGACTTGTGAGAACCCATTATAGTCTATGGGGTTCGTTCGCTTTGACGGCACAGCGCTTGCGCTTGTATTCTGTCTGGGAGGTCTCCATGCGGACTCTCCCCGAACGGAATACATACTCTAATATGAACCAACCCTTAATATATAAAAATGAGTATTTGTCTCTCTGTCTGTCTGTTCTTTATTCACGACCAAATGACTGGACCGATCTTCACCAAATTTGGCACACAGATACACCAGGTGTCCGGGAAGGTTTAAGACTGGGACTCAACGTACCGTTCCGGTGATACAGTATTCCCAAAACAATGACTGGCATTAGCCAAACCTGCAAGTCTTTCACTCATATTCCAACTGCCATACACACGGTCACTCCACATGCACGATCCAACACTGATATCCAAACTGAGATACATGCATCAGAGGATTAGATTCGTGCCTCAACACACAGTAGCACATGCCGGAGGATTAGATACACAGCTCTGCACATAGTACCACATGCCAGAGGATTTGATACGCGGCTCTGCACACAGTACCACATGCCGAAGGATTAGATACGTGGCTCAGCACACAGTCTCACACATCAAAGCTTTACTCCGGCTCCACCTCCATAGCAACCCAACTATTTTTCTTCACTGCTGTATGTCAGCTTTAAAGGGACAGGGCGCTGTAGATGACACTGTTACACAAGGTCACATTTACACAGCTTCACACACACATTCACACAGCTTTACTCCAGGTATCCATAACAACCGATGCAGGTTTTTCACATATATACACAATATATGTAAATAAATCTTGCCCGCGGGAGGCAGTGTACTGTATTTACTTCTTGGAGCAAAGTGAACATTTTTTTTTAAAGTGGAAATAAATAATATTAATTTCAAGGTATAGGGTATTATTTTATTTAACTTTAGGGACTCAGTGGACATTATTATTTATTTTCAATATCATCATGGTGTCAACACACCCCATATTACCCTGTGGCCCTATCACAGGCCTCAGCGGTCCCTCGGAGCCACTGACATCACACAGCAAGCCGGAAAAAGTAGGAAAGTGCACTGGGGAGATCATCTGATGCGGCAAGCCCTGGAAAGATGAGGGATTTTGAGTATGATTGAGTATGAGGCCGCGTCAGGTTCCGGTCCAAAATACGGGTAGCTGTGACTGGATGCCAGTGCAGTGCACCAGTATATAGTTGCGTGCTCCGCTCTGGATTAGGACCAAACAAGTCTATGGGGTCTATTCGGGAGGAGAGAGTGTCTTCAGGGGGATTCGCGAGGTGACTCCACCTGAAGAATGAGCATGCCCATTGTTTTTTCAGGGAGCCGGAACAAACCGTTCCCGGCAAAAAGAACTGACCGTCTCCCATTGATTTCAATGGGAGACATCTTTTTGGTCAGGATTTTGAGGTGGATACGGCCTCAAAATCCTGACCAAAATACCCAGTGTGAACTCAGCCTTATAGTATATTTGTCATTTTGAGCATCCCTGCCCCAGCCTTGGTCTCTGTTCTGCGCACTTTCATAAAAAGTGTCAACCAGGGTTCAGAAGAAACAATACGGGGCATCACTGGAGCAAGAAAGAGCTGTGGGCCAAAAATCCACTGTATATACATTAAAGGTGTTGTGACATTATGGACACATTCCCTCTCCACAGGACACAGAATAAGTGTCCAATCACTGGAGGACTGATCGCTGGGTCCCCCTAAGTGCTCCTTGTGTGACCGACTCTCCATTTACTTCAATAGGACTGGTGGGGGCTGTAATGTCTGGCAGCGATCAAAGCCTCATAGAAGTGAATGGAGTGTGCCCAACGATCGATTGGACACTTATCCCCTGTCTGGTGGATAGAGAATAAGTGTCACTAGTGGCCTAATCCCTTTAAGGTGATGATGATACCACAATAGTGAGCCTCTTAATAGGCCAAATTCCATATTGAAGATGTATTACCGTATATACTCGAGTATAAGCCGACCTGAGTATAAGCCGAGGCCCCTAATTTTACCACAAAAAACTGGGAAAACTTATTGACTCGAGTATAAGCCGAGGGGGGGGGGGGGGGGAATGCAGCAGCTACTCAAAAATTAAAAAAATTAAAATGGCCGGAGTTTTTGGGTGCAGTAGATGCTGGGTGCTGGGGAGGGGGTGTTTTGGTTGTCTGTCTGCCCCTTCCCTGAGCTTGAGGACTGTTTTTTCTTCCCCCACTTGGAATTCAGCCTGGCTGAATATAGGGGATCTGCAGTGCTGCTATTAACCCCTTCCCGACGGAACAGGAGCACTGCAGATCCCCTATATTCAGTAGACCGGGCGCTGTCAGACACAGAGATACCTAACGTGTATGTGTTTCACAGTCATTTTCTACTTTTGTATGTATCCTAGGGAAAAGAGAGATTTACAACTTTTATTTTTTTTCTAAATCTTTTTTTTTTTTTGCACTCCTTAACCCCTTAACGACCGGCCCATAGTAAAATTACGTCGGCACTTGCAGGTCCTTCCTGACTGCCCTATAGTAAAATTACGTCGGGCAGTCAGGGAAGGATTCCCTGTCAGTGCCGATGTAATTGGAGCGGATCTTAGCTGTATCTGACAGCTAAGACCCTGCTCCATTACCCCCCATCGGAGGGGGCTCCGATCGGGGGGTTTTAACCCCTTCAGTTCCGTGATCAAACATGATCACGGAACTGAAGCGGTTCCGTGACGGTGCCGGCCAAATCGGCACCCCCCGCGGCGAGATCGGGGGGTGCCAGTGTCTCTAACATGGAGCCTGGGGTCTGGCCAGTGACCCCAAGCTCCAAGAGACCCCCAATACCTGGTTGATCCTGCCGCTTTAAGAGGAAGTCAGACGCAGGCAGCCCCTGCGTCTGACTTCCTCCAGACGCTGCAAGACACTGACAGCTGTGTCCTGCAGCGTCTAATAGAGAATTAGTGATGCTTTTATCAAAGCATCACTAATTCAAGTTTTCTAAAGTAAAAAGTGTAAAAGTAAAAAAAAAAAAGTGAAAAATAAATAAATAAAGTGTCTGATAAAAATGAATAAAGCTATAAAGCCCCAAAATTCCCTTTTTTCTATAGAAAATGAATTATATTAAAAAAAAACTAAAAGTTAATAAAAACAATACATATTTGGTATTGTCGCGTCTGTAACAATCTGAACAATAAAACTGAAACAATATTTAATGTATACGGTGAACGTTGGAAAAAAAAAACGGAAAAAACCCGCCGGAAGTAGTGATTTTTCACTATATCACCTTACAAAATATGCTATAAAAAGTGATCAAAAAGTCATAATCACCGCACAACAGTACCAATAAAAAGCGCACATTGTCCCGCAAAAAGTAAGCCCTCAACCAACACTGTCAACCGAAAAATAAAAATGTTACGCCTCTCAGAAGATGGCGATGCAAAAATCACTGATTTATGTCCCGAAATGTGTTTTTATTCTACAGAATTAGTATTGCATAATAAATACTATAAATGAGGTATCGCCGTAACCGTACCGACCCGCAGAATAAAGGGAACATGTTGCTTATATTGTACGCTACATGGCAAAAAATTTAAAAGGTAGAATGCAATGCCAGGATTGATTTTTCTTTAAAAAATCCAGCAAAAAAGGGTTAATAAAATGTATTCAATAAGTTGTAGGCACCCAAAAATGGTGTCATTACAAAATGCATCACATCCCGCAAACAACAAGCCCTTATATGGCCACGTCACCAGAAAAATAAAGAAGATATAGCATCTAGTAATGTGAAGACAAACAACCCCAAAATCGCCAAATCATTAGAACACAACTGGCTGCGGCAGGAAAGGAATATATAAGCTGTGCGAGCGGATATCAGCGGACACCCCAGATTTACAGCTTACGAGGGAAAAGACACCGGAAGTGACCCCCTAAGTGACCCCCAGAGTGACTCCCCCAATCATGGGACATAGTAGGGAATGTGGTGTTTGCAATGTCCTCTGCACCGCTTATATATTCCCTCTTCACCATCCGCTGTGCAGTCACGTCTGGGATACTAATACTCACTACACCCCCTGATAAATTCTTTGAGGGGTGCAGTTTTCAAAATGGGGTCACTCCTTTGAGGAATCAAGTTTTCTGGTACGTTATAGGCTCTACAAACATGACATGGCGTCCGGATACCAAACATCTGAATCTGTACTCTAAAAGTCGCATAGCACTCCTTCCCTTCTGCTCCCTGCTGTGCGCCCAAACTGCAGTTTATGACACATGTATGACACATGTATGACACTGGTGTACCCGGGATAATGTACGTAATGTCATATGTGGGTATAAACTGATATTAGGGCATAGCCGGACACAGAAGTGAAGAAGGGTTATTGGGTTTTTGGAGCACAGACGGTTTGGTTTTTGGATGCCATGAGGCTTTTGCAGAGCTGAAACGCCAGTAAAGTGGAATCCCCTGATATGTGACCTTAATTTGGAAACTACACCCATGAAGGATTTATCCAGGGGTACAGAGAGCATTTTTAACCCCCAAGTGTACAGAATACTTGAAGGGGTCTAGTTTTACAAATTGGGTCATTTAATGGGAGTTTCTGTCATTATGCCACCTATTCCTGTCTGCAAACATAGCTTGGTACAGGAAAAAATCACACACTCAAAATTTCCAAAATTTGCTTATAAACTTGATAAACTTGTAAATTGTCTAAGTTACTCAAATATGCTAAAATTATTTCAAATATGCTTGAAACACAAAAGGAACATTTGGAAATATATAACTACTAACTTTTTTGCCCTGTATTATTGTGTACTAGAGGGAGGACCCGGCTTTGCACGGGTATATTACATTTTATGTTTGTGTAGTGGCCCCATAAGAATTGTCCAGTTTTGCACTGGTGTATTTTGTATGTGGTTTGTGTGTATGTCCATAAGCGTCATGTGATTATGTGTATCTCATTTTGGATGTCAGTGAAAAACCTGTGATCAGTTGTTATGGATACCTGGAGTAAAGCTGTATCTAATCCTTCCCCGTGTAGTACTGTGTTTAGATGCAAGTATCCAATCCTTGTTGGTGTGGTACTGTGTTCAGATGCACATATCTAATCCTCCCCGTGTGGTATTGTGTGAAGAGGCGCGTATCTAATCCTCCAGTAAGTGAAACTGTGTGCAGACGCGCATATCTAATGACTCTGGCGTGCGGTACTGTGTGCAGATGCGCGTATCTAATACTCTGGCGTGTGGTACTGTGTGCAGATGCACGTATCTAATCCTCCCCTGTGTGGTATTGTGTGAAGAGGCGCGTATCTAATCCTACGGCATGTGGAACTGTGTGTAGACGTGGGTATCTAATCCTACGGCATGTGGTACTGTGTGCAGACGCGCTTATCTTATCCTCTGGCGTGTGGTACTGTGTGCAGACGCACGTATTTAATCCTCCCCTGTGTGGTATTGTGTGAAGAGGCGCCTATCTAATCCTACGGCGTGTGGAACTGTGTGTAGAAACGTGTATCTAATCCTACGGCATGTGGTACTGTGTGTAGACACGCGTATCTAATCCTACGGCATGTGGTACTGTGTGCAGACGCGTGTATCGAATCCTAAGGCATGTGGTACTGTGTGCAGACGCATGTATATAATCCTATGGCGTGTACAACTGTGTGAAGACACGTGTATCTAATCCGTCCATGTGGTATTGTGTGAAGAGGCGCGTATCTAATCCTATGGCGTGTGGAACTGTGTGTAGAGGCGTGTATCCAATCCCCCGGCATGTGGTACTGTGTGCAGATGCGCATATCTAATCCTATGGCATGTGGTACTGTGTGTAGACGCGCGTATCTAATCCTCCCCCGTGTGGTACTGTGTGTAAACACGCGTATCTAATCCCCCCCTGTGTGATACTGTGTGCTGAGACGCGTATCTAATTCTCTGGCTTGTGGTACTGTGTGCAGAGACACGTATCTGATCCTCCAAAGTGTGGTATTGTGTGAAGAGGCGCGTATCTAATCCTTTGGCGTGTGGAACTATGTGTAGACGCGCGTATCTAATCCTACTGCATGTGGTACTGTCTGCAGACGCGTGTATCTAATCCTATGGCGTGTACAACTGTGTGCAGACATGCGTATCTAATCCTCTGGAATGTGGAACTGTGTGTAGACGCGTGTATCTAATCCTACGGCATGTGGTACTCTGTGCAGACGCGTGTATCTAATCCTATGGCGTGTACAAATGTGTGCAGACGCATGTATCTAATGCTCTGGAGTGTGGAACTGTGTGTAGACGCCTGTATCTAATCCTTCAGCATGTGGAACCGTGTGCAGACGCGTGTATCAAATCCTTCAGTGTGTGGAACTGTGTGCAGAAATGCGTATTTAATCCTCTGGTGTGTGGGACTGTGTGGAGACCCGTGTATCTAATCCTCTGGCGTGTGATACTGTGTGCTGATCTGTGTATCTAATCCTCTGGAGTGTGGAACTGTGTGTAGACGCCTGTATCTAATGCTTCAGCATGTGGAACCGTGTGCAGGTGCACGTATCTAATCCTATGGCATGTGGTACTGTGTGCAGAAGTGCGTATTTAATCCTCTGGTGTGTGGGACTGTGTGCAGACCCGTGTATCTAATCCTATGGCGTGTACAACTGTGTGAAGACACGTGTATCTAATCCTCCCCTGTATGGTATTGTGTGAAGAGGCGCGTATCTAATCCTACGGCGTGTGGAACTGTGTGTAGACGCGCGTATCCAATCCCCCGGCATGTGGTACTGTGTGCAGATGCGCGTATCTAATCCTATGGCATGTGGTACTGTGTGTAGACGTGCGTATCTAATCCTCCCCCGTGTGGTACTGTGTGCAGACGTGCATATCTAATCCTTTGGCGTGTGGAACTATGTGTAGACGCGCGTATCTAATCCTACTGCATGTGGTACTGTGTGCAGACGCGTGTATCTAATCCTATGGCATGTACAACTGTGTGCAGATGCGCGTATCTAATCCTCTGGAATGTGGAACTGTGTGCAGACGCGCATATCTAATCCTCTGGAATGTGGAACTGTGTGCAGACGCATGTATCTAATCCTATGGCGTGTACAAATGTGTGCAGACACACGTATCTAATCCTCTGGAGTGTGGAACTGTGTGTAGACGCCTGTATCTAATCCTTCGGCATGTGAAACTGTGTGCAAATGCACGTATCAAATCCTTCAGTGTGTGGAACTGTGTGCAGAAATGCGTATTTAATCCTCTGGTGTGTGGGACTGTGTGCAGACCCGTGTATCTAATCCTCTGGCATGTGATACTGTGTGCTGATCTGTGTATCTAATCCTCTGATGCGTGTATCTCAGTTTGGATATTAGTGTTGTATTGTGCATGTGGAGTGACCGTGTGTATTGCAGTTGGAATATGAGTGAAAGACTTGCAGGTTTGTATTGGCTAAGGGGGGGGGGGGGGCACTGTGTTTGGAATGCTGTATCTCAGCAACGGTACGTCCGAGCGAGTTGGAGTCTTGTTTTAAACCTTCCCGGATACCTGAAGTATCTCTGTACCAAATTTGGTGAAGATCGGTCCAGTCGTTTGGTTCGCATTAGAGTACAGACAGACAGACAGACGGACAGACAGACAGACAGACAGACAGACAGACAGACAGACAAGAATTCATTTTTATAAGATAGGGAGATATGTGAGATATCGCAGCTAAAAATGGAAAACATTGAAAAATTTTCAAAATTTTCAGCATTTGCGAGTTTTTTAATAAATTTACAGAAGTTATATCAGTCTAATTTTACCTTCCCAGTAAAGTACAACATGTCACGAAAAAACAATATCAGAATCGCTTGGATGCGCTATACTGTTACAGAATTATTCACTGATAAAGTCACACAGGGCAAATTTCCAAAATTTGGCTTGGTCATTAAGGTCCAAAACAGGCTGGTCACTAAGGGGTTAAAAAAAAAATAAAAAAAAAAAATTGCTGACTCGAGTATAAGCCGAGGGGGGCTTTTTCAGCACAAAAACTGGGCTGAAAAATTCGGCTTATACTCGAGTATTTCAGACCCTAGAGTATAATAATCGGAGAACCATGGGGAGAAAAACATAAAAGATCTCTGTATTCACATAATAATCTTTGTAGAGATGAATCTTGAAACGCGTCAGCGGCTAAGATGCGGTACTGACAGCGTTTTTTACGTTGTCTTTCCTTTTGTATTTGTTTTTCTAATCTTTTGTATGGAGTCTTGTATGGTTTTCATGGACTGAATAAAAGAAGAATTTTTTAAAATTTAACGGACAAGTGTTGCGGATTCATCTCTACAAAGATTATTATGTGAATACAACGTTAGCCTTGAAAGTCCCGAAGGCATAGGATCGTGCACCTTGGACGAAAGTAAAGGGTGAGCTATTATTGACTTTATATTTTTTTGAATTGATAAAAGATCTCTGTTACTCACCTATCTCCCGTCTCCTATGCTGTCGGCCTCCAAAGTAGTCGATCTTCAATGACGTCAGACGTCACATGACCCGGGACGCAGGCTGGGGTCATGAGACGTCAGACGAATAGGCCGAAGCCTGCCTGGATCGTGGAGAGGTAAGCAACATGTTTCTTACCTCTCCTGGGCCGCCAATCATTATACTCGGGGGTCCGAAAAAACCCCCAAGTATAATGATAGCAGTGGTAGCGGCTGTCACCAGGCCCCTGATGTCCCGGGCCCTGTGGCATCTGCCTCTGCTGCTATAGCGGTAGTTACACCACTGGAGGTGGGATAATAGTCAGTTCCCTGGGGCAGGCACCCTTCCACTTAGCTGGTGCAGTCTTTCGTTTGTGTTTTGGAAGCTACGATATGCTAGCTGCCGGCGATGGAGTTACAAACATCGGGGTTGATAATGCCCGTCTTCATACATTTCACCCACTATATTGTGCACTGGTTTATAATTTTTTATACTCTGCTGAATTGTTTGATACAGACTATTTGCACCTACCAGGTTTACACTGGAAAGCCTCAAAATGAGAAGATAGAGGTGTAGATTGTTACAGATCACCTTCAGCTCTGTCGGTTAGTTAGTGGCAGATAGGGCTTACAAGCAGCTCCATGTCACCAGACCCTGGACTCGTAGAACTTGTTCACATCTAAATTCGGTAATCCGTTTGGGGAATCCACATGGGGTCCTCCCCGAACGGACTATTGAACGCATTAGCAAGCGGTGTGCAGTGAAAGCACACGGACCCCATAGACCAGGGGTTCCCAATACGTCGATCGCGATCTACCGGTCGATCGCAAAGGACGTATGGGTCAATCGCGGGATGCAGGGATCCCCGGTGTCTGCTTGTTCACAGCGCAGGCTGAAAGTCATCTCCGGACACTTGCAGGTGGGACCGCCGCAGCCCTGACTGCGAACGAGTGAAAGGCCCCTGCACTCATTCGCAGTCAGGGCTGCGGCGGCCCCGGCCTGCCAGTGTCTGGAGATGACTCTCAGCCTGCGCTGTGAACAAGCAGCACCCCGGCTTCTCCCTCCATCCCTAAGAGCGGGGAGCGCGTCATCCCCCAGAGCTGCTGCCCGGTCTGCAAGTGTCCGGAGTGTTTGTTCACAGCGCAGGCTGAGAGTCATCTCCAGATAGACTCTCAGCCTGTGCTGTGAACAAGCAGACACCAGGGATCCCTGGGCAGTCGCCTTGCTTCCGTGTTGTGGGCATTCTGTGGCTTCCCATCATGCTGAGCAAGGACCGTTACTAGGCAACCACAGAATGCCGCTGCCTCCTGCTCTCACGCTCCAAGTGTGAGTAGCCCTGCCATAGACTATAATGGGGTCTGTGTGCTTTCCGCTCAGTGTCTGAAGGGATCATGTGGACAGGAAAGTACTTCACAATCCATTTTCCTGTCTGCATGATTCATGCGGGCAGCGCACGGCAAGCACACGATCCCCATTATAGTCTATGGGGTACGTGCATTTGGTATTCTGTTTGGCGGGTCCCCTGCGGACTACACCGGATGCAATACCAATGCAGATGTGAACCAAGCATAGTTGAATTGTGCTTTCATTTTACTTTATAACTGGATGATTATTGCCAACCAAGTAAACGGAGCTGCACCAAAAGCCGCCATGACCAGTGAGGTTCCCATCCTGGACATACCCAGCTAAAAAGACATGTAAAGTGAGGACACATAGTACTTGGTTCACACTGGCGTCAGGGTGTCCATTGTTCTAGTTCCTCAGAGGATCAAAAATATGGATAAATGAGTATACACTCATGGGGTCCGCCAGGTATTTGCTGTTTTTAACTGAAACCACTGGACAAAAAAGTTGGACTTGTGTAATGCCGTATACGTTGTAACAATATCTATTGGTATCATTGAGCTGTATTATTATAGAGGACACAATGGCCTCCCTTCTTCTGCTGTGCGCTTGCCTGGCGATGTCAGACTATCCTGTATGCGTTTCATAGCCGGCATATTCTCCATGTATTCTGATATCTTATGTTACCCGTCATCTCCGGACACGACTGCTTGTGACTCCTAGACTTTGATTTCACGATGCAAATATGGATGCAAAGTCACTGACTTGTAGCTTGTGCTAAAACTAGTTTTGCATAGTCAACAAAGTAACCGCAATGTAGAGAACATTCAGACCTAAGCTCTATCTGACAAGTATCTAACCCCAAGTCACAGACACAAGGCTTATCAGTATATATAGAAAGCCCCAGGTATAACATGGAAGACAAGTATAATGTCTCACATTCATCTCTATCTCCTGAGGAGCCCCCACCTACTGCTGCCGGGAGATTGGGAAAGTAAGTAATGCTACGTAATAGGAGGGAACGTTGTCTATAAAGGACCTGATTGTATTTAACGCTGGATAATCAATGAAAAAGTGATATGCGGCTCACGACGTAGTCTGTTCTAAGTCATAGACACATTGCAGATTGAATATGATTATGTGATAGACACAGGTAGAGTGACTCCGCTCTCCGACTCCTCTCCTGCAGTCTCACTCTTATCTACACTAATACAGGCAGTGACATAACTAGGAATAGCAGGGCCCTAAGACGGACGCCCTCCCAGCCCCCTGACACCACCCCCACACATAAACCACATTCCTGAACTATTATACCCCATGGTGGCCCCTGCACACAGAATTATGCCCCATAGTGGCCCCTGCACACAGAATTATGCCCCATAGTGGCCCCTGCACACAGTATTATGCCCCATAGTGGCCCTTGCACACAGTATTATCCCACATAGTGGCCCCTGCACACAGTATTATGTCCTATAGTGGCCCTTGCACACAGTATTATGCCCCATAGTGGCCCCTGCACACAGTATTATATCCTATAGTGGCCCCTGCACACAGTATTATGTCCTATAGTGGCCCCTGCACACAGTAGTATGTCCCATAGTGGCCCCTGCACACAGTATTATATCCTATAGTGGCCCCTGCACACAGTATTATCCCCCATAGTGGCCCCTGCACACAGTATTATGTCCTATAGTGGCCCCTGCACACAGTAGTATGTCCCATAGTGGCCCTTGCACACAGTATTATCCCCCATAGTGGCCCCTGCACACAGTATTATGTCCTATAGTGGCCCTTACACACAGTATTATGTCCCATAGTGGCCCCTGCACACAGTATTATATCCTATAGTGGCCCCTGCACACAGTAGTATGTCCCATAGTGGCCCCTGCACACAGTATTATATCCTATAGTGGCCCCTGCACACAGTAGTATGTCCCATAGTGGCCCCTGCACACAGTATTATCCCCCATAGTGGCCCCTGCACACAGTAGTATGTCCCATAGTGGCCCCTGCACACAGTAGTATGTCCCATAGTGACCCCTGCACACAGTATTATGTCCCATAGTGGCCCCTGCACACAGTATTATGCCCTATAGTGGCCCCTGCACACAGTATTATGCCCCATAGTGACCCCTGCACACAGTATTATGTCCCATAGTGGCCCCTGCACACAGTATTATGCCCCATAGTGGCCCTTGCACACAGTATTATGCCCCATAGTGGCCCCTGCACACAGTATTATGCCCCATAGTGGCACTTGCACACAGTATTATGCCCCATAGTGGCCCCTGCACACAGTATTATGCCCCATAGTGGCCCCTATACACAGACCCCAGGAGAGGATACAAACATGAAAAACACTTACTTATCTCTCCCTGGCTCCAGCGGACTCCCTGAATATTTCTTCAATGTTGGACCAGACATCACCTGACCCAGACCAGTGGTGTGACACATAATGACGCTAGCTGGGCCACGTGACATTTGTGACATCACCAAACAAGCTCAAAGCCTGCCGGAGCGCAGGATAGGTCCCCTCACCTTGCCTGGGCCTCCGATCATTATATTCCAGGCCCCCAAGTATAATTATAGCAGTGTTTTTGGGGTATGCGGGCCTGCAGCCTCACTTACTGATCCCCACTCCTGCTCACAGTCGCTTCTGCTTCCGATGTCCCAGGTCCTGTGGAACTGTCTACCGCTGCTACCTCAGTAGTTACTGTCACTGTCACTGGCCTAGGTGTAGAGGACGTCCTCTTGTCACTGTCACTGGCCTAGGAGTAAAAATATCCTTAGAAAGTTCTTTGTATTGTCCCTTCATGTATTTGTACATTGTTATTAGATCTCACCATAGACGTCTTTTCTCTAAACTGAATAACCCCAAGTTTGTTAACCTCTCGTTGTCCTCCAGTCCACCCATTCCCCTAATCATTTTGGATGCCCGTCTTTGCACTTTTTCAAGTTGTGCACAATATAAGTGTAGCCGTACCAGTGATTTGTATAGAGGCAGAACTATGTCCTTGTCATGAGAATCTAGACCTCTTTTGATGCATCCCATAATTTTATTTGCCTTGAGACATTGTAGTTGCCCATCATTTTATGTCTGGGGCTGTCTATATATTTGTTTAGCACACATCAATAAAGTTATTGTATTTTAGATTTTGTTCAGCCATCTTGTTTGCTTGGAGTTTCAGCAGTATCTTTATTGTTAAAGGGACCTCAAGAGAGTCAACAATTTTTTTATGTTTAACTTTTTTTCATGAATTTTTGGTGATTTTCTCAAAAACTTTCCATGTCAATAGCTACAGATGTAGCAGTTAAAGACCACATTTGGCATGATGCGGGCACAGTATTCTGCACTTGCTTTGTGCCACGTAAAAGTGCAGAAGTTGCCTGTGAATGTAAAGGAAGTGCTGGGGGGTGTCTACTATGCCTGGCAATTGCCTGGTCCTGCCTGGCAATTCTTATGAATAGTTAGGCAGCACCTGCCTCCTTCCCCCTCCCACCATGTCCACACATTCAATGTTATTAAGTTACTCTTTTTATACAATATAAGGCTCGGTTCACATCTGTTGACATCAAGTTTCCATTCGAGGAGTCTGCTTTGGGACCCCGAAACGGAAACCCATATGCATAAAATAAAGAGGTTACCTATGGAAACCCACAGACACCATAGACTATAATGGGGTTCATATGGTTTCCCATTTCAGTAATCACTGTGGGAGCCAACAGCTAGAACCTGAGCTATAGAATATTTACTCTCTGACCTGTGGATAGGGCTTAAGTGTCCTTAAAGTGACAACCCTTTTATTATTAACATGGTGCTATCAGAAGAAATCATGGCTTTTACAAGCATTCTAAAAATGATTTCTTATTATGGAGCAAAATTACTTTTTTGTTTTATTCTGGTGGCGCAAAGTAGGAGAGGTGGGCTGAAGTTACTGAACACTGACTTAAAGTCACAGTATCATTGTCATCATCAATTTTCACTAATTTCATTCCTTTGCCCACTGCATTGGCCAACTGTGACCTTCTGCTACTATTTCTTGCCAGATGGCCATGTACTCTCACTGGAATGCTAATTTTTATTAGACATTTTTCATTCACACACTTTTAGGCAACAAAGACTTTAAGATACTAGTGTTGAATACACAATTCGTTAGGTTTTTTGGTGTTTGACAAGTCAAAAACAGGTCAAATTTTACTGTATTCTTTGATTAAAAAAAAAAATCCTAATGTTATCATGTATACCGTATGTACTCGAGTATAAGCCGAATTTTTCAGCACAGTTTTTAAGCTGAGAAACCCCCACCTCGGATTATACTCGAGTCAAGCAGCCGCAATAGTAATGTATAGAATCTCCCATAAAATAGTGGGGGAAAAAAAGAAGCTTAAAAAAAAATATAATAAAAAAATCAAATAAATAAAAGTTGTAAATCCCTCCTTTCCCTTGAATCCATATAAAAGTAGAAAATTACTGTGAAACACAAACACATTAGGTATCCCTGTGTCTGAGAGTGCCTGGTCTACTAAATATAGGGTATCTGCAGTGCTCCTGTTCCATCGGGAAGGGGTTAATAGGAGCACTGCAGATACCCTATATTCAGACCATTTTAATTTTTGAAAATTTTCCAGTAGCTGCTGCATTTCCCCCCCTTGGCTTATACTCGAGTCAATAAGTTTTCCCATTTATTTGTGGTAAAATTAGGGACCTCGGCTTATATTCGGGTCGGCTTATACTCGAGTATGTACGGTATACTGTTTATAATTTCACAGGTTTTTTTGTGTTTGGCAAGCGAAAGGTTTCAAAATTTTAACGTAACATTAAGACTGGATTCTTTCTTAGGCTAAAGTTCCACTGGGCGGAAACACAGCAAAAAAAAAAACACAGCATAAAAAACCACAGAGAAAATGCTGTGTTTTCTGTCGCAGAAAAAAACGCGCATGTACATGCGTTTTTCATCACACTTTTCAGTTTTGTGCTGCAGAAATTCATATGAGTTTTCTGTTGAGTTTTTCATTGCGTTTTTGCTCGAGTTTCTCATGTGCAATAAAGGTAATTGAAAGGCTATGTTGAAAATCCTCAAGCAGCGGTTCTTAACCTGTGGGTCGCGACACAGGGGTCGCCACATAACTCCCAACTGTCCCGGTCGGTGGGAGGTATGTCTCGGTTTCAACTGATCGGCGCCTGGAGGACGCCGATGAGTTGAAAACACAGGCGATTAAAGCAGGAGCTGACACAGCCAGCTCCTGCTTTAATGCTGTGCTGTGGCTTCTGTATGTGTAGCCGCGATGTGATGACGTCACATCGCGGCTACAACTATATGAGTGAGCGAGACTGAGCGGGCGGCAGGGGAGCATGGAGCGTTGGAAGGTGAGTGTAAGTGTTTTTTTTTTGTTTTGTTTTAAACATTAAGGTGGAACATAATGAAGGGGCAGATGAAGGGGGGATGGCATGACACTGGGGGCAGAGACGGAGGGACATGAAACTGTGGGCAGATGAAGGGGGGGACGGCATGACACTGGGGGCAGAGACGGAGGGACATGAAACTGTGGGCAGATGAAGGGGGGGGACGGCATGACACTGGGGGCAGAGACGGAGGGACATGAAACTGTGGGCAGATGAAGGGGGGGACAGCATGACACTGAAGGCAGAGATGGAGGGACATGAAACTGTGGGCAGATGAAGGGGGGACGGCATGACACTGGGGACAGAGATGGAGGGACATGAAACTGTGGGCAGATGAAGGGGGGGACGGCATGACACTGGGGGCAGAGACGGAGGGACATGAAACTGTGGGCAGATGAAGGGGGGGACGGCATGACACTGAAGGCAGAGATAGAGGGACATGAAACTGTGGGCAGATGAAGGGGGGGACGGCATGACACTGGGGGCAGAGATGGAGGGACATGAAACTCTGGGTAGAGATGGGGGAACTTGAAACTGGGGAACAGATGGGGACATGAAACTGGGGGCAGAGATGGAGGGGGGACATGAAACTGGGGGCAGATGAAGGAGTTATATGAAACTGGGGAGAGTAGGCGGGGGGACATATAATGTATGGGTGACTGTAGGAGGATTATACTGTGTGGGAGCACCTGAAAAATGAATGAGAATGGGCGGAGTCAACATAAAAGTGGGTGGAGCTAAATTCACCATGTTCCGCATATTTTGTCCCTTTTGCTAATCTTCAAAAGTTGGGAGGTATGCCTAAAGCCATCAGAAAATACATATTTCTGATGGCTTTAGCCACTGAGAAGCCGCACTACTGTCTGCAGCAGCGCTATTCATCTGGAACGCACGCCGTTATGGACGCGTGTTCCAAACTGAACGGGGTCACCGCAACATGAGGAACTGTATTGCGGGGTCATGACATGAGAGAGGTTGAGAACCACTGTCCTAAGGAATTATGGTCCTCTGCTATCTAGGCCGGGGCCCCACGGGCTGGAAATGCCGCGATTTGTCCGTTTCGCAAATGATGAGGGAAAAATCGTGGGGTTTTACAGTACTTGCAAAGTGGATGGGACTCATTCAAATCTCATGCCCACATTGCGGAAAAAATCGCAGCGCCGGTGGATTTCCCATAGATATTATTGTAACAGAAAGTCTGCAAAGGAAAACTCCATGAACTTTCTGTTCAAAGCGCTACGGCAAGAACCGCAATGCGTTCATGCCACGGTTGTTCCCGCAGCGCTTTAGCATGGCGGTTCCGGCCGGTGGGGCCTTAGCCTCAACTAAGCAAAACAGTGAGTTTTTGTCTGCAGATTTTTATGCTTTTCCGCAGCATTTCTGCTGAGTTTCCGCAACACATTTATCATACTGAGTTTTTGCTGCAGTTTTCACACTCTCCATAGAAATCTCTGGAGGGAAAAACTCAGCGTTTCCGCAACTATAATTGACATGCTGCTTTTTTCAAATGAACAAATGTTTTGAAAAATGCAGCTTTTCCGCAGCGTTTTTGTTTTCCCGCAATGTGGGGCTAGGATTAGACAAAATTGCATTCACTATGCTGGTACTGTAAAATGCAGCATTTTTTCCCGCTGCGTTTCTGCAATGCCCAAAAATGCTGCTAAAGCGCTGCAGGAACAACCACGGCGTGAACGCATCGCAGTTTTTCCTGCAGCGCTTTGAACAGGAAGTTCACAGAGTTTTCCTCCGCAGATTTTCTCTTACCTTTATATCTATGGGAAAGCTGCTGGCGTTTCCGTAGACATAATTAACATGCTGCGATTTTCACAACCGTGACGGTTTTGGAAGTCGTAGCGTGTCTACGCTGCAATTTTTTCCGCAAAGTGGGCATGGAATTTGCATGAATTCCATCCACTTTGTAAGTACTGTAAAATGCCTCGATTTTTACCACAGCATTTCCGCCGTGGCCAAATTGCGGCGTTTACGGCCCATGGGGCCCCGGCCTTCAAGAGGTTTCCAAGAACTTTAAATTAGCTTACGTGGTCAGAGAGTGTATTGCAGCTGGACTCCAGGGTTCCGACTCCAGGTTACATTATTGGAAGTAGCTCCATCCCCTGTGCCAGTAAAACCAGCATCTGTGGCACTGGTAATTGCAAACAGAAGAGGGAGGAGCATTGAGCTGCTTCCAATCATGTGACCTATTGTTGGCACCAGCCTGCAACACACTCTTTGACCAGGTAAGGTAATTTCAAGTCCTTGGATGTCCCCTTTAATATAGAGACCAAGCATCTGGACCTGGAAACCTTGCATTCAATCTTTTGTCTCTGCTATTAAATTTTAATATTGTATACTTTTACAATTCCCCTACAAAGAGACTTTTAGTTGTTCATATTCCATAAGTTCTTAACATTGACTTAAAGGGATTGTCTATGATATTTGAAAATCCTACACTAATCTAAACACCCTCCTCCCTCCTACTTTCTCAATAACATCCTACTAAAATAAATGTGAAAGTTTGGATGTTTGTTACTCAATCGCGCAAAAACGGCTGAATGGATTTGGCACATAGATAGTTTGTAACCTCGGTTACTGCATAGGCTACTTTCTATTCTGGTAAATTACATGGTTTCACAACTGTTATGAATTTATGTTCATATACTATATTACACTGCTCTTGCCAGCAGGACTCTCTAAGCTAATTGGAGTTTGTTGATAAAGGCATGTCTGTTATCTCTCTCTATAAATACACAGCTAACATTGAGTCCATTGTGTACAAGCTTTTGCACATTATCTGATCTGCTCCAAGCTGACACACTCATATAGGAAAAACCCTTTCATCCAAATTGGCAGTTTGCCAATTTTAAACATGCCGGGAAAAAGAAAATCTAGTTTGTTGCAAAATTCTCAAAAAACAAGAGCTATAAAGGTAGCCAGAAGTCAACAGAGTTCTCCTCAAGCGGAGCTGAGGAAGATTGAGCAAGCTAGGCGTCAAGTGGCTCTTAGAGCAGCTGAAACGCCGGAGCAGGCAGATCATTGACGCCAACAATACACTCATTATATGGTGTCCCAGCGAGTTGCTGAGATGCCAGAACAATCACAGGCACGGTGTGAGGAACAAGTTCAGCAGCAGGCCAGCTTGAGAGCTGCAGAAAAGCTGGAGCAGGTGGATCATTAAAGCCAACAATACGTTCATTTTATGGTATCCCAGCAAGCTGCTGAGATGCCGGAACAATCACAGGTACAGTGCGAGGAACAAGTTCAGCAGCAGCGCAGCTTGAGAGCTGCCGAAACGCCTAAGTAGATGAACCATCGATGGCAGCAATTTGCTCAATATAGGCGGATTATCAACGGCAACAACACGCAGATGAAGTTGTGGACAGAGGCTAGTTATTAATAAAAAATGTATATTTACCCATGTGACCACCCCAGAGACATTTTCTGATAATCCAGTGACAATAAATTTCCCCATCTCCGGAAACAGATCGTCACTACTACTCCCCCCATCCATTTCACTCATACTTACCCACCCACGGCTTCTTCTGGCGAGATGGGTCCTCCTCCTGTACTGGCAGGGTGCACGCTCTTCTCCTTGTAGTGTGTGTGCACTTACTGGCAGTAAATCACCTCTACTGCATGTCTACGCATGTGCAGTAGAGGTCAAATCAAATCAAATCAAATAGGCTTTATTGGCATGTCCAAATGGATATTTGGCATTGCCAAAGCTAGTAAAGTGGGGTGGGGGATTTGAAGTCGAGGGGGAGAGAATGGGGTGGGTTGGCTGATTTGGAGTATAACAGTCCGTGGAGTCTCATCTTCCTCTTAGTTGGTGACAGCTGTATGGGGGTGGGGTGGGGGGGTGATTTGGGGTATAACAGTCTGTGGAGTCTCATCTTCCTCTTAGTTGGTGACCGCTATATGGGGAGGTGGGGTGGGGTGGCTGGTTTGGGGTATAACAGTCCGAGGTGATGGTAGAAAAAGAGCACACACACAGTGCAGGAGGAGAAGAGGCCGTCTCACAGGAATAAGCCATGGAGGGTAAGTATGTTATATGGGTCGGGAGTTGAGCTGAGTAGGTAGGGTAGGACATAAAGGATATCTAGGATAGGAAGGATAGCTAGACAGGGAGGGGGTGTATGGGAGGGGAGAGGGACGAAGGAAGGGGGAGAGAGGTGAGAGGGGTTACATAGCAGGAAGCAGAAGGCTGTAAACAAAAGTAGGAGACTTTAGGAGCCCCCATAGACACCCAGAAATCAGTCAAAACATACTAAAATGTATATAGGTATATTTATTAACCCATTAATGGCACCGATAGACCTTAAAAAAAAAATTTGCCCGGAAAAACCCCTTTAACATTGATTTTTCATTCTTTTAAAATTCTCCAAGTATTAGGTGTAGCCATTGGAAATACAAGGGTTGTGATAAGAAAGTAGATATCACGGAGTGACGGCATTTACCACCGTGGTAGAGTTGGGTTCTCTTCTCACGGTTAAGCAGTTATTCTTATGGTAAAGAATCTTATAGAACCATTTCTTCAGCTTCGAAATTGCAAAGATCATATATAAGGAATGCGAGGTTGAAAGGATGGTCAAAATAAAATTAAAAACGACAACATCAAAGAAACAATAGTATTCCTGTATAAGGATGTTATGAGTCACATAGAGGGCACAGTTAGTCGCCGAGATGGTGGTAAATTTGATAGTCCTGTAATAGACGTCCAGCGACATCGCCGAGCTGTTGTTGCATTTCATCTGGTTTATGTGAAAACACAAGGAAATGATGAGAAGCATGGAAGACAAGAAACATATGAACAATGGAATCAGATTTAACAGCACCAATAGAAACATTCTGGCCTGGTCGAGCTGAACGTCATGCAAAACCAAAACTTGGGTTGAATTCTGGGAAAATGTTTTATAATAGATTCCATTGTTCACGGCAGATAAACCAACGGAGACGAGAGCAACGGCAAGTATTATGTGCAGGATCCTTTTAGAAAAGAGGATTTTGAGGTATGAAAGGAAGGCATTGTGAAGGTTGGAGATCTTCAAGTAGAAGACAACGGAGAGCAGGGTGGACAACCAGATGAAGGCGTAGACAGCAGAGTCGTAACTGGTATCAGTGACAAAAGTGACTACAAAATAGTCCATGTCGCAGGAAGGTTCCCAGAAAAGATTCAGCTGGATGATGAAATGTGAAACCATCTTTGATATCACGATGGAGAGGATGACTTGGTCAGATATGGTTATGGTTCCCATTTTCTTCCAGTCAACCATAGTGACAGCGAGGATGAACACGTGAGTCATGAGTCCTACGATAAGGGCGATTTCTGTTCCTACCAAGAGACCGACATGTTCTATAAAATGTTCTACATCCATATGTTTATTCATCTTTCCAGTGATATGAGATGGAAGAAAAGGATACAAAGTGTTACTGAGTTACCGAGAGATCTCTGTAGCTTTAGCAATAATGCAAATTCTAATGCAAAGTGTTCTCATGGGTAGGATGATCCGAAACAGGGAAGATGGAGAAAGAGCTTTCTCAGTGATAAGACTAGATTAACTGTCGAGTGGCAAATACTTAACCATTAGGAAAATATCACAATTTACTTACCGATCCTGGCGGGGGCCGGGACCAGTAAGTGACGCCGCGGCCCTACAAACACTATTATTATACTGGGCGTCTTTTCAGACCCCCGAGTATAATGCCCGGGAGAGGTAAGCAAACATAAAAAACACTGGTACTTACCTCTCCAGGCTCCATACAGGCATCGGGCCTAGTTGAATGACGTCCCTGATGTCACTTGACTGCGTCCCGGGTCATGTGATGTCCGTACTTCATTAAAGATGGCCGACACCACCGAGGACTGCAGCAGAGCCGTGGATAGGTAAGTGACAGAGTTTTTTATGTTTGTATCCCCCCTCGGTCTACGATTATTATACTCTGGGGTGTTCATTATTGGGCATAATACTGTGTGCAGGGGCCACAATGGGGCATAATACTGTGTGCAGGGGCCAATATGGGGTATAATACTGTATGCAGGGGCCAATAAGGGGCATAGTGCATACTAGGGCTAATCTGGGGCATAATACTGCGTGCAGGGGCCAATATGGGGCATAATAGTATGTGCAGGGTCCACTATCGGGCGTAATACTGTATGCAGGGGCCAATAAGGGGCATAGTGCATACTAGGGCTAATCTGGGGCATAATACTGTGTGCAGGGGCCACAATGGGGCATAATAGTATGTGCAGGGGCCACTATGGGGTATAATACTGTGTGCAGGGGCCAATATGGGTCATAATAGTATGTGCAGGGTCCACTATCGGGCATAATACTGTATGCAGGGGCCAATAAGGGGCATAGTGCATACTAGGGCTAATCTGGGGCATAATACTGTGTTCAGGGGCCACTATGGGCCATAATACTGTTTGCAGGGGCCACTATGGGGCATAATACTGTGCGCAGGGGTCACTATGGGGCATAATACTGTGTGCAGGGGCCACTATGGGGCCTAATACTGTGTGCAGGGGCCACTATGGAGCATAATACTACGTGCGGGGGTCACTATGGGGCATAATACTGTGTGCAGGGGCCACTATGGGGCATAATACTGTGCGCAGGGGTCACTATGGGGCATAATACTGTGTGCAGGGGCCACTATGGGGCATAATACTGTGTGCAGGGGCCACTATGGGGTATAATACTGTGTGCAGGGGCCACTATGGGGCATAATACTGTGTACAGGGGCCGCTATGGGGCATAATACTGTGTGCAGGGGCCACTATGGGGCATAATGCTATGTACAGGGGCCGCTATGGGGCATAATACTGTGTGCAGGAGCCACAATGGGGCATACTATTATGTGCAGAGTCCACTATTGGGCAAAATACTGTGTGCAGGGGCCACTATGGGGTATAATACTGTGTGCAGGGGCCACTATGGGACATAATACTGTGTGTAGGGGCCACTATGGGGCATAATACTGTGTGCAGGGGCCACTATGGAACATAATACTGTGTACAGGGGCCACTATGGGGGATAATACTGTGTGCAGGGGCCACTATGGGGCATAATACTGTGTGCAGGGGCCACTATGGGGGATAATACTGTGTGCAGGGGCCACTATGGGGGATAATACTGTGTGCAGGGGCCACTATGGGGGATAATACTGTGTGCAGGTGCCACTATGGGGGATAATACTGTGTGCAGGGGCCACTATGGGGCATAATACTGTGTATAGGGCTCACTATGGGGCATAATATTATGTTCAGAGTCCACTATGGGGCATAATACTGTGTGCAGGGGCCACTATGGGACATAATACTGTGTGCAGGGGCCACTATGGGACATAATAGAGAGCACAGGAATGCGGTGAGGGGATGGTCGCTCGAGGTCTTCAGTGTCGGTCGGGAAGTTCACCACGGGGCCTCACCATTCCTAGTTACGCCACTGCTTGTGTTTTAGATAAAGGTCGTACAAGACGGGTCCTCCGTAGGATTTCTGCAGCGGCCATTTGGCAGCGGACACAGCAGCATACATAAAGGAGGAATTTGCAGTCCACTTTCCTTGTTGACCATGGTCAGCAATTCTCTCCTGAATGAGAGAGTGGTGGTCTGGTAACTATTGAGCAGTTTTTTCGGTCATGATGGAAACACTAAATCCAGAGGTGGACTTTCTTTTTTGGCTGTTATTACAATGGGTAGCAGCCAATATTTATTACTCCTTGATCCCTGATCATACCCGGTCTTTCCTTCCCTTCAGATTACGGCCTGATGCTGAACAACATCTGAACTTCACGTCCTGATGTTGTTCAATGTTTGGATGTAGTATTCCATGACACATTCAAGGCAAAGTGGAGGTGGGCCTGAGCAGGCTTGGGGTTTGGTGAGCCAGAAATACCTGTTAGAATAATACAACAGGTAGTAGCATAGTTGGACCAATATATTGTGTGGGGGTTATACTAAGTTGGCGGTCCATAGATGGGCAGCTCACTCTGTGGGGGGCAATAAAAGGGGCAGTATACTGAGTCAACCAATAAAAAGAGAAACAAACTATGTAGAGGTGAGTAAAGGGGCAATATACTATGTGGGGACCAGTAGAGGAACGACATTATGTATGGCTGCCAGTAAAGAAGGTAAAATACCATATGGGGGCACTAAAGGGAATGTTATGCTATGTGGGGGTTAGTATAGTGAGAAAATACATTGTTGGTGCAAGTAAAGGCATGTTATACTGTGTGGGAGTAAGAAACGGGGTGGGGGCCACTAACAGGGGCATTATACTAAGTTGGGGGCCAGCAATGGGGGAGTTTTACTGCGTGGGGGTATAAAGAAGAAAATGTTTGTTTTTGTACCGTGTTAGCCAGTGGGTATGAAATATACAAAACAAAAAACTTGAGAGTCTTCAGTAGTTGATACCTTTTTTAATGGCTAACTCATAGCGATGACAGAATCTAACGTTCCAAAGCTCTTTGGCTTCTTCTTCAGATATAACTAAGAACAATTTCTGCAGGCTGCATATTTATGTACAACAGGACACATAGGGATAGGATTTCAGGAGGGAGGGGGATGAGGAGAAGAGGCTTATTAGTATATACATGTAAACAATTCACAGTTCCCAGGTTCTTATCTTTATGGCTGTCTTAGTTCAGTGATTTCTATAGCATGACCTGAACCCATGTAAGACATTCATTCCATTCTCCAGAGTGTTAAATAGGGTCATGCACTTGTATTCATGAATACGTCGCTTTTTCCTTGATTTAAAATCCTCTCTTAAAATCCAAATTGTCATGTCATTGGTGATATTATGATCTTCATTGCAGAAATGTTTTGGCACGGGAAGGTCCATTCTTTGTTCTCTAATTGTATGGCGATGTGAATTAATTCTCATTCTGAGCTTCTGACCGGTCTCTCCAACATACAGATTTTCAGTGGAACATTTGGTGCACATTATTAAATATACTACATTAGGTGTGTTACAGGTGAATGTACCTGGGGTTTTATATTCCCTGTTAGAGTTTGGTATCTCTATCCTGTCAGTGGTCAGTATGTGAGGGCAGGTCTTGCACCTCTTCTCTCCACATGGGAATGTTCCTTTGTTAGTTGGAGGTGACAGTGAGCTGCTAATCAGCATATTCCTGAGGTTTGGTGGCTGTCTGTAGCACAGGAGAGGGGGGTCTGGAAATATGAAATTTAGATGGTTGTCTTTTTGTAGTAGTGGATGTAATTTGCGTGTGATTCCTCTCAGCGTCTCCAGGTGGGGGTTGTATGTGACGACCAGGGGCACCCGATTGATTTCCTGTTTGGTATTGTATTTTAATAACTCCGATCTTGGTATCCTGGTGGCTCTGGTGATTTGGTTATCAACTGTTCTTGGATGGTAACCCTGCCTCAAGAATGTGTTTTTTGAGGCCTCCCAGGTGTTTGTCTCTTTCTGCAGAGTTTGAACATATGTGATGATATCTGATGGCCTGGCTGTAGACAATGCAGTTCTTTATGTGTTTCGGATGAAAGCTATCCCATCCTAGGTAGGTAGGGCGGTCAATTGGTTTCCGATACATGGGGGTATAAATACAATTTTCAGTTCTATGCTTTGCATAGTTACAATGCTTTACTCACTATGTACAGCCATTGGGTCTCTTGGACAATGGACTCAGCAACTTCTATTATGTTATGTAGCTTTCTCGCTCTCTGGAGTGATCGCTCATATGGTGATTGCTCATAGGTGTACACCTTTAGTAAAGACTCTGGACTTAAGCAGTGCTGACCATATGTTAGTCACGGACCTTTATTGCTGGTTGCTCTCCCGGCGCACAGCGCCACCTGCGGGTCAGTCTAAGTCCAGCTTTCACCCTACTGAGCATGCTCAGACTTTTGGATCCGCTCACAAGCTATGTGTCATTTCTCCCCTACTGAGCATGAGCTGTGAGGTCATGACCACCGCCCCTATTGGGCGAGATCTTCCCTTTAAATATTGTGAGCCGACGCCCACCGGGTGCTCACACTTTGACTAAAGATTGACTAAGGTCTACGGAAGTTTGTTAACGATAGTACTTTCAGGGCTAGGCTCCAGTATTCAGGCAGGTTGTCAGACTAGGCCTCTGTGTGGGGTTGCTTCTTTCTGGGTGCTGTTAGTTAGGACATGTAAGCCCTGAACAGTCAGCTCTACACCAGGGCTAGGAGCAGTAGACACTGTTCCAGCCTGTGGAGCTGCAGCAGGTTTGGTCTCTAAGATAGCCTTATTTAAACTGTCAAACTTTATGGGTAACTCCTAGCTGTTGCAGGAGAACTCCTAGCTGTTGCAGGAGCATGTTTGTTGCTGATCTCCTAGCTGTTGCAGGAGCATGCAGACTTCCTTGGCAACTCCTAGCTGTTGCAGGATAACTTCTAGCTGTTGTAGGAGTATGTGCGTTTGTGTGTTTGCTGACCTGGGGTGGACATGGACGCACTGGACCTTGTGGGGGCATTTGAAGGAGGGGGCCCTAAGAGGGGGGATAATGTTAGGATTGGGTACCGCGGGTTGCTCTACCAGCGCACAGCACCACCTGTAAGTCAGTCTAAGTCCAGCTTTCTCCGTACTGAGCATGCTCTGACCTTTGGAGCTGCTCACAAGCTAAATGTCATTTCTCCTCTACTGATCATGAGCTGTGAGGTCATGACCACCCCCCCTATTGGGCGGGGTCTTCTCTTTAAATAGTGTGAGCCGACGCCCACGGGTGCTCACACTTTGACTAAAGATTGACTAAGGTCTACGGAAGTTTGTTGATGACAGTACTTTCAGGGATAGGCTCCAGTATTCAGGCAGGTTGTCAGACTAGACCTCTGTGTGGGGTTTCCTCTGCTTCTTTCTGGGTGCTGTTAGTTAGGACCTGTAAACCCTGAACTGTCAGCTCTACACCAGGGCTAGAAGCAGTAGACACTGTTCCAGCCTGTGGAGCTGCAGCAGGTTTGGTCTCTGAGATAGCCTTATTTAAACTGTCAAACTTCATGGGTAACTCCTAGCTGTTGCAGGAGAACTCCTAGATGTTGCAGGAGCATGTTTGTTGCTGATCTCCTAGCTGTTGCAGGAGCATGCAAACTTCCTTGGTAAATCCTAGCTGTTGCAGGAGAACTCCTAGCTGTTGCAGGAGTATGTGTGTTTGTGTGTTTGCTGACCTGGAGTGAGTCAACCCTTGGCAGCCTTGTTGTTTTCAGCAGTACTGGTGCACCTGGCCAGTGAGCTTAACTGGCAGGGTTTATGGCACCCTGTTCACATTGAGTACCGCACCGCACCATTGTCCATGTTTGTTGCACCCTGTTCACATTTAGTTCAGACATACAGCCGCCCACCGGGCCTGTGGACCTCGCTGCAGTGTCTTTCAGACTAATGGTTCCGTAGTTTTAAAAAAAAATATTATTTTTATATATTTATACAGAACCGTAACACCTCTATTTCAGGGTCCAATTTTCCATTGCCTCTGGTCCTCTGGACTAGAAGAACAGACATTTGGTGCTACTGTGAACCTGGCCTAGCACTGTCATGTCTTGCTTTCTAGAGTCATTTAGATCTAAGATTGCTGCTATTATCAAGTTGAAACATCTTACAGTATTTACTGAGGCCAAAAAGCATCATAGGGAGCATCAGAAGAGGCCTACAGTAGGTGCACATGATGAGAACATAGTTGTAGCATTTTAAAAATCACCAGCAGGAGGATCTGGTTTTGCATGGTTAGATTTAATTTTTTGTTTGTGTAGTGACCCTTAAGAATTACCCAATAAGCACTGGTGTATTTTGTATGTCCTTTGTGTGTATGTGCATAAGTGTCATGTGATCACATCATTCTCAGTTTGGATACCAGTGAAACACCTGTGATCGGCTGTTATGGATACCTGGAGTAAAGCTGTGTGAATGTGAACTTGTATAACAGTGTCATCAACAGCACTTTGTCCCTTTAAAGCTGACCTACAGCAGTGAAGCAAAATGGCTGGATTGTTATGGAAAACTGGAGTAAAGCTCTGACGTGTGATGGTGTGTGTTGAGCTGTGTATCTAATTCCCTGATATGTGATACTGTGTTCTAAGCTGTGTATCTAATCCTGATGTGCAATACTGTGTGCTGAGTTGTGTATCTAATCCCCTGATGTGTGATGGAGTGTGCTGATCTGTGTACCTAATCCTCTGATATGTGATGCTGTGTGCTGAGCTGTGTATCTAATCCTCCGATGTGTGCTGAGCTGTGCATCTAATACTCTGATGTATGATTGTGTGCACTGAGCTGTGTATCTAATCCTCTGATGTATTATTGTGTGCTGAGCTGTGTATCTAATCCTCTGATGTATTATTGTGTGCTGAGCTGTGTATCTAATCCTCTGATGTGTGCTGGTGTTTGCTGAGCTGTGTATCTAATCCTCTGATGTGTGTATCTCAGTTTGGATATAAGTGGTTGGATATCAGTGTTGGATACACCTGGAGTAAGGCTGTGTGCATGTGGAGTGACTGTGTGTTTGGAAGTTGGAATATAACTTAAGGACTTGCAGGTTTATATTGGCTAATGCAGGTCATTGTTTAGGGAATACTGTATCTCAGGAATGCTATGTCTGAGAGAGTTGAGGCCCAGTCTAAAACCTTCCCGGACAGCTTTTGTATCTGTATGCCAAATTTTGCGAAGATTGGTCCAGTTGTTTGGTCGTGCATAGAGGACAGACAGACACTCATTTTATATATGTAAGAGATTTGTCAGGCTCCAGGTCACATACTCTATACAGTGTTTCGCACTACGTATGAGTAAACCTATTTGTATAAAACCTGTTTCATAACAAATTTTGTTTAAAAAATGTTAATCCTGCAAGTTTTGGGGTTTGCCATACGCAAACAACTAGTACACTCTGGGGTCATGTCAGTAAACCTGTATATGTTTTCTTACTTACCCTGGAAATCTAAAAGAAGGTTTATATGCCAACATACTGTATTGTGAAAGTAAGTATTGTCTTCTTCTTGGACAGTCTGTGACTTCTCAGCCTCCAAGTCTCTTTAGAATAGGTGATAAATATATTAATGGTGAGGGGCGGGTGATGGGCTTCCAGAAACCATACGATACAACACAGGTCTGAAACATTTGGCTATGGTCCCTGTGTCGTGGCCTGGTACCTTTACCTCTACATACATGGGGTCAGAGATATGCTAAATTTCTCAAGGGAGTCGATGTAGAGCCAGCTGACCCTTTTCTGCATCAGTGCGAAGAAGAACTAGAAAGGTTTTAGGCCGGGTTCACACGGGTTTTTTTGGGCCAGATTTTGATGCGGAATCCACGTCAGATCTGGCTCAAAAAAACACGGAAAAAAGTAGCGACCTGTCTTTCTTCAGGCGGATTCCGTGGCTGATTCAGCTACGAAAATCCGCCTCGCGACACCTCCCTCCCAACTAGGCCCATTCATTTGGACCTAATCCAGAGCGGATTGCCGCGATTGGCTAGGTGCAGCTAGCCATTTTTTGTTCTGAGGCAGCCTCCATGTCAAATTCCGGATCAAAAAACTCACATGTGAACTCAGCCTTAGAGGCTTGCGCAAGTTGGAGCAATCTGATAACGCGCCAGGTGTTATCATTTCCTTGCTATCCTTTTATAAAGCCAGTCTGTTCTGGGACTATAATTTTAGGCAGGAGAGGACTAGAGAGATTGTTGAACCCCTCAAGATTGGTTTTGTCGTGGGTTTGGCCAAATAGCCAAAGTGGTAGCAGCTCCTCTATGATTTTTCTGTTTTTCACCCAGTGTCCCCAATTTTTTTTCCACTATACTTATGAGGTGACATCATAATGTCACAGCACAGGAATAGATTGAATTCAATAGGCGAAGCAGCTCTTCTGTGATAGAAGCAACAGTGGTCCCACCTTCATCTACTCGTGGCGGCCATTATGGTTCATCCAAGATGAATCAATAATTGTTTGGTTTCATCAAAAACCAAATATCTTGGAGTATTTGGGTCGAATCCGGTTCATTACAAATTGATTTGCTCATCTTTAAAGAAAATTTAAAAGGAGTCTACCACCATTCCCAAGCACATTAAACTGATACCACCATGACACAGACTACATTACAGTAATAGACAACCTACGTTTGTTAAATATGTCGCTTTTGTAGATTTGGAGAAAAACAATGTTAAAACGTTATGCAAATTAAAAAGTTGGTGCACTGGAGGAGGGCATTTAGATCTCGGGGGCACTACTCTTCCCACCCAGACCACTATTATCTCTGGCTTGTGCCACCCTGTGCAATAAGAGTTGACCCTTCCAATGCTAAGATATGACCCATCCTACTAGAGTGGAAAAAGCAGTGCTCTCAGGGCTAAAGTCCCCCCCATGGTGTGGCAATGTAATGTGTTCTGTAACACTATGAAGAGAGCTCATGGTAAAAATCTCCCAAAAATATTCAGCTAGATAAGAAATTATAAGATCTCTTGTGATATCATGATGGAGATGATGAATTTATCAGATATAAGCATGGTTCCCATGTTCTTCCAGTCATCAGCATTGGCAGCCATGATCAACACTTGAGTTATTAATCCTACCCTGTGCCTACGAGACATGAGACTGAATTTTACTAAAAAATGTTCTAAGGCAAAACATGTGGCCATCTTTCCATCGACACGGGGGAAGGGAAATGATACGAGTTGTTACTGAGTGAGCGATCTTGCTATATTTAGCCATCATGCAAATAATAATGCAAAAGTGTTCTCATGTTTGGGACTAACTAAGGACACAAGACGAGAGCACAAGCTACAAACCACTGGAAAATATCACAACATGTCATTTGGGTTTTATACAGTAAAACTGATGTGTTAGATTTTTAATAAAAGATCTGTCTCGAGGGATGAAACAAAAAAATGCTGAGCTCTATTAAGCCTTTTTATTCTAGGAATAAGCAGTTTTATAAGATTACAGATTTTATTACTGTTTTCCTCAATATCCCAGAATAAAACATAAGTAGAGGGGGGCATTAAACTGGGGCAGCTGAAGGGGGACATTAAATTGGGGGCAACTAGTGGCAGACATGTTCCCTTCCAGCTACCGCTACAGTTTAATGTCTTCCTCCAGTTTTCCCCAGTTTCTTGTCATCTTCCATCTGACCACCATTTAATGCCCCCCTTCATCTGCTACCAATTTAATGTCCCCTTCATCTTTTACCAGCTTAATGCCCCCTTCATCTGTCCCCAGTTTAATATCCCCTTCTTTTTACACCAATTTAATGTCCCCCTTCATCTCTCCGCAGTCTAATGTCCCTTTAAAGTTTAAGATAATAAAATCACTGATACTCACCTCTCCTCGCTCCCCTGCGGCTCTGTCTCCTCTCCCAGAGTGTTCAGGGAGCTGTAGGTATAATTTGAGTGATGTCATCACATCATCCATACAGCACCCGGGGCTGGAGCATAGGGAGGGGAACAGTGATGAAGCAAGACCTGTCCGCTCCTGCTTCACCACTGTGTTCAACTCACCTACATCCTCTCTAGACGCAGAGGAGTTGAATACAGGACATTCCTATGATGACTGGGACCACAGGGCAGGACCCACAATCTGGGAATGTGTGGGGGTATCCACAGACATTTATAGTATAACAATGGCTGTGTGACAACCAGGAGATCCTTTAGATGGATGAACTTTCTATGTGCATAAAAGGGTGATCTGATCTGCAAGTGAATCTAATTTTTTCACCTTACAAAATGCATTGTTATGTTTGTGTTTGAAAAGCATTTTGACTATACAATTGTGTATATTGTATATTAGGGCATTGCACTACATTTTGCCTTTGTACCCCGTAGAGCTTGGACAGTGGTGGGACCACTGTTGCTATTATTCATGGTGATCTCACTATCATAGAAGTGCCAATTCCACTATTGAGTTCAATCTAATCCCTGTGCTGTGACATTATGATGTCACCACATAGGTATAGTAAAAAAAAAAATTGGGGACAGTGGGTGAAAAACAGAAAAATCATAGCGGAGCTGCTACCACTTTGGCCACACAAACAAAAAAAAACAAATCTTGAGGGGTTCACCCATCTCTCTAGTCCTCACCTGCCTAAAATTATAGGCCCAGAACAGACTGATTCTATCAAGGGATAGCAAGGAAAAGATAACACTTATCTTAATACGCTTATTGTATTGATCCAACTTTCCCAAGTCTCTAAAATCTCTCTAGTCCTTCTCCTCACTAAAGCAGAAAAGGTTCAGCTGGAACAACACAATTGACCCCCTTAAGAAATTTGGCATACCCCTGCAATTTATTACAGTAATTCTTTCCCTATACCATGACCCCAGCTCTGGAACAAGAGTCCATGGCACCCTGCTGGATCTCTTTATGATATCCAGCCGTACTGGCTTAACTATAGGGGTTGCAATGGACGTAGCTGTGACCAAGTCCAAAAGTCAAAGGGGCTCATAGGTTACCCTCAAGACATTAGGATTGGACGTATTTGCATTAATGTACATTGACTTCGTCCCTGAAGCAGAAGAGTAGATAGACAAGTCAATGTACAGTAATGCAGATGTAGCAGAGTCCAGTCTATGGCACACAGAGAGGAAAGATACTATCTACTCTTCTGTTTCCTCCCTGCTATGCCGTAGGAATGAATGGTTGCAGCCGGCAACGGCCGGACACCGGCATAGGCTGTGTGCCGGCTGCATCCATTCATTCCTATGGGATGTCCACTAGAAACAGAATAGTCCACTTACCTGCACAGATCCGCTGCCTCTGTCGCTCCCCGTTCTTCTCTGTCCGTGTGCGACCCTAGCTCCCAGGTTAGTGTTACAGACCTAGGAAGAAGGTGGGGCTTGTGGCTTAGGAGAGTGTGGGTGGGTACTGGGAGGGGAGACGTGAGTGATAAACTCACGTCTCCCTGCCTTTACCCGCCCACACTTTCCTAAGCCACAACAATCCCCGCCTATTCCCAGCATCAGTAACACTAGCCTGGGAGGCGGGGGCACATACGGTGCTCTGCAGACATGCAAAGTGGAAAGAAGAGGATCGAGATCAGTGTGGAGCAGCAGGGGCAGCGCTTCTGTACAGGTAAGTGGACAGCAGGGGGGACTTAAGTAGCCGGGGGATTTTTTAATCACTACACAGCTTGGAGTCTAAAAATTAAAGCGTTCAATTTTTAGACTCCATGCTGTGTAGTGAATAGGATCATTTTTAAAATCAGATCTTCGATTATTTAAAAAAAATCCCATTGACTTGCATTGGAATCAGAATTGGGATTGGGTTCGAATGGAAAATGATCGGAACTCGGATTTTAAAAACGATCCTGAAATCTCAGGAAGGAAGAGAACTGTCCCATTCCTTTCCGTAACCAGGGCTTCCTAAGTCACAACAGCTCAACTCCATTGGTTCATTTTATTAAAGGTGCAGTTGTATTTTAGACACACAATTGGACCAAGAGGAACACTACAATAATATTTGCTGTACTGATGATAATACCAAGGAGGGCATTCCTGGATGTTATCTAACAGGATGACGATGTGTTGTCAGCAGTGGCCATTGTTTTGATGCCCTGCATAGACTTGATGGTAGATGTTTCCAGAAGCAATGTGCTACAGTATCTGTAGATGGGTCTATTCTGCCATTGAGAGGTTGATGAGTGAGTGGGCACATACTTCCTTCCTGCATATTAAGGGCTATCATGCATGCTAAAATCTTTCTCCAGCCAATATCTACCAGTCATGGCCATGCCCTGTCTGAGCAAAGGTTCTGGTTTAGGAGGGGCCCAAATCAAAACCAGTTTGATGACACAGCGGGTCCTAATACAATATCATACAACAAATTTCAGATATAGAACATGGCCGACAAGCAAAGCATCAACATTTATTGGGCTTTTTGGCATATGGCAGCGTCTGGAAGTCATGAAGCAGACTTTCCAGGTCAATTTTGTTATAATTGCTTCAACAGTTCATTTTGGCAAGTCTCCAAACCCCCAGAACAATGGAAAAACTGAAATTGCACCCCTTCAAGAATTTATCTTAGGGTGTTTGACTACTTTTTTACCCCACGATATTTACTCAGGATTTGGTTGAATCCAGGAGTTAAAAAAAATTACAAATGCATCAATTATGGGACCAAATATTCAGACACAGAGCATGTAAGTTAAGGAAGGCCCCGCACCGGCCAATTTTTCCAATTTCTTGTGTGTTTAAAACAACCTACTGCATGGACCTATAAAGGGCATGTGTAACGTCTCTGCCTGTTCGGGTCTCCATGCCAATCTCCGCTCACATGTTGATGATCATTACTTGCTTAGAGTTTTTTGTTGCTCTGTCTGAACACTGCTGTATTACCTTCTGTAATTGAATTTCCAACACACACATCCCCTGCACCTTTTTTCCCTATGTCCATCAAATAGATAATCTTAGCCTGTGTGATTGACAGTCTGTCTACCAATCAAGTCTGGGGCAGGTCCTGGACTTCCTCTATACAAGTCATCAGTCCACACAAGTTTGCTGGCTATTATGACTCTGTCCTGTGACTTTGTCTCTGCTAGCTTCTTACTTTCTCTTACTATTGTGTTACTGACTGTTAGGACTGTGCGGCCAAGGGATCAGGGTCTCAGCCTGTTTCACTGTCACTGCTCAGTCCAACATGGCAGGGGTTAAGTCCTTGCAGCCTGGTGGGCGTGGTTGGTGTGTCGATCAGTGAGTGCCCGACTTGGGCAGCTGGTATGGCTGCTTGGGACTGCCCTTTCCCTATTTAAGGAGGCAGGTCACTCAGCCCGCCGCCCGAGCCTCTTACCAGATCCTCAATGTTGTTTTGTTGTGTGCATGGGTTACTGTGTGATTCTCTACTTGGCCATAGCTAGATTAATTTCCCCTGAGATAGAATCACACCATTAGTTGTTTGGGCAACAAGCTGCCTTGTGTGTTTCATTGGAACTGGTAGCGCACACTTTGAGTTGGTCAGTCTAGGTCTGTTGTACTCCTAGACTTGCTCTCCTCTAGCCTCAACTCAGAAGCATTTCTGGTTACACTGTGTGTGGTGCTGTGGCTGTGTGTGGCCCAGCACTGATCTATGTTTTTGTCTATGTCTTATATGTTTATGGAAGTGGGTCTCCCTTCCGAAATTTAGGCTCTTCATATAGGACATAGTTCACACAGTCTGTCAGCTTCCTGGTTGTGCAAAAACAGCTGGTGGCTGTAGTGGGTGCGGCCCAGTATAGTAACTGGGAGCACACGGTCATAGTTCTGTTTGTCTTGCAGTGGAGTTACTGCAAGATTATTGTATTAATTTGCGGGTGCTCTGCCCTGCAGAGAACTTATCTATTTAGTTTCTGCGTTTACCCAGATGGTGTTGTAGCCCGGCAGTAACATTAACTGTCGGGCTTTGTTCACACCAGGGTGCCCTGCGGTTCAGGGCCCAGTTGGGCTCCGCAGGATATTATTATTTAGTTTTTTTTATACTGTCCTGCCAATCGTAACACTGACCTCTGTCCTTTGACTTCCCTTTTGACTACTCTTTTGGATTACGATTTTGTACTGCCTTGTCTCTCTGGATTTGATCATTGGCTTGCTGACTCCTCTGCTGTGTTGTTTGTCTTGTCTTGTTCTGTGTACACTTATTCAAAGGAGGGACCATCACCAAGTTGTCATCTGTCGCCTAGTGCAGGTCTGGCAAGTGGGTAGGGACAGGGACTGAGTCAAGTTTAGGACTCACTGTCTCTGCTTTCCCTTCTTCCTGGTTTCAGCAGCAGCACTAGGGAATTACACCACTAGCAATTCCCTTATGGCTTGGAAATGAAGGGAACACTACAAGGATTTTGAGTACTTATCTTTACTTGGTTATTTATTTTTTTTTTGGGGGGGGGGCTGCCAAATTATATGTAAATAGACCTAAAAGAGATGTATATATACTGCACAGTATTTAAAATCCTAGGTATTCATATAGACGTATCATGAGAATTTTTAGTCGTATTATGAGGGGTTTCCAGTGTCCAGTTTTTAAATGGTAAAAAGACAAAATACTAAATTAAAGGAGACTCCTGTCTAATGAAGATTAATAACTAGAGATGAGCGCGTAGTGTTCGATCAAGTAGGTGTTCGATCGAATACTATGGTATTCGAAATACTCATACTCGATCGAACACTACTAGCTGTTCGAAGTTTAAGGTTTGATGCAGAACCAGCATTGATTGGCAGAATGCTATACATTCTGCCAATCAACGCTGGTTCTTCTTTTACCTTTAGAAGTCTTCTCCATGCAGCATCCCCGCGGCGTCTTCCGGCTGGAATTCACTCTGCCTAGGCATCCGGCCTAGGCAGAGCTGACTGCGCATGCGCAGGCATGCCCTCGCATGCGCAGTCGGCTCTGCCTAGGCCCCGATGCCTAGGCAGAGTGAATTCCAGCCGGAAGAAGACGCGGGGTCGCTGCACCGGGAGAAGACTTCAAGGAGAATCCAGCCCGACTGTCACTCGTGGACTTGGTAAGTATAATTTTATCGAATTTTGCATACCCCTGAAACGAGCATTTCCCCCCATAGACTATAATGGGGTTTGAAATCCGTTCGAACAGTCGAACAGTGTGTGGCTGTTCGAATCGGATTTCGAACCTTGGACATTTGAACACTAGTTCACTCATCTCTGTTAACAACCTATCCTAATGATAGAGATCAATATCAGATAGCCGAGGGTCCCATATCCAGCACCCCCATTAGACAGTGTTCTTAGAGATTGGGACTTGTTGCTTTCTGCTCTCTTCTTCTGTATCAGCTCAAACCGGTAACTGTTTGGAAATAAGTTTTCTCGGAATGAAATTGACACATGCAAACTACAGCATTCGCGTTAAGTGTACTGTACATAGTGTTTTGACTAGGCAAAGCTTGTTTCATAGTTTCAGCTCCGGAGTCTGGACTTTTGCATGGATATTTGCATCATGTAGTCTAACATTGCTACCATTAAGTAGTTTGTGTGCAGAGATAACTAGGAACATAAGGTATTAGGATACACCGAGAATATTCTGCAGCCATGGCTAGGTTTCTAGAAGACATGTACAATGTGCACTATCCAAGCCTTGCCACGGCAGGACTTGCTTTCCTTGTAGGTCTAATGACCCAATTATTTATAGTAGTTGTCAACATCATGGACTGGGTGAAAGGAAGGCCCAAGACCCCCGTGGACCAAATTCTCACTTCTCTCGGAATCACCAGGATTTGCTTGCACTCTTTTTCTTTACTCGACGCCATGTGTGTGATTTTTTTCAAGGGATTCATGAACTCCGGCATCCAGATATTCATTTACTTGATCGCTCATTCATCTAACTTATCCGATATTTGGTTAGGAACTCTGTTCTCCGTCTTCTTCTGTATGAAGATCTCCAATTTCCATAATGCTTTCTTCTTGTTCCTCAAGAAACTTATCTCCCAAAAAGTGGTCCATCTCATAATGGCTCTGGTTCTAATGTCCATTGGTTTCATTTCCCTGTTCCTCATCACTGACCACAACATCAATTCTAATTTTTTGTTGCAGAATTTCACCAGCAATGAAACCATTGTTCCGGAGATGAGACACATCTACGTCTTCATGGCAATGGGGAACAGCATGCCGTTTCTTATCTACTGCAGCTCATCCCTTCTTCTGATCTTCTCGCTATGTCTTCACTTGAACAAGATGAAGACTAACAGTAATCTATCTACCAACCTCGATTCTTACTATAAGGCCATACAATTCATGAGCTTGTGTCTTATTTCCTATATGTTAAGGATTGGCAGCAATCTCATCGTCTTACGTTTTTACATCTCATTGGACATTGTCTGGCTTTTCATTATTTGGAATTCTGTCGCGGTACTGAACTCCATGTACTTGATTTACAGAACCAAGAAACTAAGTAACCGATTCTTAAAGATTCTCCCCCCAGGAACCAAGAGGATTTTTAGGAGAGGTTCCGAATCCAACAATGGAGATCAAGAAGAGACAACGACTACTTTTTGAAGTAGACATTGCCCTTAACAACTAATAATTTTGGCAAATAACATAATGTAGTGGTGGTGGTGGTGGTCTTACTATTGTTAACCATTCCCGGACCAAGCCATTTTCCTTGGTTTAGGAATGGACACGTTTTTGAGTTTTTATGGTACGTGCTTTTATTTTTTTATTTTTGTGTCTTTTTTTGGGGGGGCAATGCATAGGGCTTTATATTTATGGTAAATTGTTTTAAGGATTTTAAGAATATAGACTAAGTATAAGCTAAAACAGAATAAATAAACATCAATATTCTAACAAATCGGATTCCTGTAATTTATTTGTATAATTTGCATACAGTACAAATATGATGTACACAAGCACACACAAAACATACTGTCTACACATCCCTGAATGAGGATGACCTGAATTATCCCAGGTATAAACATTTGCATATATTTGGATAACAAATGGGAGATGGACGAGCTCACTAGAAACTAACATTAATAGCATAATACAGTGCATGGAGAGGATGGGCAAAAATATTTAGGTGTATTAATACCATTACAAATTAAAGGTGAAGATAACACTACATTATAGTGAATATATTGGGAAATAAATATGCATCATTTCCAAATACATTACATTACTTAACATGTACTGGTCCTACGTTTCACCCTGTAGTAATTACAGTATACTCCAGAGCTGCGCTCACTATTCTGCTGGTGCAGTCACTGTGTACATACATTACATTACTTATCCTGTATTATACTCCAGAGCTGCGCTCACTATTCTGCTGATGCAGTCACTGTGTACATACATTACATTACTTATCCTGTATTATACTCCAGAGCTGCGCTCACTATTCTGCTGGTGCAGTCACTGTGTACATACATTACATTACTTATCCTGTATTATACTCCAGAGCTGCGCTCACTATTCTGCTGGTGCAGTCACTGTGTACATACATTACATTACTTATCCTGTATTATACTCCAGAGCTGCGCTCACTATTCTGCTGGTGCAGTCACTGTGTACATACATTACATTACTTATCCTGTATTATACTCCAGGGCTGCGCTCACTATTCTGCTGGTGCAGTCACTGTGTACATACATTACATTACTTATCCTGTATTATACTCCAGAGCTGCGCTCACTATTCTGCTGGTACAGTCACTGTGTACATACATTACATTACTTATCCTGTATTATACTCCAGAGCTGCGCTCACTATTCTGCTGGTGCAGTCACTGTGTACATACATTACATTACTTATCCTGTATTATACTCCAGAGCTGCGCTCACTATTCTGCTGGTGCAGTCACTGTGTACATACATTACATTACTTATCCTGTATTATACTCCAGAGCTGCGCTCACTATTCTGCTGGTACAGTCACTGTGTACATACATTACATTACTTATCCTGTATTATACTCCAGAGCTGCGCTCACTATTCTGCTGGTACAGTCACTGTGTACATACATTACATTACTTATCCTGTATTATACTCCAGAGCTGCGCTCACTATTCTGCTGGTGCAGTCACTGTGTACATACATTACATTACTTATCCTGTATTATACTCCAGAGCTGCGCTCACTATTCTGCTGGTGCAGTCACTGTGTACATACATTACATTACTTATCCTGTATTATACTCCAGGGCTGCGCTCACTATTCTGCTGGTGCAGTCACTGTGTACATACATTACATTACTTATCCTGTATTATACTCCAGAGCTGCACTCACTATTCTGCTGGTGCAGTCACTGTGTACATACATTACATTACTTATCCTGTATTATACTCCAGAGCTGCGCTCACTATTCTGCTGGTGCAGTCAGTGTGTACATACATTACATTAGTTATCCTGTATTATACTCCAGAGCTGCGCTCACTATTCTGCTAGTACAGTCACTGTGTACATACATTATATTACTTATCCTGTACTGATCCTGAGTTACAGCCTGTATTATACTCCAGAGCTGCACTCACTATTCTGCTGGTGAAGGTATTGTGTACACCCCTAAGGTTGTCTGATTGGTTGTATTAGAATGACTTCATGGATGGGCTTGGGGCAGTCATTGGCATGAAATCTTATGCAAACAATTTTCTGCACGTATCAATGTTTTTGCATTAAAAATTTGCATTTTGTGCAATATATAGATAGCAGTAAAGGTAAAGTTGCTTTCAAACAAGGTTGAGAACCAGAGACTCCACTTTTATGGAGGGATTATACAGCACCCAGTATATATGCCTTCTTATGGCCACTGCTGTGGTCTTCATGGCAGGACTACTGATACATTCATTTATTGTAGTTGTCAACATTAGAGATGAGCGAACACTAAAATGTTCGAGGTTCGAAATTCGATTCGAACAGCCGCTCACTGTTCGAGTGTTCGAATGGGTTTCGAACCCCATTATAGTCTATGGGGAACAGATACTCGTTAAGGGGGAAACCCAAATCCGTGTCTGGAGGGTCACCAAGTCCACTATGACACCCCAGGAAATGATACCAACACCCTGGAATGACACTGGGACAGCAGGGGAAGCATGTCTGGGGGCATAAAAGTCACTTTATTTCATGGAAATCCCTGTCAGTTTGCGATTTTCGCAAGCTAACTTTTCCCCATAGAAATGCATTGGCCAGTGCTGATTGGCCAGAGTACGGAACTCGACCAATCAGCGCTGGCTCTGCTGGAGGAGGCGGAGTCTAAGATCGCTCCACACCAGTCTCCATTCAGGTCCGACCTTAGACTCCGCCTCCTCCGGCAGAGCCAGCGCTGATTGGCCGAAGGCTGGCCAATGCATTCCTATGCGAATGCAGAGACTTAGCAGTGCTGAGTCAGTTTTGCTCAACTACACATCTGATGCACACTCGGCACTGCTACATCAGATGTAGCAATCTGATGTAGCAGAGCCGAGGGTGCACTAGAACCCCTGTGCAAACTCAGTTCACGCTAATAGAATGCATTGGCCAGCGCTGATTGGCCAGAGTACGGAATTCGGCCAATCAGCGCTGGCTCTGCTGGAGGAGGCGGAGTCTAAGATCGCTCCACACCAGTCTCCATTCAGGTCCGACCTTAGACTCCGCCTCCTCCAGCAGAGCCAGCGCTGATTGGCCGAATTCCGTACTCTGGCCAATCAGCACTGGCTAATGCATTGTATTGGCGTGATGAAGCAGTGCTGAATGTGTGTGCTTAGCACACACATTCAGCTCTACTTCATCAGGCTAATAGAATACATTGGCCAATCAGCGCTGGCCAATGCATTCTATTAGCTTGATGAAGCAGAGTGTGCACAAGGGTTCAAGCGCACCCTCGGCTCTGATGTAGCAGAGCTGAGGGTGCACAAGGGTTCAAGTGCACCCTCGGCTCTCCTACATCAGAGCCGAGGGTGCGCTTGAACCCTTGTGCAGCCTCGGCTCTGCTACATCAGAGCCCAGGGTGCGCTTGAACCCTTGTGCACACTCTGCTTCATCAAGCTAATAGAATGCATTGGCCAGCACTGATTGGCCAGAGTACGGAATTCAGCCAATCAGCGCTGGCCAATGCATCCCTATGGGAAAAAGTTTATCTCACAAAAATCACAATTACACACCCGATAGAGCCCCAAAAAGTTATTTTTAATAACATTCCCCCCTAAATAAAGGTTATCCCTAGCTATCCCTGCCTGTACAGCTATCCCTGTCTCATAGTCACAAAGTTCACATTCTCATATGACCCGGATTTGAAATCCACTATTCGTCTAAAATGGAGGTCACCTGATTTCGGCAGCCAATGACTTTTTCCAATTTTTTTCAATGCCCCCGGTGTCGTAGTTCCTGTCCCACCTCCCCTGCGCTGTTATTGGTGCAAAAAAGGCGCCAGGGAAGGTGGGAGGGGAATCGAATTTTGGCGCACTTTACCACGCGGTGTTCGATTCGATTCGAACATGGCGAACACCCTGATATCCGATCGAACATGTGTTCGATAGAACACTGTTCGCTCATCTCTAGTCAACATCATAGACTGCTGGAAGAGAAGACCCATGACTTCTGCTGATCAAATTATCTTCGCTGTTGGGTTCTTCAGGTTGATGTTTCAAGCTTCATGTTTGGGGGACATGCTTTGTACCCTTATCCTTCAACATATCCTAAGAGTGAAGTTGATCGAAGACGCTATGAAATTCCTAGTCATGTTCTCGAACTTCAGTAGCCTCTGGTTTCTATTTCTGTTCTCCATTGTGTTCTGCTTAAAGATCTCAAACTTCAACAATGTCTACTTCTCATGGCTGAAGAACTTTATATTGCGTAGGGTTGTCCATGTTATATTGTCATTGATTCTATTGTCCAGTTTTTATACTGCTATTGGGTCATGGATGTATCACGAAGAAATTGTCATCTGGGACTTGGACAGGCAGAAGAACCTCACTCAAAGTCTTGGAACAAGTTTCGGCATGGACATATATTACTTTGTAGGGAATGTGGTACCATTCATTTTTACGAGCATATCTACGATACTTGCACTGAGGAACCTTTGTCTTCACCTGAGCAGGATGCGAAGCAGTAATAATATGAAAGGTCACTTAACTACGTATTATACTACCATAAAGTCTGTCGTGTCTTGTTTCGTGTGTTACACATTATATATCATCTCCTGCCTCGTTCTCTTGAATCATTTGTTCCTAATTGACATAGTCCTCTTTCACTTTAGTGTAAACCTTTTGGCGGTAGCTCATTCCGCCTACCTCATTCATGTCACCACTAGGCTTAGAAACCAATTCTCCACATTGGTCCACGATGGAATAAAGAGAAGTTTTGGCCAAATCCAGAGTTCTGGAAATCAGAATGGCCCAAGGATACCAGAACTGCCAAGAGGTGAAGAAAACGTACCGATGAGCTGAGATGGCTGTAGCCATTACATACAAAAAGTGTGGGTGACTCTCTAAAAGAAGAAGCCGATATACATAATAAATAGAGATGAGCGAACAGTAAAATGTCCGAGGTTCGAAATCCGATTCGAACAGCCGCACATTGTTCGACTGTTCGAACGGATTTCGAACCCCATTATAGTCTATGGGGGGAAATGCTCGTTTCAGGGGAAGGCAACATTCGATAAAATTATACTTACCAAGTCCACGAGTGACGGTCGTGCTGGATTCTCCTTGAAGTCTTCTTCCAGCTGGAATTCACTCTGCCTAGGCATCGGGGTCTAGGAAGAGCCTACTGCACATGTGCAGTCGGCTCTGCCCTGGCCCGATGCCTGGCAGAGTGAATTCCAGCCGGAAGACGCTGCGGGGAAGCTGCACCGGGAGAAGACTTATAAAGGTAAGAGAAGAACCAGCATTGATTGGCCGACTGTATAGCATTCTGCCAATCAACGCTGGTTCTGCATCTAACCTTAAACTTCAAACAGCTAGTAGTGTTCGATGGAGTATTTCGAATATCGTAGTATTCGATCGAACACCTACTTGATCGAACACTACTCGCTCATCTCTAATAATAAGTAATAATGGAACAAAAAATTCAGTAAAAAACTGGCCAGCCCATTAGATTGGGATTTGCTTACTCATATTCAATGTCTATGGTCACCTTTACATACTGGGAGATGCTATTGTGGTGCACATTTGGCACCAGGTCCTTTCTTATGCCAAATGTGTTCCACAACCTCTGTTCTGGGCCTTTCTTGCCAAATTGTGCGAATGTTGGTGGAGCGGGCTTAAGGAATGGGGGGCCGGGGATGTCTCAGCCGAACGTGTTAAATATTACTCATCCAAGTTGCCTGTCGAGAGTGTTAATGGAAATCTACACGAGCTCCTACCTGGTTTGGACCTCCATACTGGCACAGGGGCAGGTACCTGATTTATGAAGAGGTCGAAACCTCTTCATAAATCTCTCATTCCCTCCACAGTTGAGGCCTTTAAGATGCGCCAGTCTTAATAAATGTACCCCATTATCTTCCTTGCTTACCTTTATATTCTAGCCATTGTTGTGTGCTTAAGCCCGGTTCACATCGGCATTCAGGTCATTCCATTGCCCTCTCCGCATGAAGGAAATTTCTCTCCTCATTTTTCGTGCGGAAACCGAGCAAAAACCGAGCGAAAACCTTATAATCTGCAGGGTCTGCGGGTTTCCTTAGGTACCCACTTTTTCATGCGGATTATCCAAATGGAAACCCATGCACAGATGTTAACCGGGCCTTAGAATTAGTTGAAGTACGATTTATTTGCATGCATTTATTTACATTCTGTAATTTCATGGGTTTGCTTCATGTGTTTATAATATATAACACAAAAATGTTTGTACATAAAATAAAAATTGCATGAGAAGATAAAAAAAAATAAAAAATATCATGTAAAATAAGTAAATTGCTTGTTTGTTGTTCATTCATACACAACTTTACACTCCAATGGGATTCTGGGTTTTCCACAGTATGGCGGATCTACACTGTATTCATTTTGGGGTGTAATGGTGGTGGTGGTGGGATTATACAGATGTGTCAACCATTAATTTGCTTAGGACTTCAATTTCTCATGAAGCCAATTTGATACAATATCACAACATACTAACAACACCCTTGCAATTCACAACATGACCACTTGAACTACGTGACATAATGCTGAAAAGCAATATGGTCTTTGACAGGTAATTGTCTTCTTTGTGACACACATATTTGGGCATGTCCTGCCAACAAAAGCAATGGTCACGTCTTTTTTTTTTACATTTTTTTATTACCTAAACTAGCCCAGTACAGGGCCACTCTAAAAACAAACCGAGCGGCCCTGTCCTTGGCTGGTTTGGACCTCTGCGTCTGAGCTCAGGAGACATCATCACTAGAGATGAGCGAGTAGTTAAATACTCGATATTCGATATTCGTTTCGAGTAGCCCCTCAATATTCGACTGCTCGAATCGAATATCGAACCCTATTATACTCTATGGGGGAAAAATGCTCGTTTCAGGGGTAGGCAACATTCGATCAAACTGATCTTACCAAGTTCACGAGTGAGGGTCGGGCTGGATTCTCCAAGAAGTCTTCTCCGCTCAGCATCCCCGTGTCATCGTCCGGCAATGAATTCACTCTGCTAGGCACCGGGCCTGGGCAGAGCTGACTACGCATGCCAGCACTACAAGAAAATGGCCGCTTACAGTCAAAGCAGCCATTTTCTTGTAGTGCGGGCATGCGCAGTCAGCTCTGCCCAGGCCCGATGACTGGCAGAGTGAATTCAGAGCCGGAAGACGCCGCGGGGAAGCTGCACGGAGAAGACTTCTAAAGGTAGGAGAAGAACCAGCGTTGATTGGCCGACTGTATAGCATTCGGCCAATCAACGCTAGTTCTGCATCAAATTTTTCCATTTGAATAGGGAGTGGTACTCCATCGAGTACGAGTATTTCGAATACCGTAGTATTCAATCGAATATCTACTCGATCGAACACTACTCGCTCATCTCTAATCATTACGCTGCCTGCGCTCAGACGCAGAGGTCTTTTGTCGGGTAAAGAGGAGGTGGCACGGGAACGGGAGTATCCCCAGCACGTAGTGGCCTATTGTTATGGTCAGCAGGGTTTATTAAAAAAAACAAACAAACTAAACCCTACGGAGCCCTCTGGGCTACTGACTGTTAAACAACCTGGTGTGAACACTGTCTAACAGTTACTGTCACTGCCAGATAAATAAAAGGACCAGGTGCACTCTGTTACCGTTCACAGAGTCCTGTGCAGTCAGAGCAGCCGCACAAATAAACAGCACTCCTGGACTAGCCAGAGACCAACAAACCCTGTGTGCTTCCAGCCACCCAACCCCCAATGCAGCTACAGTCTAACAACTGGTCAGTGTGAATACTGACTGATAACTCACACATACCAGGCAGCATGCTGCCCAACTATAAGGGCTAGTTCACACGTGAACTGCCCGCGCGGGTTTTGACACCGAGAGAGACGTGGCGAGCTCTCTCTGGTCAAAACCCACCTGCCGCGACCATCGCGGTCGCGGCTTTCCACTCTGCTGTCGGCTCAAATGAATGAGCCGACATAGGAGAGTGCTGCCGGGGTGGGAAGCCGCGTGGCTCAACCCACGCGGCTTCCGCCTGAAGATAGGGCAGGTCGCTTCTTTTCTCCGCTAGCAGCAGCCCGCCGCTAGCGGAAAAAAGAAGCCTGGCGGTCTACATAGACCACCATTGTAAAGGGGCGGATTTTGAAGCGAAATCCGCTGTCAAAATCCGCCCCTTTGCCCCCGTGTGAACGAGCCCTAAATGGCATTGCTGACTAGGGGGATATTTCTAACTAGGGCCACTAAGTGTAGACAGGCTGGAACCCAAGCGCCACACACACATCAATTCAGGTTAGGATTTTTATTTGATCTTAGAGCGCCGGGCGTCCAGACCAGCCTCCTTATATAGGAAATGCAGCAGCTACTGGAAAATTTCAAAAAATAAAATGGTTGGAGTTTTGGGTGCAGTAAGTGCTGGGAAAGGGGAAGGGGAGGGGGTGTTTTAGTTGTCAAATATAAGCCGAGAGGGGCCTTTTCAGCACAAAAACTGTGCTGAAAAATTCGGCTTCTACTCAAGTATATACGGTAATTGGTGGAGGCCCAGCGGAAGGGACAAAAATAAAACATTTAGGTTAAGGCCCCACAGAGCGTCAAGCAGAAAAAAGCACTGCGGGAAAAAACACGGTGGCAACGCATCACGGTTCTTCCCTCAGTGTGTTAGGCTCCATTCCCGGAGTAACGCATTGCTCGTTCTGACACGTAAACACGTCGTCTTATGCGAGCTACACATTGAAATCAATGGGAGGCTTTTTAACCCATTGACTTCAATGTGTAGTGCATAATACAGCACCCATTGAAGTCAATGGTATTCTGTTTTACAGCGCTCATTCTGGCACGTGTTTACATGTCAGAATGAGCAGCGCGTTACTCCGTGGGAACGGAGCCTTACACAGTAATTTCATGAGTTTTCCTTTCTGTTTCAATTATACCTATGGGGAAACCGATTTTGGAGATTGCGGCGTGTCCATACAACTGCAATCCCAGAATCCGATCCTCCTAGTGAATATCAGAATCCAGTCCTGAGCAAGTGGAATCAGGCAATTTGATAATATATCAGAAATTTACAGGACCCTCTGGGGTTAGGTTGCAACGGATGAAGAATCCAGAGTCTTTAATAATGCAAATAATAATTAATAGAGATGAGTGAACACTAAAATGTTCGAGGTTCGAAATCCGATTTGAACAGCCGCTCACTGTTCGAGTGTTCGAACGGGTTTTGAACCCCATTATAGTTTATGGAGGGAAATGCTCCTTTCAGGGGTAGGCAACATTCGATCAAATTCTACTTACCAAGTCCACGAGTGAGGGTCGGGCTGGATCCTCTGAGCGTTCTCTGTGCAGCGTCCCCGCGGCGTCTTCCGGCTCTGAATTCACTCTGCCAGGCATCGGGCCTGGGCAGAGCCGACTGCGCATGCCCACACTACAAGCGGACATGCGCAGTCGGCTCTTCCCAGGCCCGATGCCTGACAGAGTGAATTCAGAGCCGGAAGACGCCGCGGGGAAGCTGCACGGAGAAGACTTCTAAAGGTAGGAGAAGAACCAGCATTGATTGGCAATGTATAGCATTCTGCCAATCAACGCTGGTTCTGCATCGAATCCTAACTTCGAACAGCTAGTAGTGTTCGATTGAGTACGAGTATTTCGAATACCGTAGTATTCGATCGAATACCTACTCGATCCAGTACTACTCGCTCATCTCTAATAATTAACTGAAGATGCAACAGGCCGAACTGAGTGTCATTAGAGAACACCCTAATCCTATACTTTAATGCCAGAGCCATACCTCCCAACCGCCCCAGATTCAGTGGGAGAGTCACGGATTTGGGGTCATGTTCCTCTGTCCTGGGCAGCAAGTGATATGTCTCAAAATCAACTCATCTGCATGCTCTCCAGACACAGATGAGTTATTGTTACGGTTAGCAGGTTATATTAAAAAAAAATTATAAACAATACCCTGTGGCGCCCACTGGGTTCTGAACCACAGAGCACCCTGGTGTGAAACAAAGCTCGACAGTTAATGTCACTGCCAGGCAACTACACCATCTGGGTACAACAGAAACTAAATACATAAGTTCTTTACCGGACGGAGCAGCCACAACTGAATACAAAAGTCCTGCAGTTACTGCACTGCAAGACAAACACAAACCAAGCTATGACCATGTGTTCCCAGTTACATTACTGGGCCGCACCTACTTCAGTCCCCTGCTGTTGCAGCACAGCCAGGAAGCTGACAGCCTGTTTGAAATATGTCCTAACTAATAGCTACAACATATCAGACATAGACAAAACATATAACAGTGCTGGGACACACACAGAGCCGCAACACTTGAGGTTTGCCATAGCCACCTGCTGTAGAGCACCGCAGGTCTCAGACTAGCTAGGTAGGAATTCCCTGGGCCATTACTAGGGGAACAATTTTAAGTAAAGCCCTACCTAGCTAAGGCAATACTCTGCCAAGGTAATGTTTTGCACTGCCGTGCACCATATGCAATTGAAATTTGAGGCTAGAGCACCAAGCATCCAAACCAGCCTCCTTAAATGGAGGGAAGGCGGGACCGATCAGCCAGCCAAGGTGCTCAAGCCAGATGCCAATAGGCTAACACCAGTGTCAGTCAGCAGACCGACCAGGCCTATCGGCTGCAAGGGGATTAACCCCATGCATGCTGGACTGAACAGTTACAGCGGAAGAGGCTGAGACCCTGATACCATGGCCACGCCTGCTGCAGAGTCCTAACAGTTATATACAATGATTGTGTGTGAAGCACATCCTTGTGTGCTCCAGCCCCGGGAAATACAAGCACGATGTGATGACGTCACTCACATATTGCTCCTGCAGCTCCCTGAACAGTCTGGGAGAACAGGTGTCTACAGGCCAGCAGGGGAGAGGTGAGTATCAGTGATTGATTATGTTAAACTGTGTAGACAAATGGCGGGGGGACATTAAACTGGAGGCAGATGAATGGAAGACTTTAAACTGGGGAAGATAAAGGGGAGCATTAAACTGGGGACAGATGCTGTAGTTGGAGGGGGACATTAAACTGGGGGACATAAAAAGGAACATTAAACTTGAGGAGCAGACGAAGGGTGACATTAAACTAAGGTAGCTGGATGGGAACATTAAACTGGGGCAAGTTGGAAGGTGACATTAAACCATGGGAGTTGGTGGAGGGGGACCTGTCTGCCTCTAGTTGCCCCCAGTTTAATGTCACCCTCCAACTACCCCCACAGTCTAGTGTCACCCTCCAGCTGCCCCAATTCAATGTCTCCTCTAGTTTTCCCCAATTTAAATTGGGGCACCAGGAGAGGGACTTCATACTGGGGGGAAATTGGAGGGGAACTTTATAATTTGGGGGCATATAATGTTATAGAAGCATTATACTGTGTGGGGCATGTAGAAAAATGGATGAGAAAGGGTGGAGTCAATGTAGAAAAGGGTGGAGCTACATTTACAGTGGGGTTGCATAGGGTATCCTTTGAAAGTTGGTTGGTATGCCAAAGCTAACTATTGGTGAAAGGCAAAGATGCTGGGATAGGATCTGTCACCATCCGTGCTGGAAAACTTTCCACCGGAACCAAGAGCAGAACTTGGGAAACAGAGACAACCTCTTCTACACTCCTCACCTTAGATGGGGAGTGAAGAAAACCGAGACTCGTGAGGAGCTGCATTGGGAACTACGACTGAATGTGTGACTGTTCAGAGACAGTGTCACTTGCTGTGAAGGAGATCAACAATTTCAGCTGGAAAGCTTCACGACCCGGGTTGGTAAGGCTGAACTCAGGTTGGCCATGCGGCGATGGTCTTCAAAGTGCACGCAACTATGCTTTGATCGGAACAATAGTGTCTGACTGTCATGTCTACTCTCCATTGTCTTCTGCTTAAAGATCTACAATTTCCGCAATGTCCTCTGTCTATGTGTGAAAGTCTTGATTAGAGATGAGCGAATTGAAACGGTCGATGTGGAATTCGATCCAAATTTCAGGAAATATTCGATTTGCATTGAATCCGGATTTCCTCACACTTGATGGTAACGAATCACACAGTTCAGATCAATGGTTTTAACTCCTTCAATGCCACGGTCAAACATGACTGCGGCATCCAAAGAGTTCTGCCATGCTACATGTCCCCCTTGGCACCCACCACGGCGAGATCGGGTGGTGCCATCATGGTTAAAAATTCAAAAAAATACTGATAATCACCTGTCCTGGGTTCAGCATCCACTCCGGAGATCTTCTGGCTGGTGAATGAGGTCTTGCTCCCCAGGCCTCACTTGTAGAGCCTGTGATTGGGCCCCATGCCGGTGTAATGACATCATCATGCCCCAGTTACGCTAAGGCCCAATCACAGGCCCAGCAGCCACTTAATCACTTCCTCTGGGCCTCTGATTATTATACTTTGGGGTCTGAGACTATCTCAGTGTATAATAATAGCACAAGGTCTGGGGGGAAGAGGTCTTGGGAGCACATAAAATTGTGTAGGGGGCATTACTTTTTGTACACTTTTTTTTGTCTCTATATGGGATTGACGCAGAAATCTTCTTATTGTTACTTCAAAAGGTAGGAGGCTGTCAGTCCATGTGGATGCATCGGCTGACAGTCTCCATTCAATGCAGGATCAACCAGGCATGCAGATGGACGGCGATGGGGTCACTGATCAGAGCCCGAGCTCAGTGGCGTAACTAGGAATGACGGGGCCCCGTGGCGAACTTTTGACATGCCCCCCTTCCCCCCCGACCCCCTCCTACGCATTCCTGCGCATTCTATTATGCCCCATAGTGGCCCCTGCACACAGTATTATGTCCCATAGTGGCCCCTGCACACAGTATTATGTCCCATAGTGGCCCCTGCACACAGTATTATGTCCCATAGTGGCCCCTGCACACAGTATAATGTCCCATAGTGGCCCCTGCACACAGTATTATGTCCCATAGTGGCCCCTGCACACAGTATTATTGCCCCATAGTGGCCCCTGCACACAGTATTATGTCCCATAGTGGCCCCTGCACACAGTATTATGTCCCATAGTAGCCCCTGCACACAGTATTATGCCCCATAGTGGCCCCTGCACACAGTATTATGTCCCATAGTGGCCCCTGCACACAGTATTATGTCCCATAGTGGCCCCTGCACACAGTATTATGTCCCATAGTGGCCCCTGCACACAGTATTATGTCCCACTGTGGCCCCTGCACACAGTATTATGTCCCATAGTGTCCCCTGCACACAGTATTATGTCCCATAGTGGCCCCTGAACACAGTATTATACCCCATAGTGGCCCCTGCACACAGTATTATACCCCATAGTGGCCCCTGCACACAGTATTATACCCCATAGTGGCCCCTGTACACAGTATTATGTCCCATAGTGGCCCCTGCACACAGTATTATACCCCATAGTGGCCCCTGCACACAGTATTATACCCCATAGTGGCCCCTGTACACAGTATTATCCCCCATAGTGGCCCCTGCACACAGTATTATACCCCATAGTGGCCCCTGCACACAGTATTATGTCCCACTGTGGCCCCTGCACACAGTATTATGTCCCACTGTGGCACCCATAAACAATTATTATACTCTGGGGTCTTTTAAGACCCCAGAGTATAATAATCGGAGACCTGGGGGAATAAAAACATAAAAAACTTCTTCAATGACGTCAGACGTCACATGACCCGGGACGCAGGCCGGATTCATGTGACATCAGAGACGTCCGAAAGGACGTCAGGAAGGAGGCCTGGCAGGATCGTGGAGAGGTAAGTAACAGTGTTTTTTTCTGTTTCTTAGCTTTCCCGGTCCGCCAATAGCTGGCTGTCACCGGGCCCCTAATGTCCCGGGCCCTGTGGCAGCTGCCTCTGCTGCTATGGCGGTAGTTACGCCACTGCCTGAGCTGATGAATAGGAGTAGCGGCACCACCCGAAAACATTGCGGAGGGAAGAGGCGATCCGGACCCCAATATATAATAAAACCCTTGTGATGCCATGGTCATGTTTGACCAAAGCATCTTAGGGGTTAGCACCCGTGATCAGAGCTCAGAGGCCAGTGTTAGCCATAACATACGGCTGACATAGTTTCTGTGTGTGCACCATGCTTCCACCGTGGTTTGCGGGAAATCCTTCCTGGTAGAGATGAGCGAGTATATTCGATCAAATACCTCCCCTGCATTGTTTTTGGTGTAAAAAGAAAGCACCAGGGAAGGTGGGAGGGGAATCAAATGTTTACCGTGTGGTATTCGACCGAGTACACCAATAAGTATGCAAAGGGAGGTATTCAATCGAATACTACTCGCTCATCTCTACTTCCTGGCAGTGCCATACTATTAGGGTATTAGGACACCACAAGGATGCCCCGGAGAATTGAGGCAAGGTGAATATAACTGTTATGTTACTGCATTAGACCCCAGAGTCTAATTATAGTAGTCCATTTTACCAACTTCTTACAAACCTCATTTCTAGAGTAACCCTGTGCAAAAATGTTTCCATTGTTTCCTTAGTAGATCTTTGGTCCACATTCTTGTTTTGAATATTTACTAAGTAAAATCTTGAATGTGACCTTATGCCCATGCATGAACTTAGCATTGGTCTAGTTATTGTTTATTTGAGACTTCAGATCCTTCCTATTCTGTGATCATGATGTATCATGCTGAGCTTTAGTCACTGGTCTTTTCATATTTGCAGACGCCGGAGTACAGATTTTGCATTGCACTTTGCATGATATATTTTTATACTGTGATATTTTCCGCACAGAGTACACTTAGCACATTTGTCAACAAGAACGTGAGCTTTAATCTGGACTAATATCTTGTACTACTGGAGACACAAATGTCTATAGAAGAAACATATAAGAGGGTCCAATACTGGACCCTACTATTTCTGGTTGGACTGTCCTTAATCATAGGAACAATGATACAGTCATTTATTGTGGCTGTCCATGCCATGGACTGGCTAAATGGAAGACCAATCTCCCCGACCGACCAAATTACAACCTCACTAGTGATTTCGAGGTTTGTTTTCCAGTTCGTTGGTGTGGTCAACCTCTTCTTCCTATATTTCTTCCCCAGTTCGTTTCATCCTTCAGTGAAGAAGTGTTTTGAGTTCATCGAGTTGACCGCCATTCACTGCAGCATTTGGCTCTTGACCCTTCTCTCGGTCACCTTCTGCCTGAAGGTCTCCAATTACCACAATGTTTTCTTTGTACGTCTGAGGGTTCTCATTTTGCAGAGGACTGTGTCCCAAATTATCCTTTCTGTTCTCATCTCCCTCGCTCTTGCTTCCGTCTTCATATGGTTCCCCTATGATGCCAAGTCCGAGAACTCAACACACTCCCTTATGCTTAATATCTCACAGATAGATCTTGATTTTAAAAGATACGCGGATATATTTGCTTATGGGAACATTTATCCTTTTATCATAAATTTTTTCTCCTCGGTCATCTTAATGACCTCTCTATACCATCACCTGATGAGAATGAAGAGTAGCAGGAACCTCACCACTGACTTGGGTCCATACTATTTTGCCATCAAGGCCACCATGTGTTGTCTTGTTGGTTATGGCTTACAAATACTCAGTTTCCTCGTTGTTCTGAATTACTACATGTATCTTGGTCCCATATGGTCTTATGTTATTTGTAATTATTTTCCAGTTTTGCATTCTGGTTACATTATTTATAAAATGAACAAACTAAAGAGGAAATTCTCGAGGATCCTTGAAATGGGGATTTGTTGTGTTTGCCATAGAATAGGGCGGCAAGATCCGGAGTAACGAGTTAAAGATAGAAAAGCAAGAAACGTAGAGTATGATTGTAGAGAAAATATTATTTTTGGGGAAACATATACCGATAGTGTAGATGGTACATGGTTAGTTATTTTGTTACTTGCTTTTGTAGTTGGTTTGTGAACGTACATAGGTGTGTGGTGTTCTGGAGTTAATGGTTAGAGATGAGCGTTTGCAAAGTTTGCTCACCATTAGGGTTGAGCCGGTCTTGACTTTTCAGAATCGATTTTAAAATCCGATTTCCGATCATTTTTCATTCGAACCCGATCTCGATCCCAATTCCGATCCCAATGAAAGTCAATGGGATTTTTTTATTAATCGGAGATCAGATTTTAAAAGCAATCCTATTCACTATACAGCATGGAATCTAACAATTGAACACTTTAATTGTTAGAATCCACGCTGTGTAGTGAATCACTAAGTAGCCAGAGGATTTTTTTTTTTAATCCTCTGGCTACTTAGTCCCCCCTGGTGTCCACTTACCTGCAGAGATGGCTGGTCCGGAGCCTGGTGCCTTCCTTCTTCTTTGCCTCGCTGCCGCGCCACGCTGCAGTCTTCTTGCCTCGCTGCCCCCTCCCTCCCAGGTTAGGAGAGTGTGGGCGGGTTAGGAGAGTGTGGGCGGGTACTGGGAGGGGAGACGTCACATCTCCCAGCCCTGTACCCGCCCACACTCTCCTAAGCCACAAGCTCCGCCTACCTAGCGCTTTAAACACTAACCTGGGAGGCGGCGGCAGCGAGGCGAGAAGACTGCAGCGTGGAGCGGCAGCGAGGACAAGTAGAAGAAGGAGAACACCGGAGCAGCCATCTCTAGAGGTAAGTAGCTGATAGAGATGTTTAGTTTAGCCTCCCATTCGAATGAATGGAGGCAGCTGGCGCGATGGGGGTTAAGGCTGTGTGCCGGCTGCTTCCATTCATTCCTATGGAACTGCATCGGAGCCTTCACACTGAGTATACAGCGTATACTCAGTGTGAAGGCTAAGCAAAGCATTGTGGGAAAAGATCACCGATCTTGATCCCACATAAAAAGATCGTGTTCGGAATTCCGATCGCGATCGTGAAATTTTCTCGATCGCCGATCGGAATCCGATCTTTTCCGAACATGATCGCTCAACCCTACTCACCATATTCGTGAGTACAAGTACATGCTAGGAGTGGGTGTGGTAAAATAATAAACATGGTACTCACCTTCTCTCATCTCTCTTGGTCTACCTTGTGGCCTTCACTGCACATTCACTTGCATCTTCAGTCCTCTCCTGTGACATCACAGGCCATGGGGCGCCTTTAATTGGGCTTCAGGGATTACAAGGGGGAGACCAAAGTCATGAGGTTGGCACACCCCACGAGATCGCTAGGTCCAATCAAAGGCTTCAGCCATTCACCAGAGCCTGTGAGGGCACTGGAGTGGCCAGAAGGAGCCCTGAGATGGCCAATGCAGCAAGGGAGCATAAGAAAAGTAGGGAAGGTCACTGCTTATTATTTTCCATAACTTTCCTGATGAACGTTGTAACATCTTAGTAGGTGGCCATTCACAAAACAGCTATTAAGTGGCTCCATATAGATACATACAGGATAAATAGCATATCATATATACAGTTTATAGCTAGTGATCACATGACACAATATCTGGATATTTCCAGTGAAAAGGAAAGATGTCTGAAGTCTCCGACAACTTGCATCATTAAAGCAGGCCATGCACATGATGTTATATTACAGTGTAATGATTGTCAGTCATCGATTATGACAAGTATCATTTTAGCTTCTCTAATAACTTACACTCTAAGATCAGCCATAGGTGTACTGCATATTACACTTTCCCAGCTTTATAATGGGTTTCTAAGGGTTAATCAGCTATTTCATATCCAATGGCACTCCAATTTCCATATTCTATGGAAATTGGAGTGCCATTTGCTCTGTGGTTTCTAGAAGATTTGGGAGAAGTTATCAGCAAAAGTGGACAACCATGTCCCTGAGAACACCTTCAGCTCTCTAGTTAGTGGCAGTTAGGCCAGAGACCGGCTGGGCCACAACTTTGAGCCCAATAGCTTACAAAATGAAAATATTTTATGCTAAGAGACAATCATCAGTGACAGACAGTGAGGAAACTGTACCAAGGAGGAGTACTAGAAGCCGAGTCCACTGTCTTGCAAATGGCAATGACTTCCAATCAAAGTAACTACATCATGGGCAGGTGTTCTTGGTAGGAGCAGACCAAGGGTCACTTCTATGCCTTCAGACACCATCCAAGAGCACCATTACCATCTAGCTGGCAAAGAGATGCTAGCATAGTAGCTCAAGATGTATCCAGGAAAAACATGGAACTGGGGCAACATGAGGAGCTCCATGATAATTGACAAACTCTTGAAGAGGTCCTTCTCAACCTGACTACACAAGTCCATCATCACTGCATTGCCTGCAACTTTTTTGATGATGGCAAGATCCATTGCTGCACCCACATCACTATCTCTGCTGGAGATCACTGAGGTGTCCCTCGTCCAGTAATATGCACTGGAGAGAGAGTAACAGCAACGTCTACAGTTAGATAACCAAGGCCACCAGGGTTATGTATTCTGAGCACTGGGCTACCATCATGGTTTCTACATCTTCACCAAGTTCTGTGGATTTAGATTTCATCTAGAAAAATGGGATTGGAGGCTGAGTCTTAATAAATAGGAGGCTCATCAAGCAGTTCATTTAACTAGACTACTTCTGCAACCTGTACCTTAGTTCGTTTGTGGAATTGTCCAAACTGCTAGATGTGAAGGACCATTGAGCTGCAGGTGTTACCCACACATATGGGTCTCTGCCCTGAGATTTAAACAAGTGTTTGTACTAGTCACCACTCCCATAGGGCACAAAATCAACCTTCACCCTTCAGATCATGGAACATGAAGATCCTCTATTCTCCAGAGGAGCAGGGTATAGACTGACCCAAACAGACTTCTGCTGCAGTCACCACCATATCCCTGGTGATCATCATATGCCATCCCCATTGTAGCCCTGACATCACTATCACTTATGGGGTGGTTCAGTCTGTCTATTGTTTCTCTCAAAAACTGTTGCACCACTTAAGACTGACCCTGAATAAGTAGGGATACATCAGGGATCGGGACCTGTGTATGCTAAAACTTAACAGAGACTAAGACAGTCAGTCCTCTCTGGCCTACTAGGAGCTCTGGAGTCTTGTAGACCTGCTGAAGTTTGTTTCTCCTCTTCTGGGCTGAGTAAATCCCATGTGCATGTTGGAGTTATCCCTTATGTGGGCCACAATACCCAGGACAGAACTTAACCTTTCATTTTGCATCCCAGCTGGGCTAGAAGCCTTATTCCCCCAAGTTAATGTTCTAAGAACTTTTGGACACTTGTAGCTGTTATGCCCCTTCTTGCTGAAAAGTTAGACCACCCCCAAATGTACAAACGTCAAGATTTTATATGTACATGCTGATACTTGCATTTTTCCTCTAAGGCCTTACCAGATTTTTTATTGATGGAACTTTGAATGTATCAAGAATCTGAAGTTTAAAGGGATTCTATCATTACAATCCAGTTTTAAGCTAAACCTACTTCGGAATAGACTTAAGAAAGGCTATTCTTCCCCTATCTTTAGATGTCTTCTCCGCACCATCATTCCTTAAATATCCTGGTTTTGATCCATATGCTAATTCGTTTTGTCGCAGCACTGGGGGCGATATCCAATGCTCAAACAGCACTGGGCGTGTCCCTTGTGCTGCGGGAAAACTATCCAGCACCGCCTTCTTGTTCGCCACCTCTGCCTCTTCTTTCCTGTTCGGCTACAGGAAAATGGCTTACTGCACCCACTGCTCATGTCCGTCGCCATTTTCCTGTGGCTTCTCCCGTTCGGCCACAGGCACAGTTGACGCTTTTTGAAGTAGACGTTACATAACAAGGAAGAAGAGGCAGAGGTAGCAGAAGACATCTAAAGCTAGGGGAAGAATAGTCTTTCTTAAGGCTATTCCTATGTGGGTTTAGCTTAAAATGGGATTCTAATGATGGTATCCCTTTAACAATGTTAATACTTTACTTAACCTGGTTACTTGTATTGTATGTGAAGATGTTTTCCATTCTCTTATTGTGTAACTTTTTATTCTAGATTGTTGTTCACCTCGGGAAGGGGTGTATATAGTTTATATAGTGTAGGAGAATGCTTTGTAGTATAATGATACATTTTATTGTTGTGACATTCTATTATATGCCTTCTGCTGTTTATTACACCTTTCCAGCTCCATGATGGATCTGTAAGAGTTAAACCGCCATCTGTATGTTGTTGCATCATTCTGCATAAACTGGACTTGCATTTGCTCTATGGTTTCTACAAGGTGAGAGGTAGGTAGTAGCTGCTGGGTGAAAATGTGTTAATGTGCCATGCTAGCTCTTTAGTTAGTGGTTGTTAGTAGGGTTGAGCCGATCTGGACTTTTCAGGATCGATTTTAAAATCCAATTTCGTATCATTTTTCATTTGAACCCGATCTTGATCCCAATTCCTATCCCAATGCAAGTCAATGGGATTTTTTTATTAATCGGAGATCAGATTTTAAAAGCAATCCTATTCACTATACAGCATGGAATCTAACAATTGAATGCTTTAATTGGAATCTAACAATTGAATGCTTTAATTGTTAGAATCCACGCTGTGTAGTGAATCACTAAGTAGCCAGAGGATTTTTTTTTTATCCTCTGGCTACTTAGACCCCCCTTGTGTCCACTTACCTGCAGAGATGGCTACTCAGGTGCTGCTCTTCTTGCCTCGCTGCCCCCGCCTCCCAGATTAGGAGAGTGTAGGCGGTTACTGGGCGGGGAGACATCATATCTCCCCGCCCTGTACCCACCCACACTCTCCTAAGCCACAAGCCCCGCCTTCCTAGCTCTTTAAACACTAACCTGGGAGGCGGCGACAGCGAGGCAAAGAAGAGCAGCGTGGAGCGGCAGCAAGGGGAAGAAGAAGGAGAACACTGGGCACCGGAGCAGCCATCTCTGCAGGTAAGTAGCTACTAGAAATGTTAAGTTAGTCTCCCATTAGAATGAATGAAGGCAGTCGGGGCGCAGGGGGTTAAGGCTGTGTGCCGGCTGCTTCCATTCATTCCTATGGAACCGCAGCGGAGCCTTCACACTGAGTATACACTTCACTCAGAATGAGCGGAGCGTATACTCAGTGTGAAGGCTAAGCAAAGCATTGTGGGAAATAGTACTGATCTCGATCCCAATTAAAAAGATCGTGTTCGGAATTCCGATTGCGATCGTGAAATTTTCTCGATCCCCAATCGGAATCCGATCTTTTCCAAACACGATCGCTCAACCCTAGTTGTTAGGGCAGAGTCAAGCTAACCCACAACATTGGGCACCACAGCTGGTAGAAAGAAACTTTTTATGATGAAAGAAAGTTTCCACTGCTCAACAGTGAAGAATTCAGTTATCTATGACCCAAGCCCTAGATTTCACCAGTGGTGGCTAAAACATAGGTTGAAGTTCGATGCTTGTAGCAAGGATTACTCCAGGTTCATCAAGGTGGAAAGGAGCAGAGCACTGGAGGAGGGAGTGAAGAGCAGATGCCAGAGAAACAGCGCCCCCTGTGTGACATCACTGGTTCTGTGACACTAGGCTACTGCTAGGTAATATAGGTAATGGATAACTTCTTGGTAATCTGCTGGTTTATCTGTATAAGATTCTGTGTGTGCTTTCAATATTGACATATGTTATATATTATGTAGCTTATAGCTATGTATAGGACTGCTTATGGTACTATACTTTGCAGTGACACTTAGAAATAAACTGAACATGAATAAAATTTCAATGTCTTAAGGTCATTTAAAATATATATATATATATATATATATATATATATATATATATATATATATTTCAGCACCAAATACTGTAGATCAATTACTATAGTGCCTCATATCTCATCAGATTAAAGGGATTTTCCAGGATATTTTTCCATGTACAAGACCAAATCCAACAGCTCTTCCCAGGAGTGCAGAAAAAGAATAAAGATCCGCGCTTACCTTCCAGATTCTTGTCAAGTTCCTTTTATTATAAGCTTTTATACACAACGCGGATTGTAACCTCATCTGATTCCTTTCTCAAGTGTTCCATAGGACAGCATTACAAATACATGTTACACACTAACTTGTGTGGGGAATCGATCAGGTAGATGCTTGTAGCAGTGCAGGAAACAGGGACACAGACACTGGATTGCACACAAGTTCAGGCTTTATTCACATTTAACGCATACACTGCCTTTTCAAAGGCACAAAAACAAAACAAAAGCCTTCTCGGCTGAGAACTAACTAAACATAGGAAACCGGTTCCCTGACTATACAGGAGACTGGCTACCAGGCACAACAATGGTTGGCACAGTACCTGCTCTGTAGATTTAGTCTGGACAAGTCAGTTCTGTCAGTGTGGTGCCACACTTCCAAGTCCTCACACACAGACTTTATCAGGCCTTGATTACCCAGCTGACCTCCCTGGTGTGGGTCTTTACCAAACACCCTTTAGGTGCCTGGCTGGAATATACCTGTCCTCCCAGAAAACAGTGGTTTTACCTGGAATACTGGGATTTTTTCCTACTGCCATCTATAGCCATATTACTGTGCATGCTCCCAGGCATTGTCACCAGGAAGTCCTGTTCCTATCTGTCCGTGGAAGGTACACGCGTTTCAGTAGACTCCAATATCTCTGAATGTATGTCCAAAAAGCTCTTGATAGAGCTCACTCATCCAGTTCCCACCATAAATATCTCCACATATCACCAAGTAACGGCTCCGCCATGGAGGCCGTGCACATATTTTTCATTGCACTGCCCGTGGAAAGCAGATGAGCTCCAACGGCCACAGTACAGGGTAGAACCGCGCATGCATTATACTTGTATTACAATACCCATTGTGTTAATTGATAATGTGATAGGTACCGCGTGGTCCTATGTTTGTGTTCTTTTCAGGATATTTTTGACACTGATGACCTATCCTCTTATTTTTATTGATTGTAAAGGGGGACATGTGTGGTAAATGTTACCGTAATAAGTCGAGTTAGGAATTTTCCAAAAATTTCTGGTTCGTCGGAACCTTATATTTTTTTGGGTTCGCCACCCATGAACCACTTTTATATTCTTGGATTTTTTCTGACCCCAGATTATAATAAGAGGACGTCTAGAGGAGGAGTGTAAACATAAAAAGGAGGTCATTTAAAGAGTGACCTTATAATTTTCGGGCCTCTTGTCATTATGTTGGCACTACCCATGTGACAGCTGAGGATAGGTCACCAGTATAAAAAATCCATTTGGGGCTGGAAAACCCCTTTAAAGCCTCTCTGGGTGGGAGATTTTCATATCATGTTTCAAAAGTGTATTGGACTTGGTTTAGGGCATGGAGTGGCCTCTGGGATACCTTGTGTTGTGCACAGCCCTATATTCGGGTCATTCCATAACATTGATAGAGAAGTGTTAGGATGCCGCCCTGTCCATTCCAATCATAAACCTTCTTTTTCAACTATTCTTGTCAGCTGCCCTGACCTTCTCCTGTAAAATATTTTCATATTTTTAGCATGGTCAGACAGGCTCATCAGGGAACCGGTGACTACCCAATGGGCTCTGTGCCTTTAGTAGGCTCTACCGGACCCCCATGGCTTATTTTAATAGGCACTGGAGGTCTGGTAATGGGCAGCGTAATGACCGCGGCCACACCCATACCGAAGTGGTATGGCCAGGATCCCGAAGCACTGTGATAGTGATCGGGGAAAGCCAGAGTATACTAATCGGAAGGCCAGTGGAGGGGATTAAATGTAACAAGTATTTATACTCACCTCTCCTGGGACTCCGACGACTCTCAGCATCTTCCAGCTTGCGACTGGGGCCACACATGATGACATAATGACATCAGTACGTCCCATGTGACCACTAAGGCCCAATCAAAGGCTCCATCAGTGATGTCTGGAGCACCTGACCTCAGTCACAGGCTAAAAGAAGACCAAAGTGGATGCTGAAAACATCTGGATGGAGCATGGCTGCCCAGGAGAGGGGAGGTAGGGTAGGTATAAGTGTTTGCTATTTTCCCTCACCTCCCCTGGGTCTCCGATTATTATACTAGTATTATATAGTACTCACTGCTCTAGACTAATTGTGAATCTCCAAAACTCATAAATAATTCACAGAAATTCAACTATGGAGACATTAAATACTGAAATCTAAAACTTCACTTTTACTATAAAACTCAAATGCAAAATCAAGGGGATAAACACCTAAAAATCAAATGGGCTAAATACAATGTGTTGCACTTGAAGAAACCACCGGTTGCAGCTCTGATCCACTCACGATCTACAAACTATTGACATACCACTTATTCCCTTTTAGATTTCAGTATCTAATGTCTCCAATAGTTGACTTTCTGTGAATTAGTATTATATAGTGTGTAATAATAGTATTATTGGAAAGCCGTTTAAGGTGGACATTTTAAACTGTTTGGGGTCACTTTGGGGAGCATATTTTACTGTGTGTGTGGGGGCCAATTATTACATTATATTGTGTGTGGCCACTGTGGAGCATAGTATACTGTATGGGGACACTGTGGAGTATATTATATTGTGTGGGGCCACTGTGGAGCATATTATATTGTAGGGGACACTGTGGAGTATATTATATTGTGTGGGGCCAATGTGGAGCATATTATACTGTATGGGGACACTGTGGAGTATATTATATAGTGTTGGGGCCACTGTGGAGCATATTATACTGTATGGGGACACTGTGGAGTATATTATATTGTGTAGGGCCACTGTGGAGCATATTGTACTGTATGGGGAAACTGTGGAGCATATTGTACTGTATGTGGACACTGTGGAGTATATTATATTGTGTGGGGGCCACTGTGAAGCATAGTATACTGTATGGGGAAACTGTGGAGTATATTATATAGTGTGGGGCCACTGTGGAGTATATTATATTGTATGTGGCCACTGTGAAGCATAGTATACTGTATGGGGACAATGTGGAGTATATTATATTGTGTGGGGGCCACTGTGGAGCATATTATACTGTATGGGGACACTGTGGACTATATTATATTGTGTGGGGCCACTGTGGAGCATAGTATACTATGTGGGGGCACTGTAGAGCATAAAAGTATTATGTGAGCCACTGTGGAGCATATTATACAGTGTAGGGGCCACTGGGGCACATATTCTGTGTAGGGCCACTGTGGACCATATTATAGTATGTGGGGCCAGTGTGCAGCATATTATACTGTATGGGGCACATTTTTGTGCCCTTATTTATTGGATAGAGCACATGTGAAACCCACACTTTGACATTTATCTTGTTAATTGAATCCCCCTTAGTCAATTACAGGTGTTCAGATGAGTCATACCTAAATGCCTCAAAAAATTTAGTTCAATGGTTAATAAAGGAGTAAAGCAAGAAATGTAACCAGGCATTGAATCAATGAAAGAGTAAACAGCAGTAATAAGTGATCCCTGTGTTACATTGTTTTGCATGTTGTTGTCTTTTTGTCTCTTGCCGGAAGCCATGGAAAAAAACAACAAAGTAAATCTTCATCTGGAATTTTCCAAGCTATGTGTCATAGCCTTTGCATCGTGATTTGCCTTTTGCTTTTTAATATTCCTTAAGCCAAGGGCTTACTAAACTTGTCAACAACGTCTTTCATCACAGATCCGATCTGAGACAACTAGACTACTATGCAAGGAGAATCAAGCCTCGGCCTCGATATTGCAGCAGGCATTGCCTTTGTAGCTGGATTAGTCATCCATTCATTCATCGTTGTGGTCAATGTCATGCACTGGCTTAAAGGAATGCCCATGAATCCCACCCACCAACTCATCGCTTCCATCGGGATCTCCAGAATGGTGTTCCAATCTGCTTGCATCGTAAACATGTCACTGATATTTTTCCTTCAAAGCAATATAAAGTTTGTCATAAAGATATTCTTTGACTTTCTGGAGCTTTCTAGCAATTTCAGTGCCATCTGGTTGTCAGCTCTGCTGTCTGCTGTGCTGTGCTTGAAGATCTCCAACTTCCAGAATGCCACCTTCATACGTGTGAAAGGAATGATGTCACGTTGGGGGGTCCATATGATAACTGCCTCCGTATTGGTGTCTTCTTGTCACACAGCAACGTTCTTGTGTTTGAAGCACTTGATCTTTCTCCATAACATCACCTATAACCCACGGATGTACAGAATTGGTATGGCCAGGAGATACGTATATTTCTTTACATCTGTCAATGTGCTTCCATTTCTGATACATCTGGTATCATCCCTACTTTTGGTCCTATCCCTTTATCTTCACGTAAAGAGGATGAGATATCGAAATAACGTAACCGTTCACCTTCAGCCTTTTTACGCTGCCATCAAAGCCACGTTTTTCTTTCTTTTTTGCTATTCTCTGCAGGTTGTCCTTAGCATAACCCTGTTGTACTATGATCGCACATTTGGCATGACGCCAACTTATCTCATTTGGAATTGTCTTCCCGTAATACATTCCATTTACTTGATTTCTACAACCACTAGGCTTAAAAATCAGATCTCCAGGATCCTTCAACAAGTCAATTGCTTGAGGACGCCAAGTAGCATGCCCAACTCTGTAGACCGAGACTTGTAGGACAAAAAATAACAAATACAACTTATTATATTGTAACAAAGAAAATCATTTGGTCGCATGCCTGGACAATTTGTGAAGCACACCAACTATATCAAAATATACCATGAAAGCTCGATAACCCCTTTATCTGTGTTGCATATTTTGATGTGGTTATTTATAATATGTAACAGGTGTAGCCCTAGATATGATATAACAAGACTATACTTTTGCTGTTTTGCCTACTTTATTTTATCATATGATGGGGAGCAAAGGGTTCAGTCTCATTGGGGCCCAGGAGCCTTAGGAGGCCCATAAGCACTGGCATCAATATTGAGATTGCAGCTTACATCTGGCCCTAAGCCAAGGAGATCCATGGATCACCCAAACCATACTAAGGTGGATTCAACTCCTTATCACTAGAGATGAGCGAACACTAAAGTGTCCGAGGTTCGAAATCCGATTCGAACAGCCGCACACGGTTCGACTATTTGAACGGATTTTGAACCCCATTATAGTCTATGGGGGTAAAATGCTCGTTTCAGGGGTACGCAACATTCAATAATATTATACTTACCAAGTCCACGAGTGACGGTCGGGCTGAATTCTGCTTGAAGTCTTCTCCCGGCGCAGGGTCCCCGGGTCCTCTTCCGGGTGGAATTCACTCTCCCTAGGCATCCGGCCTAGGCAGAGCCGACTGCGCATGCACGTGCGGCTCTGCCCAGGCCCGACGCCTGAGCAGAGCCGACTGTGCATGCGCGTATATGTGCGTGCATGCCCGCGCATGCGCAGTTGGCTCTGCCTAGGCAGAGTGAATTCCACCCAGAAGAAGACGCGGGGACGCAGCGCGGAGAAGACTTCGGAAAGGTAAGAGAAGAACCAGCGTTGATTGGCAGAATGTATAGCATTCTGCCAATCAACGCTGGTTCTGCATCGAACCTTAAACTTCGAACAGCTAGTAGTGTTCGATCGAGTACGAGTATTTCGAATACCGTAGTATTCGATCGAACACCTACTCGATCGAACACTACTCGCTCATCTCTAATCATTTCTTACTTGATGCTAACAACATGACTGACAGCAGATAAACAGGTACGAAACAAAGTATGTGGCTGATCCTCCCGATCTTCCCCTTATCACAGTCCAATTTCAGACTGTTCTTGTTTAATGCACCAAAAACAACACTATCTTCAACTTCTAACTTGGCATCCAGGGTGCCCTGACCTCACTAGTAGTCAGTAAAAGACAAATAATGGGAAATAAAAGCTTCTAAAGATTGCAAATCGGCTGTTAATTGGCTAAGACAGTGGAATGCCCAGAATACTGGCTCAAAGTCACAGTGTCACTGTCAGAAATAACTTCACGATGTGTGATGACCATCCATTCAACAATGTCATCTGCTTCCTTGCCACTAATACGTCTACCAGAGGAAATGGACAATTGTGGTATACAACTACTGGACAGAAGGCTGTTGCTGACAGTACTGCTACTTCTAACTATGCTGCGTTCATCCATATTTTTACCGGTGGGTGTTTCCTGCTATCCATCCTTTACCACTCTGTATTTTTGCAGAAATTTTCCCGTTTTGTTGATCATAAGGAAAAAATAAATAAAATTATAATTAGACAAAAACTGTATAATGACGCAGTGCAAATGTCCAGAAATTATCCTATAGGTGGGCCATCAGTATCCAACTTTGCTGGATCCTGAACAACCTTTTTGAGAATGCAGAGAAATGCTACAATAGAGCGCGCCATGATATTCTTTCTACCTTGTACATAGAGAATCCATCAAAATAAAAATTGAATATTTCTACTGATCAGAATCACATAGATAGTAATTACTCACATCACTGACTACTCATACTATTATCTGGTAACATGTTTCTTAAAGAAGCCCACATGGAGGCATTAAATGCAAGCTGATAAAAAATCATTATTTTTTCAGACCCCCGAGAATAATAATCAGAACCCCAGGGGAGGTGAGGGAACATAATAAACACTGTTACTCACCTCTCCGAGATCCAATGTTAATCCTAGCAGGCTTCGGGCCTATATGGTAATGTTCCAGACGTCATGTGGTCTGTGATATTACCATAAACTGTAGGCCCAAAGTCTTTGATAGCAGTAACAGCCTGTTGCCATACAGGCCCAAAGCCTGTGCTATCAGTAATAGGGTATTACTACTAGCACAGGCTTAGGGCCTATAAGGTACTGCTAAGCACAGGCTTTAGGCCTATATGGTATATTATGTTCCCTCACCTCTCCTGGGGTTCCGATTATTATACTCGGGGTCTGAAAAGACCCCTGAGTATAATATTAGCGGCAGTGGGATCGCGGCCTGCCCGGGCCTACTCACTGCCGGCCTCCGCGGCCTATAGTACAAGGGGAAGCGGGGGCGGCAGTGAGCAGGCCCGGGGAGGTTGGTAAACAGAATGCTACCTGCTGGGGATACTCCAGCAGGTAGCAGCCTATTATAAAACAAAATAAAAGTTATTTTACTTACCAATCTCGCTGCTGCTCCCGCTGCCGCCACTTCCTCCTCACCCGGCGGTAAGACGGGGTCTAAACCAGCACAGGAGAGGCCGCTCAGGTTGTTTTAAGAGTGGCCACTCTCCTGCTTTAGTTTAGGCAAAAAAAATTGTTGCGACTGCATTTTTTTATATGAAAGGGGGGCTTCTGCAAAGAGGGGATATGGCCTAAAAAATTTGATTAGGGGTTCCAGACATAATTTTGCTTGGAGCTCCCAGTATGACCCTATATGTGAGACTGTGGAGTAATAGTAGGGGGTATTATTAGAGAGTGGGGCACTGGATGATGAATAATAGAGAGCAAGGGAAAATGGGGGCATTAGGACTGAGTGCAAACACATGAGGGGCACTGTTATAGAAAGGCAGCACAGGAGGGGCACTGTTATAGAAAGGCAGCACATGAGGAGCACTGTTATAGAAAGGCAGCACATGAGGGGCACTGTTATAGATAGGCACTACAGGAGGTGCGCTATTATAGAAAGGCAGCACAGGAGGGGCACCGTTACAGAAAGGCAGCACAGGAGGAGCACTGTTATAGAAAGGCAGCACAGGAGGAGCACTGTTACAAAAAGGCAGCACAGGAGGGGCACTGTTATAGAAAGGCAGCACAGGAGGGACACTGTTACAGAAAGGCAGCACAGGAGGAGCACTGTTATAGAAAGGCAGCACAGGAGGAGCACTGTTACAGAAAGGCAGCACAGGAGGGGCACTGTTATAGAAAGGCAGCACAGGAGGGGCACTGCTATAGAAAGGCAGCACAGGAGGAGCACTGTTACAGAAAGGCAGCACAGGAGGGGCACTGCTATAGAAAGGCAGCACAGGAGGAGCACTGTTATAGAAAGGCAGCACAGGAGGGGCACTGTTATAGAAAGGCAGCACAGAGGGGCACTGTTATAGAAAGGCAGCACAGAGGGGCACTGTTATAGAAAGGCAGCATAAAGGGGCACTATTATAGATAGGCAGCACAGGAGGGGCACTGTTATAGATAGGCAGCACAGAGGGGCACTGTTATAGAAAGGCAGCACAGGAGGGGCAATGTTATAGAAAGGAAGCACAGAGGGGCACTGTTATAGAAAGGTAGCACAGAGGGACACTGTTATAGAAAGGCAGCTTAGAGAGGCACTGTTATAGAAAGGCAGCACAGAGGGGCACTGTTATAGAAAGGCAGCAGAGACAAGTATCTTAAGGTTTGGTCCCCTTGGCTGTCATTCCGTCGGTCTGCCCACAGTGTTCAGCGCTGATTCCTTTCTTATGTACACCCCGGTACATGTATTTGTTGTGTCCCCCTTCTCCCCCCCCCCCTCTCCCACCCTCCATGTTTTGTTTTATTTGACTTTCAATATCTATTTATGGTTTATAATAGTTAAAAAATGTAAAAATGCCTTTTTGGAATGTGGCCTCCGAGTCACATCCCTAAGCAGTGTAGTCTTTTGCTGTAATCTGCATCTTGTTCTATTTCTGTACTGCTGTTTACAAATAAAGATTTGAAAAAAAAAAAAAAGAAAGGTAGCACAGAGGGGCGCTGTTATAGAAAGGCAGCACAGATGGGCACTGTTATAGAAAGGCAGCACAGATGGGCACTGTTATAGAAAGGCAGCACAGAGGGGCATTGTTATAGAACGGCAGCACAGGAGGGGCACTGTTACAGAAAGGCAGCACAGAGGCACACTGTTATACATAGGCAGCATAGGAGGGGCACTGTTATAGAAAGGCAGCACAGAGGCACACTGTTATAGAAAGGCAGCACAGAGGGGCACTGTTATAGAAAGGCAGCACTGGAGGGGCACTGTTATAGAAAGGCAGCACAGATGGGCACTGTTATAGAAAGGCAGCACAGAGGGGCATTGTTATAGAACGGCAGCACAGGAGGGGCACTGTTACAGAAAGGCAGCACAGAGGAACACTGTTATACATAGGCAGCATAGGAGGGGCACTGTTATAGAAAGGCAGCACAGGAGGGGCACTGTTATAGAAAGGCAGCACAGAGGCACACTGTTATAGAAAGGCAGCACAGAGGGGCACTGTTATAGAAAGGCAGCACTGGAGGGGCACTGTTATAGAAAGGCAGCACAGGAGGGGCACTGTTATAGAAAGGCAGCACAGAGGTGCACTGTTATAGAAAGGCAGCACAGAGGGGCATTGTTATAGAAATGCAGCACAGGAGGGGCACTGTTATAGATAGGCAGCACTGGAGGGGCACTGTTATAGAAAGGCAGCACTGGAGGGGCACTCTTATAGAAAGGTAGCACAGAGGGGCACTGTTACAGAGAGGTGACACATGAGGCAGAATCTTTACTGAGATATTCATGGGGCTTTATTAGTGATTAGAATAGTATTAGACATTGAAGGTAAATGAGGGGGCATTGTGCATTGGTTAAGGAACCAATTGGGGCCCCTGACCAATGTATTTGTATTATCAAAATGAGGATTAATAGTTTGGGCTCGGGACCCTGACTGGAGTAATAGGCCGAAGGGGGCTTTTTCAACATAAAAACTGTGCTGAAACAGTCAGCTTATACTTAAGTATACACAGTAAGTTGGGACAAAATTGGGGCATTATTGTTGAGTGGGACTTTATTACTGAGTGGGGAACAAAGGAGGCATTATTACTGAATGTGGGTACTAGAAATGGCACAATCTGTGGGGAGTCACCTCTGATACATTATCCTCTGTTATCAAATACCTGATACAGATCTGAAGGAGAAAGAAGAGAAAGGTTTTATATTTGCTGCCTGTGGTTTATTCCTACAAATGCAAATGGCGTCTAGCTTCTGCAGCAGTGTCTATTTCACAGCCGGAGCAGCAAATGCAAAACTTCATATTTTACTACTGGGACCTTTCCTTACCCATTGCCTTCTCTGAAATAAAAGAACAAAGTACGTGCAGTCCCATAGGTGTGAGATTTGCTGATTTATTATTAAAAAACGTTGACATAGAAATAAAAAATCTCTGTACTTAATATATAAAGATGAAGCAGAGCTAACCCGGACATCTGCAATTGGTTACACTGCTGCATCCTTAGATACAGATGAAAAAGTGGGGGTGCTTTATTGCAATTGCATCTCTGCCCCCATGTTCATGCCCCCTCCCCTTCATCTGCCTCCCGTGTCATGTTCCCCCTCAATGTTTAACATAAAAAAAAACCACTTATACTCACCTTTCCTTGATCCCCCAAAGCTCTGTCTCACTCACGGAGTTGTAGGTGCAATATGAGTGACATCATTACATTGTGCCTACAGCTTCTTGGCCCGGAGAGCAGCGGTGAAGCTGAAGCTGAGCTGTAACAGCTCCTGCTTCACTTGCAAGTGTATTCAACTCATCTGCATCCTCCGGACACAGATGAGTTGAAACTGGGACATACCTCCCGCCAACCAGTAATGCTGGACAGGGCCAGAATCCAGGAATATCCCGCAGAATCCGGGACGGTGGGAGGCCTGTTTCTATATTTTGTGTACTATATGTAAACCCTCAAATATTAAGCACCGCACACACGCACGCACGCACGCACATCATTTCGGGTTTGAGATTTGATCTTAGAGCGCCGGTCGTCCAGACCAGCCCCCTTATATAGGCAAGGGGTGGTCACAAGCAAATAGCCCAGCTGCCCACGTCCGAGTCTCCATTGGTTGACACCTATGTTGGTCAAACAGTCGACCACGCCCAGCTGTTGCAAGGCAGATTAACCCCTGCAACCCTGGACTGTGCAGAGGAACAGGCAGTGACGCCCATATCATGGCCGCAGCTACTGCACAATCCTAACAATATCTCACCTCAGCCCTCTACCACAATGAGGTCAGCGGGGAAGAAGCTCAGCCCCCCCATCCTGTAACAGAATAACTATAAACGGTCATAACTTTTCATCAGGTGAACCCACTGTGAGGCTAGGGGCATGATGAGGTTCCTAGCGAGGTCCCCATCAGGTAGACACCAAGGATGACACCCCAATCCCCTTTGGGTAATGAGTTCAGTGCCTGAGCCCCTCCCACGAAACCTGGCCGGACAGTGCTTGGGCTTGGGATGTGCGCCTTTGCACTGCGCACCTGAGAAATTTATTGGGGTAACTGTAACATATTTCCCTGGGGCAATATCATCATAAAAACCGTATCGCTTTGAAGATGTATGAGGAGACAGGTTGTCTAGCTAATGTTGATAGAAGGGACTCTGAATCCACAAATCCAGGATGCCTCCTGCTAAGAATAACAAGGTTAGCGCACACATGCTAATGGTGATGGTCCGGACTCCGGACTTAACAAAAGGATGAACAAAGCTACGACCAGCAGGTAATCAGGTTTGGTTAACCTGGCAGGGTGAATTGACATGGCATGTGGCAATATACAGGAAACAGGTAATGAAAATCCAAAACTGCTGGGCCGTTCATCACAACCAAAAAGCAGAGACCGGGCGCAGGTGTGAACCCGCCCTTACTGAGTTTAACATACCCAAACACTTTATTCACACAATGTTACATGGTCTTTTTAAGAACACATTGAATCCTATGTGATTATTCACATGGCCCATTTTTTTTTTTCGAATCAAACGTTTATTTGGTTTTCAATATATTTGTAAAAGAACATTACAGAAAATAATATGGCACATCAGTAAGCAGTTAGCAGAACCACAGTGATATCACAAAGCACAAGATTAAGTCATAACCAGAGCATGTAGTAACTAACAATCTCAAGTGCGGTTGTTCTAGCGGCCCTAAAGAGAATATTACCAAAATATAATTGGGCAAACAGTAATCTTACATCAACAATAGGTAAATAATAGAGGCATTGGTATTAGGTGTAGGTGAAGGAGAGTCGAGTCAAAGAGAAGGAGAGAGATGAGAAAGAGAAAAAGGGGAGCAAGGGGAGCAAGTGAAGAGGAGCAGACTAGAAATGAGGGAAAGAGTCAGGGTAGAGAAGAAGGAGAGGTGTCGAGTCAGTATATGACTAAAGAAAGGGAAGGGAAATGAAGGGATTGGTTGATGAAGAGTAGAAGGGAAGGGATAGTAAGAAGAGGAAGAAAAGGTCAAGAAGAGACAGAAGAGAGTTCAGAAGAGAGATAGGAAAAGCAGCAAAACCACAAGTCCCACAATGGCAATATTAATGTTTGTGAAGAAACCAGGGGGTCCAGGTCTTCACATACTGGTCATGCGTGCGTGTGGACCAGCACATCAATTCGTCAAAGCGGGCTATCTGATTGACTTTATCAACCCACAACGAGACAGGGGGAGCTTCAGGATTCACCCAGTATAAAGGGATGAGAGATTTCGCCACTGAAATCAGGTGGGTGACCAATCTGTCTTTGCCCGGCTTGTAGTCTCCCGATGGCAGAAACAGAAAGATGGTAGCAGGAGTAAGTTGGAAGTAGGGGTAGCTCACTGCTCGAATCACGTCTTGAACCCATTCCCAAAAGTCTCGGATGCCCGGGCAATCCCACCATATATGCAGGTAGGTACCTTTATCCGATCGGCATCTCCAGCAGACTTCAGAGTCATGTAGGCCCCTCCGATGTAGCCAGACCAGAGTCCTGTACCATCTGGAGACCAATTTGTAATTGTTCTCCTGTAGCCTGATACATGGGGAGAAACCGTGTGAATGTGAGAGAATGATATCTGTCTCCTCATCTGATAGGGTGAAGTGCAGCTCTTTTTCCCATTCCACAATAAAAGGGGGTTTGTAGAAGCGTTGCGGGTCTACAAAACGGGATAGATAGTGAAAAATTTTTCGCAACATCTTTGTCTCGGAAGTAAGCAGTTTCTCAAATTCTGTCAGGGTTGTCCGTAAGGGGAATTTGTCTTGCAGTCTTTGAAGAGCATCTCTAAGATGTCGTTTGTGAAGGAAAGAGAATTGCTCACTCGGGACTCGGGCACAAAGATCTTCTACCGAGGCAATTCCATCAACGGTGACTACATCTCTGAGGGAGAGTCCGCGAAATCTATGCCATAAATCATCATATGCGTGTGACGGTAGCCCAAGTAGGTGAGGAAGCAGGTTCAGTGGTAGAAGCGGAGAAGGAGAAGGGATTATATCTTCCAGCAAAGCTTTCCAGGAGGGCGAAGCATCCGGAAGGAGAGGACATGGTGCGGTCTTCCTAGAGCCATGGGAGCTGGGAAACCACAACGATGTTGCCAGAGACGAGTCTGTGCTCCGTTGAAGCAATAAGAACGGGAGCTTCGACGTAAGGGGAAACGCGAGGTCTGCCCACCAACCCAAGCGGATAGCAGTGTGATATTTCTGTGGATCGGGTAGTCCAATACCTCCATGATTCTTCCGCTTGGTCAATTGCTGCCAAGAGATCCTAGGTGCCCTGTGCCTCCATATAAAGCCAGTGAAAAGACTTCTTAAAGAACGGAAGAACGCTGTGGGTAAAGTGATAGGGAGCATCGCCATTCTATACAAAAGTTTGGGGAACAAATAAATCTTTACCAAGTTCTTCCTGCCGAACCAGGAGAGAGGTAAGTTCTCATAGCCAACCAGAGATCTTTTCATCTCCTCAAGAAGGGGAGGGAAATTAGCGGCATACAAATCTTTCAATGATGAGGTCAGATAGATCCCTAAATATTTAAGCGGTTTAGTCGTCCAATGGAAGGGTGTAGCAGATTGTAAAGCTGTAACTGTGTCAGGAGGCAGTGTTATGTTCAGGACTTCGGATTTCATGAAATTAACTTTGTAGCCAGATAGTGACCCATACAGTCGCAATATATCCATAAGTGCTGGCAAACCTTCCGTAGGATTCGAGACGACAAACAACACATCGTCAGCATACGCTGTGTATTGAAGGAGCTGACCACCCATCTCCACTCCCGAAACTAGGCTGTCTTGGCGTACCGCCTGTAAGAGTGACTCCAGGACAAGGACGAAGAGTAAAGGGGAGAGTGGGCACCCCTGGCGCGTGCCGTTGGAGATGGGAAAACTTGCTGTGAGGATGCCATTCACTTTCAGTTTTGCGGTTGGTTGTGCATATAATGACAGGATGGCCTGGATGAACTGGTTTGGAATAGCGAACTTACGAAGCGATTCTGCCATGAAGTCCCATGACACTCTGTCGAAGGCCTTCTCAGCATCTACACTGAAAAGGACCAATGGGAGTCTGCGAGCGTGCACCAGTCGTATCAGTGGCAGCAGTTTGGCGGTGTTGTGTCTCCCCTCCCTTCCAAGCACAAACCCAGACTGTTCTTCCTGCACTAGATGGGGAATCCACGGCTGGATACGTCTGGCTAAGACCTTAGCCCATAGCTTAACATCCTGATTAATGAGTGAGATGGGGCGGTAGTTACTGCAGCAAGCAGGGTCTTTGCCTTCCTTAGGTATTAACGCGATGTGCGCCTCTTGTGACTGTTTCGGCAAGGGGGCTCCAGTCATAAGTGAATTACAAAGAACAGTCAGCTGGGGTATTAGGGTCTTGGCAAATTTTTTATAATACAGTAACGGGAACCCGTCGGGACCTGGGCTCTTTCCCGCGGGGACACTCTTCAGGGCGTCTTCCACCTCCTCAGATGTGATCGGTAACAGCAAGGTGTCCGCTGCTGTCTCCGGGAGAGCAGGTAGGGATAAAGTTGCAAGAAAGTCCCGAATCTGTGGAGTTCTATCAGGATCAGTTGTAGAAGTAGACTTCAGATCGTATAATGACCTGTAGTATGCAACAAATTCCGAAGCGATATCTGCTGTTCTATCAAGGGTTTTACCATCACGGGTTTTTATCGAAGTTATGAAAGATTTCGCCTTTTCTTTTTGGATGAGGCGCGTCATCAGTTTCCCCCCCTTGTCACCGTGGGCATAAAGGAGCTTTCTAAATTGCAGGTGTTGTTTCGCTGCTCTGACATTCAGAAGATCTAACAGTTTGCTCCTCATAAGGGTGAGTTCGGCCAAGTGTGAGACAACTAAAGATTGTTTGTAGAGACGTTCCAAGAGGGAAATTTTACCTAACAAGTCGTCCAACTCCTTCTGTCGTCGTTTTTTGACTTTGGTGGCTAAAGCAATAAGGAGACCTCTCATGTACGCCTTATGCGTCTCCCAGACGATCGGGTAGCTTACATCTGGGGTAGTATTTAACTCAAAGAAATCTTCTAGGTTAGCAGACAAGGACTTAACATCATCCTCCGAGTCAAGAAGCGTCTCATTCAAACGCCACGTCCAGTCGGGTTTGAGGATATGCCCAAGGCGGAACGTGGTATGTACTGGAGCATGATCTGAAATTGTCAGAGAGCCCAATGAAGATTTCAGGGCATAAGGAAGCAGGCGATCAGAGGCCAGAATATAGTCCAGTCTATGATAAGTATTGCTAGGAGGGGAATAGAAAGAATAGTCTCTCGTGTTGGGATGTTGTAGTCGCCAGATATCTAACAAGCGGAGCTCTTGAAAGGACGTCAGCAATTTACGAATCGCTCTTTGTGAGACTTGTTGACGAGCAGTAGAAGATGAGTCCAAGGTATGATTAAGCGTCAGATTCAGGTCACCTCCCAAAATGATTAAACCTTCAGCAAACATTTGGAGTGTCTGTAAAGCGGCCAGGATCCAAGCTACTTGGCCACTGTTGGGCGCGTAAAAGTTGGCAAATGTATACTTTTCAGAGGCGATATTCCCTTTGAGGATTAAGAGACGACCCTCAGAGTCCATATGGTGGCCCGAACAAACAAATGGTAGGTCTCGGTGTATGAGTATCGATACTCCCTTGGAAGCGGAGGTGGGATGTGGGTTATGGAAACATTGTGTATACTGGGTTTTAGGAAAGTTGGGAATATGAGCTCCCTTAAAATGTGTTTCCTGCAGAAATACCAGTCTAGCTTGGGACCTTCTGAGAAATAGCAGAATATGCTTCCTCTTCTGCGGGGAATTAAGTCCTTTGACATTGTAGGAAATGCAGTTCAGCTCAGCCATCTCTTTAAGAGCCAGAGAGGGTAGAGAAAAGATAAAGAAGAAATGAGGAAAGATCAAGAGAGGGGGTGATACCAAGTGTTGAGGGCAAAAAGAAAGGAAAAGGAGTGATAGAGTACAGATGAACAGATGAAGAGGAAAGACTCTGAACAAGGAAACGAAGAAGAGTAAGAAGGAGGGATATACAGGTCGAGCCCGGAAAATCCCAAGAGACTTCAGTGGAGGTACAGGTAAGAGAGAAACAAAGAAAAGTCAGCAGTACGCCTTCACCAATCAACCAAAGCTACAGAACAATCTCTCTACGTCTATGTAATGGTGAGAGATCTCAAACAACCACAATAGGGCGGTGAACTAAAGTAACAAGGTAAAATATCCCTGATCGGAACGGAAATGCCGTTCGCCTAATTGAGGGAAGAAAAGAACCCAGGGTCAAAAAGAGGAACCTGAAGGAGTGAAACCCATACAAACGTTCCAATACACCGCTGCAGATAGCCTGGCTGATGGGTGACAAAGACAGATCACAGCTAGAGAACTTCACAATTCAAGAAGCATGCATCAAGAACACACATGAAATCGCTGTAGCCGTGATCGCAAGCAAAGAACGGGGTCGCTGATATGTCATCTCGACTCACAACATAGTCAAGGGGAAGAACTTAAGAGAAGAATGGAGAGGAAAAAAGAATCAGGGGGAAAAGAAGGGACAGGAACCCAACATAAGCATCTCATCCACAGCTAGAGAACGCGACCGCACACCGGAGCACAAGCGAGTACATGGCATCCTCTCACGAAACACCTTAAAAAGCAGCATGAGAGACAGAGGTCCAATCTACGTCCAGTCTAGATCGTTATACAAGTAGGGATCGACGGGTAAGAGAAAGGAAAAAGTGGAAATTGAGAAGTAAACGATACAGTGGTAAAAGAGGAGAGGAGCATGAAGGGTAGGAAGGAGTGAGGAGAGAGAAAAAAAACAAAAAAAAAACAAGAGAGGCCAAACAATGAAGAGAGGGAGAAAGAAGAGAGAAAGAGAAACAGGAGGGAAAGGGGGGGGGGGGAGAGGGAAACGAAAAGGGAGAGGGGGCAGAAAGGGGGAGGGAGGGAGAGAGAGAGGGGAGAAGGAGGAATTAAGAAGGCCCAAGACAAAGAAAGAGGGAGAAGCGCGAAAGTCAGAAGGAAGAAAGAGAATGGGAGAGAAAGAGAGTGAGAGGGAAAGGGGAGAAAATAAGCAATGAAGAAAGCGATAAACCAATAAGGGCGGAAAAGAGGGAAGACAAATAAGGGGAAGGAAACGAGGCAGTAGGCGAGCAAGAAGAAAGGGTAGGTTAATGACAGACACGGGGGAGATGGGGGAGTAGGGAAGGAGGGGGGGGACAAAGAGACAGACACAAGGGGGGAAAAGGACAAAGAAGCAGGTAAAAAGAGATGAAGTGAGAAAGAGATGGACCAGGGCATGAGCTTGAGAGACCTTACTCTGCAGGTGTTGAGATGAAGAGGTCTACGGTCTCGATGGGTACACAGCAGCAGGTCTTTCCTTCATGGGTGTGAAGTGAGGAGAAAGAACTCCAGAATGGCGAAGAAGTGCTTTCTTAGCTTTCGGAGTACCCTGTCGGCGTATATGTCTGATAGGGTCCGTCGGGCGCGGGAGCTGAGGTGGGACCTGGATGGGGTCCTCTTGCACTGGGAGCCACGAAGGGAGATCAATTGGAGGAATGTCCAGGACCTCCCATAGTGGGTCCAAGTCTTGTGGAGAGTGTATCGCATAGCGGCGGCCCCCCTTCAATATCGAGAGACCGAAGGGGAAAAGCCAAGCATACCGTATCCCCATTGATTTCAGCTGATCTAAAAGCGGCTTAAGTACTCGCCTCTTTTGCAGGGTGGAAGGGGCCAGGTCTTGGTACAAACGTAGGGTATGGCCCTCAAATGCGAGATCTGGCTTGTCCCGGGCAGCATTGAGCACAAGTGAGGTATGTGCAGATGACAGTAGAGCACACACTATATCTCGTGGTGGCTCATCAGGATTGGGCTTAGGCCGCACTGCCCTATGAGCACGCTCTATGGATATCTCAGCCGCAGCATCAGCACCTAATAGCTGAGAGAAGATCTTTGCAGCCACAGTCTGTAAGTGTTCCGGCAGGTAGGTTTCGGGGAGCCCTCTGATACGAAGATTTCGACGGCGATTCCTGTTTTCCAGGTCCTCCAACGCCAGATAAGCATTATTTAGATGGGCAGTATGAGCATCTAGACGTTCCGACACACAGGAAGCCGTCTGCACCAGATCACTATGTCCGGCCTCCACAGCGTCCACTCGCTTTGTAATCGCATCAAAGTCCGCTCGCAGGGCTGCAAGCTCCGTGGACACCGGTGCCAGTGCCTGGGTAAGTACCCGCTTTAAGTATCCCTTGGAGATAGGTGCCGGGTCGTCATCTTGGGCAGAGTCCTCCCCGTCAGTGTCCTGGTATGAGTCTTCCCGCTTCCTGCCCGTCTCGGGCGCCATCTTTCTCTGTCAGGCCGGAGAGCACGCGGCATTCTTTTTAAGGAATTTCTGCAGGCTTGCTTGTTGAGATTGGGAAGATTTGTGGTCCTGGGACTCCCTGGACCTTTCTCCCCCGACTTTGACCATGGTTCGGCTAGTAAAAGCTGGTAATAGGCGATTTGGCTATTTCCTGAGACGGAGCTCTGAAATCAAGCTGCCATCTCACAACTCGGTCAGGCCACGCCCCTACATGGCCCATTTTTAGCGACATGTGCTACCTTTGTCCGACAAAACAGACATATATAGAGGCATGTGAACAGACTCATAGACATTCATGAGTTACATGATGATCACATGAAAGCCATGTCCAAAACAACTGTCACATGAATGTTATTCATAACTATGAGAATAAGTCCTGACTGTGGACGTTAGTCTGTGAAAAACAGCAAGGCCGTGAAAATAAGGAATAACATCAAACTCCTGTAAGTTCTTGCACAGTAATATAACTTAGAATCAGTACAGGATAAATAATGTATGTACACAGTGACTGCACCAGCAGAATAGTGAGCGCAGCTCTGGAGTATAATACAGGATAAGTAATGTAATGTATGTACACAGTGACTGCACCAGCAGAATAATGAGCGCAGCTCTGGAGTATAATACAGGATGTAACTCAGGATCAGTACGGGATAAGTAATGTAATGTATGTACAGAGTGACTGCACCAGCAGAATAGTGAGCGCAGCTCTGGAGTATAATACAGGATGTAACTCAGGATCAGTACGGAATAAGTAATGTAATGTATGTACAAAGTGACTGTACCAGCAGAATAGTGAGCGCAGCTCTGGAGTATAATACAGGATAAGTAATGTAATGTATGTACACAGTGACTGCACCATCAGAATAGTGAGCGCAGCTCTGGAGTATAATACAGGATAAGTAATGTAATGTATGTACACAGTGACTGCACCAGCAGAATAGTGAGCGTAGCTCTGGAGTATAATACAGGATGTAACTCAGGATCAGTACAGGATAAATAATGTAATGTATGTACACAGTGACTGCACCAGCAGAATAATGAGCGCAGCTCTGGAGTATAATACGGATGTAACTCAGGACCAGTACAGGATAAGTAATGTAATGTATGTACACAGTGACTGTACCAGCAGAATAGTGAGCGCAGCTCTGGAGTATAATACGGATGTAACTCAGGACCAGTACAGGATAAGTAATGTAATGTATGTACACAGTGACTGCACCAGCAGAATAGTGAGCGCAGCTCTGACGTATAATACAGGATAAGTAATGTAATGTATGTACACAGTGACTGCACCAGCAGAATAGTGAGCGCAGCTCTGGAGTATAATACAGGATGTAACTCAGGATCAGTACAGGATAAGTAATGTATGTACACAGTGACTGCACCAGCAGAATAGTGAGCACAGCTCTGGAGTATAATAGGGGATATAACTCAGGATCGGTACGGGATAAGTAATGTAATGTATGTACACAGTGACTGCACCAGCAGAATAGTGAGTGCAGCTCTAGAGTATAATACAGGATATAACTCAGGATCGGTACGGGATAAGTAATGTAATGTATGTACACAGTGACTGTACCAGCAGAATAGTGAGTGCAGCTCTGGAGTATAATACAGGATAAGTAATGTAATGTATGTACACAGTGACTGCACCAGCAGAATAGTGAGCTTAGCTCTGGAGTATAATACAGGATAAGCAATGTAATGTATGTACACAGTGACTGTACCAGCAGAATAGTGAGCGCAGCTCTGGAGTATAATACAGGATGTAACTCAGGACCAGTACAGGATAAGTAATGTAATGTATGTACACAGTGACTGCACCAGCAGAATAGTGAGCACAGCTCTGGAGTATAATACAGAATAAGTAATGTAATGTATGTACACAGTGACTGTACCAGCAGAATAGTGAGCGCAGCTCTGGAGTATAATACAGGATGTAACTCAGGACCAGTACAGGATAAGTAATGTAATGTATGTACACAGTGACTGCACCAGCAGAACAGTGAGCACAGCTCTGGAGTATAATACAGAATAAGCAATGTAATGTATGTACACAGTGACTGCACCAGCAGAATAGTGAGCACAGCTCTGGAGTATAATACAGGATAAGTAATGTAATGTATGTACACAGTGACTGTACCAGCAGAATAGTGAGCACAGCTCTGGAGTATAATACAGAATAAGTAATGTAATGTATGTACACAGTGACTGTACCAGCAGAATAGTGAGCGCAGCTCTGGAGTATAATACAGGATGTAACTCAGGATCGGTACGGCATAAGTAATGTAATGTATGTACAAAGTGACTCTACCAGCAGAATAGTGAGCGCAGCTCTGGAGTATAATACAGGATAAGTAATGTAATGTATGTACACAGTGACTGTACCAGCAGAATAGTGAGTGCAGCTCTGGAGTATAATACAGGATGTAACTCAGGATCGGTACGGGATAAGTAATGTAATGTATGTACAAAGTGACTGTACCAGCAGAATAGTGAGCGCAGCTCTGGAGTATAATACAGGATAAGTAATGTAATGTACGTACACAGTGACTGCACCAGCAGAATAGTGAGTGCAGCTCTGAAGTATAATACAGGATAAGTAATGTAATGTATGTACACAGTGACTGTACCAGCAGAATAGTGAGCGCAGCTCTGTAGTATAATACAGGATAAGTAATGTAATGTATGTACACAGTGATTGCACCAGCAGAATAGTGAGCGCAGCTCTGGAGTATAATACAGGATAAGTAATGTAATGTATGTACACAGTGACTGTACCAGCAGAATAGTGAGCGCAGCGCTGGAGTATAATACAGGATGTAACTCAGGATCAGTACAGGATAAGTAATGTATGTACACAGTGACTGCACCAGCAGAATAGTGAGCATAGCTCTGGAGTATAATACAAGATAAGTAATGTAATGTATGTACACAGTGACTGCACCAGCAGAATAGTGAGCGCAGCTCTGGCGTATAATACAGGATAAGTAATGTAATGTATGTACACAGTGACTGCACCAGCAGAATAGTGAGTGCAGCTCTGGAGTATAATACAGGATGCAACTCAGGATCAGTACAGGATAAGTAATGTAATGTATGTACACAGTGACTGAACAAGCAGAATAGTGAGCGCAGCTCTGGAGTATAATACAGGATGTAACTCAGGATCAGTACAGGATAAGTAATGTAATGTATGTACAAAGTGACTGTACCAGCAGAATAGTGAGCGCAGCTCTGGAGTATAATACAGGATAAGTAATGTAATGTATGTACACAGTGACTGCACCAGCAGAATAGTGAGTGCAGCTCTGGAGTATAATACAGGATGTAACTCAGGATCAGTACAGGATAAGTAATGTAATGTATGTACACAGTGACTGTACCAGCAGAATAGTGAGCGCAGCTCTGGAGTATAATACAGGATGTAACTCAGGACCAGTACAGGATAAGTAATGTAATATATGTACACAGTGACTGCACCAGCAGAATAGTGAGCACAGCTCTGGAGTATAATACAGAATAAGTAATGTAATGTATGTACACAGTGACTGTACCAGCAGAATAGTGAGCGCAGCTCTGGAGTATAATACAGGATGTAACTCAGGACCAGTACAGGATAAGTAATGTAATATATGTACACAGTGACTGCACCAGCAGAATAGTGAGCATAGCTCTGGAGTATAATACAGAATAAGTAATGTAATGTATGTACAAAGTGACTCTACCAGCAGAATAGTGAGCGCAGCTCTGGAGTATAATACAGGATAAGTAATGTAATGTATGTACACAGTGACTGTACCAGCAGAATAGTGAGTGCAGCTCTGGAGTATAATACAGGATGTAACTCAGGATCGGTACGGGATAAGTAATGTAATGTATGTACAAAGTGACTGTACCAGCAGAATAGTGAGCGCAGCTCTGGAGCATAATACAGGATAAGTAATGTAATGTATGTACACAGTGACTGCACCAGCAGAATAGTGAGTGCAGCTCTGGAGTATAATACAGGATGTAACTCAGGATCAGTACAGGATAAGTAATGTATGTACACAGTGACTGCACCAGCAGAATAGTGAGCACAGCTCTGGAGTATAATACAGATTAAGTAATGTAATCTATGTACACAGTGACTGTACCAGCAGAATAGTGAGCGCAGCGCTGGAGTATAATACAGGATGTAACTCAGGATCAGTACAGGATAAGTCATGTATGTACACAGTGACTGCACCAGCAGAATAGTGAGCATAGCTCTGGAGTATAATACAAGATAAGTAATGTAATGTATGTACACAGTGACTGCACCAGCAGAATAGTGAGCGCAGCTCTGGCGTATAATACAGGATAAGTAATGTAATGTATGTACACAGTGACTGCACCAGCAGAATAGTGAGTGCAGCTCTGGAGTATAATACAGGATGTAACTCAGGATCAGTACAGGATAAGTAATGTAATGTATGTACACAGTGACTGAACAAGCAGAATAGTGAGCGCAGCTCTGGAGTGTGATACAGGATGTAACTCAGGATCAGTACAGGATAAGTAATGTAATGTATGTACATAGTGACTGTACCAGCAGAATAGTGAGCACAGCTCTGGAGTATAATACAGGATAAGTAATGTAATGTATATACACAGTGACTGTACCAACAGAATAGTGAGTGCAGCTTTGGAGTATAATACAGGATTTAACTCAGGATCAGTACAGGATAAGTAATGTAATGTATGTACACAGTAAATGCACCAGCAGAATAGTGAGCACAGCTCTGGAGTATAATACAGGATGTAACTCAGGACCAGTACAGGATAAGTAATGTAATGTATGTACACAGTGACTGTACCAGCAGAATAGTGAGCACAGCTCTGGAGTATAATACAGGATAAGTAATGTAATGTATGTACACAGTGACTGCACCAGCAGAATAGTGAGCACAGCTCTGGAGTATAATACAGAATAAGTAATGTAATGTATGTACACAGTGACTGTACCAGCAGAATAGTGAGCGCAGCTCTGGAGTATAATACAGGATGTAACTCAGGATCGGTACGGGATAAGTAATGTAATTTATGTACAAAGTGACTCTACCAGCAGAATAGTGAGCGCAGCTCTGGAGTATAATACAGGATAAGTAATGTAATGTATGTACACAGTGACTGTACCAGCAGAATAGTGAGCGCAGCTCTGGAGTATTATACAGGATGTAACTCAGGATCGGTACGGGATAAGTAATGTAATGTATGTACAAAGTGACTGTACCAGCAGAATATTGAGCGCAGCTCTGGAGTATAATACAGGATAAGTAATGTAATGTACGTACACAGTGACTGCACCAGCAGAATAGTGAGTGCAGCTCTGGAGTATAATACAGGATGTAATTCAGGATCAGTACAGGATAAGTAATGTATGTACACAGTGACTGCACCAGCAGAATAGTGAGCACAGCTCTGGAGTATAATTCAGAATAAGTAATGTAATGTATGTACACAGTGACTGTACCAGCAGAATAGTGAGCGCAGCGCTGGAGTATAATACAGGATAAGTAATGTAATGTATGTACACAGTGACTGCACCAGCAGAATAGTGAGCATAGCTCTGGAGTATAATACAAGATAAGTAATGTAATGTATGTACACAATGACTGCACCAGCAGAATAGTGAGCGCAGCTCTGGCGTATAATACAGGATAAGTAATGTAATGTATGTACACAGTGACTGCACCAGCAGAATAGTGAGTGCAGCTCTGGAGTATAATACAGGATGCAACTCAGGATCAGTACAGGATAAGTAATGTAATGTATGTACAAAGTGACTGTACCAGCAGAATAGTGAGCGCAGCTCTGGAGTATAATACAGGATAAGTAATGTAATGTATGTACACAGTGACTGCACCAGCAGAATAGTGAGTGCAGCTCTGGAGTATAATACAGGATGTAACTCAGGATCAGTACAGGATAAGTAATGTAATGTATGTACACAGTGACTGCACCAGCAGAATAGTGAGTGCAGCTCTGGAGTATAATACAGGATGTAACTCAGGATCAGTACAGGATAAGTAATGTAATGTATGTACACAGTGACTGCACCAGCAGAATAGTGAGCACAGCTCTGGAGTATAATACAGAATAAGTAATGTAATGTATGTACACAGTGACTGCACCAGCAGAATAGTGAGCACAGCTCTGGAGTATAATACAGAATAAGTAATGTAATGTATGTACACAGTGACTGCACCAGCAGAATAGTGAGCGCAGCTCTGGAGTATAGTACAGGATGTAACTCAGGACCAGTACAGATTAAGTAATGTAATGTATGTACACAGTGACTGCACCAGCAGAATAGTGAGCACAGCTCTGGAGTATAGTACAGGATGTAACTCAGGACCAGTACAGGATAAGTAATGTAATGTATGTACACAGTGACTGTACCAACAGAATAGTGAGCACAGCTCTGGAGTATAATACAGAATAAGTAATGTAATGTATGTACACAGTGACTGTACCAGCAGAATAGTGAGCGCAGCTCTGGAGTATAATACAGGATGTAACTCAGGATCGGTACGGGATAAGTAATGTAATGTATGTACAAAGTGACTGTACCAGCAGAATATTGAGCGCAGCTCTGGAGTATAATACAGGATAAGTAATGTAATGTACGTACACAGTGACTGCACCAGCAGAATAGTGAGTGCAGCTCTGGAGTATAATACAGGATGTAACTCAGGATCAGTACAGGATAAGTAATGTATGTACACAGTGACTGCACCAGCAGAATAGTGAGCACAGCTCTGGAGTATAATTCAGAATAAGTAATGTAATGTATGTACACAGTGACTGTACCAGCAGAATAGTGAGCGCAGCGCTGGAGTATAATACAGGATAAGTAATGTAATGTATGTACACAGTGACTGCACCAGCAGAATAGTGAGCATAGCTCTGGAGTATAATACAAGATAAGTAATGTAATGTATGTACACAATGACTGCACCAGCAGAATAGTGAGCGCAGCTCTGGCGTATAATACAGGATAAGTAATGTAATGTATGTACACAGTGACTGCACCAGCAGAATAGTGAGTGCAGCTCTGGAGTATAATACAGGATGCAACTCAGGATCAGTACAGGATAAGTAATGTAATGTATGTACAAAGTGACTGTACCAGCAGAATAGTGAGCGCAGCTCTGGAGTATAATACAGGATAAGTAATGTAATGTATGTACACAGTGACTGCACCAGCAGAATAGTGAGTGCAGCTCTGGAGTATAATACAGGATGTAACTCAGGATCAGTACAGGATAAGTAATGTAATGTATGTACACAGTGACTGCACCAGCAGAATAGTGAGTGCAGCTCTGGAGTATAATACAGGATGCAACTCAGGATCAGTACAGGATAAGTAATGTAATGTATGTACAAAGTGACTGTACCAGCAGAATAGTGAGCGCAGCTCTGGAGTATAATACAGGATAAGTAATGTAATGTATGTACACAGTGACTGCACCAGCAGAATAGTGAGTGCAGCTCTGGAGTATAATACAGGATGTAACTCAGGATCAGTACAGGATAAGTAATGTAATGTATGTACACAGTGACTGCACCAGCAGAATAGTGAGCACAGCTCTGGAGTATAATACAGAATAAGTAATGTAATGTATGTACACAGTGACTGCACCAGCAGAATAGTGAGCACAGCTCTGGAGTATAATACAGAATAAGTAATGTAATGTATGTACACAGTGACTGCACCAGCAGAATAGTGAGCGCAGCTCTGGAGTATAGTACAGGATGTAACTCAGGACCAGTACAGATTAAGTAATGTAATGTATGTACACAGTGACTGCACCAGCAGAATAGTGAGCACAGCTCTGGAGTATAATACAGAATAAGTAATGTAATGTATGTACACAGTGACTGCACCAGCAGAATAGTGAGCACAGCTCTGGAGTATAATACAGAATAAGTAATGTAATGTATGTACACAGTGACTGCACCAGCAGAATAGTGAGCGCAGCTCTGGAGTATAGTACAGGATGTAACTCAGGACCAGTACAGATTAAGTAATGTAATGTATGTACACAGTGACTGCACCAGCAGAATAGTGAGCACAGCTCTGGAGTATAATACAGAATAAGTATTGTAATGTATTGTAAATGCGGGACCTTCAGAGAAGGTAAGTTGCTAGGTCAATCACACGGAGGCAAGGATATCAGCTCTCAGTTGTAGTCAGTTTATTGGGGGCAGTTCACACAGTCCACAGAATGTAAATCAAAAACAGCTTTCTTCAGCAAAAGGATAACACAAATGAGCTTTCTTCAGCAGGGTACAAAAATGAAACAACAAAACAGTCCTTACTTCAGGATGTAAAGAAGGTAAGTCCTCAGGCTTTCCTCACCCACACACAAGGTGAATTTTAAGGTTTTATCCTCCAGACACACACAGGGCAGTGTGTACACCAGGTTTCTCCTCCAAGAGACGACCACACACCCCTCCCATGGGCAACCTCAGTGCTTTAATAGCTGACCACTTGGATCAGCCAGAAAACCAGGACTGGAGTATCGGCGTGAGTTACTACAATACCTGAATCCTGGTCCCATACTCCAGCCAGTTACCTTGTAGATACCAGCCACCTCAGTGGAATGTACCTGCCCTCTACCACTTTACCATCTGCCTGTTTACAGTATGTACACAGTGACTGTACCAGCAGAATAGTGAGCGCAGCTCTGAAGTATAATACAGGATGTAACTCAGGATCAGTACAGGATAAGTAATGTATGTACACAGTGACTGCACCAGCAGAATAGTGAGCACAGCTCTGGAGTATAATACAAGATAAGTAATGTAATGTATGTACACAGTGACTGCACCAGCAGAATAGTGAGCGCAGCTCTGGCATATAATACAGGCTAAGTAATGTAATGTATGTACACAGTGACTGCACCAGCAGAATAGTGAGTGCAGCTCTGGAGTATAATACAGGATATAACTTAGGATCAGCACGGGATAAGTAATGTAATGTATGTACACAGTGATTGAACAAGCAGAATAGTGAGCGCAGCTCTGGAGTGTAATACAGGAGGTAACTCAGGATCAGTACAGGATAAGTAATGTAATGTATGTACACAGTGACTGTACCAACAGAATAGTGAATTCAGCTCTGGAGTATAATACAGGATGTAACTCAGGATCGGTACGGGATAAGTAATGTAATGTATGTACACAGTGACTGTACCAGCAGAATAGTGAGCGCAGCTCTGGAGTATAATACAGAATGTAACTCAGGATCGGTACGGGATAAGTAATGTAATGTATGTACAAAGTGACTGTACCAGCAGAATAGTGAGCGCAGCTCTGGAGTATAATACAAGATGTAACTCAGGATCAGTACAGGATAAGTAATGTATGTACACAGTGACTGTACCAGCAGAATAGTGAGCGCAGCTCTGGAGTATAATACAGGATAAGTAATGTAATGTATGTACACAGTGACTGCACCAGCAGAATAGTGAGCGCAGCTCTGGAGTATAATACAGGATAAGTAATGTAATGTATGTACACAGTGACTGCACCAGCAGAATAGTGAGCGCAGCTCTGGAGTATAATACAGGATGTAACTCAGGATCAGTACAGGATAAGTAATGTAATGTATGTACACAGTGACTGAACAAGCAGAATAGTGAGCGCAGCTCTGGAGTGTATTACAGGATGTAACTCAGGATCAGTACAGGATAGGTAATGTAATGTATGTACACAGTGACTGTACCAACAGAATAGTGAGTGCAGCTCTGGAGTATAATACAGGATGTAACTCAGGATCGGTACGGGATAAGTAATGTAATGTATGTACAAAGTGACTGTACCAGCAGAATAGTGAGCGCAGCTCTGGAGTATAATACAGAATAAGTAATGTAATGTATGTACACAGTGACTGTACCAGCAGAATAGTGAGCGCAGCTCTGGAGTATAATACAGGATGTAACTCAGGATCAGTACAGGATAAGTAATGTATGTACACAGTGACTGCACCAGCAGAATAGTGAGCACAGCTCTGGAGTTTAATACAAGATAAGTAATGTAATGTATGTACACAGTGACTGCACCAGCAGAATAGTGAGAGCAGCTCTGGCGTATAATACAGGATAAGTAATGTAATGTATGTACACAGTGACTGCACCAGCAGAATAGTGAGCGCAGCTCTGGCGTATAATACAGGATAAGTAATGTAATGTATGTACACAGTGACTGTACCAGCAGAATAGTGAGCGCAGCTCTGGAGTATAATACAGGATGTAACTCAGGATCATTACAGGATAAGTAATGTAATGTATGTACACAGTGACTGTACCAACAGAATAGTGAGTGCAGCTCTGGAGTATAATACAGGATAAGTAATGTAATGTATGTACACAGTGACTGTACCAACAGAATAGTGAGTGCAGCTCTGGAGTATAATACAGGATGTAACTCAGGATCGGTACAGGATAAGTAATGTAATGTATGTACACAGTGACTGTACCAGCAGAATAGTGAGCGCAGCTCTGGAGTATAAGGACTCGTTCACACGGTGTAACGTGCCGCGTGATGTGGCACGTGTACGCCGCGGGCCCCTTTGTGTGCCGTACACGCTCCCATTGATTTCAATGGGAGCGGGGATCGTATGCGCCGCGCTAGTTTGAATAAATGCATGGCCGCAAACTAGCACGGCGCATATGATCCCCGCTCCCATTGAAATCAATGGGAGCGTGTATGGCACGCAAAGGGTCCCGCGGCGTACAGGTGCCACATCACGTGGCATGTTACACCGTGTGAACAAGCCCTAATACAGGATGTAATTGCATAGTATATTTGCAGAATATGATAGACTCAGGATCAGTAGAAGATAAATTATGTAATTTATTTATAACACGGTTAAATTGGATAATATGTTTCCATTTACTTGGTTGTACCAGGCAGTTTGCTTTGCTATTGCATCTGCTATGCATATTGGGATGTGTGCCAGCTCAGAGTCTATGTGAGCTTTCTCTGTATTTACAATGCAAATTTTTTCAATAAATATAGAGTTCAATAAATTATAGCAGTTTTTACTGAACCTTCAGTAAATTCTCAAAGGATCCTCACAAGCACAAGAGATGGCTGATACTACAGAGGGAGACTCTACTGCCCTGTATCTGGGTCTCCTGCTCCCAGCACTGATAGCTCTCATAGCCGGACTGGTGATACATTCATTTATTATAGGGGTCAATGTCACCGACTGGTGGAAAGGAAGATCAGTGACTCCTGTTGACCACATTGTAACTTCTCTTGGGATTTCAAGGATGTGCATTCAATGTGCTGATATTCTGTATTTATTTGAGGATTTACTCTCCCTCCTAAACGTTTCTGCAGTAACTCTGGCCTTTCTGAATGCAGTTTATTCTTTCTTTGTCTATGCCAATATCTGGCTGACATCTCTGCTCTCCATTGTCTTGTGTCTGAAGATCTCCAACCTCCACAGCAGACTGTTCCTGTATCTGAGGAGGATGATATTACACAGGACTCTTCATCTCATTGCAGTCTCAGCCATTTTCTCAGCTTTTAATACTTTGGTGCCCTTGTTGTTGGCTTTTTATAAGATCACTAATAGTGGAACATACAATTCAACCATGAATAATATACACACATATTGCAGCTATAGTAATTTTATATACAGTTATACTACAGGATCCTTCTTCCCATTACTTTTCTATTCCATCTCCTCCGTCCTCCTCTTCACCTCTCTGTACCATCACACAACAAGGATGAAGATGAGCAGTAACTTATCCATCAATCTGGAGACATATTACTCAGTCATGAGATTTGTGTTCTTCACTTTCATATATAACACTATATACTTCATTGGTCAGTCTTTTTGGTTTTCTATTACTATTTGTACTGTATAGGCCATCAATGGCTCTATATTATTGTGGACTTCCTACCAGCTCTCCATTCCTCCTACCTGATCTACAGAACGACCAAGCTCAGGGATCAGATGTCCAAGGTTCTTCACAATGTGATTTATTTCTTATTCCATAGGAAAGATACAGAAACCAGAGAGAACATAGAGATGGCAGCTCAGTGAGGTAAATACATAGTGTAGGATTGGCATCGATGTACGATTATGGGTCTAGGACTTGCACCTCTATATCCAGGAGTACAAATGCAATAAAGCCTAACATTACACTTAACACGTTAAGCTACACTTTGGCTTTTTACAGGGACTTTAGTTGTAATAAGTTATCAATACTACACTAAACAGTGTGTGATACATATGGCTGTGATTGGTACTACAGCTTAGATCAGTAGTGGGACGAGGCTATATGGTTGGTAGAGATGAGCGAACAGTGTTCTATCGAACTCATGTTCGATCGGATATTAGGCTGTTCGGCATGTTCGAATCGAATCGAACACCGCGTGGTAAAGTGCGCCATTACTCGATGGGACAGGAACTACGACACCGGTGACGTTGAAAAAAGTAGGCAAAACCCATTGGCTGCCGAAAACATGTGACCTCTAATTTAAAAGAACAGCGCCGCCCAGCTTCGCGTCATTCTGAGCTTGCAATTCACCGAGGACGGAGGTTTCCGTCCAGTTAGCTAGGGATTAGATTCTGGGTAGGTAGGGACAGGCTAGGATAGGAAGGAGAAGACAACCAACAGCTCTTGTAAGAGCTAAATTCCAGGGAGAAGCTTGTCAGTGTAACGTGGCACTGACGGGCTCAATCGCCGCAACCCAGCTTTCCCAGGATCCTGAATGGAATACACTGTCAGTGTATTCCCGTATACCCGATATATACCCCGATACCCGTTCCAACGGTGTGCCCCCCCACCTTCACCCCAGAAATACCCTGCAAGTCCCCTAGCAATAGAATTGGGGCTATATACACCCACAATTTTTACTACTGGTATACAGTGCCATTGTCTGACTGGGAATTCAAAGAATATATTGGGAATACAAATACCCTCATTTCTTGCTACTGCCATATAGTGCCAGTTTCTGACTGGTAATTCAAAGAATATATTGGGGTTACGTGCACCCACAATTTTTACTACTGGTATACAGTGCCATTGTCTGACTGGGAATTCAAAGAATATATTGGGGTTATAAATACCCTCATTTCTTGCTACTGCCATATAGTGCCAGTTTCTGACTGGTAATTCAAAGAATATATTGGGGTTACGTGCACCCACAATTTTTACTACTGGTATACAGTGCCATTGTCTGACTGGGAATTCAAAGAGTATATTGGGAATACAAATACCCTCATTTCTTGCTACTGCCATATAGTGCCAGTTTCTGACTGGGAATTCAAAGAATATATTGGGGTTACGTGCACCCACAATTTTTACTACTGGTATACAGTGCCATTGTCTGACTGGGAATTCAAAGAATATATTGGGGTTATAAATACCCTCATTTCTTGCTACTGCCATATAGTGCCAGTGTCTGACTGGGAATTCAAAGAATATATTGGGGTTACGTGCACCCACAATTTTTACTACTGGTATACAGTGCCATTGTCTGACTGGGAATTCAAAGAATATATTGGGGTTATAAATACCCTCATTTCTTGCTACTGCCATATAGTGCCAGTTTCTGACTGGTAATTCAAAGAATATATTGGGGTTACGTGCACCCACAATTTTTACTACTGGTATACAGTGCCATTGTCTGACTGGGAATTCAAAGAATATATTGGGAATACAAATACCCTCATTTCTTGCTACTGCCATATAGTGCCAGTTTCTGACTGGGAATTCAAAGAATATATTGGGGTTACGTGCACCCACAATTTTTACTACTGGTATACAGTGCCATTGTCTGACTGGGAATTCAAAGAATATATTGGGAATACAAATACCCTCATTTCTTGCTACTGCCATATAGTGCCAGTGTCTGACTGGGAATTCAAAGAATATATTGGGGTTACGTGCACCCACAATTTTTACTACTGGTATACAGTGCCATTGTCTGACTGGGAATTCAAAGAATATATTGGGGTTATAAATACCCTCATTTCTTGCTACTGCCATATAGTGCCAGTTTCTGACTGGTAATTCAAAGAATATATTGGGGTTACGTGCACCCACAATTTTTACTACTGGTATACAGTGCCATTGTCTGACTGGGAATTCAAAGAGTATATTGGGAATACAAATACCCTCATTTCTTGCTACTGCCATATAGTGCCAGTTTCTGACTGGGAATTCAAAGAATATATTGGGGTTACGTGCACCCACAATTTTTACTACTGGTATACAGTGCCATTGTCTGACTGGGAATTCAAAGAATATATTGGGGTTATAAATACCCTCATTTCTTGCTACTGCCATATAGTGCCAGTTTCTGACTGGTAATTCAAAGAATATATTGGGGTTACGTGCACCCACAATTTTTACTACTGGTATACAGTGCCATTGTCTGACTGGGAATTCAAAGAGTATATTGGGAATACAAATACCCTCATTTCTTGCTACTGCCATATAGTGCCAGTGTCTGACTGGGAATTCAAAGAATATATTGGGGTTACGTGCACCCACAATTTTTACTACTGGTATACAGTGCCAATTTCTAACTAGGAATTCAAAATGCGCAAGGCTCCCGGAAAGGGACGTGGACGAGGCCGTGGGCGAGGTCGGGGGAATGGTTCTGGGGAGCAAGGTAGCAGTGAAGCCACAGGGCGTCCCGTGCCTACTCCTGTGGGGCAGCAAGCATTGCGCCACTCCACAGTGCCAGGGTTGCTTGCCACATTAACTAAACTGCAGGGTACAAACCTTAGTAGGCCCGAGAACCAGGAACAGGTCTTGCAATGGCTGTCAGAGAACGCTTACAGCACATTGTCCAGCAGCCAGTCAGACTCTGCCTCCTCTCCTCCTATTACCCAACAGTCTTGTCTTCCTTCCTCCCAAAATTCCGAAGCTTTACAGAACAATAACCCAAACTGTCCCTGCTCCCCAGAGCTGTTCTCCGCTCCTTTCATTGTCCCTCAACCTGCCTCTCCACGTCACGATTCCACGAACCTAACAGAGGAGCATCTGTGTCCAGATGCTCAAACACTAGAGTCTCCTCCATCTCCGTTCGATTTGGTGGTGGATGACCAGCAACCCACCCTCATCGACGATGATGTGACGCAGTTGCCGTCAGGGCATCCAGTTGACTGGCGCATTGTGCGGGAGGAGGAGATGAGACAGGAGTTGGAAGAGGAAGTGGTGGATGATGAGGACACTGACCCGACCTGGACAGGGGGGATGTCAAGCGGGGAAAGTAGTGTGGATGTTGAGGCAGGTGCAGCACCAAAAAGGGTAGCTAGAGGCAGAGGCAGAGGTCAGCAGCTTAGGCGAAGCCAGGCCACACCCGGAATCTCCCAAGATGTTCCAGTTCGTACCCAGCCCCGAAAAACTCCCACCTCGAGGGCACGTTTCTCGAAGGTGTGGAGTTTTTTCAAGGAATGCGCCGAGGACAGATATAGTGTTGTCTGCACAATTTGCCTCTCGAAATTGATTAGGGGCTCTGAGAAGAGCAACCTGTCCACCACTTCAATGCGCCGTCATTTGGAATCCAAGCACTGGAATCAGTGGCAGGCAGCAACGGCAGGACAAAGGCCGCCTGCCGTTCACGCCACTGCCACTGCCTCTGCCTCTGCCTCTGCCACTGCCACTGCTGACTGTGCTGGCGATGCACTCCAGAGGACGAGCCAGGACACCACTTCATCTGCCTCCGCCACTTTGTTGACTTCTACCTCATCCTCCCCTGGTCCTGTCTTATCTCCTTCTCCTGCACCATCAAAGGCACCATCAGGCGTTTCTTTACAACAACCCACCATCTCTCAGACATTGGAGCGGCGGCAGAAATACACTGCTAACCACCCACACGCGCAAGCCTTGAACGCCAACATCGCTAAACTGCTGGCCCAGGAGATGTTGGCGTTCCGGCTTGTTGAAACTCCCGCCTTCCTGGACCTGATGGCAACTGCGGCACCTCGCTATGCCGTCCCTAGCCGTCACTACTTCTCCCGGTGTGCCGTCCCCGCCTTGCACCAGCACGTGTCACTCAACATCAGGCGGGCCCTTAGTTCCGCGCTTTGCACAAAGGTCCACTTGACCACCGACGCGTGGACAAGTGCATGCGGACAGGGACGCTACATTTCACTGACGGCACACTGGGTAAATGTAGTTGAGGCTGGGACTGCTTCCCAAACTGGCCCGGTGTACCTCGTCTCCCCGCCTAACATTCCTGGCAGGGACACGAGAAGAACACCCCCCTCCTCCTCCTCCTCTACCGCCTCCTCCTCCGCCACCGCCTCCTCCTCCGCCACCGCCTCCTCCTCCGCTGTTAGATTGACCCCAGCTACGAGTTGGAAACGTTGCAGCACTGGCGTTGGTAGACGTCAGCAGGCTGTGCTGAAGCTGATCAGCTTGGGGGACAGACAGCACACTGCCTCCGAGGTGAGGGATGCCCTCCTCGATGAGACGGCAATATGGTTTGAGCCGCTGCACCTGGGCCCAGGCATGGTCGTTTGTGATAACGGCCGGAACCTGGTAGCAGCTCTGGAGCTTGCCGGACTCCAACATGTTCCATGCCTGGCCCACGTCTTCAACCTAGTGGTGCAACGTTTCCTAAAGAGCTACCCCAATGTTCCAGAGCTACTGGTGAAAGTGCGGCGCATGTGCGCCCACTTTCGCAAGTCGACAGTAGCCGCTGCTAGCTTAAAATCTCTCCAGCAACGCCTGCATGTGCCACAACACCGGCTTTTGTGCGACGTCCCCACACGCTGGAACTCAACGTTTCAGATGTTGAATAGAGTGGTTGAGCAGCAGAGACCTTTGATGGAATACCAGCTACAAAACCCTAGGGTGCCACAAAGTCAGCTGCCTCAGTTTCACATCCATGAGTGGCCATGGATGAGAGACCTTTGTGACATCCTACGGGTCTTTGAGGAGTCCACAAGGAGGGTGAGCTCTGAGGATGCGATGGTGAGCCTTACAATCCCGCTCTTGTGTGTTCTGAGAGAATCCCTGATTGACATCAGGGATAACTCAGATCACACAGAGGAGTTAGGGATAGCATCCGATCCGTCACAGCTGGAGAGTAGGTCCACACATCTGTCCGCTTCACTGCGTTTAATGGAGGAGGAGGAGGAGGAGGAAGAAGAGTTGTCCGATGATGTGATGGTGATACAGGAGGCTTCCGGGCAACTTCGAATCGTCCCATTGTTGCAGCGCGGATGGGTAGACATGGAGGATGAGGAGGAAATGGAGATTGAACTTTCCGGTGGGGCCAGAGGAGTCATGCCAACTAACACTGTGGCAGACATGGCTGAGTTCATGTTGGGGTGCTTTACAACCGACAAGCGTATTGTCAAAATCATGGAGGACAACCAGTACTGGATCTTTGCTATCCTTGACCCCCGGTATAAAAACAACATCTCGTCTTTTATTCCGGTAGAGGGGAGGGCCAATCGCATCAATGCTTGCCACAGGCAATTGGTGCAGAATATGATGGAGATGTTTCCAGCATGTGACAGTGGCGGCAGGGAGGGCAGTTCCTCCAGTAGGCAACCAAGTTCTCACCGGTCCACACAAACGAGGGGCACACTGTCTAAGGTCTGGGACACCTTGATGGCACCCCCTCGCCAAAGTGCCGCCACGGAGGGTCCTAGTGTCACCAGGCGTGAGAAGTATAGGCGCATGTTGCGGGAATACCTTTCCGACCACAGCCCTGTCCTCTCCGACCCCTCTGCGCCCTACACGTATTGGGTGTCGAAGTTGGACCTGTGGCTTGAACTTGCCCTATATGCCTTGGAGGTGCTGTCCTGTCCTGCCGCCAGCGTCCTATCTGAGAGGGTGTTCAGTGCAGCCGGTGGCATCATCACTGACAAGCGCACCCGTCTGTCAGCTGAGAGTGCCGACCGGCTCACTTTGATAAAAATGAACCACCACTGGATAGAGCCTTCATTTTTGTGCCCACCTGTGTAAAGCACCCCAACATGAAACTCCATGTCTGTACTCAACCTCTCCAATTCCTCCGCATCCTCATACTCATCCACCATAAGCGTTGCACAATTCTGCTAATACTAGGCTCCCTCCAACATGATTTCCCCCAACTCTGCTGGTTAGAGGCTCCCTCCACCCTGATTTCCACCAACTCTGCTGGTTAGAGGCTCCCTCCACCCTGCTTTCCCACAACTCTGCTGGTTAGAGGCTCCTTCCACCATGAATTTGCCCAAACTGGGCTGTTTAGAGGCTCCCTCCACCATGAATTGGTCCAAACTGGGCTGGTTAGAGGCTCCCTCCACCATTAATTGGTCCAAACTGGGCTGGTTAGAGGCTCCCTCCACCATGAATTTGCCCAAACTGGGCTGTTTAGAGGCTCCCTCCCCCATGAATTTGCCCAAACTGGGCTGTTTAGAGGCTCCCTCCACCATGAATTGGTCCAAACTGGGTTTTTTAGAGGCTCCCTCCACCATGAATTGGTCCAAACTGGGGTGGTTAGAGGCTCCCTCCACCATTAATTGGTCCAAACTGGGCTGGTTAGAGGCTCCCTCCACCATGAATTGGTCCAAACTGGGCTGGTTAGAGGCTCCCTCCACCATGAATTGGTCCAAACTGGGGTGGTTAGAGGCTCCCTCCACCATTAATTGGTCCAAACTGGGCTGGTTAGAGGCTCCCTCCACCATTAATTGGTCCAAACTAGGCTGGTTAGAGGCTCCCTCCACCATGAATTTGCCCAAACTGGGCTGTTTAGAGGCTCCCTCCACCATTAATTGGTCCAAACTGGGCTGGTTAGAGGCTCCCTCCACAATTAATTGGTCCAAACTGGGCTAATTAGAGGCTCCCTCCACCATGAATTGGTCCAAACTGGGTTTTTTAGAGGCTCCCTCCACCATGAATTTGCCCAAACTGGGCTGTTTAGAGGCTCCCTCCACCATGAATTGGTCCAAACTGGGCTGGTTAGAGGCTCCCTCCACCATGAATTTCCCAAAACTTGGCTGTTTAGAGGCTCCCTCCACCATTAATTGGTCCAAACTGGGCTGGTTAGAGGCTCCCTCCACCATGAATTGGTCCAAACTGGGGTTTTTAGAGGCTCCCTCCACCATGAATTGGTCCAAACTTGGCTGTTTAGAGGCTCCCTCCACCATGAATTGGTCCAAACTGGGGTGGTTAGAGGCTCCCTCCACCATTAATTGGTCCAAACTGGGCTGGTTAGAGGCTCCCTCCACCATTAATTGGTCCAAACTGGGCTGGTTAGAGGCTCCCTCCACCATGAATTTGCCCAAACTGGGCTGTTTAGAGGCTCCCTCCACCATGAATTTGCCCAAACTGGGCTGGTTAGAGGCTCCCTCCACCATGAATTGGTCCAAACGGGTTTTTAGAGGCTCCCTTCACCATGAATTGGTCCAAACTTGGCTGTTTAGAGGCTCCCTCCACCATGAATTGGTCCAAACTGGGGTGGTTAGAGGCTCCCTCCACCATTAATTGGTCCAAACTGGGCTGGTTAGAGGCTCCCTTCACCATTAATTGGTCCAAACTGGGCTGGTTAGAGGCTCCCTCCACCATGAATTGGTCCAAACTGGGGTTTTTAGAGGCTCCCTCCACCATGAATTGGTCCAAACTTGGCTGTTTAGAGGCTCCCTCCACCATTAATTGGTCCAAACTGGGCTGGTTAGAGGCTCCCTCCACCATGAATTGGTCCAAACTGGGTTTTTTAGAGGCTCCCTCCACCATGAATTTGCCCAAACTGGGCTGTTTAGAGGCTCCCTCCACCATGAATTGGTCCAAACTGGGTTTTTTAGAGGCTCCCTCCACCATGAATTGGTCCAAACTGGGCTGGTTAGAGGCTCCCTCCACCATGAATTGGTCCAAACTGGGGTGGTTAGAGGCTCCCTCCACCATTAATTGGTCCAAACTGGGCTGGTTAGAGGCTCCCTCCACCATTAATTGGTCCAAACTGGGCTGGTTAGAGGCTCCCTCCACCATGAATTTGCCCAAACTGGGCTGTTTAGAGGCTCCCTCCACCATTAATTGGTCCAAACTGGGCTGGTTAGAGGCTCCCTCCACAATTAATTGGTCCAAACTGGGCTAATTAGAGGCTCCCTCCACCATGAATTGGTCCAAACTGGGTTTTTTAGAGGCTCCCTCCACCATGAATTTGCCCAAACTGGGCTGTTTAGAGGCTCCCTCCACCATGAATTGGTCCAAACTGGGCTGGTTAGAGGCTCCCTCCACCATGAATTTCCCAAAACTTGGCTGTTTAGAGGCTCCCTCCACAATTAATTGGTCCAAACTGGGCTGGTTAGAGGCTCCCTCCACCATGAATTGGTCCAAACTGGGCTGGTTAGAGGCTCCCTCCACCATTAATTGGTCCAAACTGGGCTGGTTAGAGGCTCCCTCCACCATTAATTGGTCCAAACTGGGCTGGTTAGAGGCTCCCTCCACCATGAATTTGCCCAAACTGGGCTGGTTAGAGGCTCCCTCCACCATGAATTGGTCCAAACTGGGTTTTTTAGAGGCTCCCTCCACCATGAATTTGCCCAAACTGGGCTGGTTAGAGGCTCCCTCCACCATGAATTGGTCCAAACTGGGCTGGTTAGAGGCTCCCTCCACCATGAATTTGCCCAAACTGGGCTGTTTAGAGGCTCCCTCCACCATTAATTGGTCCAAACTGGGCTGGTTAGAGGCTCCCTCCACCATGAATTTGCCCAAACTGGGCTGTTTAGAGGCTCCCTCCACCATGAATTGGTCCAAACTGGGTTTTTTAGAGGCTCCCTCCACCATGAATTGGTCCAAACTGGGCTGGTTAGAGGCTCCCTCCACCATGAATTTCCCAAAACTTGGCTGTTTAGAGGCTCCCTCCACCATTAATTGGTCCAAACTGGGCTGGTTAGAGGCTCCCTCCACCATGAATTGGTCCAAACTGGGGTTTTTAGAGGCTCCCTCCACCATGAATTGGTCCAAACTTGGCTGTTTAGAGGCTCCCTCCACCATGAATTGGTCCAAACTGGGGTGGTTAGAGGCTCCCTCCACCATTAATTGGTCCAAACTGGGCTGGTTAGAGGCTCCCTCCACCATTAATTGGTCCAAACTGGGCTGGTTAGAGGCTCCCTCCACCATGAATTTGCCCAAACTGGGCTGTTTAGAGGCTCCCTCCACCATGAATTTGCCCAAACTGGGCTGGTTAGAGGCTCCCTCCACCATGAATTGGTCCAAACGGGTTTTTAGAGGCTCCCTTCACCATGAATTGGTCCAAACTTGGCTGTTTAGAGGCTCCCTCCACCATGAATTGGTGCAAACTGCGGTGGTTAGAGGCTCCCTCCACCATTAATTGGTCCAAACTGGGCTGGTTAGAGGCTCCCTCCACCATTAATTGGTCCAAACTGGGCTGGTTAGAGGCTCCCTCCACCATGAATTGGTCCAAACTGGGGTTTTTAGAGGCTCCCTCCACCATGAATTGGTCCAAACTTGGCTGTTTAGAGGCTCCCTCCACCATTAATTGGTCCAAACTGGGCTGGTTAGAGGCTCCCTCCACCATGAATTGGTCCAAACTGGGTTTTTTAGAGGCTCCCTCCACCATGAATTTGCCCAAACTGGGCTGTTTAGAGGCTCCCTCCACCATGAATTGGTCCAAACTGGGTTTTTTAGAGGCTCCCTCCACCATGAATTGGTCCAAACTGGGCTGGTTAGAGGCTCCCTCCACCATGAATTGGTCCAAACTGGGGTGGTTAGAGGCTCCCTCCACCATTAATTGGTCCAAACTGGGCTGGTTAGAGGCTCCCTCCACCATTAATTGGTCCAAACTGGGCTGGTTAGAGGCTCCCTCCACCATGAATTTGCCCAAACTGGGCTGTTTAGAGGCTCCCTCCACCATTAATTGGTCCAAACTGGGCTGGTTAGAGGCTCCCTCCACAATTAATTGGTCCAAACTGGGCTAATTAGAGGCTCCCTCCACCATGAATTGGTCCAAACTGGGTTTTTTAGAGGCTCCCTCCACCATGAATTTGCCCAAACTGGGCTGTTTAGAGGCTCCCTCCACCATGAATTGGTCCAAACTGGGCTGGTTAGAGGCTCCCTCCACCATGAATTTCCCAAAACTTGGCTGTTTAGAGGCTCCCTCCACCATTAATTGGTCCAAACTGGGCTGGTTAGAGGCTCCCTCCACCATGAATTGGTCCAAACTGGGCTGGTTAGAGGCTCCCTCCACCATGAATTGGTCCAAACTGGGCTGGTTAGAGGCTCCCTCCACCATGAATTTGCCCAAACTGGGCTGGTTAGAGGCTCCCTCCACCATGAATTGGTCCAAACTGGGTTTTTTAGAGGCTCCCTCCACCATGAATTTGCCCAAACTGGGCTGGTTAGAGGCTCCCTCCACCATGAATTGGTCCAAACTGGGCTGGTTAGAGGCTCCCTCCACCATGAATTTGCCCAAACTGGGCTGTTTAGAGGCTCCCTCCACCATTAATTGGTCCAAACTGGGCTGGTTAGAGGCTCCCTCCACCATGAATTTGCCCAAACTGGGCTGTTTAGAGGCTCCCTCCACCATGAATTGGTCCAAACTGGGTTTTTTAGAGGCTCCCTCCACCATGAATTGGTCCAAACTGGGCTGGTTAGAGGCTCCCTCCACCATGAATTTCCCAAAACTTGGCTGTTTAGAGGCTCCCTCCACCATGAATTGGTCCAAACTGGGCTGGTTAGAGGCTCCCTCCACCATGAATTTCCCAAAACTTGGCTGTTTAGAGGCTCCCTCCACCATGAATTGGTCCAAACTGGGCTGGTTAGAGGCTCCCTCCACCATGAATTTCCCAAAACTTGGCTGTTTAGAGGCTCCCTCCACCATGAATTGGTCCAAACTGGGCTGGTTAGAGGCTCCCTCCACCATTAATTGGTCCAAACTGGGCTGGTTAGAGGCTCCCTCCACCATGAATTGGTCCAAACTGGGTTTTTTAGAGGCTCCCTCCACCATGAATTTGCCCAAACTGGGCTGTTTAGAGGCTCCCTCCACCATGAATTGGTTCAAACTGGGCTGGTTAGAGGCTCCCTCCACCATTAATTGGTCCAAACTGGGCTGGTTAGAGGCTCCCTCCACCATTAATTGGTCCAAACTGGGCTGGTTAGAGGCTCCCTCCACCATGAATTTGCCCAAACTGGGCTGGTTAGAGGCTCCCTCCACCATGAATTGGTCCAAACTGGGTTTTTTAGAGGCTCCCTCCACCATGAATTTGCCCAAACTGGGCTGGTTAGAGGCTCCCTCCACCATGAATTGGTCCAAACTGGGGTTTTTAGAGGCTCCCTCCACCATGAATTTGCCCAAACTGGGGTGTTTAGAGGCTCCCTCCACCATGAATTTGCCCAAACTCTGCTGGTTAGAGGCTCAATCCACCCTGATTTTCAAAACAAATGTTGGTGCCAACCTCAACTTACTACAAGGGCCAAATTCACTGCTGGTGACAAGCTCTCCTCACTGCAAGTGCCAAATACACATGTTTCAAGGTGTTTTCCTACTGTCAGAGAGGTGGTATTGAGTGTGTAAAGTGTGTAGTTGTTAGGCTGTGATGTTGGGGTAATAGAGGGTCTTTGGTGTGTTAGATGCCCCCAGACATGCTTCCCCTGCTGTCCCAGTGTCATTCCAGAGGTGTTGGCATCATTTCCTGGGGTGTCATAGTGGACTTGGTGACCCTCCAGACACGGATTTGGGTTTCCCCCTTAACGAGTATCTGTTCCCCATAGACTATAATGGGGTTCGAAACCCGTTCGAACACACGAACATTGAGCGGCTGTTCGAATCGAATTTCGAACCTCGAACATTTTAGTGTTCGCTCATCTCTAATGGTTGGCTGAACAATGAAGTCTATGGACACTTTACGCTGCCGATGAGTAGTGGTCTTGATAGTCTAAGAAGGTTTCGGAGTTGTGTATCTCTATAACTTTAATAGGTTTAAGCGATAAGGGCTGTGAATATGTAAGACCACTCCTTCTATACGTGGAGGTCAGGTGGGCTCCAGGACTCCCCTACCTTAATCCATCCTTACACTTCCCAAATGTACATTAGGGGCCTATTTTACCATTGCTTTTTACTTTATGCAGTTTCAAAAATTTCTAGCTCCTGTTGACAGATATAATATGTTTCCTTTTAGTACAGAATAATAGTGTAAGTCTATAATAAGGTCCAGCTCTTCATAGACTGTTAGTTCGATTGTTTGTAATAAAGTTTCTTTTTTTCTTGCTCTGAAATCTCTTTGTATTGCTTTTTTTTTTCAGTAAAATTCTGAACCGAAAAAGTCTATTTTATTCTTAAAAAGAGGCACAATGTAACCCTCGGGCTCCAATCACACTTCCACCTCAAATTTCTCTTTCCTTTCCAGCCCTCTGACTTTCTGCCCCAGCTTTTTCTCAATGATAAGCCTTAGATGAATGGGACAAACCAGTAGACGATCTGACTCAATGGGTTTTACGACGAGACCAAGCAGGACACTTATTTTTCAGCCTCCTGCTTCGGTCACTGCCTCTCTTTCAATGGAAAGGGAGACATATTCAGTAAGGAATCTGGAGCATATGTTTAAGCCTCAAAATCAGCTCCAAATTCCAGTATTATACCCTATAGTGGCCCCTTCACCCAGTATTATGCCCCATAATGAACACCCATGAACAATTATTATACTCTGGGGTCTTTTCAGACCCCAGAGTATAATAATTGCAGACCCAGGGGGAGAAAAACATAAAAAAAACCACTGTTACTTATCTATTCCTGGCTCTGCTGCACTCTCCTCTAATGGCAGCATCTTCAATGACATCCGGGACGTCACGTGACTTGGGGGGCATAAGTCGCAACACATAAGGACACAGGCCCCGGTCATGTGATGTTAGGGACATCACATAAGTAGGTTTGAAGTCTTCCCGGAGCTGGGAGAGGAAAGTAACAATGTCTTTTCATGTTCCCTAGCCTCTCCTGGGCCTCCGATCATTATACTCAGAGGTCTGAAAATACCCCTGAGTATAATGATAGTGTTTGTGGGGTCCGTGGCATCACTTACCAATCCCCGCAACTGCCAGGAAGGAAATAAGGCCTGTTACCGGCTGTTAAAAAAGAAAAAAATGCAGCGTAGTGGCTGTACCCGGGGCCACCAATATCCCAGGTCCTGTGGCAGCCGCTACTGCTGCTACCCTGGTAGTTATGTGCCTGCTTTCTACCAACCACTCTAGCCAGCTTCACACAGTATGTTACTTGCCACACAAGGGACAATAAAACACTGGACTTGCTCTTTTCCAATGTAAGGGAGGCATATAGCTCATCAAGCCTACCTTCCCTGGGTAGAGCAGATCACAACCTGGTGCATCTGCGACCGTTATACAAGCCACTCATACATAGAGATCAAGCTGTTACTCGCACAGTGAGGATCTGGTCAGAAGAGAGCGTGGGTGCTCTGAGGGATTGTTTTGATACAACTACATGAGATGTGCTGCAGGGTTACCATCTGAATGATATTGAGGGGCTTACACACTGCATAATAGACTATATTAATTTCTGTGTATACAACACAGTACCCACAAAAGTGGTGAGGTGTTTCTCTAATAAGCCATGGATCAACTCTGTGTAAGCCGATGGCTGGTGAGGTAATGGAGGGGGTGTACATCTCACTCAGACTACTAAGGTGGGTGAGATGAGAAAACTCCAGAAAGAACATTTCTCAGCAGATAACTATTGTCTGCTGAGGGTTATTTCAGAGTTCCAGTTACTGGGCTGGATTTTTAGGAATGGCAGGTAGGTTGGTAGTGGGACCTGTCATTCCACCTCCCTCCAGTCCACACTTTGGGGATGTTCCAGCAGTGACTCAGCTGCAGAGAGTCTCCTCGTCAAGGAGGCTTAAGAAGTTGCTCCAGCAGCCACACTTTGGCAGAGCTTGGCTGGAGAGTGAAAGAGAGAGATCATATTTTTGGAGCTGTGTCCTGAATGATTCTACTGGCTTTGGATTTCCATTATTCTAGGTGAGGTAACCTATTCTATGATTAGTTAGAGCCTAGCCGGGCAGGGATTTATTTTTGTATTGTTTCCTTTTGTTGCTGCACTACCTTTTTGAGTGAAAATAAACTCTACCTTTCTTTTTGGACTAAAGAATCTGGTGTCTATGCCACCCCACCTAGCAACCACAGACCCTGACTATAATATATATATATATATATATATATATATATATATATATATATATATGTTATCATGAAATAAATACATACAAAGTTTATCCTAACAGTAAAAACAGATGACCGGAGAAGCGTGTTGTAGACTGAAAAATCTCTGTATTGTTAACCAGTATAAAGAGTACCATTCTACATGAAAAATTACTGACTCAGACTGTGGTAGATTGAAAAATTTCAGTTTGTTAAGGGTTTTGTTTTCTTGGTAACTGATACATAGAAAGTTTTACAGAAAGGAAAAACAGAACAAAATGACTAAGAACTCGTTCACATCTACGTTGGTAATCCATTTGGGAAACACCGCATGGGGACCCCCCAAACGGAATACCAAACACATTGACCAACAGTGTGCAGTAAAAGCACATGGACCCCATAGATTATAATGGGATCTGTGTGCTTTTACTGCACACCGCTTCCCAGTGCGTTCGGTAGTTCGTTTGGGGGGTCCCCATGTGGACCAAGTGATAGTCTAATGCCAGCCAGGTTACCCTTTCTGGTCTAATCTAAATTCCTAATTTTCTCCAAGTAGAGTTTCTTTTATTTGTTTAAAAAAAAAAAAAAGTAAGAAAAAGTAAACAGATACACAAAGTTTCAATTGTTTCCTATCACTGTTATACACATTGAAATAAAATGACATGGGACTGGTAAGAGGAAGAGTCATTTCTGTTACTATCATGCCATCTACCAATATAAATGCTAATACTGGCAATAAAAATGTAGGTGGCAACAGCAACACAACTTCACAAACCTGTATTACTTACAAATACATAAAAACAGGTCACCGAGACATGATCTAGAGGTTGATTTGAGGCTTTTGAACTCCAGCATGATCTCCTTGAAATTTTTGGATTTGACTTGGCACGGCTTGCATGAAAAAAATGTATGTAAGGGACAACCTGGAGTACAGGGTTGTCACTGGAGGAGTGTGGCAGATTGCTGGAGCACTTCTTACTTCATTGTCCTTTTCAAACAGAAAGTGTACAACAGGCTGGGAGATTCCATTGGTTGTTCAGGTTGTCCAGTCTTTTGTATGCAGTGGGCTGATGGAACATTCATAAACCTGATTGGTCAGGACCGATCCACTTTATTCTTAGTTAGCTTAGAGGTTACGTACTACTCCTGTTTAGTATCGACACACTGGAAAATCCTCCAGGTGAATGTGGTGGTTAGGAACATGCTCGGTGACCTGAGGAACGGGGTTCTCTAGAGGACGAGAAGCTGGGTACAGAGAGGGCCTCTATTCTTTGTAGGAGGTTCTCCTTTTTTCATACCCTAGCCTAGTCACCTCCTCTACCCTGTTGGTGAGTCATATTGGCACTGTAGATTTTTATTTTGCTTTGAGTAGGATAAATGGAATATAGGGTTAACAGGCGCTGAATTTGCACCTTGATGTATAGTGAGTGAGTTTTTCTAGGTGAATAAGCTTTGTATAGAGTATATTGTGCATATCATATATTACTGGCTTGAATTTGGGGGATTGTAGCTAGGTGGAGTGACAGGACAAAGAGGGTGGGGAAGATCTTGGTAATTTGGACTAACAAAACTGATCCTCTGGACCAATGATGGTGGGGATGACTTCACTTTGCATTAGGGTTGAGCGATTGTGTTCGGAAAAGATTGGATTCCGATCGACGATCAAGAAAATTTCACGATCGCGATTGGAATTCCGAACACGATCTTTTTAGGTGGGATCGAGATCGGTACTATTTCCCACAATGCTTTGCTTAGCCTTCACACTGAGTATATGCTCCGCTCATTCTGAGTGGAGTGGAGTGTATACTCAATGTGAAAACTCCGCTGCGGTTCCATAGGAATGAATGGAAGCAGCCGGCACACAGCCTTAACCACCTGGGCACCGGCTGCCTCCATTTATTCTAATGGGAGACTAAACTAACATCTCTAGTAGCTACTTACCTGCAGAGATGGCTGCTCCGGTGCCCGGTGTTCTCCTTCTTCTTCGCCTCGCTGCTGCCACCTCCCAGGTTAGTGTTTAAAGCACTAGGAAGGAGGAGCTTGTGGCTTAGGAGAGTGTGGGTGGGTACAGGGCGGGGAGACGTAACGTCTCCCCTCCCAGTACTCGCCCACACTCTCCTAACCCGGCCACACTCTCCTAATCTGGGAGGCAGGAGGCAGCAAGGCGATAAGAGCAGCGTGGAGCGGCAGCGAGGCGAAGGAGAACACCGGGAACCGGAGCCAGAAGCTACTTAGTGAGTCACTACACAGCGTAGATTCTAACAATTAAGGAGTTCAATTGTTAGATTCCATGCTGTATAGTGAATGTGATTGCTTTTAAAATCCGATCTCCGACTTGCATTGGGATCGGAATTGGGATCGAGATCGGGTTCGAATGAAAAATGATCGGAAATTGGATATTAAAATCGATCCTGAAAAGTCAAGATCGGCTCAACCCTACTTTGCATGTATTAGATTAGGAGGTGATTTATTTATTTTTCTATTATTGAGGGTGAGTTTCGGTTAAAGTCTTATCTTGTTACTATAATTATCTTTGTTATGTCTCAATGTTTGTATGGGGTTTGATAGTTTGAGTTTTGGTAGTTGAGGTTTCTGGGTCTCATACAATGGTGGGAATGGCAAGACCTGCAAATTTTTTGGTTTCTGTGTGGTTACAATTGTGCATTTGTTTTATATTGTTGTATATATTGTTGATCATGTGTTATGTCTTATATTTTGATATTAAAATACACGATTAAACATGTATCGCTTCAATTTACATAAGGCTTTAAGTTTCACGTGAAGGGATCGCCAGCCAATTGTTCCCTCATCTGTTCACTTTGTCTGAGCATGTACACTGAATAAAAGCTCACAGACAAGAACGGAGCTGGATGCCATTCTACTTGTGCTTTGTATTTGTGTATCTGTGCCAGCGCTGGCTGTGCGATGTCTCCGCCTTTCCATTCCATTTCCATTGTAAATATTGTAATATTTGAATAAATGGCAAAAAGATTTCACTAAACCTTCAGTCTCGTCTTTCTGAGTTATCAGGATCCTCACACACAGGAGAGATGGCTGATACTACAGAGGGAGACTCTACTGTCCTGTATCTGGGTCTCCTGCTCCCAGCACTGATGTCTCTCATAGCCGGACTGGTGATCCATTCATTTATTATAGGGGTCAATGTCACCGACTGGTGGAAAGGAAGATCAGTGACTCCTGTTGACCACATTGTAACTTCTCTTGGGATTTCAAGGATGTGCGCTCAATGTGCTGATATTCTGTATTTATTTGAGGATTTACTCTCCCTCCTAAACGTTTCTGCAGTAATTCTGGCTTTTCTGAATGCAGTTTATTCTTTCTTTGTCTATGTCAATATCTGGTTGACATCTCTGCTCTCCATTGTCTTGTGTCTGAAGATCTCCAACCTCCACACCAGACTGTTCCTGTATCTGAGGAGGATGATATTACACAGGACTGGTCATCTCATTGCAGTCTCAGCCATTTTCTCAGCTTTTAATACTTTGGTGCCCTTGTTGTTGGCTTTTTATAAGATCACTAATAGTGGAACATACAATTCAACCATGAATAATATACACACATATTGCAGCTATAGTAATTTTATATACAGTTATACTACAGGATCCTTCTTCCCATTACTTTTCTATTCCATCTCCTCCGTCCTCCTCTTCACATCTCTGTATCATCACACAACAAGGATGAAGATGAGCAGTAACTTATCCATCAATCTGGAGACATATTACTCAGTCATGAGATTTGTGTCCTTTACTTTCATATATAACACTTTATACTTCATTGGTCAATTTTTTCTGGTTTTCTATTACTATTTGTACTGTATAGGCCATCAATGGCTTTATATTATTGTGGACTTCCTACCAGCTCTCCATTCCTCCTACCTGATCTACAGAACGACCAAACTGAGGGATCAGATGTCCAAGGTTCTTCACAATGTAACTGATTTCTTATTCCATAGGAAAGATACAGAAACCAGAGAGAACATAGAGATGGCAGCTCAGTGAGGTAAATACATAGAGTAGGATTGGCATCGATGGGTCTAGGATTTGCACCTCTAGATCCAGAAGTACAAATGCAATATAGCATAACATTACACTTAACACGTTAAGCTACGCTTTGGCTTTTTTCAGGGACTTTAGTTGTTTTCTGTCACAACATATCATACTGTAACAAGTTATCAATACCACACTAATCAGTGTGTGATACATATGGATGTGGCTGTGATCAGTACTACAGCTTAGATCATTAGTGGGACCAGACTATATGGTTGGACGAACAATGAAGTCTATGGACACTTTACGCTGCCGATGAGTAGTGGTCTTGATAGTCTAAGAAGGTTTCGGAGTTGTGTATCTCTATAACTTTCATAGGTTTAAGCGATAAGGGCTGTGAATATGAAAAACCACTTCTTCTATACGTGGAGGTCAGGTGGGCTCCAGGACTCCCCTACCTTAATCCATCCTTACCCTTCCCAAATGTACATTAGGGGCCTATTTTACCATTCCTTTTTACTTTATGCAGTTTCAAAATTTTCTAGCTCCTGTTGACAGATATAATATGTTTCCTTTTAGTACAGAATAATAGTTTAAGTCTATAATAAGGTCCAGCTCTTCATAGACTGTTAGTTCGATTAGTTGTAATAAAGTTTCTTTTTTTTTCTTGCTCTGAAATCTCCTTGCTTTGCTTTTTTTTCAGTAAAATTCTGAACCAAAAAGTATATTTTATTCTTAAAAAGAGGCACAATGTAACCCCGGGGTCCAATCACACTTCCACCTCAAATTTATCTTTCCTTTCCAGCCCTCTGACTTTCTGCCCCGGCTTTTTCTCGATGATAAGTCTTAGATGAATGGGACAAACCAGTAGACTATCTGACTCAATGGGTTTTACGACGAGACCAAGCAGGACACTTATTTTTTCAGCCTCCTGCTTCAGTCACTGCCTTTCTTTCAATAGAAAGGGAGACATATTCAGGAAGGAATCTGGAGCATATGTTTAAGCCTCAAAATCATCTCCAAATTCCAGTATTATACCCTATAGTGGCCCCTTCACCCAGTATTATGCCCCATTGTGTACACCCATGAACATTTATTATACTCTGGGTTTTTTCAGACCCCAGAGTATAATAATTGCAGACCCAGGGGGAGAAAAACATAAAAAATAATGTTACTTATCTATTCTTGGCTCCGCTGCACTCCCCTCTAATGGCAGCATCTTCAATGACTTCCGGGACGTCATGTGACTCGGGGGCATAAGTCGCAACACATAAGGACACTGGCCTCGGTCCTGTGACGTCAGGGACATCACAGAAGTAGGCCCGAAGCCTTCCCAGAGCCGGGAGAGGAAAGTAACAATGTCTTTTCATGTTCCCTAGCCTCTCCTGGGCCTCCGATCATTATACTCAGAGGTCTGAAAATACCCCTGAGTATAATGATAGTGTTTGTGGGGTCCGTGGCATCACTTACCAATCCCCGCAACTGCCAGGAAGGAAATAGGGCCTGTTACCGGCTGGAGCTACTCCAGCCGATAACGGCCTGTTAAAAAAAAAAAAAAATGCAGCGTAGTGGCTGTACCTGGGGCCACCAATATCCCAGGTCCTGTGGCAGCCGCTACTGCTGCTACCCTGGTAGTTATGCGCCTGCTCTCTACCAACCACTCTAGCCAGCTTCACACAGTATGTTACTTGCCACACAAGGGACAATAAAACACTGGACTTGCTCTTTGCCAATGTAAGGAAGGCATATAGGTCATCAAGCCTACCATCCCTGGGTAGATCAGATCATATCCTGGTGCATCTGCGACCGATATACAAGCCACTCATACATAGAGATCAAGCTGTTACTTGCACAGTGAGGATCTGGTCAGAAGAGAGCGTGGGTGCTCTGAGGGATTGTTTTGATACAACTGCATGGGAAGTGCTGCAGGGTTACCATCTGAATGATATTGAGGGGCTTACACACTGCATAATGGACTATATTCATTTCTGTGTAGACAACTCAGTACCCACAAAAGTGGTGAGGTGTTTCTCTAATAAGCCATGGATCAACTCTGTGTAAGCCAATGGCTGGTGAGGTAATGGAGGGGGTGTACATCTCACCCAGACTACTAAGGTGGGTGAGATGAGAAAACTCCAGAAAGAACGTTTCTCATCAGATAACTATTGTCTGATGAGGGTTATTTCAGAGTTCCAGTTACTGGGCTGGATTTTTAGGAATGGCAGGTAGGTTGGTAGTGGGGCCTGTCATTCCACCCCCCTCCAGTCCACACTTTGGGGATGTTCCAGCAGTGACTCATCTGCAGAGTCTGCTCATCAAGGGAAGCTTAAGAAGCCAGCTCCAGCAGCAACACTTTGGCAGAGCTTGGCTGGAGAGTGAAAGAGAGAGGTCATATTTTTGGAGCTGTGTCCTGAATGATTCTACTGGCTTTTGGATTTCCATTATTCTAGGTGAGGTAACCTATTCTGTGTTTAGTTAGAGCCTAGCCGGGCAGGTATTACAGTAATTTTTTGTATTGTTTCCTTTTGTTGCTGCACTACCTTTTTGAGTGAAAATAATGAATCTGGACTTTTGTGTCTATGCCACCCCACCTAGCAACCCCAGACCCTGAATATATATATATATATATATATATATATATATATATATATATATATATATAATGTAATATATAGAGATGAGCGAGTAGTACTCGATCGAGTAGGTATTCGATCGAATACTACGGTATATGAAATACTCGTACTCGATCGAGTACCACTCGCTGTTCGAATGTAAAAGTTCGATGCAGAACCAGCATTGATTGGCCGAATGCTATACAGTCGGCCAATCAACACTGGTTCTTCTCCTACCTTTAGAAGTCTTCCGGCTCTTCATTCACTCTGCCAGGCATGTCCGCTTGTAGTGTGCGCATGCGCAGTCGGCTCTGCCCAGGCCCGATGCCTGGCAGAGTGAATTCAGAGCCGGAAGATGCCGCAGGGACACTGCACGGAGAAGAATTCTCGGAGGATCCAGCCCGACCCTCACTCGTGGACTTGGTAAGTATAATTTGATCGAATGTTGCCTACCCCTGAAACGAGCATTTCCCCCCCATAGACTATAATAGGGTTCAATATTCGATTCAAGTAGTCGAATATTGAGGGGCTACTCGAAACGAATATCGAACCTCTAACATTTTACTGTTCGCTCATCTCCAGTAATATATGTTATCATGAAATAAATACATACAAAGTGTTATCCTAACAGTAAAAACAGATGATCGGGGAAGCGTGTTGTAGACTGAAAAATCTCTGTATTGTTAACCAGTATAAAGAGTACCATTCTACATGAAAAATTACTGACTCAGATTGTGGCAGATTGAAAAATTTCAGTTTGTTAAGGGTTTTGTTTTCTTGGTAACTGATACATAGAAAGTTTTACAGAAAGGAAAAACAGAACAAAAAGACTAAGAACTTGTTCACATCTACGTTGGTAATCCATTTGGGAAACACCACATGGGGACCCCCAAATACCAATACCAAACACATTGACAAACAGTGTGCAATGAAAGCACATGGACCCCATAGACTATAATGGGATCCGTGTGCTTTTACTGCACACCGCTTCTCAGTGCGTTCGGTAGTCCGTTTGGGGGGTCCCCATGTGGACCAAGTGATAGTCTAATGCCAGCCAGGTTACCCTTTCTGGTCTAATCTAAATTCCTAATTTTCTCCAAGTAGAGTTTCTTTTATTTGTTTAAAAAAAAAAAGTAAGAAAAAGAAAACAGATACACAAAGTTTCAATTGTTTCCTATCACTGTTATACACATTGAAATAAAATGACATGGGACTGGTAAGAGGAAGAGTCATTTCTGTTACTATCATGCCATCTACCAATATAAATGCTAATACTAGCAATACAAATGTAGGTGGCAACAGCAACACAACTTCACAAACCTGTATTACTTACAAGTACATAAAAACAGGTCACCGAGACATGATCTAGAGGTTGATTTGAGGCTTTTGAACTCCAGCATGATCTCCTTGAAATTTTTGGATTTGACTTGGCACGGCTTGCATGGAAAAAATGTATGTAAGGGACAACCTGGAGTACAGGGTCGTCACTGGAGGAGTGTGGCAGATTGCTGGAGCACTTCTTACTTCATTGTCCTTTTCAAACAGAAAGTGTACAACAGGCTGGGATATTCCATTGGTTGTTCAGGTTGTCCAGTCTCTTGTATGCAGTGGGCTGATGGAACATTCACAAACCTGGATGGTCAGGACCGCTCCACTTTATTCTTAGTTAGCTTAGAGGTTAGGTACTACACTTGTTAGTATCGACACACTGGAAAATCCTCCAGGTGAATGTGGTGGTTAGGAACATGCTTGGTGACCTGAGGAACGGGGTTCTCTAGAGGACGAGAAGCTGGGTACAGAGAGGGCCTCTATTCTTTGTAGGAGGTTCTCCTTTTTTCGTTCCCTAGCCTAGTCACCTCCTCTACCCTGTTGGTGAGTCATATTGGCACTGTAGATTTTTATTTTGCTTTGAGTAGGATAAATGGAATATAGGGTTAACAGGCGCTGAATTTGCACCTCGATGTATAGTGAGTGAGTTTTTCTAGGTGAATAAGCTTTGTATAGAGTATATTGTGCATATCATATATTGCTGGTTTGAATTTGTGGGATTGTAGCTAGGTGGAGTGACAGGACAAAGAGGGTGGGAAAGATCTTGGTAATTTGGACTAAGAAAACTGATCCTCTGGACCAATGATGGTGGGGATGACTTCACTTTGCATTAGGGTTGAGCGATCATGTTCGGAAAAGATTGAATTCCGATCGGCGATCGAGAAAATTTCACGATCGCGATCGGAATTCCGAACACGATCTTTTTAGGTGGGATTGAGATTGGTACTATTTCCCACAATGCTTTGCTTAGCCGTCACACTGAGTATACGCTCTGCTCATTCTGAGTGGAGTGTATGCTCAGTGTGAGGGCTCCACTGTGGGTCCATAGGAATGAATGGAAGCAGCCGGCACACAGCCTTAACCCCCTGCACGCTGGCTGCCTCCATTCATTCTAATGGAAGACTAAATTAACATCTCTAGTAGCTAGTTACCTCCAGAGATGGCTGGTTGCAGTGCCTGGTGTTCTCCTTCACCTCGCTGCCACTCCACACTGCTCTTCTTCGCCTCGCTGCCGCTGCCTCCCAGGTTAGTGTTTAAAGAGCTAGGTAGGTGGGGCTTGTGGCTTAGGAGAGTGTGGGCGGGTATAGGGCAGGGAGATGTGATGTACCCGCCCACACTCTCCTAACCTGGGAGGCAGGGGGAAGCAAGGCGAGAAGAGCAGCGTGCACCGGAGCAGCCATCTGTGCTGGTAAGTGGACACCAGGGGGGACTAAGTAGCCAGAGGATTAAAAAAAAAAAATCCTCTGGCTACTTAGTGATTCACTACACAGCGTGGATTCTAACAATTAAAGCGTTCAATTGTTAGATTCCATGCTGTATAGTGAATAGGATTGATTTTAAAATCCGATCTCCGATTAATAAAAAAAATCCCATTGACTTGCATTGGGATCGGAATTGAGATCGAGATCGGGTTTGAATGAAAAATGATCGGAAATCGGATTTTAAAATTGATCCTGAAAAGTCAAGATCGGCTCAACCCTACTTTGCATGTATTAGATTAGGGGGTGATTTATTTCTTTTTCTATTATTGAGGGTGAGTTTCGGTTAAAGTCTTATCTTGTTACTATAATTATCTTTGTCATGTATCAATGTTTGTATGGGGTTTGATAGTTTGAGTTTTGGTAGTTGAGGTTTCTGGGTCTCATACAATGGTGGGAATGGCTAGACCAACAAATTCTATGCTTTCTGTGTTGCTACGATTGTGCATTTGTTTTATATTGTTGTATATATTGTTGATCATGTGTTATGTCTTATATACTTATAATAAAATACATGCAGAATATTACTCAACATCAGGGTAAGAAAAATAATGTGAATTATATCTAACATGATTAAACGTGTATCGCTTCAATTTACATAAGGCTTTAAGTTTCACGTGAAGGGATCGCCAGCCATTGTTCCCTCATCTGTTCACTTTGTCTGAGCATGTACACTGAATAAAAGCTCACAGACAAGAACTGAGCAGGATGCCATTCTACTTGTGCTTTGTATTTGTGTATCTGTGCCAGCTCCGGCTGTGCGATGTCTCCGCCTTTCCATTCCATTTCCATTGTAAATATTGTAATATTTGAATAAATGGCAAAAAGTTTTCACTAAACATTCAGTCCCGTCTTTCTGAGTTATCAGGATCCTCACACACAGGAGAGATGGCTGATACTACAGAGGGAGACTCTACTGCCCTGTATCTGGGTCTCCTGCTCCCAGCACTGATGTCTCTCATAGCCGGACTGGTGATCCATTCATTTATTATAGGGGTCAATGTCACCGACTGGTGGAAAGGAAGATCAGTGACTCCTGTTGACCACATTGTAACATCTCTTGGGATTTCAAGGATGTGCATTCAATGTGCTGATACTCTGTATTTATTTCTGAATACAATGTATACGAGTATTCTTTCTTCAGTAATTTGATTATTCAGAATACAGTTTATTCTTTCTTTACTTATTCCAATATCTGGCTGACATCTCTGCTCTCCATTGTCTTGTGTCTGAAGATCTCCAACCTCCACACCAGACTGTTCCTGTATCTGAGGAGGATGATATTACACAGGACTGGTTATCTCATTGTAACTTCATCAATTGTCTCTGCTTTCAGTAGTTTGGTGACCTTGTTGTTGTCCACCTCTGAGGACACCAGTAGTGGATCATACAATACAACTATGGATAATCTTTCTACAGTTTGTTTTTCTATTAATTTTATATACAGTATTATCATAGGGACCTTCTTCCCATTACTTTTCTATGTCATCTCCTCCGTCCACCTCTTCACCTCTCTGTATCATCACACAACAAGGATGAAGATGAGCAGTAACTTATCCATCAATCTGGAGACATATTACTCAATGATGAAATTTGTGTCCTTCACTTTCATATATAACACTTTTTACTTCATTGGACAATTTGCTTTTACTTGTTATTACTATTTTTACTGTGTAGTTCTTCCATGGCTTTACATTACCTTGGGCTTCCTACCAGTCCTCCATTCCTCCTACCTGGTCTACAGAACGGCCAAACTCAGGACTGAGAAGTCCAAGGTTCTTCACAATGTAATTAATTTCTTATTCCATAGGAAAGATACAGATACTAGAGAGAACATAGAAGTAGTAGCTCAATGAGATACATTCATACTGTAGGATGGGGCTGTGATGGACCTGCAATGTTCATCAGAATACAGAAGTCAGGACTTAACTTTACCTCTAGATTGGGGCATATGAAAGGGGCTTAAGAGGGCTAGGCTGTATGGTATTCTGCTTAGATAAATGATGAAAGCTCCAGCTCCCTTTCTCTGCTGTTCAGAGATGGTCCAGAAAGTTGTCTTTTAAAGTTTATGAAGGTCGCTGGCTTGTCTATCTCTTAGGCGGGGGAACAAAGGGCTCCCGGAAAAAATAACTCACCGGCTCCAATTGATTTCAATGGGAGCCCTCTTTTTGATCAGGATTTTGAGGCAGATATGCCAAAAAACCCATGTGAACTTACCCTGAGGTGGATTCCTGACCAAAAAACTCAGTTTTTTTGATCGGAACCTGGGGCGGCCTCTGCCTCAGGTTTCGATCCAAAATCTGGGTCGCCACGACTGAAAGCCAGTGCACTGCACTGGCAACTAGCTGCGCCCTCCACTCCGGATTAGGCCCAATGAATGAGCCTAATCCGGAGGAAGGAGTATCTTCAGGCCGAATCGCGACGTGACTCGGCCTGAAGAATGAGCACCTCGCTTCTTTTTTCTGGGAGCCTGAAGAAACGGCTCCCGGAAAAAGCTCCTAAGCGGCTCCCATTGATTTAATTGGGAGCCGTCTTTTTGATCAGGATTTTGAGGCGGATACGGCCTCAAAATCCTGACCAAAATACCCCGTGTGAACTCAGCCTTCCTGTACGTATGCCCACCTCTCTCAGGTATGGCCTGTATCTCATCTACCGTAATCCATCCTTACACCTCCCAATCATACCTTAGTGGCCTATATTAAGATTCCCTTCCCCGTTTACTTTATATATGTAATCTAGAAAAAATATATGGTTATTATATAGAACCGATCAAGTTTCTGTTGACTTATGTAATGTTTCTATTTGTAGAATGTAATGATGTTGTAAGTCTATAATAGATGTATAATAAATGTTAATAGACTGTTAATTTGATTGGTTGCAATAAAGTTTTTTTTTTTTTTTCTGTTCCGTAAAATCATGCAAAAAAATTTATTCTTAAAAAAAAAGTGCAAGGTAACACCCCTGGACCTCAACTCTTCTATTCTTAGAAAAAAAAAGAAACATAATAATTTTCCTTTTAGGGGACATCCATACGTATTCTGCCATTCACATGGATTACACCCCCGAATCAAGAATAGATTCCACCCAATTTACAAAACTAGGGCAAAGGGATCATAACTAGAGATGAGCGAACAGTGTTCTATGGAACACATGTTCGATCGGATATCAGGCTGTTCGATGTGTTCGATTCGAAACGAACATCACGTGGCAAACTCCAAAAAAATTTGATTCCCCTCCCACCTTCCCTGGCGCTTTTTTTGCACCAATAACAGCGCAGGGGAGGTGGGACAGGAACTACGATATCGGAGGCATCGTAAAAACTCGGAAAAAGTCATTGGCTGCCGAAATCAGGTGACCTCCATTTTAGACGAATAGTGGATTTCAAATCCGGGTCATATGAGAATGTGAACTTTGTGACAATGAGACAGGGATAGCTGTACAGGCAGGGATAGCTAGGGATAACCTTTATTTAGGGGGGAATGTTATTAAAAATAACTTTTTCGGGCTCTATCGGGTGTGTAATTGTGATTTTTGTGACATAAACTTTCTCCAATAGGAATGCATTGGACAGCGCTGATTGGCCAGAGTACAGAACTCGACCAATCAGTGCTGGCTCTGCTGGAGGAGGCGGAGTCTAAGATCGCTCCACACCAGTCTCCATTCAGGTCCGACCTTAGACTCCGCCTCCTCCGGCAGAGCCAGCGCTGATTGGCCGAAGGCTGGCCAATGCATTCCTATGCGAATGCAGAGACTTAGCAGTGCTGAGCCAGTTCTGCTCAACTACACCGTGTGCCGAGTGTGCACACTCGGCACTGCTACATCAGATGTAGCAGAGCCGAGTGTGCACACTTGGCTCTGCTACATCTGATGTAGCAGAGCCTGCTACTGCAGAGACTTAGCAGTGCTGAGCCAGTTCTGCTCAACTACACCGTGTGCCGGTCAGCCCATCTGATATAGCAGAGCTGAGTGTGCACACTCGGCTCTGCTACATCATATGTAGCAGAGCCGAGTGTGCCGGTCAGCCCATCTGATATAGCAGAGCCGAGTGTGCACACTCGGCTCTACTACATCAGATGTAGCAGAGCCGAGTGTGCCGGTCAGCCCATCTGATATAGCAGAGCCGAGTGTGCACACTCGGCTCTGCTACATCTGATGTAGCAGAGCCGAGTGTGCACACTCGGCTCTGCTATATCAGATGGGCTGACCGGCACACGGTGTAGTTGAGCAGAACTGGCTCAGCACTGCTACCAATAGGAATGCATTGGCCAGCCTTCGGCCAATCAGCGCTGGCTCTGCCGGAGGAGGCGGAGTCTAAGGTCGGACCTGAATGGAGACTGGTGTGGAGCGATCTTAGACTCCGCCTCCTCCAGCAGAGCCAGCGCTGATTGGTCGAATTCCGTACTCTGGCCAATCAGCGCTAGCCAATGCATTCCTATGGGAAAAAGTTAGCTTTCGAAAATCGCAAGCTGACAGGGATTTCCATGAAATAAAGTGACTTTTATGCCCCCAGATATGCTTCCCCTGCTGTCCCAGTGTCATTCCAGGGTGTTGGTATCATTTCCTGGGGTGTCATAGTGGACTTGGTGACCCTCCAGACACGGATTTGGGTTTCCCCCTTAACAAGTATATGTTCCCCATAGACTATAATGGGGTTCGAAACCCGTTCGAACAGTGAGTGGCTGTTCGAATCGAATTTTGAACCTCGAACATTTTAGTGTTCGCTCATCTCTAATCATAACAAGGTACTGAAAAAATAAGCTGTGGTTGATTCAGTGACGGAGTCCTTGACTGGAGACTCCATGCTGAATAGGCCTATCGGTGTCGGAAAGCCACAATGGAATACCGATGCCCTGAATTATCGTGCCGTCGTAGGTGACCAGAAACTGGAGGTGAAAAATTAAGAGAAATTCCTTTTCATTTTCCGCCATGTGAACAGCAATTCACATTTCCATTACAAATTCCTCTCTGCTTTCTGCCGCAGCTTTTACTCTCTGATTAGCCTTAGATGAATGAGGAGCTGTAGAGTGATCTGCGGAGTATCTCACACTGTGGGGACTTCGAGATGGAATTTAAATCTGATTTTAAGGCAGAATCCACCTTAAAATCAGCTCCAAATTCTTAGGGCCCATGCACACGATGTCGTGTCAGAGTGAGCGCTTCAAAACAGAATCCCATTGACTTCAATGGGTTCCGTTTAACACGTGTAACACATTGAAATCAATGGGTTATAAAGCCTCCCATTGATTTCAATGTGTAGCGTGCGTAAGACGCAACCCACTGACTTAGCAGTGTTCAGCCAGTTCTGCTCAACTACACCGTGTGCCGGTCAGCCCATCAGATGTAGCAGAGCCGAGTGTGCATAAGGGTTCTAGTGCACCCTCGGCTCTGCTACATCTGATGTAGCAGAGCCGAGTATGCATAAGGGTTCTAGTGCACCCTCGGCTCTGCTACATCTGATGTAGCAGAGCCGAGTGTGCATAAGGGTTCCAGTGCACCCTCGGCTCTGCTACATCTGATGTAGCAGAGCCGAGTGTGCACACTCGGCACTGCTATATCAGATGGGCTGACCGGCACACGGTGTAGTTGAGCAGAACTGGCTCAGCACTGCTAAGTCTGTGCATACCCATAGGAATGCATTGGCCAGCCTTCGGCCAATCAGCGCTGGCTCTGCCGGAGGAGGCGGAGTCTAAGGTCGGACCTGAATGGAGACTGGTGTGGAGCGATCTTAGACTCCGCCTCCTCCAGCAGAGCCAGCGCTGATTGGTCAAATTCCGTACTCTGGCCAATCAGCGCTGGCCAATGCATTCCTATGGGAAAAAGTTAGCTTGCGAAAATCGCAAGCTGACAGGGATTTCCATGAAATAAAGTGACTTTTATGCCCCCAGACATGCTTCCCCTGCTGTCCCAGTGTCATTCCAGGGTGTTGGTATCATTTCCTGGGGTGTCATAGTGGACTTGGTGACCCTCCAGACACGGATTTGGGTTTCCCCCTTAATGAGTATATGTTCCCCATAGACTATAATGGGGTTCGAAACCCGTTCGAACACTCTAACAGTGAGCGGCTGTTCGAATCGAATTTCGAACCTCGAACATTTTAGTTTTCGCTCATCTCTATTAATAACCTAATATCTTAAGTAGAGATGGGTGAATTTCATGAGATTCATTTCACAAATATTGGGAGGTTTGCCCACAAGATTTGGTTCGGCCTGTGATCCCTTTGGGTGTGCCTACATTATTGCACTAGGTCAAAGCATCATGACATTGGCGCTCCCCGTGTAACCATTACCCATTCTGTGCCGTCCATGGATCCGTCTCTTCCTCCACCGGAGAAGGAGACATCACAAATGAGCAATAGAGTAAAAGTTTAACACTTTTTTTGTGACGTCATGCACCCAGAGTATCAGCAGTGATATGGACACATTAAGTGTTATGACTAGAGATGAGCGAGTAGTGAAATATTCGAGATTCGTTTCAAGGAGAGGCTCAATATTTGACTACTCGATCGAATATCAAATCCCATTATAGTCTATAGGAAAAAATGCTCATTTCAGGGGGAACCACTATTCACCTAAAGGAGAGTCACCAAGTCCACCAGTAGCAGGAGGAGAGTGTTTAGGAGGAGCGAAGTGCAGTTAAAGCGCATGGACCCCATAGTCTATGGGCCGGTTCACATTAGCGCTTGCCTCCCATCCGGAAGAAGTCCACAGGAGGACCCGAACGGAATATCAGCACAACTACTGCAAGCGCTGGACAGTTAAGCACACGGACCCCACAGCATATAATGGGCTCCTTGTGCTTGCAGCGCACTGCCCGCATGAATCATTTGTGTGGGCAGTGCGCTGCAAGCACACAGAGCCCATTATATGCTATGGGTGTTATGTCAGTCCTGGTAGCTGCAACGGGGCTAAGGGATAGCAGTAGGGAATCTCGCCCTGCACTACTCCCACTAGCTAACCCGGTCCCTGCCTCACGGGTGTAGGTCGGCTGTTCTCAGGCTAAGCCTGACCCCGACAGCTCCTCTCTCACTGACACCGTAGGCCTAGAGGGAAGTGGGAGAAGGAATGCCCTATAAGATCTCTAGGGACTGGAGACTAAAGGGGGTCACCCCTAACGAACAAGTGAAGCTGCTACTGACAGGGACTGACAAGGGTGTGCGCTGACTAACAACACAAGCAGCACACAGGAAACATGTAGGAAAGGAATTCCCCAAACCAATATGGGAAGGAACTTTACACTAGGAAACAAACACAGGGAAACTGAGTAGAAATCAAAGGATAAGGCAATTCACTCACACAGTCAATTATACACAGAGGGAGGATTGGTGAACACAGAAGGGAAAACACACACACCAACTTGTTCACCCAAAACCTCCCAAAAACCAACCACGGAACTTCCTCTATCCAAGATAACCACCTACTCCTCCTGCTAAGGCCTAGCTCTGTAAAAGCGACACTCAGCACAGAACCATGGGAGGCATGGGTTTAAATACAGAGTAGAGACCACTCCTCCCAGGTGCAAATGGGAGGACAGACTAATCAACCAGGAAAGAAAGCAATGAACCTAAATACTCCTAACAGGATCCTCCCCTCAAGGAGAAGACTCCGGATTCTCTAGGAGCATCCTTCTTCGGGAACTCCTTGTGGAATTTCTCCATGAGTCTGGGGGCTGACATATCCGACTCCAGAACCCAAGAATTATCCTCAGGACCGTATCCCTTCCATGCCACCAGATACCGTAGCTTCCCCCGAACATATTTGCTATCCAGAACTCGGGATATCTCATACTCCCCGGACTCAGAAACTGGTGGAACCTTAACAGGAGACGTTCCCTTCTTGGCCTTCTTTAACAAGGAGACATGGAACACCCGGTTTATCTTCCACCTTTTAGGTAGTTGCAGCTGCGCCGCCACTTCATTTACCATCTTGATGATCTTAAAAGGACCCACAAACCTGGGACCCAGCTTCTTGCAAGGAACCTTCAACCTGATATTCTTGGTGGACAACCAAACCATCTCACCAGGGAAGAACTGCAACTCTCCTCTCTTCCGATCCGCCTGGACCTTAGCCTGGTGCGACGCCCGCACCAGATTCTCTCGGATACGGGACCATACCCCTTGCAGCTTTTTAGAAAATAGCTCCTCCTCCGGAACTGGGGAAGAAATGGAAGAAAATACTCCGAAAACAGGATGTCTACCACCGGAGCAAAAAAAAGGTGTGGTACCTGTGGCATTGGAATCATGGTTGTTTAGGGAAAATTCTGCCAGGGGGAGAAAGGCAGCCCAATTATTCTGGTTCTCTCGAACAAAACACCTCAAAAACTGTTCCACATCCTGATTCTTCCTCTCTGTTTGTCCGTTAGACTCTGGGTGAAACCCGGAGGAAAACGACAGTGTAACTCCCAACCTGCTGCAAAAAGCCCGCCAGAATTTAGCCACAAATTGCGGTCCCCTGTCCGAAACGATATCCTCAGGAAGACCATGCAACCTTACAATTTCTTTAATAAACGCCTCAGATAGTGTCTTGGCACATGGCAGCCTGGAAAACGGGATCAAATGGCACATTTTCGTGAAGCGGTCAACGACTACCTAAATGACCGTGAAACCCTTAGACACCGGAAGGCCCGTGATGAAATCCATAGACAGATGAGTCCAAGGTGCCTTAGGAGGTTCCAATGGATGTAGAAGACCGTGGGGACGGGTATGCGACGCCTTGGCTCTTGCACAGACCGAACAATTTTGAACAAACTGTAAGACATCCTTACTCCACCCTGGCCACCAAAAATTCCTAGACACCAATCTCATGGTCTCTGAAACCCCCGGGTGACCAGCAAGAACCGACTCGTGACACTCCCTCAGGAGACTTTGTCGGAGAGTAGTTGGAACAAAAAGCTTGTTTCTAGGTATCTTGGAAGGTGCAGCGTGTTGCGCTTCGATCAAGGCCTTCTCCAATTTCGCGCCCAATACTGCTACCACCACTCCATCCCCAAGAATAGTGGCAGGCGCCTCTCGTTCCTCCTCAGTCGACATATACCGGGATAAAGCATCAGCCTTAACATTCTTTGAACCCGGCACATAAGTCACGGTAAAATGGAACCGCGCAAAAAATAGAGCCCATCTGGCCTGCCGTGCATTTAATCTCTTCGCCGACCCAAGATAAACCAAATTCTTGTGGTCAGTAAATACCTGGACTGGCCTTCTGGCCCCCTCCAGGAAATGACGCCAATGTTCGAACGCAAGTTTTATTGCCAGTAGTTCCCGGTCTCCGATGTCATAATTCCGTTCAGAGGCAGAGAATTTCTTAGAAAAGAAGGCACAGGGATGCGTACCCTCCTCGAACTCCTGAGAAAGTACTGCTCCCACCCCCACCGAGGAGGCATCCACCTCCACTCGGAAGGCCAACCTCTCATCCGGCTGTCTCAAAATGGGAGCGGACGAGAATCGCTTCTTCAGTTCTTCAAACGCAGCTAGCGCCTCTGGCGACCACTTAGCACAGTCAGCCCCCTTCTTAGTCAAGTCCGAGATAGGTTTCACAACCTCAGAAAATCCCTTGATAAACATGGCGATAATAGTTGGAGAACCCCAAGAACCGTTGGACCGCCTTTAGGTTCTCGGGTCGCGGCCACTCCAAGACTGCCCTGACCTTCTCAGGGTCCATCTCAAACCCCTTGTCCGATAGGATATAGCCAAGGAAACATAATTTATTGACCGCGAACACACATTTCTCCAGCTTAGCACTTAATTGGTTAACCCTCAGGAGATCTAAAACCTCTCTCACTCTCTCCCAATGAGTCTCCAAATCCGGGGTGTAAATGAGTATATCGTCCAGATAGACCACAACCCCCCTCCCTATGACGGCACTTAGTACATCATTAATAAAATTCTGAAAAAACGCAGGCGCATTGGTTAGACCAAAAGGCATCACAAGATTCTCAAAGTGTCCTAGGGGTGTGTTAAACGCTGTTTTCCACTCATCCCCCTTCTTGATTCTCAGCAAGTTATATGCCCCACGTAAATCTATTTTACTAAACCAGCGGGCTCCCGTAATCTGGCTGAATAGATCCGAGATCAACGGAATGGGATAGGGATTCCGCACCGTGATTTTGTTAATCTCCCTAAAATCCAAACAAGGGCGCAACCCTCCATCTTTCTTCTTTACAAAGAAAAACCCCACTGCTACTGGGGACTTAGATGGGCGAATATGCCCCACCTCTAGACTCCCCTCAATATACTCTTTGAGCGCCTCCCTCTCCGGAATAGTGAGATTGTACAACCGTGTCTTGGGTAGCACTGCATTTGGTATAAATTTAATCGAGCAATCATAGGTGCGATGTGGTGGTAATGTCTTGGCTGCCCTTTCCTCAAAGACCTCCCTAAACTCACATATTTCTTGAGGCAAATTGTCTATAGACAAAGACATAACGGATATGGGCAGACATCGACCATTACACCCCTGCCCCCAAGAAACTACTGACTCGGTCTCCCAGTTGATAATAGGGTTATGCTGCTTCAGCCAGGGCCACCCCAACACTACTTGTGCTGGTAATTTAGACAACAAGAACAAGTCAATCTCTTCCCGGTGGCCACCCACAACAAACTCCAGACCCTCCACCTGTTTGGAGATGACAGCTTGCTGTAGAGGGGTCTTATCAATAGCCCACACCGGTATCTGAGACTTCAAGACCAAAGGACTCACCCTTAATTGCTCACAAAACTCTGAGTCAATAAGGTTGACTGCCGAACCACAATCAACCAAAATCCGGCACTTCTGCCCATTTACCCATCCTTCAAGGGTCAACCCGGCAGTCTGAGTACAGGAAATATGCACACCTCCCTCCTTAGTAGGTTTTCTCCCTTTACCCTCAATAGACCTGGGGTTATTACTCTCCTTGGCGAACCATTCTCTGGAGGGGCATACCCTTGCTACATGTCCCATCCCTCCACACACAAAACAGCGTACTGTGCGGGACCCTTCACTCTTGGGTCTAGCACTTCGCACAGTGGCCCCAATCTGCATGGGTTGGTCCCCCGGGTCCTCTCTAAAAACGGAGAATTGAGGAGGGTTAAGCCCCCCAGGACTCTTGTCTCCACGCTCCCGGAGGCGCCGTCCAACTCTAATTGCCAGCTGCATGGCCTCATCTAGATCTCCCGGAACAGGGTGAGAAACTAGATGGTCTTTAACCTGGTCCGAGAGCCCTGTCTCAAACTGACTAAGTAGAGCGGGGTCATTCCAGTGTACTTCTGCTGCCCACCTACGAAACTCTGTGCAATATTTCTCTATAGCATGATCCCCTTGCACCACACGTCGTAGGTTATACTCAGCCGTGCATACCCTGTCTGGGTCGTCATACAGTAACCCCATTGTGGAGAAAAACGCCTCTACAGTTAGTAAGCAAGCTGAGTCGGCTGGTAACGAATGTGCCCAGATGAGGGGATCATCTCTCAATAAAGTAATAATAATCCCAACTCTCTGTACCTCAGAACCGGAGGAAAACGGCCGTAGCCGGAAATACAAAAGACAGTCCTTTTGAAATCGGAAAAAATCTGACCTCTTACCTCGGAAGGGTTCAGGTAAGCTGACTTTTGGCTCCAGAGGCCGACCCACAGGGGCGCTACTCACCTGCCTCTGTATGCCCTCCACCTGAGAGGCTGTGTGTTGAGCCAACTGCTGTACTTGAGATACGCCAGAAGCTTGGATGGCATCCATTCGTAGCTTGATCCCCTCCATCTCAGTGGAGATCTGCTGCACCGCCTGGTACAACTGTTTCAGGTCCGTCATAATACAAACGAACCTTTTTTTTTTTTTTTTTTTTACCGGCTGAGTGTACTGTTATGTCAGTCCTGGTAGCTGCAACGGGGCTAAGGGATAGCAGTAGGGAATCTCGCCCTGCACTACTCCCACTAGCTATCCTGGTCCCTGCCTCACGGGTGTGGGTCGGCTGTTCTCAGGCTAAGCCTGACCCCGACAGCTCCTCTCTCACTGACACCGTAGGCCTAGAGGGAAGTGGGAGAAGGAATGCCCTATAAGATCTCTAGGGACTGGAGACTAAAGGGGGTCACCCCTAACGAACAAGTGAAGCTGCTACTGACAGGGACTGACAAGGGTGTGCGCTGACTAACAACACAAGCAGCACACAGGAAACATGTAGGAAAGGAATTCCCCAAACCAATATGGGAAGGAACTTTACACTAGGAAACAAACACAGGGAAACTGAGTAGAAATCAAAGGATAAGGCAATTCACTCACACAGTCAATTATACACAGAGGGAGGATTGGTGAACACAGAAGGGAAAACACACACACCAACTTGTTCACCCAAAACCTCCCAAAAACCAACCACGGAACTTCCTCTATCCAAGATAACCACCTACTCCACCTGCTAAGGCCTAGCTCTGTAAAAGCGACACTCAGCACAGAACCATGGGAGGCATGGGTTTAAATACCGAGTAGAGACCACTCCTCCCAGGTGCAAATGGGAGGACAGACTAATCAACCAGGAAAGAAAGCAATGAACCTAAATACTCCTAACAATGGGGTCCGTGTGCTTAACTGTCCAATGCTTGCATTTGCGCTATTACATTCGAGGGTCCTCCTGCGGACTCCTTCCAGATGGGAGGCCAACGCTAATGTGAACTGGCCCTTACTCGTCCTGCAGAACCAGCATTAATTGGCCGAATGCTATACACTGTATAGCATTCGATCAATCAAGGCTGGTTCTGCAGCAGGCTCGTCTTTGCTAGTCATGAGAGCTGGCAGCTTGCGGTTATTCAGGAGCTGACTTTTTCTCATAGGAATGCATTGACCAGCGTTGATTGGCTGTATGCTATACAGTGTACAGCATTCGGCCAATCAATGCTGGTTCTGCCGGTGGCTCATCTGTGATGAGGCGGAGTCTAAGATCGGACCACAATGAAGACTGCTGTGGTCTGATCTTAGACTCCGCCTCCTCACAGATGAGCCTCCGGCAGAACCAGCGTTGATTGGCCGAATGCTGTACACTGTATAACATTCGGCCAATCAATGCTGGTCAATGCATTCCTATGAAAAAAAGTCAGCTCCCGCATAACCACAAGCTGCCAGCTCTCCCGACTAGCACAGACGAGCCTGCTGCAGAATCAAATCTTTACTGCGAATAGGAGTAGTATTCGATAGAGTACGGGTATTTTGAATACCGTAGTATTCGTTTGAATACCTACTCAATTGAATACTACTCGCTCATCTCTAGTTATGACATTGTGTCCTTGGCATGCTCCTTGGCATGCAGGACACAGAAGATATTACAAAAGATTGGACAACTCCACCAGGAGGAATACATAGAGTGTAAGATGCCATGAGGAGGCTCAGAAGTGGAAACAGAAGCTGAGTATAAATATTTTTTAAAATATTTTGTCACATCCCCTGGGCTTGCACCTACTACACTTTGGAATCTGAAGAGACCCCAGAGTATAGTAGTTTCCCTTCCCTCCCTTTCCCTATCCAAACACGTTCAAAATAAATCTTCAGATTTTTGCCCATCTTTATTGATCATTAACAAATCATTATTATACACTGTCTACCAATAAGTATTTGGACCCCTCTAACACTCCCATATCTCTAGCTTAGACTCCTCTAACGGAGATATAATCTATAGAATACTCAGCAAGGCCGCACCTCTAATGAGGCGTCGTGAGGCAACGGCCTCAGGCGGCATTATCAGGGGGGGCAGCATGGAGGAGCGCTGGTCTGTGTGATTTGCTCCAGACCATTATTATATGCCGCCCCTCCTGATAGTGGCTGCACTGCTAAATAGATTGGCGTCTGCAAGACACCAAACTATTTTAAATTAATTCTGTGTTGCAATAGACACAGTGAAGACAACACGTTGTTACGGTTCTGTGTATATAAATAAAATAATAATTTTAAACAACAGAACCTCTGGGCTGCAAGGCACTGCAGCGAGGTCCACAGGCCCTATGATGGGCGGCCGTCTGCCTGAGCGCAACAATATGGCAGTACAGCACAGTGTGCACAAGGAGCAACACACAAACGCCAGTTAAGTTCACTGAGCGGATGCGACGGTGCAGCTCCGAATGTGTACAGGGTGCAACTAAAACCTGCCAGTTAAACTCACTGGCCAGGTGCACCTGTACTGCAGAAGTAACAAGGCCGCCAAGGGTTAACGCCACCCCTGGTCAGCAACACAAATGTTCCTGCAACAGCTAGGAGTTTAACACTGAAGTGTGACAGTGCAGTAAGGCTATCTCCTGAGACCAACCTGCTGCAACTCTACAGCCTGGAACAGTCTCTACTGCTCCTAGCCTTGGTGTAGAGCTGACAGAAATTCAGGATTTACCAGTCCTAACTACCCAGTACCCAGATAACAGCAGAGGAACCCCACACTGAGGCCTAGTCTGGAATCCTGCCTGGACACTGGAGCCTTTCCCTGCAACAACTGTCATTCAGTCTTTCAGATACAAAGTGTGAGCGCCGGGCGGGCGTCGGCTCACAATTTTTAAAGGGGAGTCCTCGCCCAACAGGGCGGTGGCTATGACCTCACTGCTCATGCTCAGTAGGCAAGAAGTGGCACTTAGCCTGTGAGCGACTCCAATAGGCCTGAGCATGCTCAGTGGGCCGAAATCTGGACTTACACTCCAGACACCTCACTACATGAGACCGAGGGCGAGGGTTAGATTGACCCGCAGGTGGCGCTGTGCGCTGAGAGTGGACCCTGCGGGACCCAATCCTAACACACGTCTGCTTTTCTGCGTGCGAGGCACAATGTGATGACGTCACGCACCTCCTACGCTGAGACGCAGCAGACGTCCTGCGCGCTGTGATCCCGGCTAATGAAGAGGAGACGCCGGCTGCATCAAGCGCTCCTAGGTAGTTGAGTATAACCGAGTATAACTGAGTTGTGGGTATTTAAGGGGTCGTTAGGAGGGGGCACTTTATTTATTAACAGGAGTTATTTATATAAAGGCTATTAGGAGCATTATTAATACAGGGGGGGTATTTAAATACCCCCTTGTATTTATAATGCCACTAATAGTCCTTCTATAAATACTGCATATCATTAATACAAGGTGGGGGGTTATATAGGGGCTATTAGGGGCATTATTAATATAAGGGGGTATTATTAATAAGGGGCCTTTCATGAGTTGGGGCAAATGTGGTTTTTATATACAGCTGGAAAGCCAACAATGTGCTGAATTCAGCGCACTCTCGGCTTTTACTATCTGTGCCCCGGGTGAAGAGCTGTTGGTGCTGTTACCGTAGTTCTTCACCGTCAGAAATGCGTTCCTGACAGTCAGGAACGCCCTTCTTCACAGCAGTGCCTATAGCGCTGTACTGTGAGAGCGGGAAGGAACGCCCCCTCCCCTCCTGATACTACGTTCTTCCCCGCTCTCACAGTACATCGCTATAGTCGCTGCTGTGAAGAAGGGCATTCCTGACTGACTGTCAGGAACGCACTTCTGACAGTGAAGAGCTACGGTAACAGCACCAACAGCTCTTCACCCGGGGCACAGATAGTGAAAGCCGAGAGTGCGCTGAATTCAGCACATTGTTGGCTTTCCAGCTGTATATAAAACCGCATGTGCACAAACTCATGAAAGGCCCTCTTTAAGGGGTGTTGTGTAGGTGAGGACAATATGGGTCGGGTGCCTGGAAAAGTGAGGAGTCAAAGATGTCTGTGTTGCAAACTTTACAGAGACAAATCACATGCTAGAAAGAGACGGGAAATGTGAGCAATTAGTCGGGAACGTCTCCGGTAAGTCACCACAAAATGTTATGCACTGTATCACTGTAATGTTACCACTAGCAACCCCCCGCTATTCCGGCGAGGGGGGGGGCGCCTACATGTTATCCACCTCAGGCAGCAGAAAGGCTAGGTTCACCACTGATACTCAGTGTTCTGTATACAGTAAATTTTAGCCCCATTCAGAGAACATTGATGTCTTTCCCTACCTCCTCTCCTTTAGGAACAAAACCATAGTGGTTTGTACTGTCTGCAAATACTGATCCGCCAATAACATGTCCGTATTACACCAGTATACACCAGTATATCAGTGGTGTAACTACGAGGATAGTGTCTGTCACAGGGAAATTAGGGGGCCCAGTGACAGCCACTACCCCTGCAACTTTTTTCTTTTCTCAATAGGCCATTACCTGCTGCAGTTACTCCAACCGTTAAGGTGCCCTATTTACTTACCGATCTTTGCAGACCCCCGAGTATAATGATCGGAGGCCCCAGAAAGGTAAAAGAACATAATAACATAATAAACGTGTTACTTACCTTTCCACGCTCCTAGCAGGCTTTGGGCCTAATTGTGTGACGTCCCTGCTGTGCCGTGCATCCCGGGTCATGTGACGTTAGTACGTCATTAAAGATGGCCGACACCTCCGAGGAGTGCAGCGGAGTCGAGGATAGGTAAGTGACAGTGTTTTTTTTAATCTTTGTATCCCCCCCGGGTTGCCAATTATTATACTCTGGGGTCTGAAAAGACCCCAGAGTATAATAATTGTTCATGGGTGTTCATTATGGGGCATAATACTGTGTGCAGGGGCCACTATGGGACATAATACTGTGTGCAGGGGCCACTATGGGACATAATGCTGTGTGCAGGGGCCACTATGGGACATAATACTGTGTGCAGGGGCCACTATGGGACATAATGCTGTGTGCAGGGGCCACTATGGGGTATAATACTGTGTGCAGGGGCCACTATGGGGTATAATACTGTGTGCAGGAGCCACTATGGGACATAATGCTGTGTGCAGGGGCCACTATGGGGTATAATACTGTGTGCAGGGGCCACTATGGGGTATAATACTGTGTGCAGGGGCCACTATGGGGCATAATACTGTGTGCAGGGGCCACTATTGGACATAATACTGTGTGCAGGGGCCACTATGGAACATAATGCTGTGTGCAGGGGACACTATGGGACATAATACTGTGTGCAGGGGCCACTATGGGACATAATACTGTGTGCAGGGGCCACTATGGGGGATAATACTGTGTGCAGGGGCGACTATGGGGCATAATACTGTGTGTAGGGGCCACTATGGGGTATAATACTGTGTGCAGAGGCCACTATGGGGCATAATACTGTGTGCAGAGGCCACTATGGGGCATAATACTGTGTGCAGGGGCCACAATGGGACATAATAGTATGTGTTGGGGCCACTATGGGGTATAATACTGTGTGCAGGGGCCACTATGGGGGATAATACTGTGTGCAGGGGCCACTATGGGGCATAATAGAGCATGCAGGAATGCGGCGTGGGGGTCGGTTGGTCGAGGACTTCAGTGTTGGTCAGGAAAGGGGTGGGGCCCATGACAAAAGTTCGCCACGGGGCCTCACCATTCCTAGTTATGCCACTGCAGTATATCATCCACAACACTTGCGGGATCCCTTACACTTGTATCTGTGAGTCTGTACCGCAAAGTTGTAGCTGCTAGAAGGGAGATTGAAAGTTTATGGATTGTATGAATTATAAGCTCCCATATAGGAGACATATGACATACAATTTATCATATGAATATCGAATCTCGAATATTTCACTACTCGCTCATCTCTAATAAAGAACAGACTTTATAAAAAAAAAGCCAATACAAATTATCTCTTTATAGGAGCAGATGCAGCACCAAGGAGTGAAAATTATTATTATTATTATTATTATTATTATTATTATTATTATTATTATTATTATTATTTTATTTAATGTAGATTGTGAATTATGTAAATTAAGGAAAGAATTCTGTGACCATGGGAAGAAAAAAAGAACCTGGATGATCCTGACGGTTATCCCTGTACTGGAGCAAATTCCACATCACCATCATGTTGGTGGAGTGAAAGTTTACATAGTTTCATGAAGAAAAAATTTTAAATTAATAAACTGTAAGGATGCCCGCCAATAAACAAGTGGAGTGCCAGTGTGCTACAAAATTTATTCAAAGTACTGTTGGAACTCCACCGCTGCTTCCTCCAATATTATTGCCAAGCAGCAAATATCACCCCACCATTATACTAATGAATAAAATAAACTTTATTCCAAAATAAAGCCTAAAGTAAGCACCAGAAAAATAGTGAGTGCAGCTCTGGAGTATAATACAGGATGTAACTCAGGATCAGTACAGGATAAGTAATGTAATGTATGTACACAGTGACTGCAAGAGCAGAATAGTGAGTGCAGCTCTGGAGTATAATACAGGATAAGTAATGTAATGTATGTACACAGTGACTGTACCAGCAGAATAGTGAGCGCAGCTCTGCAGTATAATACAGGATAAGTAATGTAATGTATGTACACAGTGACTGCACCAGCAGAATAGTGAGCGCAGCTCTGCAGTATAATACAGGATGTAACTCAGGATCAGTACAGGATAAGTAATGTAATGTATACAGTGACTGTACCAGCGGAATAGTGAGCGCAGCTCTGGAGTATAATACAGGATAAGTAATGTAATGTATGTACACAGTGACTGCACCAGCAGAATAGTGAGCGCAGCTCTGGAATATAATACAGGACATAACTCAGGATCAGTACAGGATAAGTAATGTAATGTATGTACACAGTGACTGCAAGAGCAGAATAGTGAGTGCAGCTCTGGAGTATAATACAGGATAAGTAATGTAATGTATGTACACAGTGACTGCAAGAGCAGAATAGTGAGTGCAGCTCTGGAGTATAATACAGGATAAGTAATGTAATGTATGTACACAGTGACTGTACCAGCAGAATAGTGAGCGCAGCTCTGGAGTATAATACAGGATAAGTAATGTAATGTATGCACACAGTGACTGTACCAGCAGAATAGTGAGCACAGCTCTGGAGTATAATACAGGATAAGTAATGTAATGTATGTACACAGTAACTGTACCAGCAGAATAGTGAGCGCAGCTCTGGAGTATAATACAGGATATAACTCAGGATCAGTACAGGATAAGTAATGTAATGTATGTACACAGTGACTGTACCAACAGAATAGTGAGCGCAGCTCTGGAGTATAATACAGGATAAGTAATGTAATGTATGCACACAGTGACTGTACCAGCAGAATAGTGAGCACAGCTCTGGAGTATAATACAGGATAAGTAATGTAATGTATGTACACAGTAACTGTACCAGCAGAATAGTGAGCGCAGCTCTGGAGTATAATACAGGATATAACTCAGGATCAGTACAGGATAAGTAATGTAATGTATGTACACAGTGACTGTACCAGCAGAATAGTGAGCGCAGCTCTGGAGTATAATACAGGATGTAACTCAGGATTATAAATCATAAAATTATTAAACAGGTGAACATTTTAGTTTGATTGGCTGTAGCAGCTCTAAGGCAATTTGGTTTGTTATGTGATCTGCGATGCATTTCTAGAACTGTGCTAGCTTATAGTCTATGTGATGTTCTCTGTATTTCCAATGCAAATTTTGCAGTATTTGAATATATGCTGAAAGTTTTCACTAAACCTCCGGTAACATTGGATTGATTTAACAGAATTCTCACAAACACAAGAGATGGCTGATACTACAGAGGGGGACACTATTGTCCATTATCTGGATCTCCTGGTCCCGGCAATTATTTTTCTCACAGTGGGACTGGTGATCCATTCATTTATTATAGGGGTCAATGTCACCGACTGGTGGAAAGGAAGATCAGTGACTCCTGTTGACCACATTGTAACTTCTCTTGGGATTTCTAGGATGTGCTTTCAATCTGCTGATACTTTCTATATCCTTGATAATACAATCTCCCTGGTAAACATTCCTGTGGTAACTCTGTTTATGGATACAGTTTATTGTTTCTTTACTTACACCAATATCTGGCTAACATCTCTTCTCTCCATTGTCTTGTGTCTGAAGATCTCCAACCTCCACACCAGACTGTTCCTGTATCTGAGGAGGATGATATTACACAGGACTGTGCATCTCATTGCAGTGTCAGCCATTTTCTCAGCTTTTACTACTTTGATGCCCTTGTTGTTGTCTGTTTATAAGGTCACCAATAGTGGAACATACAATACAACCATGACTAATATATCCACAGATTGTAGTCCTAAAACTTCTCTATACTTTTACACTACTGGAACCTTCTTCCCAGTACTTTTCTATTCCACCTCCTCCGTCCTCCTCTTCACCTTTCTGTATCATCACACAACAAGGATGAAGATGAGCAGTAACTTATCCATCAATCTGGAGACATATTACTCAGTCATGAGATTTGTGATCTTCACTTTCATATATAACACTATATATTTTATTGGCCAATTTGTTCTTATTTTTTACTACAATTTTTACTGTCAAAATCCTCTGTGGCTTTTTATTGTCTTGGACTTCCTACCACTTCTCCATTCCTCCTATCTGATCCACAAAACAGCCAAACTGAAGAATCAGATGTCCAAGGTTCTTCGCAATGTCATTGGTTTTATATTCTATAAGAAAAATATAGAAACTCAGAAGGACATAGATATGGTAGCTCAATAAGGTGAATATATATATTGTAGGACAGATCATCCTTGTATCAGAAGTGGTCTAGGGCCAGTACTGTCCAGCAGAGACATGACCCTACTTGTGCACCCCTAGATTCACTAATAAAAATGCAACAAAGTTTATCATTACACTTGACATGTTAGCTGCACCATGGCCAAATTGTTAACTCTTTTGCTGTGATATATGACAGGTTATCACACTAAACATTGTCTTATTGGTAGCTCTACTAGGTTTCATCTACTTTAATCCATCCTTACCCTCCCAATCATATCTTGATGCCTTAATTTAATGTCCCCCATTCCTGTTGACTAGGGTTGATATTGATTATCTCAGTATCGATATTAAAATCCGATTTCATTTTCCAGCCGATCCCGATCATGAAATTTTCTCGATCGCCGATCAGAATCCGATCTTTCCCGACCCTGATCTCAACTCTGGTCAATGCTTCTCTATGGGAGAAGCCAGTTTTAGGGTTGAGTCGATCTAGAGATTTCAAAATCCGATTTCTGATCACTTTCCAGCCGATCCCGTTCGTGAAATTTGCTCGATTGCCGATCGGGATCTGATCTTTTCCTCTCCTGATCGCTCAACCCTACTGTTGACTTTATTGCCCAAACTACCCCTTTAAGTACATGGTATATGAGATTTCAAGGTTCACGTGGCAGTTTTGTTCCTCTGTGCAATCTTTTTGAAGTGCAGCCAGTGCATCAGAGATGTTCAGTAAGCCGACTGCCTCAACAAGTGCAGCTAAATTTTGCTGCACACACCAATAGTTTAAAGGGGTGTAATAATTTATTTTACAGCAGTGAATATGCCACTGACACAATGCAAAAAAGTAGATTTGAACAAAGAGCTAACAAGATCAAGTAATATTGACGTTTCGGTCGTATGACCTTCATCAGAACTGATCTAGTATGGGGCAACATAGAGAGGAGTGTCAAGGCGTGACAAATCTACTTTTTTGCATTGTGTCATTGGTGTATTCACTGCTGTAAAATAAATTATTACACCCCTTTAAACTATTGGTGTGTGCAGCAAAATTAATCTCTATTTGATTTTGTGGGTCGGAGGGCCCCTTTTTTGCTAGCACCATATCTTATTACGAGTGTGCGGTACCATTGTTACTTTGTGCCTCAAGAAGTGCAACCTCCATTGTTCTTCTGTTACATCTGTGTCATATACCAAAGAACTGTGTGTATAGATAAGCGTTCTAAGACCCTGTATATCATTTAGGGCTAAAATGGACTTTGTCCTTTGACCAAAGGTGACATTTAACCCTTGGCAGCCTTGCTGTTTCAGTTTTACACAGGTGCTCCTTTCCAGTGAGTTAACTGGCAAGGTTTGATTGCAGCCTGTTCACATTAAGCACCGCGCCACATCACTGCCAGTGCAGTTTAACTGGTAGTGCGCTGTTCAGACATACAGCCGCCCATCTGGGCCTGTGGACCTCGCTGAAGTGTCTTGTAGACTAGTGATTCTGTTGTTTAAAATTCTTTTTATATATATATATATATATATATATATATATATATATATATACAGAACCATAACAGTAATCTGTAGACCATGACTTCAGGCAGGAACATTAGGAAGGTTCGCTTTCTGTGAGGTATCTATGTAAGACACTGAGAAGGAGCACTCTATAAGGTGCTTATATAGGACACTGAAGAATAGTGCTCTGGGAGGTTCCTATTTGTGATATAAAGGATTAGCTCTCTACAGGTACCTGCATGACACTCAGGAATAGTGCTTTGTGGGGTTCTGTGTTACACTGAGGAGTAGATCTTTATGAGATACTGTACCTAGGAGAATTACCTATGGTTGGCCTTCCAACAAAATTTTTAAATTGTTTATATACTATTTTTTTGCTTTAAGAAGCCCCATTTCCATTAGATTGGTTTTGCGCTAGTAATAACTAGAGATGAGCGAACACTAAAATGTCCGAGGTTCGAAATCCGATTTGAACAGCCGCTCACTGTTCGACTGTTCGAACCCCATTATAGTCTATGGGGGGAAATGCTCGTTTCAGGGGTAGGCAAAATTCGATAAAATTATACTTACCAAGTCCACGAGTGACTGTCGGGCTGGATTCTCCTTGAAGTCTTCTCCCGACGCAGCGCCCCTGCGGTGTCTTCCGGCTGGAATTCACTCTGTCTAGGCCGGATGCCTAGGCAGAGTGAATTCCAGCAGGAAGACGCCGCGGGGACGCTGCATGGAGAAGACTTCTAAAGGTAAGAGAAGAACCAGCGTTGATTGGTAGAATGTATAGCATTTTGCCAATTAAGGCTGGTTCTGCATTGAACCTTAAACTTCGAACAGCTAGTAGTGTTCGATCGAGTATGAGTATTTCGAATACCGTAATATTCTATCAAACACCTACTCGATCGAACACTACTCGCTCATCTCTAGTAATAACAGGTAGACCAAAAAGTTGTTTCCAATTAGTTTTCAAGAAATTGGCTTGGGCTATTTTTTAAGTTGACAATCATAGGTAGATAATGCTAGTGCAATCTCCTTGAAGTGTTAACTTGGACTGCCTGCTATTCATCTAAATTTTGGGGTGATTACTGCGTTTGTTGGCCTTGCAGAAGATTCCTGGAAATTCATATGAATAACTGAACGCTCCTGACATTTCTTACCCTCACCATTACCTAATACTGGTGATATGGCCCAATAAAGGCTGCTCCCTGAGATTCTGTCTTCCTAATTACATCAGGGAAGACAAGCTTGCACATTCCAGTGAGCGCCCTCTATTGGTTTGCAACACTGAGGCACCTGACTTCCTAATTACATCATGGATGACAGATTTGTATATTCTTCCCATGGTCCCTTGCAAAGTGGAGTGCTAAAGGCTTAATAAGTCTCCACACACCTATATGGTGGTCTCTCCCTAAGGAGTGACAATATCCCCTTAACACTACCTAATACTTCAAAGTCATTTGGATACTCCAGTGAAATAGCCATAGCATGGACTTTTATGTAATTTTAGGAGTCTCTGCATAAGTTTGTCCTGGTACATGGGACCTCCCAGATGCACCAACATTTTTAATAATTAATAATTCTGGCACACACTCAGGTCCCCTTAAACTACACTAGAAGCCATATTTAATTCAAATTTGGTTTGTATTCAATCAATGCAGTGGGGAGAAAATGGCCGTAGTTGAATATACATTTTTTCTTATTTAGATTATTATGTTATCCTTCTTTCAGGTACCACAGGACTTTTTTACTACTTTAGATCTGAGGATTCAACACTGACTATCGTCTTTTTTACCCCTCCAATAAAATGGTAAAAAAAGGAATATGTGTGGGTATGGGGGGAATGGAGAGAATATTTCAGAATTAACAAAAAATTGTAAAAATATCTGTATTTTTTAATACTTTGTTGCCATCTTACCATCTGATTGACAAAATTCATCACTAAAGATGGGGTCACTGGTAGCCATTAAAAAGATTGTTTCTACCTTCCACAATTATTGCACAAGCACTCACTGTAACGGGGGGTACTGGCAAGAGCCAGGTATGATCCAGTATCTGACCAGCTTATGATTTTTTTTTATTTTATTAAAATCAACTCTCCCCACTCCCCAAAGTATAATTGGAAACAAAAATGCCTGTCATTGACTGAGTCTTCAAATCCTAAGTAATCCAAATGATCCTGCGGAACTTGAAAGGCAAAAAAAAAAAAAAAAAAAAATACACATAAAAACTCTACTCACCTAAAGCCATCCTCTATTAAATAAAGTGGTGGAACCAAGGGTGGAATGAATTGGAAAGGGTTGATTTTGTTGGTTTTTATGGTTCTTCCACTCCAAATAAATAATTTAGGCAGGTGTGGAAAAAATGCTGCAAAGTAAGACTGTTTCAGAATGTATCAAATACCAAACTGAAGTGAAGGAACGGAATAGAAAACTAAATCTCATCAATATTAGATGTGACCACTCTTTGGAGGAGTGGTTCTAGAAGTGATGATATGGCCCCCACGGAGCCCTGATCTCAACATCATCCAGCCTGTCTGGGATTACATGAAGAGACAGGAGGATTTGATCTTGAGGTCCTTCCTTTTTGCAAGTACGTTGAAGAATTTATAAAACAAAGAGATAAAAATTCACACCAAATACTGAATTTAGATTTCTCTCTCTGTCAATTAAATTTCTTCTTTAAATGGCTTTACCAGCTGTAAGACAGTTTGTTGTGTTATGTGAGCTATTATGCATCTCCAGAACTGTGCCAGCTCAGCGTCTAGGTGATGTAGCCGACATTTTCAATGCAAATTTTATAATATTTAAATAAATAACCAAAGCTAGTCACTAAACCTTCAGAAAGCTCTTCAGAAGCACCAGAGATGGCTGATTCTACTGAAAGTGACACGATTGTCCATTATTTGGATCTCCTGATTCTTGCACCGATGTTTCTCATAGCCGGACTGGTGATACATTTATTTATTATAGGTGTCAATGTCAATGACTGGTGGAAAGGAAGATCAGTGACTCCTGTTGACCACATTGTAACTTGTCTTGGGATTTCAAGGATGTGCGCTCAATGTGCTGATACTCTGTATTTATTTGTGGATACATTGTCAATGACCAATTTTTCTTCCCATGTAATTCCAGCTATTCTGGACACAGTATATTATTTCTTTGCTTATACCAATACTTGGTTAACATCTCTTCTCTCCATTGTCTTGTGTCTGAAGATCTCCAACCTCCACACCAGACTGTTCCTGTATCTGAGGAGGATGATATTACACAGGACTGGTCATTGCATTGTAGCCTCGGTCATTTTCTCTGCTTTAAATAGTTTGATGAACTTGTTGTTGGCCAGTACTGAGGTCAATAACAGTGGAACATACAATACAACCATGGCTCATCTTTCTACAGATTGCATTTCTATTGATTATATTTACAATGTTACTGTAGGATCCTTCCTTCCAGCGCTTTTCTATTACATCTCCTCCGTCCTCCTCTTCACCTCTCTGTATCATCACATAACAAGGATGAAGATGAGCAGTAACTTATCCATCAATCTGGAGACATATTACTCAGCCATGAGATTTGTATCCGTCACGTTTATATATAACACTCTATACTTCATTGGACAATTTGCTTTTTGCGTTTTATTACTATTTTTATTGTATAACTCTTGAATGGCTTTATGTTATCTTGGACTTTCTACCAGCTCTCCATTCCTCCTACCTGATCTACAAAACGGCCAAACTCAGGACTGAGATGTCCAAGATTCTTCACAATGTCATTCATATCTTATGCCATAGAAAAGATACAGAGACTAGAGAGAACATAGAAGTAGCTGCTCAATGATATAACTGTAGACTGGGCTATCGATGTATAGAGCTAGGGTTCTAGGACCTGTAATGTTTGATAAAATGAAGAGGTCACAGCCTTACTGGAGCAACCCTAGATCCAGGCATACAATGCAACAAAGTTTAACTTTACTTTATCGGCTTAAATACAACATGGCACAGCATATTAGCACAATGTTTCCATTGGCGTTATATAGATTGTTGTTGTCTTTTGTGACATTATATCACAATGTAGCAAGTTATAATGTAATATTAACCTGAACATGAGGATGTGACTATTATCAGTACTACAGATTAGTCCATTTAAGCAAAAAGGGGACTAGTGGGGTTGTATGGCGCGCTGCATGGATACAAGAAAAATAAAGACTGAATGTAACTCTTGTATTCTGTGGTCTTAAAAGTTGTCTTTTGAAGTCTTTCTATATCTCACATAGATATCAGAAGGATGACTGGCTGTGTTCGCCCATCTTATCCATAGGCTTCAGGTCCCCATTATCTCATTCCATCCTTAACATTCACACTCATACAATGATGGTCTATTTAAAGTTTATCTCTTCACTTTTAACTTTATTTATGTAGTGCAGAGGTAATATATAGGTAATGGGGTGTCAATTTTACAGGCTGTAATAAAGTTTTGTTCTGCTATAAAATCAACTTGATCTGTTTTTTATTTTCTTAAATATTCAAGCAACAGTCTATTTTATTGATAACTAGGGGCACTTTATACCCCTCCCACCCCAGATCTTAGATTCTGTGAAAGAAAATAAAAAAGACATTGTTTTCTTTTTAGTAATCACTAGGGTTGAGCGATCGTGTTCGGAAAAGATCGGATTCGGAATCGGGAAATTTTCTCGATCGCGATCAGAATTCCGAACACAATCTTTTTAGGTGGGATCGAGATCGGTACTATTTCCCACAATGCTTTGCTTAGCCTTCACATTGAGTATACGCTCCGCTCATTGGAGTGTATACTCATTGTGAAAGCTCCGCTTCGGTTCCATAGGAATGAATGGAAGCAGCCGGCACAAACCTTAACCCCCTGCGCGCGGGCTGCCTCCATTCATTCTAATAGGAGACTAGACTAACATCTCTAGTAGCTACTTACCTCCAAACATGGCTGCTCCGGTGCCCGGTGTTCTCGTTCTTCTTTGCCTCGCTGCCGCCGCCTCCCGGGTTAGTGTTTAAAGAGCTAGGGAGGCGGGGCTTGTGGCTTGGGAGAGTGTGGGTGGGTACAGGGTGGGGAGACGTAAACGCCCACACTCTCCTAATCTGGGAGGCAGGGGGCAGCAAGGCGAGAAGAGCAGCGTGGAGCGGCAGCGAGGTGAAGAAGAACACCAGGCACCAGAGCAGCCATCTCTGCAGGTAAGTGGACACCAGGGGGGACTAAGTAGCCACAGGATTAAAAAAAATCTTCTGCTACTTAGTGATTCACTACACAGCATGGATTCTAACAATTAAAGCGTTCAATTGTTAGGTTCCATGCTCTATAATGAATAGGATTGCTTTTAAAATCCAATCTCCGATTAATTAAAAAATCCCATTGACTTGCATTGGGATCGGAATTGGGATCGAGATCGAGTTCGAATGAAAAATGATCGGAAATCAGATTTTAAAATCGATCCTGAAAAGTCAAGATCGGCTCAACCCTAGTAATCACAATTCTGTTTCTCACATAAGAAAAAAAGAAAAGCTCACCATGTCCACACAACACAGACCATTTTTTTTTTTACCCTTGAACCTGAAACACAAGGGGCTAGCCAAAAGAGAGAAAATCATTTTCTGGTAACAGCAAATTTATCAAAATCTTATATTGTTGCAAAAAGAGCAATTTCCAGAATTCCTAATCCGATATCTTTTGACATACAGTAAGTGCCTTATAAAAGATAAAAACCATAACAACACTATAATCCAAAAAATTTTAAAGTCTTCAATCCATTCTTCTTGGTACTTGCAGACAGTTTTGTCAGAACTCAACAGGTAGGTTCTTCCCGCCATCTTGGAGAACTAAGCATAGATCTTCTGTGGATGTAGGCTTGCTCCAATCCTTCTGTCTCTTCATGGCATCTGTTACGGTTCTGTGTATATACATAAACAATATTTTCAAACAACAGAACCTCTAGTCTGCAAGACACTGCAGTGAGGTCCACAGGCCCATACAGGCGGCTGTATGTCTGAACTAAATGTGAACAGGGTGCAGCACACACTGGCCGAGGTGTGGCGCAGTACTCAATGTGAAAAACTGCAGTGGCAGTGGTGTGGCGCGACACTCAACATGAACAGGGTGCAACCAAACCCCACCAGCCAAGCTCACTGGCCAGGTACACCAATACTGCTGAAACAAACAAAGCTGCCAAGTGTCAAACAGCAAAACATGCTCCTGCAACAGCTAGGAGCTACAAAGTGAGTAGACAGTTAAATGGGCTACTGATTCCCAATGGCAGGGCCATCAGTACAGGATAAGTAATGTAATGTATGTACACAGTGACTGCACCAGCAGAATAGTGAGCGCAGCTCTGGGGTATAATACAGGATAAGTAATGTAATGTATGTACACAGTGACTTCCCTATCAGTATAGTGAGCACAGCTCTGGAGTATAATACAGGATATAACTCAGGATCAGTACAGGATAATTAATGTAATGTATGTACACAGTGACTGTACCTGCAGAATAGTGAGTGCAGCTCTGGAGTGTAATACAGGATATAACTCAGGATCAGTACAGGATAATTAATGTAATGTATGTACACAGTGACTGTACCTGCAGAATAGTAAGCACAGCTCTGGAGTATAATACAGTATGTAACTCAGGATCAGTACAGGATAATTAATGTAATGTATGTACACAGTGACTGTACCTGCAGAATAGTGAGCGCAGCTCTGGAGTATAATACAGGATAAGTAATGTAATGTATGTACACAGTGACTGTACCAGCAGAATAGTGAGTGCAGCTCTGGAGTATAATACAGGATAAGTAATGTAATGTACACAGTGACTGCACCAGCAGAATAGTAAGTGCAGCTCTGGAGTATAATACAGGATAAGTAATGTAATATATGTACACAGTGACTGCACCAGCAGAATAGTGAGCACAGCTCTGGAGTATAATACAGGATGTAACTCAGGATCAGTACAGGATAAGTAATGTATGTACACAGTGACTGTACCAGCAGAATAGTGAGCACAGCTCTGGAGTATAATACAGGATAAGTAATGTAATGTATGTACACAGTGACTGCACCAGCAGCATAGTGAGTGCAGCTCTGGAGTATAATACAGGATAAGTAATGTAATGTATGTACACAGTGACTGTACCTGCAGAATAGTGAGCGCAGCTCTGGAGTATAATACAGGATAAGTAATGTAATGTATGTACACAGTGACTGCACCAGCAGAATAGTGAGTGCAGCTCTGGAGTATAATACAGGATGTAACTCAGGATCAGTACAGGATAAGTAATGTAATGTATGTACACAGTGACTGTACCAGCAGAATAGTGAGTGCAGCTCTGGAGTATAATACAGGATAAGTAATGTAATGTATGTACACAGTGACTGTACCAGCAGAATAGTGAGCGCAGCTCTGGAGTATAATACAGGATGTAACTCAGGATCAGTACAGGATAAGTAATGTAATGTATGTACACAGTGACTGTACCAGCAGAATAGTGAGCGCAGCCCTGGAGTATAATACAGGATAAGTAATGTAATGTATGTACACAGTGACTGTACCAGCAGAATAGTAAGTGCAGCTCTGGAGTATAATACAGGATGTAACTCAGGATCAGTACAGGATAAGTAATGTAATGTATGTACACAGTGACTGTACCAGCAGAATAGTGAGTGCAGCTCTGGAGTATAATACAGGATAAGTAATGTAATGTATGTACACAGTGACTGTACCAGCAGAATAGTGAGCGCAGCTCTGGAGTATAATACAGGATAAGTAATGTAATGTATGTACACAGTGACTGCACCAGCAGAATAGTGAGCACAGCTCTGGAGTATAATACAGGATAAGTAATGTAATGTATGTACACAGTGACTGTACCACCAGAATAGTGAGTGCAGGTCTGGAGTATAATACAGGATAAGTAATGTAATGTATGTACACAGTGACTGCACCAGCAGAATAGTGAGTGCAGCTCTGGAGTATAATACAGGATGTAACTCAGGATCAGTACAAATCTATTTTATTTATAACATGATTAATCAGATGAACATATTGGTTTAAATCCTTGGTTGTACCACCTGTAGGATAGATTGTTATGTTTTGTGATCTGTTACGTATTTCTAGACCTGTGACAGCTCAGAGTCCAGGTGATGTAGTGTACATTTCCAATGCAAATTTTATAATATTTAAAGAAATGGCAAAACCTTCAGTAGCTTCTTGCTGAGTTATCAGGATCCTCACAAGCACATAAGATGGCTGATTCTATTGTCCAGTATCTGGATCTCCTGGTCCCGGCAATTATTTTTCTCACAGTGGGACTGGTGATCCATTCATTTATTATAGGGGTCAATGTCACCGACTGGTGGAAAGGAAGATCAGTGACTCCTGTTGACCACATTGTAACTTCTCTTGGGATTTCAAGGATGTGCGCTCAATGTGCTGATACTCTATATTTATTTGTGGACACATTGATCTCAAAAAACTTTTCTTTAGAATCTCTGCTTATTCTAGATACAATTTATTCTTTCTTTACTTATTCCAATATCTGGCTGACATCTTTGCTCTCCATTGTCTTGTGTCTGAAGATCTCCAACCTCCACACCAGACTGTTCCTGTATCTGAGGAGGATGATATTACACAGGACTGTACATCTCATTGTAGCCTCAGTCATTTTTTCAGCCTTTAATGGTTTAATGACCTTATTGTTGGCCATCATTGAGATTGTCGATAATGAAACATACAACACAACCAGGGATAATCTATCTACGGATTGCATTTATATTAATTCTATCTATATCATTACTATAGGATCCTTCTTCCCATTACTTTTCTATTCCATCTCCTCCGTCCTCCTCTTCACCTCTCTGTACCATCACACGACATGGATGAAGATGAGCAGTAACTTATCCATCAATCTGGAGACATATTACTCAGTCATGAGATTTGTGTCCATCACGTTCTTATATAACACTATATACCTCATTGGCCAATTTGCGTTTGTGTTTTACTACTATATTTACTGTGTAGACCTTCAATGGCTTTATGTTATTGTGGACTTTCTTCCAGTTCTACATTCCTCCTACCTGATCTACAGATTGACCAAACTCAGGAATGGGATGTCCAAGGCTCTTCACAATGTCATTCAATTTTTATTCCATAGGAAAGTTACAGAAACCAGAGAGAACATAGAAGTAATGGCTCCGTGATGTAAATTCATATTGTAGGATGGGACATTGAAGTCTGATAAGTCACAACCGTGGTCAGAAGAATGAAGGGATCACTGTGTTTCGGGAAAAGTTCTAAATCATGATGTACAAATGTAACATTACACGTTAGCTATACTGTGCACAGAATGTAACTCTCAAATTATTAGTGACTTTTGTTGTGTTTTATGACAAGATATCAGTGTGATAAACGTTGCTTTATCTTTATCACAATACTTATGGATGTGGGATCACATCTTAGACAATTTAAGTAAAATTTGCGTTTGAAGGCTATAGCCCTCTTTAGCCCCTTTAGTCTGTTTTTAAAGGTGGACTCAAAAGTTGCCTTTGAAGCCTAAGGGTTCTGTTGGTTTGGTTATCTCTATAACAATCATCTCAGTGAAAAGACGTGGAATGTTCCTCTATCTCTGACTACGCTAAGGTCCGGTTTGGCCCAGTTCTGCTCTTCATTAATTTATTGTTACTAGAGATGAGCGAACAGTAAAATGTTAGAGATTCGATATTCGTTTCGAGTAGCATCTCAATATTCGACTACTCAAATCGAATATCAAACCCTATTATAGTCTATGGGGGGAAAATGCTCGTTTCAGGGGTAGGCAACATTCGTTCAAACTGAACTTACCAAGTCCATGAGTGAGGGTCGGGCTGGATTCTCTGAGAAGTCTTCTCCGCGCAGCGTCTCCGTGCCATCTTCCGGCTCTTCATTCACTCTGCCAGGCATCGGGCCTGGGCAGAGCCGACTGCGCATGCCCGCGCTACAAGCAGACATGCACAGTCGGCTCTGCCCAGGCTTGATGCCTGGCAGAGTGAATGAAGAGCTGGAAGACACCGCGGGGACGCTGCACGGAGAAGACTTGTAACGGTAGGAGAAGAACCAGCGTTGATTGGCCGACTGTATAGCATTCAGCCAATCAATGCTGGTTCTGTATCAAACTTTTCCATTTGAATAGCGAGTGGTACTCGATCGAATGCTACTCACTCATCTCTAATTTTTACCCCTCCCAATTAATCTCTTATATCCTATTTTAATCTTCTTCTTCTTTTTGACTTTATTTGTGCATTTGTGCAATCCATAAAAATCTATGATGATTAGATGTAGCCCATCATCAAGTTGCTGTTGACAGATCCATTCTCTTTTCAGTATGTAATGATATTGTAAATCTATTTAAAGTCCAGATATTAATGGGATGTTATAATAAAGTTTTTTTTCTGGTATTAAATCACCTTGTTTGCTTTTTATTATTCTCTAAAATCAATTAGCATACAATATATATTTTATTGTTATGTTGCAGTGGAATTCTAGACTCCAGACCAAACTTGTGAAATCCAAAACTTTATTGAAGATCCATCGAAAAACAACAATGTTTGCACATCATAGGATAAGAATACAATCATATGCATAATAATAATCGTATTTCAGACTAAACATCTTTACTCCTAAGGCCGGGTTCACATGGGTTATTTAGAACCGGAACCTGAGGCAGAGGCTGTGCATGCTCGCAATTGCGGCCTCGGAACTAGGCTGCGCATGCGCAGTCGGCTCTACTAGTATAAGAGCTGACAGAGGTGACGCTGCTGAAGAAAGAAGGGGAGGATCCAGCAGAAGATAGAGGCGGCGCCGGATCCTGTTCTCAAGCAGCGGTGGGGAAGCCCTCATCGCATTTTCAGCTCTGGCGCCCGCCCCCATCGCTGCCAGAGAACTAATTTACATACCAGTAAAAAACGGTATTACTAAGGAACGGCACGGCGGAGATCTCACCTAAAGGTAGGAGATGAATAGCCTTTCTAAAGGCTATTCCGACGTGTTAGCCACAGAAAAAAGTTTTTTAATGGTAGAATCCCTTTAAATTTTTATTATTTTCTTTTAATTATTTTAAATTATTTTTAGACAATTAAAAATTAAACATTTCAGCAAATATCAATAATGAAAATTTTTGCATAATTTTACAGATTTTCTCTATCCATCATAGTGATGACAATCTTTTGTCTTGATTGGTTGCCAATGCAGATGAGCGTGAATGTAATAATAATAATAATAATAATAATAATAATAATAATAATAATAATAATAATAATAATATAATAATCAACAATCTAAACAACCATCAACAACCCCCTGAGCATTATTGAAACACATCTAGTGTATAATATATGAAGGAATATTCTGTCACCTCTCTATCCAGTACCCGGCTTCTCACTAAGGGGGGCAATAATCCTAATACTGCTGTCTACGGATAGGTCACTCTTCCATTTGGAGGAGATATTTTGGCTTCAACCCTAGATCCTAACACTAGGTTTTAGTAAAACCAGACACTAATCTATTGCAGGACTCATCAAATATTTTTCACTCCCCAGTATCTCATGAGATTTGCTTTGCAGAAGTCACAGGTCTCTTGGAACCTTTATTGAGCAATGGACGTGTTGACTTCTTTGGGAGAGTGCTGTGCAGGGACGAGGGGGGCTGTGACATCCCCTATTTTGAGTGGTCAATTCTGTGTTACCTTCTTTTAGCTTTATAATACAAGATATGATTCCTTTCATGGTATTTCTTCTAATAGGCTCCATGTTGTCATAACAATGGATCGGCACCTCAGGAACCCATTTCAAGGGATGGAAATCACATGAAAATTGGGTTGACCAAGGCATCAGTACAGTTGATGGCCATGGTGAGTGTGGATACTAATATCAAGTCTGCTCTAACCAAGAACTGACAGATAGGGTGACCACTCAACTCTTGAGCTGCCGCCATGGTTTAAGACCCTAAATGTGACATGATAGAATGGTGGATGTCTGGAAGGGGTTAAAAATAGACACAGTGGGGCAGTTTTATTAAGTGTCTCCGATGGGCTCTAGACTCTTCACGTGCCAGCATCGGATAGGAAATCTACATCAGCTTAGATTTTCGATACAGCTATAATAAATGTCATTTCAAGGAATACTCTTACCCTAACCAGTTCTACTCCCCTTCCAACAAAGTGGCAAGTAAGGCACAAAACAGTCATTAGGGTGCACATTTAGCACAAGAAAGGGTGTTGGGCCAAATGTACACCAAAATATTATCCATTTTTATCAGAAATCTGGTGTAGAGGAATTGTTAAATGCCCCCCAATATATTTACCCAAATATATACATTGTATATACGTTTTATATTACTAGCACAACCTACTGGTTAATTGGAAATAACACATCACTCACAAATAGGGTTGAGGGATCGGGATTGGAAAAAATCGGATTCCTATCGGTGATCAAGTACATTTTACGATCGCGATCAGAATTCCGATCCCCATATTTTCCAGCAGGATTGAGGTCGGAGGTTATCTCAAGATCGGCTCAACCCTAAACCCCATAGAGAAGCACTGACTAGGGTTGAGTGATCGGGATCGGAAAAGATCGAATTCCGATCGGCAATCAAACAAATGTCGCGATAGGGATCGGCTGGAAAATGATCAGAAATCAGATTTTAAAATCGATCCTGAAATTTCAAGATCAGCTCAACTCTACTCACAAACAATTCATTTAATCTAAAAATATAATAAAAACTAAAGTTAATTTTTTTCCCATTGTTTAGTGCTGCATTTAATTTTTTTCGTACTGGATTTTATAAAATTTTTATAAAGTTTTTGGAATTGTCATTTTTGCTGTGTAACAGTCTCCTTTTTGCTTTCCAAGTGATAAATAGAAATAGGAATTTCTGACTTAAAACATCCTCGTACACAGTCCAAAATTTTATAAATTGATCTTTTTAACTTTGCGTTTCCGGTGATAAGAACCACAGAGTGAAGCGCCGGATACGTATTAAGGATCAAGAAAGAAATATTTTTGCTGAGAGCTGTGCAAAAGTCAAAACGGAAAAAGAGCGTGCCGATGAGATTACTAGTGTTCATAATCTGCAGTAGGGACACGGATCTCAAAGCGGAGAGGTGAGCCTCTAAATTCGGAGAAGTAAAACTGGTGTTGTTCTTTTTGACGTGTCTTATATGAATAAAGATGGTTCCAATCAAAAAGAAATTCGAAACACTCGAAACTAAGAAAGGAACGAAATGACCAAAAAAATAAGAGGGTAACATGAACTTCAAATCTTTGCTAAAGCTTTCGTTAATCGGGACGTAGACGGCGTCCATGATATCTGAGGTTTCTCTAATGTTGAAAGCAAAAATAAATCCAAAAGTGAAAGAGATGACAGAAGACTTCAAGAGGATGGGCAACATAATGTGCGGAATTGATAATTCGAAACGGAGAAGGAGAGTATTCTTAAAGACGGCGATCTTCACGTAGTAAAGGACACAGAGCCACATGGCAAACCAAAGGCTGGAGAAGTCAAAGAATAACTGGGCAGTCCTGAAAACCCATCGTGCCACTATAGAAGGATAAGCGTTGAGTTCACAAACCCGATTGAAGATCCTGAAAAGAAAGCAGAAGAAGAGGAAGACCCTGGCAAGACCAAGGCTCATCATGAGTTTGTCATAAGGTTTTACCTTCCTACTGTTCAACCAGTCCAACACATTGGAAGTTATGATAAAGATATTTATGATCAACCCCAACGTGCTCATAGAGGCTGCTAGAACTTCAAAAAGAGAACTTTTTGTGCAAACCATTCTCACTTTTCCTCAATTTTATCAAGACGACCTTCAGCGACAGAGATGAGTTGTAGGTATTGCATTGTAGCTTTAGAACCGCGATGTACTTGACCAATGCAAATCAATGACTGACTGAACAGACATTCAAAAATTCTACCAAGCAACCGTCACAGTCAGTGCAAGAGTCTGATTATCAAAGATGAGATTTGTGTAATGGCTCGTGAATTTGATTTTCATGCAAATGCTGTTTATGATAAAAAATCAAAGAATATATTAACCCCTCAACCGCTCAATTGCTTGATATTTATTGTTTTTGCTGATGTTTTTGGACTGCAGTCCTCTAAATTGTATGATAACTTTTTTGTGCATGATCAATTCTACATATGTTTTTAATGTTATTTATTTATTTATTTATTTATTTATTTATTTTCATGGCGTATAGTATGATGGATGGGGGATTCTAAATACTTTGGAAAAATTTACTTGGAGATACATTGTACTTTATAATATTACTATATCATATGCCATGTAATGTACTGGAGAGCTCAAAAATTCTAGAAAAATAAAAATTGCACCATTTTTTAATTGGATTGGTTTTTAGACCATCCACTGTGTGGATTCACACTACTGTTGTTAATGTCTATTGTGGTCAACCAACATATGACAAACAGAACCCCACCTGACTGTGTCCGATCATGTTCACAGTAATGTAAACAACATGACTGACACTGTCTTCTGTCATGTTTGTTTACCTTTCTGACTTAAGAAATAGTCCTATGACTGGTGACAGCAACGGCCATTAACAATGGTAGAGTGAACCCACCCTAACTCATATTGTGTGGCCAGTATACTCACAGAAAAAAACATATATATATTATATTCTAAGGCTAGAGATAGGGTGGTTTGGTCCAAAGATTTGTTTCGTCTCCAATAAGTTTAGTATGAATAACAGCTTAAATTGGCTGTAGAATACTCTGAGGGCTCCTAGGAAGCTATCTATAAAAAATAGTTTAGAACACTGTGTTATGGTCAGCAGGGTTTATTAAAAAAAACAAACAAACAAAAAAAAACTAAATAAACAAAAACCTTGTGGAGCCCTACTGGACTTTGAACTGCTAAAACACCCTAGAGTGAACACGGTCTGGCAGTTAGTGTCACTGCCAGATAACTACACTAATGGGGTTTGCTCTGTTTAATTCACAGAGTACCCTGTGCAACTCAGAGCAGCCGCTACAACAAACAAAACTGTCTAGCCAGAACTCCTGGACTAGATAGAGACCAACTAAATACTGTGTGCTACAGTTCCACCCAACCCATAAGGCAGCTTACTGCCAAACCAATTATCAGTGTGAATACTGACTTAGGGGTAAAACTAGCTAAGACTAACTGAGATTATTCACACTCAACACACAAGGCAGCGTACTGCCCAACTAACAAAGGCATTACTATCTCAGGGCATTTACTAGCGCACGCACGCACGCACGCACGCACATATCATTTAGGTTTTTTATCTTAGAGTGCAGGACGTCCAGACCAGCCTCCTTAAATAGGGAAGTGGTCCCAAGTAAACAGCCCAGCTGCCCACGCCGAGCGTACATTGGTCGACACCCCAGTCAGTCAGACAGTCGACCACGCCCGGCTACTGCAAGGAAAATTAACCCTATGACTGCTGGATTGTGCGGTAGAACAGGCTGCGACTCCTATATCATGGCCGCACCTGCTGCACAATCCTAACACACTGTCAGGGATCCTAGGAACCTATCTATAAAACATAGTGTAGAACACTGTCAGGGCTCCTAGGACCTATCTATAAAACATAGTGTATGACACTATCAGGGCTCCTAGGAACCTATCTATAAAACATAGTGTAGAATACTGTCAGGGCTCCTAGTAACCTATCTATAAAACATAGTGTATGACACTGTCAGGACTCCTAGGAACTTATCTATAAAACATAGTGTAGAATACTCTTAGGACTCCTAGGAACCTATCTATAAAACATAGTATAGAATACTGTCAGGGCTCCTAGGAACCTATCTATAAAACATAGTATATAACACTGTCAGGGCTCCTAGTAACCTATCTATAAAACATAGTGTAGAACACTGTCAGGGCTCCTAGTAACCTATCTATAAAACATAGTGTATGACACTGTCAGGACTCCTAGGAACTTATCTATAAAACATAGTGTAGAATACTCTTAGGACTCCTAGGAACCTATTGTTAGGATTGTGCAGAGACAGGGGCCACACAGTGGCTCAGTGGTTAGCACTGCAGCCTTGCAGCGCTGGAGTCCTAGTGTTCAAATCCCGCCAAGGGCATAAAACCATCTGCAAGGAGTTTGTATGTTCTCCCCGTGTTTGCATGGATTTCTATCCCATATTCCAAAGACATACTGATAGGGGAAAAAATGTGCATTGTGAGCTCTATGTGGGGCTCACAATCTACATAAAAAAAATAAAAGGATTGTGCAGAGACTGCGGCCATGATATGGGCGTCGCTGTCTGTTCCTCTGCAAAATTCAGGGTTGCAAGGGTTAACCTGCCTTGCAACAGCCGGGTGTGGTCGACTGGTTGAGCGACATGTGTGTCAACCAATGGACGCTCGGATTGGGCAGCTGCGCTATTTGCTGGTGACCGCCCCTTGCCTATATAAGGGGGCTAGTCTGGACGCCCGGCGCTCTATGATCACATTACAAACCTGAATTGTGTGCACGCACGCACGCACGCACGCACGCACGCACGCACGCACGCACACTTGGGTTCCTGCCTGAAATACTATTAGTTTGCCCTAGCTAGTAAATGACCCCTGAGCTAGTAATGCCACAGTTAGTCAGGCAGCATGCTGCCTTGTATGTGTGGTAAAAGTCTGTAGGGTCAGCTAGCAAAACTTCCCAGACAGGGTAACTGGAGTGGGCTTGGCAGTAGTTGCCTGGGTGGTTGGGTGGAACTACCACACACAGGGTTTACTTGGTCTCTGGCTAGTCCTGGAGTTCAGGCCAGCCAGTTTGTTTATTTGTGTGGCTGCTCTGACTGCACAGGGCTCTGTGAATTGCAACAGAGCAAACCTGGTCATTTAATTTAGCTGCAGTGACAGGAACTGTTAGCCTTTGTTCACACCAGGTTGGTTAGTAGTCAGTGGCCCAGAGGGCTCCGTGGGGTTTTCATTTAAGTTTTTTTTAATAAACCCTGCTGACCATAACACCTATCTATACAACATAGTGTATAATACTGTCAGGACTCCTAGGAACCTATTTATAAAACATAGTGTAGAATACTGTCAGGACTCCTAGGAATCTATTTATAAAACATAGTGTAGAACACTCTTAGGGCTCCTAGGAACCCGTTTATCCAATTTCTAGCTCTCACCAAGTGTCCAATGTGGATGCTCTTCAAATCAGTCAACTGAGCAAAATGTCTTGAGTGGATTGTAGAGACGTATCCTATGATTGTCTCCCTAAATGGTACATTACCTAAAAGTAGACTCTGAATGCCATTTTATAGGGCAGTGGGGAAGCACCTCTATGTGCTCTTAGCATACCACACCTGTAGTCATTTACATGTTAGTCTGAGACATAACCACATGCGTGTTTTTGTTTATTTTCCTAAATCCAACATTTCTATCTGGGAACATACTTTGATTTGTGAATGAGTGTATGCGGTAATCTTGGTTCTGGTACTATATCTTTGTAGTGATCTTAATTCTAGTACTATGTACAGTACTACTAGTACTAGTAATTCTATGTAGTATGCTTGAAACTTGTACTTTATCTTTGTATTTAGCTTAGTTAGCTCTGTAGTTCTGCAGCAGGTTTTTTTATTGTATATGTAGTTGTGAGAATCCATTCAAGCAGTTGTATAATAGTTGCATATATATATATATATATATATATATATATATATATATATATATATATGATTTGGCACTATCTCAGCGGTAGTCTGTGCTCCTTTACCCTCAAAGATATATCAAATATAAAATGTAGCCCTATCGAGTGAATATTGATGCCCTTGCTTAACATTTACTTCTGCCTACTACTGTATGAGGGGGCTTGACAGAAGATCTTTGGTTTGTTTGCATTATAAGCTCTTGTGTATAATACATATTATATATATATAATGTACATCATATATTGTCATCCTTATATAGAAGACTGAATCCCTGTTATATTATCCTACATGATGAAATACTAGATATAGATAAAGAGAAGTGTTTTATATATTTGCTGTCTCTGGTTTATTCCTACTAATGCAAATTTTTCGGCCAGCAGCGTCTATTTCACAGCCAGAGCAACAAATGCAAAACATCACATTTTACTGTCGAGACTTCTCCTGTTCCATTACCTTCTCTGACTTATTATAATGATGTAGAACATCCAGTCTGAGTTACAGATTTATTAGAATAGAATTAGAATACTTGTATACAGGAGTCAAAAATCTTGATGTATATTTCCAAATGGATGGGACAGCTACACATTATATCTCCATGAGCTTTTATGACATAATATTCTAAATGACTAAATTGTTGGTCATTGATAATGATTTGGTGCCATTTTGCAGCTAAAACAAGTTCATTACATAAAAACAGAACCAAGCTCATAGAATAAATATAGAACAAAAGGCAAATTCATGGCATACGTACAGAACCAGTACCAAGCTCATAGTATAAATACAAAACCAGTACCAAGCTCATGACATAAATATAGAACCAGATCCAAGCTCATGACATAAATATAGAACCAGATCCAAGCTCATAGCATAAATAGATAACCAGAACCATATTCATGGCATACATACAGAACCAGTACCAAGCTCATAGTATAATTACGGAAACAGTATCAAGCTCATGACATAAATATAGAACAAGAACCAAGCTCATAACATAAATACAGAACCAGTACCAAGCTCATAAAATACATATAGAACAAGACCAAGCGCATAACATATATACATAACCAAAACCAAGCTCATAATATCAATATAGAACTAGAACCAAATTCATAGCATGCATACAGAATCAGTACCAAGCTCATAGTATAAATACAGAACCAGTACCAAGCTCATGACATAAATATAGAACCATAAATAAGCTCATCATATAAATATAGAAGCTAAATTATAACCTAAATATAGAACATAAATACAGAATCAGAACCAAGCTCATAGCATAAATACAGAACCAGCACCAAGCTCTGAAATTTCCCCACGGTGGGACTATGAAAGGATTATCTTATTTTATAGTAGAAATACAGAACCAGTACCAATCTCATAACATAAATATAGAACCAGAACCAAGCTCATAATATAAATATAGAACCAGAACCAAGCTCATAATATAAATATAGAACCAGAACCAAGCTCATAATATAAATATAGAACCAGAACCAAGCTCATAGCATAAATACAGAACCAGAACCAAACTCATAGCATAAATATAGAACTAGAACTAAACTCATAGCATATATACAGAACCAGTACCAAGCTTATCACATAAATATAGAATGAGGGCTATGCTCATGATATAAATACAAAACCATTATCAAATTCATAACATAAATACAGAACCAGAACCAAGCTCACAACATAAATATAGAACCTATACCAGTTCCGCTTTGCAACAAACTGGATCGTTGGGTGAATCTTGTAAATATTTGTTACAGCTTCCATCAGTGACACAGACTGATGTCTTCAGAAGTCGCCAGCTTATCTATATCTAGCTGTAAACTGTAGACTTTCTCCCGGAGCATGCAACCCCCTCTAAGCTGTGTGCAGGAGAATGTTCTAAACTTCCGTGGTGGCCCCTAGCTGTCGCAGGGGTAAGTGTGTGTGTTTGCTGGCCTGGGGTGAGTGTTAACCCTTGGCAGCCATTTGTGTTTCACTTGTACTGGTGCACCTGGCCAGTGAGCTAAACTAGCAGGGTTTTAGTTGCACCGTGTTCACATGGAGTGTCACACCGTACACACTGTTCACATTTAGTCCAGGTTGCAGTAGTTCACATTTAGTTCAGGCTGAAGTGTCTTGCAGTAGTTCACATTTAGTCCAGGCTGCAGTTTCTTTGCAGTAGTTCACATTGATTTTCACGCTGCAGAGTCTTTGCAGTAGTTCACATTGATTTTCTCGCTGCAGAGTCTTTGCAGTAGTTCACATTGAGTTCAGACATACAGACGCCCATCATTGGGCCTGTGGACCTCGCTGTAGTGTTCTACAGCTAAGAGGTTCTGTAGTTTAAAAAAAAAATATTTATATACATACACAGAACCGTAACACTGAGCTACCGGTTTTATTTACAGCACAAGGATCTAACAAGTCTGATCTTGCCAACACAGATTCTTGAGGACCTCAGAAGATGAGTTGTTGGCGCAGAGATATAGTCTTGTGTTTTGCTTCATGTAATTTCATTGCTGTCCATATCTCTATTAGGGTACACCTCCTACTACATTGCAGTCACTACTCTTTTTTTGGACTATTCTGCACTTTTTTACCCCAGAAACCATTTTATAACATGAACTGTTAAGTTTTAAATTTCCCAGAAAAATAAGAGCAGAATGGAAAGTTGGATACAGCACGTAAACCAATGAGAAGACAATGTACCAATAGCTATGGACAGGGACAGTCCATAACAGGAAAGAGGCCAGCAGTTTCGAGGTAGAAACCATAAAGTAGAGGAGCACAGATCTAATGGTGGAGAGGTGGACCGCCATCCTTGGGCCTCGAACATCACTGCTGATTTTCTTTAACATGTGAATGTGGCTGAGCAGCGTCTGAACTACACATATAGAGCATAGGGTGACTATTAAAAATGGCAGAACATGTCCAAACAAAGCGGCGGACATGACCATGCCCGAGTTCAGGACAACTATTCTTCTTCTTTCAAACAATGTTGAATTTCCTGCATAGCTCTGGGCAAAGAGACAACCAAAAATTCCAGATATGAAGGTTGACATTAGAATTGCAGGAAGAATTATCTGTGGAAGCCTGAGCTTAAGTAACAGGAAAATTTGCAACTTGCAATTGGCTATCTTAAGGCAGTAAATGAGGCACAGCCATGCTGTAAACCACAGGTTGCAATAGTCCAAGGATTTTTGGATGGAGAAGACAATGACGTAATCCATGTTGTACGGTATTTCGATGAATATGGTAAGGTATGTTACAATCTCAAAAAGGAGCGCAGATTGAAGACAAAATCGAGAGAGCCCAAGGCACAGCAGGACCTTATCTACAGACGTCACGGGTCTGTTTTGTAGTATATCAATGACATTGACCCCCACTATGAATCCATTAATCAACAACCCAATGGGGTGAAAAATTAAGGAAAATGTTGTAAAAATCAAACACTCCAGCTTCACCGCCGACTGATGACACAGCATTTTCATACCTTGTACCGTACTGACCTTGTTTGCTTTTCTTGCTCTACAGAGTCATGGGTCAGGTTGCTTATATTCTTATATCAATTGTTGCTCATCATCCAATGCAAATAGAGAGCTTGACATTGGCAGACGAGACAGCGTACATGGAAAACAGCCGACTCGAAAACAACACCTTAGACTAAACATCAGGACTGTCCATATACTAACCGACCTCTTAACTCTACCTTACAGTCATACAGGAGGAAAGTTCTACCAAAGGCAAAAACTTAATACTGAATGTGAAACTTAACAAGTAGGGTTGAGCCGATCTTGAGAGTTCAGGATCGATTTTAAAATCCGATTTCCAATCATTTTCCAGCCGATCCCGATCAGTGATCGTGAAATTTACACGATCGTCGATCGGGATCCGATCTTTTCCGAACCCAATCGCTCAACCCTACTAACAAGTGATAAAGTCTATGGTAATATAGCACCAGTTAGAGGGGTTTTTTTGTAGTTGATGATAAGGTTTGTGCACATGTCACATGAGCTTCTTTTTGAGTCACTCCCTTGTGGCCTTGGCTGTATGTTTTGTGTCATTTTCCTGCTGGAAGACCCATTCACCACCCATTATTAATGTCCTGGTGGAGGGAAGGAGGTTGTCACTCAGGATTTTATGGTAAATGACTCCATCCATTCTCCCATTGATGCGGTGATGTGGTTCTGTGCCCTTAGCAGAGAAGCATCCCCAAAACATAATGTTTCCATCTTCATGCTCCAAACACGGCAAGTTGCGTTAATGCCAAAGAGCTCTATTTTTGTCGATATTGATAATTTCATATCTGTTATCTCTCTATGTAAACACACAGATAACACAGGAGCATAGTGCATATAATTCGATCTGCATCCATATTAGACTTCTAGTAACTATCATAAGTATTGTGATACTTCATAGTGGTCTTTTCAGCAAGCTGGGGGGAGGCGGCATTGACTGTGTGATAAGGAAGCAAGTGAGAAGAAGACACAGCAAGCAAGCTGCTGAAACAGGAGATGGAAAAAAAAAACTTTTAAGGTTGGGATCATTCTGTTACACATACAGCTATAGTAACATGCATAGATTTTGCTGGTGATTGTTGCAGGTTCCCAACAGGTCTGATCTTACCCTTATGCTCTTTTCTTGTAGACGTTAAGCATTACAGTGAGAATTATCATCTCAATGTTGTTAATGGGGTAAGAAATGTACGATATATACATTGGAGTTGTATATAAGATGCATGGAATATTTGACTAGATAGATAAATAAACTCTTAAACCAACATGCAATGACATGTCTTTTATTCTAATTTCAGAGCACATTAAGGCTAAATTCAAAGGGCCATGAAAAACATCTATTTTTCACGTCAGTCTTGCACCTAAGGGGCATCCCATTTTCCCAGATCCCCCATACATTTGAGGTTATGACCTACAGTGTTGGCCAAAAGTATTGGCACCCCTGCAATTCTGTCTGATAATACTCAGTTTCTTCCAGAAAATTATTGCAATCACAAATTCTTTGGTATTATTAGCTTCATTTAATTTGTCTTCAATGGAAAACCACAAAAAGAATTGTCAAAAAGCCAAATTGGATATAATTCCACAGCAAACATAAAAAGGGGGTGGACAAAAGTATTGGCACTGTTTGAAAAATCATGTGATGCTTCTCTAATTTGTGTAATTAACAGCACCTGTTACTTACCTGAGGCACCTAACAGGTGGTGGCAATAACTAAATCACACTTGCAGCCAGTTGAAATGGATTAAAGTTGACTCAACCTCTGTCCTGTGTCCTTGTGTGTACCACATTGAGCATGGATAAAAGAAAGAAGACCAAAGAACTGTCTGAGGACTTGAGAAGCAAAATTGTGAGGAAGCATGAGCAATCTCAAGGCTACAAGTCCATCTCCAAAGACCTGAAAAATTGACAAGAGATTTCAACGCAAGATTGTGTGGATGGCGGATAAAGAACCTCGACTAACATCCAAACAAGTTCAAGCTGCCCTGCAGTCCGAGGGTACAACAGTGTCACCCTTTACTATCCGTCGGCGTCTGAATGAAAAGGGACTGTATGGGAGGAGACCCAGGAAGACCCCACTTCTTACCCAGAGACATAAAAAAGCCAGGCTGGAGTTTGCCAAAACTTACCTGAGAAAGCCAAAAACGTTTTGGAAGAAGTTCGCCAAACGTACTGCGCATGTGCGAAATTGCGGTGTTGGCACTATGGCCGCGGGCATACGCAGTATGTTCGGAAAACTTCTCCGAACAAAGCGTACTGCGCAGACGTCCGACGTCAAGCTGAAGAAGGAAGGGGCGGATGCAGGAGAAGACAGAGGCGGCGCTGGAGTTGGTTTTTGAGCAGCAATGGGGACGCCCCCATCGCATCTCCTGCGCTGGGGCCCGCCCCCATTGCTGCGAGAGAACTAATTAGCATACCGGTACAAACCGGTATTTCGAACGAACGGCGCGGCGGAGATCACTTCCAAAGGTAGGAGACGAATAGCCTTTCTAAAGGCTATTCCGACGTGTTACCTAGAAAAAAAAGTTTTTTAATGGTAGAATCCCTTTAAGCATTGAATTATAAAATTCTGTATTGAGAATATCACAAAGCGCGGGTTCTTTAATGTTCTTGTTTACCTGAACTAATGCTGGTAATGGGACATTGAATCGGACAATATTTGAATAAATTCTGTCGGTAGATGCAAATTTCTTTGGCAACTTCAGGGAATTTTCCACTTGAGCATTAATGCAAAATTCCACATCTCAGCGAGAGTTGATTTCACTATAACCCAAGAGTGACTTATGATTATTATCAGTCATAGACTTAACCACTTGTGATACTGATCCCTGGAGGGACCCATCATACAGTCCATCTGTTTGGCTCCATACATTCTGCATTCACCTCAGGGATCCTTAAAGTTCCGATCCCTGACGGTGCTCCTCACACATAGTACCGCCACCTATGTGGTCATAGGAACAGTGTAGATGATAGAAAGTGTCCTCATAGACAGCATAGCTGCTACATTGTCTATGGCGGTTCTAGGTGTCGGACCAATGTTCCTACCAGGATGTCATGTTGTGAGTAGAGATGAGCGAACACTAAAATGTTCGAGGTTCGAAATTCGATTCGAACAGCCGCTCAATGTTCGTGTGTTTGAACGGGTTTCGAACCCCATTATAGTCTATGGGGAACATATACTCGTTAAGGGGGAAACCCAAATCCGTGTCTGGAGGGTTACCAAGTCCACTATGACACCCCAGGGAATGATGCCAACACCTCTGGAATGACACTGGGACAGCAGGGGAAGCATGTCTGGGGGCATCTAACACACCAAAGACCCTCTATTACCCCAACATCACAGCCTAACAACTACACACTTTCCACATTCCAAAAAACCTCTATCAAAGTGGGAAAATACCTGGAAACCTTCTTTACTCCCCAAATGGATGGACACAAACCCCAATTTAAGCTCAACAAACAGTAACAACCACCCCTTTAAATCACGTTCCCCATGACAACCACGGATGGAATAGACAATGGGAAATCCAAAAGCCCTCACCCTTAACTGTCATTTTGAGTGTGTGTGTGTGTGTGTGTGTGTGTGTGTGTGTGTGTGTGTGTGTGTGATGTGGTAAGACCTTCCAAAATTCACTTTTCTAGCCCTTAACATGAGCCCTTCCAAACAAAGTTACAGGACCTTAAGCTGAGCTACCAGCAGAGATTGAGGCCCTTGGCATGAGTAGAGCCTTGCACCAGCAGTGTTTTTGGCACTTAGGGTGAGTTGAGCCTTGTACCAGCGTGTGTCCCTTAACATCAGGCGGGCCCTAAGTTCTGCGCTTTGCACAAAAGTTCCACATTAACTAGGCTGAATGGTACAAAGATTAGTAGGCCCGAGAACCAGGAACAGGTCTTGCAATGGCTGTCGGATAACGCTTAAAGCACATTGTCCACCAGCCAGTCAGCCTCTACCTCCTCTTACCCAACAGTCTTGTCCTCCTTCCACCCAAAATTCCCAATCTTCCCAGAACAATAACCCCAACTGTCCCTGCTCCCCAGAGCTGTTCTCCCTTCCTTTGACTGTACCGCAACCTGCCCCTCCATTTCGCGATTCCACGGACCTAACAGACGAGTATCTGTGTCCAGATGCTCAAACACTAGAGTCTCCTCCATTCCATCTCCGGTCGATTTGGTGGCGGATGACCAGCAACCCACCCTCATCGACGACGATGAGACGCAGTTGCTGTCAGGGCAGCCAGTTGACATGCGCATTGTGCAGGAGGAGGAGGCGAGACAGGAGTTGGAAGAGGAGGTGGTGGACGACGAGGACACCGACCCCACCTGGACAAGGCGGATGTCAAGCTGGGAAAGTAGTGTGGATGTTGAGGCAGGTGCAGCACCAAAAAGGGTAGCTAGAGGCAGAGACATGTCCAGAGGCAGAGGTCAGCTGCTTTGCCGAAGCCAGGCCAGACCCGGAATGTCCGAAGATGTTCCCTTTTGTACCCAGCCCAGAAAAACTCCCCCATCGAGGGTACGTTTCTTGAAGGTGTAGAGTTTTTTCAAGGAATGCGCCGAGGACAGATATAGTGTCGTCTACACAATTTGCCTCTCGAAATCAAGTAGGGGCCCTGAGAAGAGCAACCTGTCCACCACTTCAATGCACCGTCATTTGGAATCCAAGCAATGGAATCAGTGGCAGGCAGCAACGGCAGGACCAACGTCGCCCGCCGTTCATGCCACTGCCTCTGCTCACAGTGCTGGCGATGCACTCCAGAGGACGAGCCAGGACATCACTTCATCTGCCTCCGCCACTTTGTTGACTTCTCCCTCATCCTCCCCTGTTTCTGTCTTATCTCCTTCTCCTGCACCATCAAAGGCACCATCAGGCGCTTCTTTACAACAACCCACCATCTCTCAGACATTGGAGCGCCGGCAGAAATACACCGCTAACCACCCACCTAGAACGCCAACATCGCTAAACTGCTGGCCCAGGAGAGGTTGGCGTTCCGGCTTATTGAAACTCCCGCCTTCCCGGACCTGATGGCAACTGTGGCACCTCACTATGCCGTCCCTAGCCGTCACAACTTCTCCCGGTGTGGCGTCCCCGCCTTGCACCAGCACGTGTCACTCAACATCAGGTGGGCCCTTAGTTCCGCGCTTTGCTGCAAGGTCCACTTGACCACCGACACTTGGACAAGCGCCTGTGGTCAGGGATGCTGCTTATCTTTAAGGACAGGCAGGGTGAATGTGGTGGAGTCTGGTCCCGGGGTGCAAACTGAGGTACCCTATCTCCTCTCCCAGGCCAAAATTCATGGCAGGAGTAGACTGAAACCCTACGACGCTGCAACCTCCACCCCAGCTACTAGCGGCAAACGCTAAAACACTGGTGTGGGGAGACGTCAGCAGGCGGTGCTGAAGCTCATCAGCTTGGGGGACAGACAGCACAGTGCCTCCGAGGTCAGGGATGCCATCCTGGCTGAGATGGCATTTTTTTTTCCCTGCTACACCTGGGGCCTGGCATTTTTACGCCTGTGATAATGGCTGGAACCTGGTAGAAGATCTGGAGCTTGCCAGACTCAAACACGGTCCATGCATGGCCCATGTTTTCCAACTTGTTGGTGCCATGTTTCTTTGAAACCTACACCATTGTGCCTGATATACAGGTCAAAGTGGGGCCATTTTCGTAAGTGAGAACTAGCCTCTGCTAGGCAGAAAACATTCAGAGCACACTCCTCTCATCTTCGCACCGTTGGCTTTTTTTTTAAAACATACCCAAATGTACCGAAGCTACTGTTGAAAATGCGGCGCTTGTGCGCCCACTTTTGCAAGTATACAGGAGTCGCTGCTAGCCTAAAAACACTCTAGCAAGGCCTACATCTGTCCAAACACAGGCTGTTGTCCGTCATTCACACACGCTGAAACCCTACAATACCATATCTTGAGCAGGGTGTGTGAGCTGCACAGACCTTTGATGGAGTTCCATCTACAAAACCCAAGGGTTCCTCAAAGTCAGCTCCCAAAGTTTCTGCACCATGAGTTTCCAGGGGTGGCAGAGTTATGGCTAGGGGAAGAGGCATGGATAGGGATGATGTCTAGGGGCAAAAGCAGTGTGGATGTGGAGGCGAGCTAAGCAGGGAAAAAGGTGGCTAGAGGCAAAGGGATTTCCAGAGGCAGAAGACAGCTGCATGACAGAAGCTAGACCTGAGCCAGCAAGGCCCAAGATGCCCTCTTTTCTAGCTTCCTTAGAAAAATTCCCCCATCGAGGCCACGTTCCTCGCTGGGGGAGATAATTTCTAAATGTATAGGTCGAGGACAAACTGAGTGTGGTTTACACACTTTGCAATGCGACTCCCCATCTCCCAGGCCTTTCATTCCAGGCTAAAGTACAGCACAACCCACCCACATGCCCAAGGCTTCAACGGCCTCATCTCAAAAATTCTGGCCCAGGAGATGTTGGGGTCCCAGCTTGTGGACACTCTGCCCTTTTCGGGCCTGCTGGCTACTGCGCCACCTCACTGTGCCGTCCACACCAGCACTTTTCCCCAAACATGAGGCGGTCCCTAAGTTCAGCGCTTTGCCCAAAAGATCCACGTGACCAGCTACGAATGGACAAGTGCATGCGGACAGGGACGCTACCTTTCAATCTTGGCACAGTGGTTGAATGTACTTGAGGCATGGACCGGGTCGCAAAATGTGGTGGACTGACTTGTCTCCCCACACAACATTCCTGGGAGGAGGGCTGTAACACCACCCTCCTCCTCCGCTGTTAGATTGACCCCAGCTACGAGCTGGAAACGCTGCACCACTGGTGTGGGGAGACGTCAGCAGGCTGGGCTGAAGCTCATCAGCTTGGGAGACGGACAGCACACTGCCTCTGAGGTCAGGGATGCCATCCTGGATGAGATGGCAATTTGTTTATCCCCGCTGCCCCTGGGGCCAGGCTTTTTTGTCTTGTTGGAGGGCTCTGGAGCTTGCCAGCCTCCAACACGTTCCATGCCTGGCCCACGTGTTCAATGTAGTGGTGCAATGATTTTTAAAAACATACCCCAAATTAGCTGAGCTAAGGGTGAAAGTGCGGCACTTGGACACCCACTTTCCCAAGTCTACAGTACCTGGAGCTAGCCGCAATACACTCCAGCAAGGCCTACATCTGCCTGAAGCACCTACTGTTGTGCGAGGTCACCACACGCTCTAACCCTAGATACCGTATGTTGAGCAGGGTGTGTGAGCAGCAGAGACCTTTGATGGAGTACCAGCTACAAAACCCAAGGGTTCCTCAGAGTCAGCTCCCTCACTTTCTGCACCATGAGTTTCCATGGGTGGCAGACTTATGGCTAGAGGCACAGGCATGGATAGGGGTGATGTGTAGGGGCAAAAGCAGTGTGGATGTGGAGGCAAGCTAAGCAGCAAAAACTGGGGGTACAAGCAGCCGGTGGCATCATCACTGACAAGCACAGCTGTCTGTCAGCTGACAGGCTGACTTTCACCAAAATGAACAGACAATGGATAGACTCATCATATACATGTCAGTTACATGACAAATTTAGTGCAATTTGCAAGTCCAAGATGGGTTGGAGATCTGCAGAGAGGAATCTCACCACCTCTTGCGGGTGCCATCATTTGGAAGGCAAGCCCTGGGCTCAGTGGGTGAGAGCAAGCGCAGGATAATCGTCGTTTGGCCTGGCGGCCACTGCCTCTCCCACTGTTGACAGGGCTGGCGTTGCAGTCCAGACCAGCAGCCAGGACACCTCCACATCTGCCTCTGACACTTTGGGGAGTTCACCCTTATCCTCACCTTTTCCTGCCATTTCTCCTTTTGCCCGCGCCATCATGCGCCTCTTCCCAGCAACTCCCCATCTTCCAAGCCTTTCATTTCATGCTAAAGTACAGCGCAACCCACCCACATGCCCAAGGCTTCAACGGCCTCATCTCAAGAAATCTGGCCCAGGATATGTTGGAATCCCGGCTGGGGGACACTCTGCCCTTTTTGGGCAGAGTGTCTACTGCGCCACCGCACTGTGCCGTCCACACCAGCACTTTCCCCCAAACATGAGGCGGTCCCTAAATTCAGCGCTTAGCCCTAAAGTTCCACGTGACCAGTTACGAATGGACAAGTGCATGCGGACAGGGACGCTACCTTTCAATTTTGGCACAGTGGTTGAATGTAGTTGAGGCGTGGACCGGGTCGCAAAATGTGGTGGCCTGACTTGTCTCCCCACACAACATTCCTGGGAGGAGGGCTGAAACACCACCCTCCTCCGCTGTTAAATTGACCCAGCTACGAGCTGGAAACGCTGCAACACTGGTGTGGGGAGACGTCAGCAGGCCGTGCTGAAGCTCATCAGCTTGGGGGCCAGACAGCACACTGCCTACAAAGTGAGTCATGCCATCCTCGATGAGACGGCAATGTGGTTTTTGCCACTGCACCTGGGCCCAGGCATGTTGTCATGTGTGATAATGGCCGTAACCTGGGATCGGCTCTGTAGCTTGGCAGCCTGCAACATATTCCATGCCTGGGCCACGTTTTTAACTCATTGCTGCTAATCATTTTAAAAAGGTACCCCAATGTTCCTGAGCTACTGGTGAAAGTGTGGCGCTTGTGCGGATAGTTTTTAAAGTCTATAGTTGCCGCTGCTAGCCTCTATGCACTCCTACAACGCCTGTACCTGCTGGAACAACGGCTGTTGTGCGACGTCTCCACATTGCTGGCACTAAACATATCATGTGTTGAGCAGAGTGTGTGAGCAGCACAGACCTTTCATGTAGTTCCAACTCCAAAACCCTCGGGTTCGTCAAAGTCAACTCCCTCAGTTGCTCAACCATGAGTGGCCATGGGTGGCAGACTTATGTGAAATCCCATCCATTGCACTGGACACGAAACATTAGCATGCGCTCAGCACAACTTCGGATATGGCAGCTGCGTTAAGCAGGGTGCAGGGTACAACACAGACCAGGCCCGAGCACCAGGAACAGGTGTTAGAAATACTGCAGCATCCGCTATTTCCTTCCAATTTGGGGGTTTTGGACCTGCCACCGACTTGTCTGGACCTAAGTGGGGATCATGAGACACAGTTGCCATCAGGGCAAGCTGTGGTCATATACGGTTTGCAGTAAGGGGCCAGTGCGCAATTGGAAGAGGAGTTGGTGGATGACGAGGCCACCGACCCCACATGGACAGGGGTGATGTCTAGGGGCTAAAGCAGTGTAGATGTAGAGGGAAGCTAAATCAACAAAAAACCTGGGTAGAAGCAAAGGCATAAACTGGGGTGATGTTTAGGGGCTAAAGCAGTGTAGATGTGGAGGGAAGCTAATTCAACAAAAACAGTGGGTAGAAGCAAAGGCATGCAAAACTCTACCCTGTTGGAAGACTTATTCCTAGGTCTGGAACACGTTAATGGCCCCCCTGGACAAATTACTGCCACTCAGGGGCCTAGTGTCACCAGGAGGGACAAGTATAGGCGCATGTTGTGGGAATACCTGGCCGACACCAGCTCTGTCCTCTCCGATCCCTCTGTGCTCTACAGCCTACACTTATTTTCTCATCTTTTTTTCTGCACTGCACATCTCTTGCCTGCTTCCTTTGGGATCTTACAAGTGGTGTCCACTTCCAAAGATGGTAATTTCACTAGACAGTGTAACGGGAGTAGCTGAGGGATCGCTGTCTTAACCACTTTTTGGCACAAAATTAACTTCCAAAGCCAAATATGGTGCAAGTATATGATGCAAGGACACCTACACACCTATCTCTGACACATTGGGGAGTTCACCCTCATGCGCCCTTTTGGCCTGCACCATCATGCGCCTCTTCCCAGCCACTCCACATTTCCCAAGCTTTTCATTGCAGGCAGAAGTACAACACAACCCACCCCCATGCCCAAGCCTTTAACAGCCTCATCGATAAACTGCTGGCCCTGGAGATGTTGGTGTTTGTTTATGCTTCTGGAGACCCAGGCCTTCCGTCAGCAGATGGCAGCTGGGGCACTTCCCTATGCTGGGCCTAGCCGTTACTACTTCTCTTGGTGTGCTGTCCCTGCCTTGCGCCTGCATGTGTCCCATAACATCAGTCGGGCCCAGAGCTCTGCGCTTTGCTGCAAGGTCCACTTGACCACCGACACATGGACAAGCGCCTGTGGTCAGGGATGCTGCAGTGCTTATCTTTAATGACAGGCAGGGTGAATGTGGTGGAGTCTGTTCCCCGGGTGCAAACTGGGGTGGCCTATCTCCTCTCCCAGGCCAAAATTCATGGCAGGAGTAGACTGAAACCCTACGATGCTGCAACCTCCACCCCAGCTACTAGCGGCAAACGCTGTAACACTGGCGTGGGGAGATGTCAGCAGGCCGTGCTGAAACTGATCAGCTTGGGGGACAGACAGCACAGTGCCTCCAAGGTCAGGGATGCCATCCTGGCTGAGATGGCATTTTTTTTTCCCTGCTACACCTGGGGCCTGGCATTTTTGCGCCTGTGATAATGGCTGGAACCTGGTAGAAGATCTGGAGCTTGCCAGACTCAAACACGGTCCATGCATGGCCCACGTTTTCCAACTTGTTGGTGCCATGTTTCTTTGAAACCTACACCATTGTGCCTGATATACAGGTCAAAGTGGGGCCATTTTCGTAAGTGAGAACTAGCCTCTGCTAGGCAGAAAACATTCAGAGCACACTCCTCTCATCTTCGCACCGTTGGCTGGCGGAGGAAGACGAGGGGGTTGGAGTGGCATCTGATGTCCCTGTCCCACACGAGGCTAGAGGGTGCACTTCAGTGCATCCCATTGCTTCACCACAAATGGTGTGAAGGGGAGTGGAAAATGGAGGAAATGGAGAGTGACCCTTACAGTTGGGGCCAGCAAAGGCATGCCAAGTAGCACACTGGCACACATGGCTGACTTCATCTTGGGTTGCTTTTCAACACATATTTCACATCATGAAGAACAAATAATACTGGATTTTTACAAGCCTCGAACCCCGGTCTAGGTCTAATGTCTGTTCCTTTCTTATATTAGGGGAGAGGGAAAAAAAATTACTTCAGTGATACGTTTAGCGTACATAGACTGACTATTAATGTGTATCCCACTTAGTGTTGTTAGGGTTACACACCGTCACAACCTGGCTAAAGCTTCTATAGCTGTTAATAAAGTCAACATAACTTTACGGTATCCAAAAAGACAGCTGGTACCGACAGAGAGCAAGACAAATGTCAACCAAAGGTGTGAGCTCTGAACACCCACAGTGACTTTGGCATCATCATCATTATAAGGGAGCGGGTGGTAATAAATAACTTGGCAGTGCCTAAAACCCAAAAAGCTTATACATCTATATTTACATTAAGATACACAAATGACACTTTTCAGTAGCATGTCATGAGACAAGCTGATAAGATCTTCCTTTGTGCAGTGCTATTTGAAAGTTAAACGCTGCCTTTATTTTAATTCTGGAGAAGGTGCAGACATTAGATTTAGAACATGTTGTCTTCATTGTCCAAATCCTCTATATAGGTAACGTGTTTTTCGGGCCGAGCTGTCTGGGAACGAGCTGGTGCAGCACTGACAACCTGGGTGAATATGGCAAGAGCCTGAGATGTAGGGTGAATGAATCCCCAAATTATTTGGGGATTTTCCACTCAGAAACTGGCACTATATACCAGTAGCAAAAATTGTGGGTGCACGTAACCCCAATATATTCTTTGAATTCCCAGTCAGAAACTGGCACTATATACCAGTAGCAAAAATTGTGGGTGCACATAACCCCAATATATTCTTTGAATTCCCAGTCAGAAACTGGCACTATATAGCAGTAGCAAAAATTGTGGGTGCACATAACCCCAATAGATTCCTTGAATTACCAGTCAGAAACTGGCACTATATACCAGTAGCAAAAATTGTGGGTGCACGTAACCCCAATATATTCTTTGAATTCCCAGTCAGAAACTGGCACTATATACCAGTAGCAAAAATTGTGGGTGCACGTAACCCCAATATATTCTTTGAATTACCAGTCAGAAACTGGCACTATATAGCAGTAGCAAAAATTGTGGGTGCACATAACCCCAATATATTCTTTGAATTCCCAGTGAGACAATGGCACTATATACCAGTAGCAAAAATTGTGGGTGCACGTTACCCCAATATATTCTTTGAATTCCCAGTCAGAAACTGGCACTATATAGCAGTAGCAAAAATTGTGGGTGCACATAACCCCAATATATTCTTTGAATTCCCAGTCAGACAATGGCACTATATACCAGTAGCAAAAATTGTGGGTGCACGTAACCCCAATATATTCTTTGAATTCCCAGTCAGAAACTGGCACTATATAGCAGTAGCAAAAATTGTGGGTGCACATAACCCCAATATATTCTTTGAATTCCCAATGAGACAATGGCACTATATACCAGTAGCAAAAATTGTGGGTGCACGTTACCCCAATATATTCTTTGAATTCCCAGTCAGAAACTGGCACTATATAGCAGTAGCAAAAATTGTGGGTGCACATAACCCCAATATATTCTTTGAATTCCCAGTCAGACAATGGCACTATATACCAGTAGCAAAAATTGTGGGTGCACGTAACCCCAATATATTCTTTGAATTACCAGTCAGAAACTGGCACTATATAGCAGTAGCAAAAATTGTGGGTGCACGTAACCCCAATATATTCTTTGAATTCCCAGTCAGACAATGGCACTGTATACCAGTAGTAAAAATAGTGGGTGTATATAGCCCCAATTCTATTGCTAGGGGACTTGCAGGGTATTTCTGGGGTGAAGGTGGGGGGGCACACCGTTGGAAAGGGTATCGGGGGTATATATCGGGTATACGGGAATACACTGTCAGTGTATTCCATTCAGGATCCTGGGAAAGCTGGGTTGCGGCGATTGAGCCCGTCAGTGCCACGTTACACTGACAAGCTTCTCCCTGGAATTTAGCTCTTATAAGAGCTGTTGGTTGTCTTCTCCTTCCTATCCTAGCCTGTCCCTGCCTACCCAGAATCTAAGCCCTAGCTAACTGGACGGAAACCTCCGTCCCCGGTGAATTGCAAGCTCAGAATGACGCGAACCTGGGCGGCGCTGTTCTTTTAAATTAGAGGTCACATGTTTTCGGCAGCCAATGGGTTTTGCCTACTTTTTTCAACGTCACCGGTGTCGTAGTTCCTGTCCCACCTACCCTGCGCTGTTATTGGAGCAAAAAAGAAGGGAGGGTGGGAGGGGAATCGAGTAATGGCGCACTTTACCACGCGGTGTTCGATTCGAACATGCCGAACAGCCTAATATCCGATCGAACATGAGTTCGATAGAACACTGTTCGCTCATCTCTAGTTGTGAGGTCTGCCATGGCTTGGTATAGTGACAATCAGGTTAACCGATTGGATTGCCCACAACCCAGACTTGAACCCTATTGAGCACCTCTGGGACGGGTTGGATCGCTGAACTAAGGGGTGCAGCAGCCATGCAAAATCTGTGAAAGAACTTACCTGTCTTTTCCAAGCAGAATGGAATAAAAAAAACCACTAGCCACCATACAAGGACTTGTGGAAAGCTTGCCCCTCAGGCTTGAGGCTGTATTTGCCGCTCATGCCGCTCAGACCACAGGTGTCCAAATACTTATTGGTAGACAGTGTAGAGAGTGTGCCAGTTTCTAGTGCCAGCCCTCCAACTCCCCAATCTACTTCTATCCAGTCCTTGAGTCTAGATAGTATACAAGTTGTCCACCCTTTGCTTCTAGAACATATTTTTGCTTGTCACTGGAGATGAGTGAACAAGTTTGTAACAGGTTGGGTTTCTAATAAATTTTTCGAAAAATCTGATTTGCCACCCACAAATCATTATTGTTTTCTAGGTCTCTTCAGACCCTGCAGTATAATAAGCAGGGCCTGGGGGATGTATGGACAATATATAAAAAAAACAATGCTACTCAGCTGTCTTTTACATCCAGTCTTTTTACTTACCATCCAGACTTTACCTGCAGGCTCTTGAATCTTCTTTTGGCTTTTTCTAGCTTACCACCCACCACTGGCCCAGTCACAGACTGACAATCCCAGGGTTCATGGCATCGGAGAAGATTCTATAAGAGGCCAGGGGTGAAGACTGGATGTCAGGAAAGGAGACCCGACACCCAGGAGAGGTGAGGAAAGATGAGTATCAGTGCTTATTATTTGGACAATATCTCCCTTGGGCCTCTTCTTGTCTTGTATTCTGGGGTCTGAAGAGAGTGTAACAATTGCACCTACAGTTTGGACTGCAACAAAATTTGAGGGTGCACTTTACAAATATTCACGAAACAAATCTCGCCCATCCTCTAATAGACTATACACAGACCACTCCTCAGCTTTCCATTGACTAAATTGTGTCAACAGATGCCAATAATTATGTAGACAATACAAATCTTTATTAGGTATAACTTTTTTTTTTTTTTTTTTTTTTTTTTGGGGGGGGGGGTGTCTATGACCAACCGCAATAGTATTGTATAGAATCTCCTATAAAATAGTGGGAAAAAAGAAGCTTTAAAAAAAATATAATAAAAAAAATAAAGAAAATAGATCCCTCCTTTCCCTAGAATACATATTAAAGTAGAAAATGACTGTGACACACATACACATTAGGTATCCCTGTGTCTGACAGTGCCCGGTCTACTGAATAAGATAAGATATTCCTTTAATAGTCCCACAATGGGGAAATTTCAGTGATACAGTTTCATATATGTACAGTAGTATATAACAAGAGAGAAAACACATACAAGCTCATGGCAGATAGAGAAATCCTATGAATCATAGCAACTAAAACGAAAGAAACACAGACACACTGCAGGATCATTTACTTCTCTGTGTGGAGTGATGTTAATAATACAGCCGAATGTGGTTGGATGACACGAGGAGGAGGTCACAGCATGTAGATATAACAGGCAGAGAAACATTTTTTTTTTGCAGAGGTGGGGGACATATGCAGCTATCATGATAACATGTGGTAGTTCCTTTGGTAGGTGGTGAGATCTCCTGCTCACAGCTGATAGTTCGGTATCTTGCATCAGCACTATTGTCCATTAACCACAAAAAAAATGCCCCAAATATCCTTCATCACAAGCCCTCCTCCTCCTTCCTCCTTACCACTGTGTTCTACTGCCCAGAGAGGTCTGAAGCCATCCAGGTATACATGGTGCTGCTCTCTTGCCAAGCTTCCATAGCTCCTGGGGTAGGTGGGTGATGGTAGGTTTCAAGGCTGTAACAGAGTCCCACGTGTCCACAGTAATAGAAAGAAATACCAGTCAGCTGTAGCATCTTCACACATCAGCAATAGACGCCAGAAATCATCTCCTTGAACGAAGAAGTCCACACTTCCATGTAGGTTTTCTTCCATGCTGCATGGTGTCCTGGGGGGGATGGTAACAGGCACATGTGCTCCAGGTCTTCAGTCATTGTCCATGCTTTAACAATAGATACAAAAGGAACAAAAAAACTCCACAGGGTCTTCCATTCGATTTATAGTTGCTAATTCATAGTGCTAGTTTCTTGGTTACAGGATTTTGGAAGATACAGAGAAAAAGAGTGAGAAAAGAAAGATAAGGTTGCTCCAAGCTTGGAGCCCTGTATCGAGGCAGCCACTAAGGGTGCCAGGAAGAGGAGGGGATCTGCAGTGCTCCTGTTCCGTCAGGAAGGGGTTAATAGGAGCACTGCAGATCCCCTATATTCAGCCAGGCTGAATTCCAAGTGGGAAAAAAAAAACAGTCCTCAAGCTCAGGGAAGGGGCAGAAAGACAACCAAAACACCCCCTCCCCAGCACCCAGCAACTACTGCACCCAAAAACTCCGACCATTTTAATTTTTGAAATTTTTGAAATTTTCCAGTAGCTGCTGCATTACCCCCCCTCGGCTTATACTAGAGTCAATAAGTTTTCCCAGTTTTTTTGTGGTAAAATTAGGGGCCTCGGCTTATATTCGGGTCGGCTTATACTTGAGTATATACGGTAAGAATTAGAGATGGGTGAACCTCTGAAGATTTGTTTCTGGTTTGGATAGTTCAGCCCAAATATTTGTTTTGAGTTAAATAAGCTTACCATGAACCAGAAGTGAAACTGTTGCACTCAAGCGTCTCTTTAGTCCCAAAAGTATAATTAGTGGAAGCCCAGGGAAGGTGTGGATACATAATAAACACCCAAACTCAGCTTTCTTCATCTCTTTTGGTCATCCTTGAAGTGTCCAAATCTCCATCAGGATCTCATCGGTGACATCACTGTGATTGGGCATACGTCCAAGTGACCGCTGGGTGCGTGATGTCAGCCAGGAGGCAAGAAGATCCTGGAAGACAACCCTGAGGAAGCACCGGGTGCTGTAAGGATGCCAAGTTCAGATGAGGGTTTAACTGTTTGTTTCCCCACCTCCCCTGGGTCTCCACTTAGCATACACTGGGGTCCTCACTTCTGGTTCATGGGTGGAGAAACACTGGTTGATTCAGATGACTCTAACCTATCTATCTGTGGGGTTGGGTTGATACTCTGGTGTTGAACTACCTTTAATTTTACAGCAGAAGCCAAACAGAAGAGAAAGTTAGGCTACATCCACATCTGTGTTGGAGTCTCTGTTTGGAGTGTGCATCCAAAAATCGCTGGATAAAAAAGTCCTGCACGTTTTATTTTTCATCCAGGGGTTTCTGTTTAAAAGAATGGACACCCTGATGTATCCCATTACACAACCAATGATGTAGTGTCCTCCTATTTGTTGTTCCAGTCCCCAGATGGGTGAGAACAACAGATAGACGTACTCTAGTGTGAACCTAGTCATAATACACAGATACTTAAATACTTTTATTTATTTATTTTTTAATGTAGATTGTAAGCCCCACATAGAGCTCACAATGTACATGTTTCCCTATCAGTATCTCTTTGGAATATGGGATGGAAATCCATGCAAACACGGGGAGAACATACAAACTCCTTGCAGATGTTTTTTTGCCCTTAGCGGGATTTGAACACCAGGACTCCAGCGCTGCAAGGCTGCAGTGCTAACCACTGAGCCACCGTGTGGCCCCTACTTAAATACTTTTAGTAATGATCTTTATAATCGCTCGTACTCACCCCAGAAAAAGGCCCCATAGCCCAAATAATGAATATGTTAGCAGATAAGGTTGGAGATATGGTAAATGTGAGGAGAAGATGCAGATGTATTATATAGAGTTTAGAGATGAGAAAATAGTTTTTGAAATTCTAGTTTCGAATACCTCGCTCTATAGAAATGAATGAGAGCGGCCTGCTCGCTGCAGATGCCGGCGGATGGCGCTTAACCCATTCGCGATCGGCCGCTCCCATTCATTCCTATGGCAGCGGAGGTATTCCAATCTAGCATTCGAATACTATTCGCTCAACACTAATACAGATAACTTTCTACTAGTTTTGGAAGATCATGGCAAGTCCTTGGGTAAAGCTGTAGAGGTGATTGAAGATTTTAGGAAAATTACTGATCGAAAATCTTATTTAATGAGACTATTACAATATTCAGGCAGCAACTAATTATATTTACCGTATATACTCGAGTATAAGCCGACACGAATATAAGCTGAGGCCCCTAAATTTACCGCAAAAAAACTGGGAAAACTTATTGACTCGAGTATAAGCCGAGGGGGGAAATGCAGCAGCTACTGGAAAATTTCAAAAATGAAAATGGCCGGAGTTTTTGGGTGCAGTAGGTGCTGGGGAAGGGGAGGGGGTGTTTTGGTTGCCTGTCTGCCCCTTCCCTGAGCTTGAGGACTGTTCTTTTCTTCCCCCACTTGGAATTCAGTCTGGCTGACTATAGGGGATCTGCAGTGCTCCTATTACCCCCTTCCTGACGGAACAGGAGCACTGCAGATCCCCTATATTCAGTAGACCGGGCACCGTCAGACACAGGGATACCTAATATGTTTGTGTGTCACAGTAAATTTTCTAGTTTTGTATGTATTCTAGGGAAAAGAGGGATTTACAAATTTTTGTTTTTCAAATCTTCTTTTTTTTTTTAATTATTTCTGCACTATTTTATGAGAGATTCTATACATTGATATTGTGGCTGGTCATAGACCCCCCCCCCCCCCCCTAAAATTGCATGCTAAAAACTGTAAAAAATAAACCCAAAATACGTTCAACAGTTTTTAAATAAATTATATTTTATTATTATATGTAATCATTATATAAATTACATGTAAAATCACAGTTATATATTTTGTATCTTTATACTACTGAAGACTCTCAATTTTTATCTATCTTATTGACTAATACAGTACTAAGACGTAACAAAATTTTTTTTAAAAAATGAAATATTTTTACATACTCTATCACAGTTAAAAATCACAACTTGAATGTTAAATAATGTAATGTAAATGTTAATAACAAAATGACAATCTTAATAAATCACAATAAAAAATAAAATCAGATAAAATAAATAAGTCTAATTAAGTCTAATAAAAACGGAAAACACCTTTATATACTTTGTATCAGAAAACTTTCTGTTTTTATGTTTTGTGTCTATGGTACAAAGATATATTTTTTCCTTAAATTTGTATAATTATAACTAGAGATGAGCGAGTAGTTAAATACTCGATATTCGATATTCGTTTCGAGTAGCCCCTCAATATTCGACTACTTGAATCGAATATCAAATCCTATTATAGTCTATGGGGGGGAAAATGCTCGTTTTAGGGGTAGGAAACATTCGATCAAACTGAACTTACCAAGTCCACGAGTCAGGGTCGGGCTGCATTCTCCGAGGAGTCTTCTCCATGCAGCGACCCCGCGGCGTCTTCTGGCTCTGAATTCACTCTGTCAGGCATCGGGCCTGGGCAGAGCCAACTGCGCATGCCCGCACTACAAGAAAATGGCCGCTTACAATCAAAGCGGCCATCTTCTTGTAGCGTGGGCATGCGCAGTCGGCTCTGCCCAGGCACGATGCCTGGCAGAGTGAATTCAGAGCTGGAAGACGCCGCGGGGTCGCTGCATGGAGAAGACTTCTAAAGGTAGGAGAAGAACCAGCATTGGTTGGCCAACTGTATAGCATTCAGCCAACCAACGCTGGTTCTGCATCAAATGTTTCCATTCGAATAGCGAGTGGTACTTGATTGAGTATTTCGAATACCGTAGTATTCGATTGAATACCTACTCGATCGAATACTACTCGCTCATCTCTAATTATAACATAAATTAATAAATGGTGGACTATTTTTACAAATTCTATTATAATCAATCGATACTAGATTATTTATACCCCAAAAGCTTACCAATTTACGACAAATTTCAATTTCCCCTGACGCACCTCACATAGCGACATCATGTTAAGAGGTCTGATATTAGTTACATTTATTAGAACTTCTTACTATAATTTACCTACTAAGAGATTTATTGTTACGTTCGTGTCTGAGTCCAGACCCAGATTCCGGACTGCAGATTGTACCGCTAAGGAAACAGGGGAAGGAGACTATCCCTGGCACTACGGCGGCTAGCTAGGCCCTGCCTACGGGTGGTGGTCAGCTGTCCCCAAGCTAGTCTTGGCTCCGACAACTCCTGGCTCTCTAGCACGATGACCTAGCAGACAGATAGGGCAAGAGCTATAGGAGAGCTAGGGACTGGGGTTTCTAAGGTGGGACCCCTACAGAAATCCAGGTGAAGCTGCAGACAGACAAACGGGCTGGGAGGCGCTGGACAACGGACACGCAGAACAACACAAAACAAAACAAGAGGATGAGGAGAGGGACAGTGGAGAGGTGAGGAAAGGGTAAACACAGGACTGGGGAAAACACTGGAACCCAAAACCTCTCAAACCACAAGAAAGTGCCAGGCACACAGAGCAGAAGGATAGGGTGGAGATGAAGTGTGAGGGAACAAACCAGATACAAACAACAGGCAACTCTCACACCACTTCCTAATCTGCTGGAACTTTCACCAAAACAATCCTCCTCCTAGAGCCAAGAATCCTAAGGTGTAAACCACGAAAACCGGCAACATGTGGAGCCAGCCCTCTTCCTTAAAAAGGCCCCAGAATCCTCCCATAGGATGATGGCAATATTAAACACCTGAGGTTCGATTCCTGGAACCTCAAGTATGCTAAAAGGACTGACACCAATACCACACCAGATGGTCCAGTGGTAAAGCAACCACCGGCAGAACATAGGAGCCCGGATCAAATCCCCAGCCGACACACACACCAACATATACAAACAACCAGGTCATGACATTTGTGTCTTCCGACCTCTCATCCATGAGCACCGTAGGACAGTAAGGATGGCATTATTTAGCTCCCTGTTGCTGACAACTAAAGAAATTGAATGTATACTCGGAAATATTACGCACGTAGTAAAGCACAGTATAGTAAGCGATGGCTGCTTGAAGATTACGCTCACAGGGAACAGGTTAGAACCTACGAAATACAGAATACAAAACAACAGAAACGAGATCATGTTCTGAATGACACGAAGGTGAATGTCACGTTGAGCGTCACTGAACCCCGAACCCCTACTGGCCAGGTGTCTGCTGTGTCTGCGGAGTGACACAATCAAAAGACCAATGGAAATGCAGGACAGGACAAACGGTAAGACGGATCCTGTTAAGCGAAGGATTAAGAAATTGATCCAGTTAAACGTAGGAACTCTTGGTTGACCCCCTGTGCCGTTAAAGTTCCGAAAAGACATCACAACCCATTTGTAAGGCAAACTGAAGCCAATGGATGGAACGACTGAGATGAGAAGCAGCCAGGGGACCATCTTGGAGATGTTCCTCTTGAGTCTCGTGAAGAGTCTGTTGCTGTAGTTTGTGATCTTCGCACAGTAGAAGACAGAAAGCACCGAGCCCCACCACAGACCGCAGAACTCCAAAGCGATTGTCAGAGTGATCGTAAACTCGGGATGTGTGTCTATAGGAAATATTGCCAAACCATACAGATTATAAATAGTCACTAGAATGTATAAAGATAGAAGTAGGATCCTCAGCATGGCCAGACTGGTGAGGATGATATCAATGGTCTGAAGACGTTGCGATTTCTTCCAGCTTTTCACTTTTACAATAACAATGAACACATTGAGAAGAATTCCAATGGCAACCAAAAGGGAAAACATTGCAGTTAAAACAAACTCCGCAATCTTTTCGACATATCCAGGAGTCATACTTGATCACCAGGAGTCTTTACAAAGCCTTCACACACCTCCAGCTCTTATGTGTAGATGAGTCTGTACCTTGTACTCTGCCAGGTTATAAGTCATAGATCTCATCTATATTTGCATGATACGTGATCTCTAATCTACAAAAAACACATTAAGATTAATGTGGTGAGTGGAAACAGTGAAAGCAAAACTATATCTGCAGACAATATATTGACCTTTAATGGGGACTATAATGGGGTCCGTGTGCTTGCCGCCAGATCTCCGCAGGATTCTACTATCCTGTCCGCATGATTCATGGCAAGCACCCGGACCCCTTTATAGTTTATGGGGTCTGTGTGCTTTCTCTGCAAACCGCTTGCAGTAGCGTTCAGTATTCCGTTCAGGGGGTCCCCATGCGGACTCCCCGAATGCAATACCGAATGCAGATGTGAACCAAGCATTAGCACAACTATTTGAACTATACCAGTGTGACTGGAAAGAGGGAGATGGTATATCCCTTGACCAAAAAAAAAAAAAGAAAACATATATAGAACAAAAGTAATTTATATGAACCCAACATACAGTCCTATGAAAAAGTTTGTGCCACCCCATGAATCTTAATCATTTTTAGTTCTAAATATTTTGGTGTTTGCAGCAGCCATTTCAGTTTGATATATCTAATAACTGATGGACACAGTAATATTTCAGGATTGAAATGAGGTTTATTGTACTAACAGAAAATGTGCAATATGCATTAAACCAAAATTTGACCAGTGCAAAAGTATGGGCACCTCAACAGAAAAGTGACATTAATATTTAGTAGATCCTCCTTTTGCCTCTAGTCGCTTCCTGTAGCTTTTAATCAGTTCCTGGATCCTGGATGAAGGGATTTTGGACCATTCCTCTTTACAAAACAATTTGCGTTCAGTTAAGTTTGATGGTCGCCGAGCATGTACAGCCCGCTCTCAAATCATCCCACAGATGTTCAATGATATTCAGGTCTGGGGACTGGGATGGCCATTCCAGAACATTGTAATTGTTCCTCTGCATGAATGCCTGAGTCGATTTGGAGTGGTGTTTTGGATCATTGTCTTGCTGAAATATCCATCCCCGGCGTAACTTCAACTTCGTCACTGATTCTTGAACATTATTCTCAAGAATCTGCTGATACTGAGTGGAATCCATGCGACCCTCAACTTTAACAAGATTCCCGGTGCCGGCATTGGCCACACAGCCCCAAAGCATGATGGAACCTACACCAAATTTTACAGTGGGTAGCATGTGTTTTTCTTGGAATGCTGTTTTTTTTGGATGCCATGCATAACGCCTTTTTGTATGACCAAACAACTCAATCCTTGTTTCATCAGTCCACAGGAGCTTCTTTCAAAATGAAGCTGCCTTGTCCAAATGTGCTTTTTCATACCTCAGGTGACTCTGTTTGTGGCATGCTTGCAGAAACGGCTTCTTTCTCATCACTCTCCCATACAGCTTCTCCTTGTGCAAAGTGCGCTGTATTGTTGACCGATGCACAGTGACACCATCTGCAGCAAGATGATGCTGCAGCTCTTTGGAGGTGGTCTGTGGATTGTCCTTGACTGTTCTCACCATTCTTCTTCTCTGCCTTTCTGATATTTTTCTTGGCCTGCCACTTCTGGGCTTAACAAGAACTGTCCCTGTGGTCTTCCATTTCCTTACTATGTTCCCTACAGTGGAAACTGACAGGTTAAATCTCTGAGACAACTTTTTGTATCCTTCCCCTGAACAAATATGTTGAACAATCTTTGTTTTCAGATTATTTCAGAGTGGGCTGTCCATGCTCGGCGACCATCAAACTTAACTGAACGTGAATTGTTTTGTAAAGAGGAATGGTCCAAAATACCTTCATCCAGGATCCAGGAACTGATTAAAAGCTACAGGAAGCAACTAGAGGCAAAAGGAGGAACTACTAAATATTAATGGCACTTTTCTGTTGAGGTGCCCAGACTTTTGCATCGGTCAAATTTTGGTTTAATGCATATTGCACATTTTCTGTTAGTACAATAAACCTCATTTCAATCCTGAAATATTACTGTGTCCATCAGTTATTAGATATATCAAACTGAAATGGCTGCTGCAAACACCAAAATATTTACAACTAAAAATGATTAAGATTAATAGGGGTGCCCAAACTTTTTCATAGGACTGTATTCAATAATACACCATAACTTCCAGGCTGGCAGGGCTATAGACTCAATTGATCAAACCCCAACTCTGACTCCTCTAATTTTAGGTAAACAATATACAAATCTATTCTCCAGGATGTAATTAGGAGAACAGTGCCTCTGTATGCCGCCCTCTAGGGGCAGCCCCCTTAACATCATGCATGACTCAGTTAATAAGCCTACTGACATGATGCGGGGTTTATTGCCAAATTAGTATTTCTATTCCTGGGAATCTGTTCCTTTTGGAATAGAAATACTAATTTGGCAATAAACCCCGCATCATGTCAGTAGGCTTATTAACTGAGTCATGGATGATGTTAAGGGGGTTGTCCCTAGAGGGCAGCATACAGAGGCACTGTTCTCCTAATTACATTCTGGAGAATATATTTGCATATTTTTTACCCAGGATCCCTAGCGGAGCAGGAATGACTTGTAAGTCTCCATACGCCTATGTAGGCACACACTCTCCCTAATGTGTATGATTATCCCCTGACCCTACTCTAATTTTATGGATCCTGACTCCAACTCCTTCATAAATGACTGATAGCCATGGTCAGTGAGGAGCAGGATATATCCTCTAATTCATCAAAACTCTAATGGAAGTGAATATGTAACTAGGTATATACTATACATAGACATAGACTTTCTATGGTTTTAAACCCAGCCATGATTTTCTTATTGTAACTGAATTATATTCTCATACATGTAATGTCTTTCCTTGATAACCCGGTGCTAGGATGGGGTCCCGCAGGTTTGGCTTCAGGCGCACAGCGCCACCTGCGGGCCGGTCCAGCCCTCGCCCTCGTCGTCGGACAGTGAGACGACTGGAGAATATGTCCAGTTTTTTCCCTACTGAGCATGCTCGGACTTTGTGGAGCTGCTCAAAGGCTAAGTCCTGTTTTGACCACACGGAGCATGCCCGTGGAGATCATGGGCACCGCCCTGCTGGGTGGGGACTTCCCTTTAAATAGTTTGAGTTTCCACTGCCTGGCGCTCACATTTAAAACCCAAACTGGGGAATGAGAGCGCAGGGCTAGGTTCCAGCTTTAGGCAGGTGGTCAGTGTTAGGCCTCTGTGTGGGGTCACCTCTGCCTATCTGGGGATTGTTTAGCTAGTACCTGTAAATCCTGAACCACCAGATCCACACTAGGGCTTGGGAGCAGCAGACGTTGTTCCAGTCTGTGGCACCTGGCGGCAGGTAAGGTTTGCAGGTAGCCTTTCTGCTCTGTCTACCTCCATAGTCACTCCCAGTTGGTGTAGGAGTCCTTGTTTGTGTTTCTGACCAAGGGTGTCGTTAACCCCTGGCAGACTGGCTGCGGCCTAAACTGTGGTGCAGTCTTCCCAGTAGCCTTACTGGTGCTCGGCTATTGCACCTAATCTACATTCAACCTGTACACACCCAGTGAAGTTAACTGGAGTGAATTTCCCCTTGCAGCCAGTCCACATTGAATGCTGCACAAGCACACTCGCCAGTGAAGTTAACTGGAAGAGTACTCTCCTTGCAGCCCTGTTCACATTGGGAGCGGCACCGTCTCTTTACTCCAGTGAAATCAACTGATGTATGTGTGTTGCCCCTGTGCGCACTAGTGCAGTACTGCAGCTTGCTCAGACACACGGCTGCCCAGAGGCTTGTGGACCTCACTGCAGTGATCTGCAATCTAGCGGTTCCATGGCTAAAACACTATTTTTTTATATTAGTACACAGAACAGTAACACCCGGCCACAAATATGGAAATCCTGGTTTGGTTTCTGACAAATAGCAGTTTATAGAACATTCCTGAATTTAATAGTAACCCATCAAGGTAACAGATTTCACCACTAAGATGGTTAAAGAAAATCTCTCAAACACAGAAAAATGTTTAATTTCTTTTATATTTACAAAAATAGTGGCTTAGAGGTTAGCAGTGATACTTTGTAGTCCTGGTTTTGAAGCCAAGACAACAAGGAGTTTGTATGTTCTCCTCATGTTTGCAAGTAAAAATCAAGGAGTCTTCAATAGCCTTACTTACTGACAATAACGCTGCTAATAGAAATCGACATCAAAATATCCAGACTTGGAAATTAGAATATATTTTCTGTGTAGATGCAAAATTCTCTGGTAACTTGACTGAATGTTCCGGTTAAGCTTTCATGCAAAAATGTCCTACTAAGAGAGATTTTACTATAACCCGAGAGTGACTTATCACTATTATTAGCCCGTCATAGACTTAACCACTTCTTACACTGATCTAAAGGGTAGTCCGGTATAAAGGTAACCTATATCCCCTGTCTTCTCAGAATGTCTATTCCATCACCTTGCACATTAAGCCTCAAGCTTTCCCTTGAAGATTTTCATTAGAGAAGAGCAAATCTTTTTCTTTACTTTTGTAATAATTAGAGATGAGCGAACAGTGTTCTATCGAACACATGTTCGATCGGATATCAGGGTGTTCGCCATGTTCGAATCGAATCGAACACCACGTGGTAAAGTGCGCCAAAATTCGATTCCCCTCCCACCTTCCCTGGCGCCTTTTTTGCACCAATAACAGCGCAGGGGAGGTGGGACAGGAACTACGACACTGGGGGCATTGAAAAAAATTGGAAAAAGTCATTGGCTGCCGAAATCAGGTGACCTCCATTTTAGACGAATAGTGGATTTCAAATCCGGGTCATATGAGAATGTGAACTTTGTGACTATGAGACAGGGATAGCTGTACAGGCAGGGATAGCTAGGGATAACCTTTATTTAGGGGGGAATGTTATTAAAAATAACTTTTTGGGGCTCTATCGGGTGTGTAATTGTGATTTTTGTGAGATAAACTTTTTCCCATAGGGATGCATTGGCCAGCGCTGATTGGCCGAATTCCGTACTCTGGCCAATCAGTGCTGGCCAATGCATTCTATTAGCTTGATGAAGCAGAGTGTGCACAAGGGTTCAAGCGCACCCTCGGCTCTGATGTAGCAGAGCCGAGGCTGCACAAGGGTTCAAGCGCACCCTCGGCTCTGATGTAGGAGAGCCGAGGGTGCACTTGAACCCTTGTGCACCCTCAGCTCTGCTACATCAGAGCCGAGGGTGCGCTTGAACCCTTGTGCACACTCTGCTTCATCAAGCTAATAGAATGCATTGGCCAGCGCTGATTGGCCAATGTATTCTATTAGCCTGATGAAGTAGAGCTGAATGTGTGTGCTAAGCACACACATTCAGCTCTACTTCATCGGGCTAATAGAATGCATTGGCCAGCGCTGATTGGCCAGAGTACGGAACTCGACCAATCAGCGCTGGCTCTGCTGGAGGAGGCGGAGTCTAAGATCGCTCCACACCAGTCTCCATTCAGGTCCGACCTTAGACTCCGCCTCCTCCGGCAGAGCCAGCGCTGATTGGCCGAAGGCTGGCCAATGCATTCCTATGCGAATGCATACTTAGCAGTGCTGAGTCAGTTTTGCTCAACTACACATCTGATGCACACTCGGCACTGCTACATCAGATGTAGCAATCTGATGTAGCAGAGCCGAGGGTGCACTAGAACCCCTGTGCAAACTCAGTTCACGCTAATAGAATGCATTGGCCAGCGCTGATTGGCCAATGCATTCTATTAGCCCGATGAAGTAGAGCTGAATGTGTGTGCTAAGCACACACATTCAGCACTGCTTCATCAAGCCAATACAATGCATTAGCCAGTGCTGATTGGCCAGAGTACGGAATTCGGCCAATCAGCGCTGGCTCTGCTGGAGGAGGCGGAGTCTAAGGTCGGACCTGAATGGAGACTGGTGTGGAGCGATCTTAGACTCCGCCTCCTCCAGCAGAGCCAGCGCTGATTGGTCGAGTTCCGTACTCTGGCCAATCAGCGCTGGCCAATGCATTCTATTAGCCCGATGAAGTAGAGCTGAATGTGTGTGCTTAGCACACACATTCAGCTCTACTTCATCAGGCTAATAGAATACATTGGCCAATCAGCGCTGGCCAATGCATTCTATTAGCTTGATGAAGCAGAGTGTGCACAAGGGTTCAAGCGCACCCTCGGCTCTGATGTAGCAGAGCTGAGGGTGCACAAGGGTTCAAGTGCACCCTCGGCTCTCCTACATCAGAGCCGAGGGTGCGCTTGAACCCTTGTGCACACTCTGCTTCATCAAGCTAATAGAATGCATTGGCCAGCACTGATTGGCCAGAGTACGGAATTCGGCCAATCAGCGCTGGCCAATGCATTCTATTAGCCCGATGAAGTAGAGCTGAATGTGTGTGCTAAGCACACACATTCAGCACTGCTTCATCACGCCAATACAATGCATTAGCCAGTGCTGATTGGCCAGAGTACGGAATTCGGCCAATCAGCGCTGGCTCTGCTGGAGGAGGCGGAGTCTAAGATCGCTCCACACCAGTCTCCATTCAGGTCCGACCTTAGACTCCGCCTCCTCCAGCAGAGCCAGCGCTGATTGGTCGAGTTCCGTACTCTGGCCAATCAGCGCTGGCCAATGCATTCTATTAGCCCGATGAAGTAGAGCTGAATGTGTGTGCTTAGCACACACATTCAGCTCTACTTCATCGGGCTAATAGAATGCATTGGCCAATCAGCGCTGGCCAATGCATTCTATTAGCGTGAACTGAGTTTGCACAGGGGTTCTAGTGCACCCTCGGCTCTGCTACATCAGATTGCTACATCTGATGTAGCAGTGCCGAGTGTGCATCAGATGTGTAGTTGAGCAAAACTGACTCAGCACTGCTAAGTCTGCATTCGCATAGGAATGCATTGGCCAGCCTTCGGCCAATCAGCGCTGGCTCTGCCGGAGGAGGCGGAGTCTAAGGTCGGACCTGAATGGAGACTGGTGTGGAGCGACCTTAGACTCCGCCTCCTCCAGCAGAGCCAGCGCTGATTGGCCGAATTCCGTACTCTGGCCAATCAGCACTGGCTAATGCATTGTATTGGCTTGATGAAGCAGTGCTGAATGTGTGTGCTTAGCACACACATTCAGCTCTACTTCATCGGGCTAATAGAATGCATTGGCCAGCGCTGATTGGCCGAATTCCGTACTCTGGCCAATCAGCACTGGCTAATGCATTGTATTGGCTTGATGAAGCAGTGCTGAATGTGTGTGCTTAGCACACACATTCAGCTCTACTTCATCGGGCTAATAGAATGCATTGGCCAATCAGCGCTGGCCAATGCATTCTATTAGCGTGAACTGAGTTTGCACAGGGGTTCTAGTGCACCCTCGGCTCTGCTACATCAGATTGCTACATCTGATGTAGCAGTGCCGAGTGTGCATCAGATGTGTAGTTGAGCAAAACTGACTCAGCACTGCTAAGTCTGCATTCGCATAGGAATGCATTGGCCAGCCTTCGGCCAATCAGCGCTGGCTCTGCCGGAGGAGGCGGAGTCTAAGGTCGGACCTGAATGGAGACTGGTGTGGAGCTATCTTAGACTCCGCCTCCTCCAGCAGAGCCAGCGCTGATTGGTCGAGTTCCGTACTCTGGCCAATCAGCACTGGCCAATGCATTTCTATGGGGAAAAGTTAGCTTGCGAAAATCGCAAACTGACAGGGATTTCCATGAAATAAAGTGACTTTTATGCCCCCAGACATGCTTCCCCTGCTGTCCCAGTGTCATTCCAGGGTGTTGGTATCATTTCCTGGGGTGTCATAGTGGACTTGGTGACCCTCCAGACACGGATTTGGGTTTCCCCCTTAACGAGTTTATGTTCCCCATAGACTATAATGGGGTTCGAAACCCATTCGAACACTCGAACAGTGAGCGGCTGTTCGAATCGAATTTCGAACCTCGAACATTTTAGTGTTCGCTCATCTCTACTAGGGATCACAATGACAGAATCTTTAGTGCTGTGACCAGGGAAGGGAGGAGAGGATAGAGGAGGAGGGGGAGATCGTGCTTACATTTTGAAAAGTTCCTCTCCTTCTCCTTCGGCTTCTCATTCTTCTTCCGTCCATGCACAAGGGGCGGAGTTGTAGTTAATGGGGGAGGGGCGGGCTCATAAACGGACTAGTATAACAGGATGCATAAGCTGCTGCAGATGTCTGGCAGCCGTTCACATAGAGAAGTGAAGGAAAAGGAAAACGGTCCATCAAGGATCTGCTGTGGGTAAAGGACAGAAAATTGTAGTAGTATACGCTTTTCTGTCCATTTGAAATAACAGAGAGGGACATTTTCAAGCCACAACGGAGTATTTATTTATTTTTTCCATTGGAGTCAATGGGTCCGCTGACTGTCACGTTTTTATAAGGTAAACAGCTGTAAAAATGTGTCAGTCAGGCGGACATACAAAATGTGATGTGAAAGCACCCTTAGTTTATTTAGTTTTTTCATGCCCCATGTCATAGCTGTAGAGTACAGATAGAATGGCATGGAACTAGGGTTGAGCCGATCTTTAGATTTCAGGATCATTGTTAAAATCCGATTTCCGATCATTTTCCAGCCGATCACGATCATGAAATTTGCTCAATTGCCGATCGAGATCCTATCTTTCCCGATCCTGATCGCTCAACCTTGTTATTTCATGTTTATGGAGTAGGGTTGAGGCAATTTTGAGATTTCAGGATCATTTTTAAAATCTGATTTTTGATCATTTTCCAGCCGATCTCGATCCCAATCATGAAATTTGCTCGATCGCCGATTGGGATCCGATCTTTTCCGATCCTGATTGCTCAACCCTACATGGAACAGATCTTTTCCATGCTATTTTAATGCATTGATGATATAGACGTCATACCTGTGTGATCCAAAGTGAGAAAATGGCTTGAATGTAGTGTACAACCATATATATATATATATATATATATATATATATATATATATATATATATATATATACACATCTCTGATCTACGCTATGTGTATACATCATATTGTTTTTCAATAAAAATTTCATTATGGGATTTAAAAATACTCTACATGAAAAAAATTAAAGGTCCCCAACTCTTCACCATTGAATTCAGGTATTTAATTTAGTCCCATTGCCCCCATGTGTATAAAATCCAGCCCCTCACCCAACAGTCACCTTTGAAGACATTGGGGGCGTAATGGATGGTTCTCTAGAGATCATCGAATTCCAGCCTAGTACTGTAATAGTAAGTCACCGCTACAATAACTGCTTAACAGCAACTCCAAGTCACATGGGGGTGGGGGTGCTGAGGGGCGTAGTGCATAACAGTTAAGACTCTACTAATTTAATAACTGCAATGACAGTTCCAAACTTGCAGAATGCAATGTCCCACTGGACTCTGGAGTAGTGGAAACGCGTTCTATGGAGAGCTGATCATGCAAAGTCTGATGGACCAGTCTGGGTTTGGTGAATGCCATGAATTACTTACCTGACTACAATGTACCAAGTGTAAAGTGTAATCGAAGAGAGATAATGCTGAGAATTACATCTATTGGCCTAAACAAACTCATCATATTAGACAATTGAATGCTTCCTACTTTTTGATGACCTTTTTGGTGAAATATTTTTTTGCTCCAGTGCATAAAGATATAGTTTAGGGAGTTTGGTATTGAAAAACTTGACTGTCCCCCACTGAGCATTGACCTTAACCTCAACAAACACCAGTCCCAATATCAGTGTATGACCTCATAAATACTCATCAAAGACACACTCCCAATTCTTGTAGAAAGCCTTCCAAGAAAAGTGCAAGAATCTTTGCACTAATACCTATGAACTTGGAATGGAATACCCTTCTAGGTGAAATGTGTAGATGCCTCATGACATTTGTCTATGTTGACTTAAAAATAGTCATAAAAATTAGTAAAGTGGAGCATTTCTACAGAGAACTTTCTCACTAACATTGCCTCCCTGTTTCCCTACCTAACCCACCCACTACTAGGCCTTCCTAACTAACTCAATCCCCTACACCCCATAATACTTACCTGTATTCCAAACAAGGCCTTCTGGGTACAGGATATTACTTCATCTGGGGGATCAGTGTTATGATCAGCAGGTGAACTAAAATAAATAAACAATAACCTGCAGAGCCCAACTGGGCTCTGAACCACGGAACTCCCCTGGTGTGAGCTGGACCTGGCAGTTAGCGTCACTTCTGGGCTACACTACCATCTGGGGGTTTCTCTGTTAACGTTACAGAGGCGGCCTCTGCAGAGCAGCCGCTATAAGAACCAGAGTCTAGCTAACACGCCTGTGCTAGACTCAGACTGTGTGCCCTCAGTTGCTTCACTGAGCTACCTGATAATGCCTATTAGCCGAGTGCACAGGCGGAGAAAGAGATAATGGATAAATTGGGGAAGGGACACCCACTTCCACAAACATAAAATACACTACAGAAACACACTGGCTGCAAGGTTAAACAGACAAGACACTAGTGCAACTATCACACCACTAGCTGCACACACAATAACGTTTTTGAAATGAGACTAGGGCAGCGAGTAGACAAACCTGACTGCTTAAATGGAGGGGGGGCAGATATGATCAGCAAGCCCAGCTGCCAAAGCCAGGTGATGATTGGTTGACACCACTGTCAGTCAGAAGACCGACCGCGCCCCCACCGCCTGCCCAGGAATTAACCCTTGCTATGCTGGACTGCCAGTAACAAGGAGGAGGTGACAGCCAGCAAGATGTTACGACAGAGGAACGGGCTGCGACCCAATCCCTTGGCCACACCTGCCGCACTGTCCTAACAATCAGCACCTCCCATTCTTGATGTCTGCCAGCAGCCCACACCTGCACTATAGAGTCAGAATACTGGCATGCGCGGTAGCCAGCACTCCGGCTCTTTTAAGTATGATGGGGTGGGGGGGTTAGTACGTTAGTTGACGTTCCATTTCTGGAAACTGGAAAAAGGAATATCACTGGAAAATGTGCCTTGGGCGGTCACATGACTACCTGGAGATCTAGGTAATTAAATATTTTTGGTACGATAAGTCATTTAGAAGGGAGGTGGGGGAGGGTGTTTAGATTAGTTTATAACATTTAATTTATCCCGGACAATCCCTTTAATGAACATAAAGTTATTGTGATCAATTTCAAGCACAAAAGGAAAAAGTACAAGGACTTTTTTTTAAAATAAATTCTGTTTATTAACTGTCACGAAACCTGACACATGCTTGGTATCCTCATAACTATAGCATACAATTAAACATGCAGTGGGGGAATATTTGTATTCATCTTAAGATATACAGTATACATATATAATCATATTAAACATCAGAATACAAAATAAAGGCTTGATTACATCAACACTATCAATGTTCCTAGTTAATAGTCTGACACTGATCTGTAGTACGGGGGCACCACAAGGTCCAGTTCTTGCCCCATTTCTCTTCACACTGTACACTGCTGACTTTAGGCACAACTCATCCAGCTGTTACTTACAGAAGTACTCCGATGACTCTGCTATAGTAGGCCTTATCACTGATGGTGACGATAGGGAATACAGAGACTTAAACTGGGATTTTGTTGAATGGTGCCAGCGGAACCAGCTCAGGATTAATGCTGGGAAGACCAAAGAGATGGTGGTGGACTTTAGTAAACGGAGAAGTGCTCCGACCCCGGTGATGATCCAAGGAACATGTATTGAGATAGTCAGGACCTATAAGTACCTGGGCGTGCTCCTCAATAATAAACTAGACTGGGCTGATCACCTGGAGGCGCTGCTCAGAAAGGGCCACAGCAGACTCTACCTGCTCAGGAGGCTGAGGGCCTTCGGAGTCCAGGGGACACTTCTTAGGGCCTTTTTCAACTCTGTGGTTGCTTCAGCCATCTTTTTCGGTGTGGCCTGCTGGGGGAGCAGTATATCAACCAGGGACAGAAATAGACTTGACAGGCTGATCAGGAGGGCCAGCTCTGTCCTGGGGAGCCCCTTGGACCCAGTACAGGTGGTGGGTGACAGAAGGATACTGTCTGTGGTGACCTCCATGTGGGAGAATAAATCCCATCCCATGTATGGGACCCTGATGGGACTTGGCAGCACTGTAAGTGACCGTCTGCTTCACCCCAAGTGTGAGAAGGAGCTATCACAAGTCCTTCCTTCCAACCGCGACCAGGCTGTATAATCTACATCAGACCAAGTGAAGACACTCCGCACAGAGAACTAATGATTATGATGATGACCATGAGGTCTTCCTCTTTCTCTTCTGTTTTTCCTTAGCTGCCATGGACTCCTAGTATATCTTCTCTTCTCAGCTTATGTATGTCTACTTCTGTAATATATTACTGTGTATTATCCTGTATCTGTATTACTATGCTGCTGTAACATGCTGAAATTTCCCCACTGTGGGACTATTAAAGGATTATCTTATCTTATCTTAATATACAATGTATCCCTTACAAAGCATAGCCTCATGCACTACGTCAATGTAAAACTATGTTATGGGTTATATTTATTTTACTGTTTGTTTACAAAAAAATATTCTACTATTCAGCCTATACTATATACAGTGCATTGCACCAAAGATGCCCCACAGTGTCTAGCTGTAAGCACAATAGTATATATCTGTTCCTATGCTCTATCCCTTAGCCATGAACAGCGTAGAACAGTAAGAAGGGCATTATTTAGCTCTCTGTTGCTGAGAATTAAAGAAACAGAATGTATACTCGGGAAGGCAACATAAAAATTAAAGCACAATAGAGCAAGTAGATTACTATTAAACATGTTGCTCAAAGCTAACAAGATAGGAGCTAAAAAATAAAGAACAAAACAGAAGAGGAAGCAGACCATGTTCCAAATGACACTATGGTGAATGTCCCGTTGATTGTCATTGAACCCCGAACCTCTGCTGCCCAGGTGTCTGGTGTGTCTCACGAGGGACACAATCAAAAGACCAATGGAAATACAGGATATGACAAATGGTAAGATGGATCCTCCAAAGTCAATTATTAAGTAATTGCTCCATTTTTTTTGGCTGAGCTCAGTTCCATCACCTGTGACATTGAAGGACTGAAACACAACCCAATTATACGGCAGACTGCAAAGAAAGGAGGGAGCTACTGAGATGAGAAGCAGCCAAGGGACCATCTTGGAGATGTTCATCTTGAGTCTTGTGAAGAGTCTGTTGCTGTGGTTTACGATCTTCACACAGTAGAAGACACAAAGCACCGAGCCCCACCACAGACTGCAGAACTCTACAGACCATGTCAGGGTAACTGTATACTCAGAAAACTTCTGCATTTGGATTAACGTCTGACCAGATATACCGTCAATAATAAACAGAGTGTACAATAATAAGAGTATGATCCTCACCGTGGCCAGACTGATAGTGATGAGGTCAATGGTCTGAAAGGCTCGAGGTTTCTTCCAGCAATTTAGATTTAGTAGAACAATAACCACATTTAGAAAAATTCCAATGCCAATCGTAAGGCTACAAGTTACTGTTAAAATAGATCCAACAACAGATTGAAGAGTCATGTTTGATCACCAGAGAGTTATCACGAGGCGCAGAGCTGTCAGACTCCTATGGCTCCTCCTGCACATCTCAATATATATTACAACAGGTGATATCTCAGGTTTGTCTAGTGCTTTGCATGGGAGACATCCCTAATCTGCAAATATCCAAACATCACTGATTTGATTAGACTACATTAAGGTTGATGTTTCCAGAGGATACAGGGAATGGAACGTTCTTCTTTATAGGTCGGATAATAATTAGAGATGAGCGAACAGTAAAATGTTCGAGATTCGATATTCGTTTCGAATAGCCACTCAATATTTGACTATTCGATCGAATATCGAACCCCATTATAGTCTATGGGAGAAAATGCTTCGCTACAGGGGATCCCACCATTTGACTCAGGAGGGTCACCAAGTCCACTATCACACCCCAGGAAATGATGCAAACACCCTGGAAAGCAACTGGGATAGCAGGGGAAGCATGCCTGGGGGCATCAAGTACCTTTATTATGTCGGGATCCCTGTCAGCTTGTGATATGCCGGAGCCGACTTTTTCCCATAGGAATGCATTGACCAGCATTGATTGGCCAGTCTACGGGATTCAGCCAATCAACGCTAGTTCTGCCTGAGGAGGCGGAGTCTAAAATCGGTCCACAGCAGTTTCCATTCTGGTCCGATTTTAGACTCCGCCTCCTCAGGCAGAACCAACGTTGATTGGCTGAATCCTGTAGACTGGCCAATTAACGCTGGTCAATGCATTTCTATAGTGAGATATAGCAGAGCTGGCCGTGCGGTTAGCCCGGCTACTCCGGACAGATGAAAGAGCTCTGCACTACACCCAATCATCCCTCCAGCTACTCCTCCTGTACTAACACGACTAGCTCAGCTTGGCTAGTGTAATAGCCGAGGTGAGCGTGTTAGTAGTACTAAGGAATAGCCAAGCTGAGCGTGTTAGTCTGCTGCATATCTGCTGTGAAGGTAAACCCATATATTCCTGTGTTTATATATCTCTTATACTGCTTAAGAAATTATATTTTTCTCTATGCAAGCTTATTATACCTTATACACATTAAGATGGCACCTGTATCCAGTACTGCACCCAGATGCTGACGCACACAATTGTCATGTGATTTACAAGAAAGACAACATCATTTTCCTGGGAATCGAAACTTAAGAAGATGTTTAAAATTGAGGGCCAATGACTGACCTCCAGTGTATTCGGATACAAGACGTATATGCTTACAGCCTGCCGTTATCTTATCTTTCTTGCATTCCTGTATAAGATTTGTGCTTTTCTCAATAAACCTCAGTTCTGTGTGAATAGGCATCACGCTCATTGCATGGACTGGGATTAACCCTGATATACTTGTCAGAATTAATTCTATTCAGCGCGCACATGCATGATTAATTTGGAGCAGGTGACTGACCACTGTAAGTGACCGGTACTTTGGCGGGGGTTCTCCCTCAACAAGTGGTGCCGAAACCCGGGACCGGCCATAGGACCACTGTGGACGACTGACCCGCGCCGGACCCTGGACGCTGGACAATGTCTCACCGACCTGAGGCCTGATCACCCTCATTAGAGTCACGGTAAGTGTATGCATATTCATATATGTGTCATTTGCTGGTGGCCGTCGGTGTGTTGTTGTCTGGCTAACAGGTGATCCAGTTGGATCGATTGTCCAGTCTGAGTGATACAGATAGGTGGGTCCTAGAGCCGTAGTCTGAACTTGTTTTCCTCACTGATATATATATATACCTATCACCGAGTGTTCAGTCACCTGTGGTGCTGCAGATTCCGGGAAGTGAATTTCTTGCCCTCCTTGATATAGAGTAGTATATGTGATCTTTTTGGACAGTCGCAACTAGTGGTCCCTGGCATTAAGCCTTGCTGTTGTGTGATTTGACTGTTGATCCACTGCATGAGGCCGTCAGGGAGGAGGACGGGTGCAGTGGTGTGATTTGACTGGTGATCCACTGCATGAGGCCGTCAGGGAGGAGGACGGGTGCAGTGGTGTGATTTGACTGGTGATCCACTGCATGAGGCCGTCAGGGAGGAGGACGGGTGCGGTGGTGGGTGTGATTTGACTGTTGATCCACTGCATGAGGCCGTCAGGGCTGAGGACGGGTGCTGTTGGATTGTTTTAGGCTTTTGATATTGCCCAGTGACTGCAACCTGTGGTCAGGGACCTGACAACAAGAGTCAGAAACCGGTAAAGGTGACTTTGTTGGTGGTGAGGTTGTGGGGTCACATATCTGTCAGTGCACAGGCGGATAAGCAACAATGGACGCTGACAATGTTGCGGCTGTTCAAGAAGAAACGTGTTGCCTGATGGGGCACAGACTGCTGTTGATTTAGTTCGAATCAGGGAAGGCAAGAAATATGTGAAGGAAGCTTTGAGAATGTATAAACTGGCTGAGGTGCCTCCTACGGGCCGATTGCAGCCCAGTCTGTGGAGAAAAATGTTGGAGGAGTCACGAGGAATGTTGGAAGATAAGGGTCTCTTGGAAACGGCTCAAGCCCACCTCCGAGTGGCACGAGCACTGCAAATTGAAGGATTTGAAGAAGTTACAGGAGAGATGGGGGGTGAACAGATTTATGGCTATGTAAAGAATGTCATGGAGTCTGAGATGGTTGTTTCCAAGAATCCTGCGCCACCGCCCTACCAAGATGGCGCTGAGAGCGAGCTGAGGGCGTGGACATGTTTTAACTGTGGTATGCAGAACCCTGACTGGCGTGACGTCTGTTCTAACTGTGGAACGCACAGACCACAGCTCGAGGGAAAGGATTCAAAGGCCCCCCTTCTTCCTCCTTCTCCACCACCTCCTCCTTCCTCTCCACTACCTCCTCCTCCTACTCCTGGTGACGTGCCACACACTCAGCCCACCGCCCCTCTATATCCAGTGCTTACTCCTTCCGGTGCTTACTACCAGGGCCCTGCTTCCGCCCCGGCCTCTGGTGAACCGCATGGTGACACGCAAGGCCTCAAGCCTACTACTGGCATTTTTCCAGTAGTACCTAATATGATGGACTGTTTTAGCACTCCGGAAGCATTAGCTGTGCTCCGGGCTAGAAGACAGGTGGTTGACCCTGAAGCCCAATCCACCAGTGACAGATCTGAGTGGGCCGACCCGGACGATGATACTCTGCCTCTTCCACCCAAACCTCTTCAAGAGCCACTGATCCCCCTTCCGCAAACCAACCCTAAGCGCAGGTCCTCAAAGCCTCCTCCTCCTCCTCCTTCTCCACCTCCTTCTCCTCTACCTCCTCCTCCGGTTGTTACACCAGCCACTCCAGTGCAACCGGAAAAGGTCAGGCCAGCTAGGCCTCCGGCAGCCCTGCTCAGGCCCGCTGAGCAATGGAGCAACAAAACCTGCAAGGGCTATGTAGGGAACACAGGCCGCCAGATTGTCTTGACCGTGGGATTAGGAGATATTACCACCACCACTGCTGATGTCATTGTGAATCCTGCCAATGAACAGCTGAAGCATACGGGAGGCCTAGCTAGAATACTGTCCCTGGCAGCCGGCCCAAGTCTTCAAAGAGACTGTGATCTGATAGTCGAACAGGGTTCAGTCCCTACTGGTGAGATAGCTGTTACTGGCCCTGGAAACCTTCCAAATGTTCTGATTGTGCATGCAGTGGGCCCCTGTTATGACTCAAGTCGGGCTCAGGAATGCGAGAAGTTATTACAGACAGTTGTTTGGAATGTACTTGATTACCTGTCCTCCACATCCTGCAACCAACGGGGTATCCAATCTGTCATCTTTCCACTGATATCCACCGGTTTGTTTAAATTCCCGGCCCAGAGGGCAATACCAATCCTCATGGATACTATCAAGACCTTTATCGCTACCCAGAATACACAACTCAATGATATTCGGGTGGTCACTGATGACCCAGACAAGTTGCCACTACTAGAAGCGTGTTTGAAGGAGAATCCCACAGTCAAGCCTGAGAGGTCTGATACCCCCTCTCTGGCGTTTCCACCACTCATGGTGAGTACGCCACCCAATCAACCTCTGAAGGAGTCACAGACTAATCCCGACATGGAATCTTATCTCCAGTCACCAAATCCACTGCCGCCCCCGGAGAAAGGAGAACTGAGATATGTTAAATTTACTCCTCAACAAGTATCTACCTTAGTGGCCACCATGCCTGACCCTGAAAAACAACCTATGCCCTTTTATAGACGCATGTGTCAAATTCAGAAGACATATGCAGCCACCTGGCAAGATCTGCAGGCCCTAACTGACATCAAGGCCTCTGACAGCTTCCTTCCACTGATGGCCTCAGCCTTTGATGCCAGCCAATCACCAGCAACAGATACTTTTGCCTCAGGGCAGTCTTACTGTCAGCAACTGAAGTTGTGGGCACAGGAAGCTCTCACTGAACAACAAGGGTCACTGCAAGATGTGGTACAGGGCCCCCAAGAGACAGTTGACCAATTTTCCTCCAGACTTAATCAGATGTTCGATGATTTGGGATTCTCACACCAGGCCAAGGCACACAGATTACTCCTTACCAAAGCCTTTGTGGAAGGCCTCCGGGAACCACTGAAGGACAGGGTTCTTGCCATCCGACCTGATTGTGTAAGTGGTACCATTCAAGATGCTGTGACAGTGGCCAAGGGGTTTGCCCGATCCATGACCAAAGAAGGGCCTGAGAAAGCCAAAAGGAAAGCTGCGGCCCTCATGGTGCAGGAAGAAAATGATGCTGATGCAGATGATTCCATTTTATGCCCTGTTCTTCCTGCAGTCCCCACATCAGCTCCCACTGGTCAGGTACCCACACAACAGGCCCTGGCCCAGCAGGCCCCTCATGTTGGCCCGTATCCCCCTCCAGTCAATCCTTATCAGATTTATGGCCAATATCAACTACCTCAACTACCTCAACTACCTTAATTACTTCAGCCTACACAGATGCAACAATTTAGGGGAATCCCTAATGGACCAAGACCACTCCGCTCTTGTTGGGAGTGTGGACAGCTCGGCCACCTGAGGAGACAGTGCCCCCAAAGACCCAGGAACATCCGATACCGTGGAAATGATGTGCCCACTGGACCTGTCAACCAAGTTGGCTGGCCTCGCCAGTGACGGGGAGGACAACCTGGGCCCGCCATGGCTGTTGTGGGCTCATCTCCCACGTGTGGCAAAGTTACTTTGAACGTGGCTGATGTGCCTATGGACTTCTTGGTGGATTCAGGGGCGTCCACTTCTGTTATTCACAAGTCCAAGTTGCCTCCTACAGTTGAACTCTCTGATGATTGGATGTCCTGTATAGGACTTGAAGGCAAACGCCAGAAAAACAGGCTAACGGTCCCAGTCCCCTTGGGTCCTTTCCCAGATGTCACCGCCAGATTTCTTGTCTCAGACACATGCCCACTGAACTTACTAGGCTCAGACTTACTGAAGAAACTTCGAGCACAGATTACCTATGATAATGATGGTATGCAACTCAGACTCAAGCGTCCGGATGATGATGACCCCACCACAGGAGTCTGCGTCCTTAAGGCTCTGCTGTTGATGATTCTCCAGGAGGAACATAACCCAGATTCTGGAATTCCTCAGTATGTTCTTGAGAGTCTTCCCACTACCCTGTGGTCTACCGGTCCTGACGATGTGGGCCTACTCCCTGTGCCTCCTGTAATGGTACATTTAAAGGAAGGTGTCCCTTTCCCTCGTGTCCCACAGTATCCACTCAAACAGGCCCAAGAAGCTAGCCTTGGAGAGCAGATTGCAGCATATCTGTCCATTGGGGTCCTCAAAGTCTGCACATCGCCCTGCAATACGCCCTTGTTCCCAGTCAAGAAGAAAACGGCCAAAGGCCAACCTGACAGATACCGCCTAGTACAAGATCTCAGAGCTGTGAATGCTGTCACCATACTTGAGACTCCTGTGGTACCCAACCCAAACACCTTGCTCAGTGGGGTCCCTCAAGATGCGTGTTTGTTTACGGTAATCGATTTAGCAAACGCATACTTCAGTGTCCCACTACATGAAAACTCACAGCTACTTTTTGCCTTCACCTTTCAAGGGTCCCAACTCACATGGACCAGAACTCCTCAAGGAGCGCAGAACAGTCCTAATCAGTTCACCCAAGCTTTGAAACTTTGTCTTTCACCTTGGACTGCAATGCACCCTCAGGCCACCCTGCTCCAATATGTGGATGACCTTCTTTTGTGTGGTCCCTTAACCTACCCTGAAATGGAAAATTTGTCAATCTCCCTACTGCAACATCTCTCCATCATCAACTGCAAGGTCTCAAAGGCTAAAGTCCAGTGGTGCCTTCCAAAAGTTGTATTTCTGGGACATTGTGTTTCACAAGGGGTCAAGCATCTCACGGATGAGAGGAAACAACACATCTGGTCCATACCGTATCCCACCACAACTGCTAAGATGCAAATTTTCCTGGGACTAGTCACCTATTGTCGACAATGGATTCCAGATGCTTCAGAGTACATGCAGCCTCTTTATGAGACTCTCAAGTGCAGCCCGTTCCCTCCTCCTGACCCAGATGAAATCTGTGACCCCCTTACGCACCAGACTTACATGGATTGTTTCCTCTTTTTGAAGAATGCCATAGTCCAAGCACCTGCGTTGGGCCTGCCAGACTACACCAAGATCTTCAACTTATATGTGTCTGAATCCAAGGGACATGCTTCTGGAGTCCTTACCCAAGAGCATGGTGGAAGGCAGCACCCTCTTGGTTATTACTCTTGCCGCCTTGACCCTGTTGCCAGGACCTCACCTTCCTGCCTTCGGGTTGTCCATGCTGCACAAAGACTGTTGGATAAAGTGGCTGACATTGTCCTGGGCCATGACCTGGTGATTCAAGCTCCTCATGACCTGGCTGCTATCCTCACACTCACCCTACCTCGACACCTCACCCAACAACGTCATCTTCGACTGCAGCTCTCCCTTGTGGTCCCCAGCCATGTGTCCTTCAAGCGCTGTACTACCCTTAACCCTGCCACCCTCCTGCCACAGGTTCCAAGGGGGGAGACAAGAGGAATGGATCCTGATGTAGCCAGACCTTACACTTTGGAACCTGATGAGAATGGTGAACACAACTGTTTAGCAGCCCTTGAAGAAGAAACAGCAGAGCCAGAAAATATGGCCACCTCGGAAATTCCAAATGCAGACCTGGAACTATGGACTGATGGATCAAGATATGCAGATGGTGGTGGAAAATTCCACACAGGATTTGCAGTGACAACTGAAGACCAAGTTCTGGTAGCAGAAGCCTTGCCAGCCAGCAGATCAGCTCAAGAAGCTGAGTTGATTGCCTTGCAAACTGCCCTGGAAATGGCAGAAGGGAAGACAGTGAACATAAGGACTGATTCTCGATATGCCTATGGGATTGCTCATGACTTTGGAATCATCTGGAAGAATAGAGGCTTTATCACTGCTTCAGGAACTCCTGTGAAGCATGCTGCATTAGTCCGAGGGGTCATGGAAGCCATGACCAAACCACTGAAGGTAGCAGTACTCAAAGTGAAGGCTCATGGGAAGATCAACAGCAGAGAAGCCAGAGGAAATCATCTTGCAGATCAAGCTGCAAAACAAGCTGCACTGGAACCTGTGGCAGTCAAGTGGCAGAACCAGGAGCTCCAGTGGAAACCTGGAGGGGCAGAAGTAGCAATGGTGACCACTAGAGCACAGAAAAGAAAAGAGGGGGATGAAGAGCCACCTGGAAAAGAACTAGAGACACCAGCTGCAGTCAAAATATCCCTCCAGAAGCTACAACAGGAACAAGCGCAAACACCACCAGATGAAAGGAGACAATGGAAGAAAGATGGAGCAGAAATGGAAAAGGATACTCAGTTATGGAAACTGAACAGCGTCTACTGTCTCCCTAGGCGCATGTATCCAGCTGTAGCTGCTTGGGCACATGGAATGACACACAGAGGGAAGAACCAGGCTCTAGCCTTTGTGAGAAAATACTACCACGCGCCTGGAATCAGCACTACCCTGACTGCCTACAACCAAGCCTGTCAAGTCTGTCAAACTTGCAATCCAAGCAGCACTCAGCCTGTTCCTACCCAACACCTTGCCAAGCCAGACTACCCATGGCAAAGGATCCAAGTTGACCATATTCACATGCCTCCGGCTGGAGGATATGAATACGTGCTGGTCGTAGTGGATATGTTTTCAGGATGGCCGGAGGCGTACCCAGTGAAGAACATGACTGCCAAGACAACTGCAAAAAGGATGCTGATTGAGATTGCCTGCAGATTTGGGGTCCCAGAGGTCATCGAAAGTGATCAAGGTCCAGCTTTTGCAGCCTCAGTGTTTTCAGAACTATGGTTCATGCTGGGTGCCCACCAAGGTCTCCATACACCTTACCATCCACAGAGTTCAGGGAAGGTTGAAAGGATGAATGGTACTCTCAAGACAAAACTTCTCAAAATGAGCCAGGACAGCCCTCTTACCTGGCCAGAGTTGCTGCCCATAGCTCTGTATCATGTCAGACATACCCCACAGTCTAAGCATGGGCTCACTCCCTATGAGATTCTGTTTGGTTCCCCACCTAAGATAGCTGAGATAGAGACTCAAGAGTTGCAGAAAGGACAGGATAAGCTTGTGCAGTTTGTGATCTCTCTTGCTCAAGAATTGTCTAACTCCCGCTCTCTAGTCTCTGCTTCTTTTCCAGAGTCTACAGGTGACACGGTGCATCCCTTCAAGCCAGGGGATAGTGTATACCTGAAGAAGCACGTCAGAAAAGACTGTTTGGAACCGAGATTTGAGGGTCCCTATCGAGTCCTGCTGATCACTCCCACTGCTGTGAAGCTCGAAGGGAAGGACCTCTGGATCCACGCTTCTCACTGCAAGAGATCCTCACTTGAAGCAGAATAATGCATATCCTTTTAATAGTACTGAGTATCTTGACTGCAGTAGTACTCAGTCTTCCCAGTACCACTTTTTGGGTAAATACCACGGCCCCGGTAGTCACCTACCAGTTTGATTTCTGTAATGTGGTTGAATGTCTAAACTTCTACTATGACCCAATGTACATGCAAGGGGGGGGAGGTCAAGCTTACTTGTGTGTTACCCGACCTGGCAATGAGAACTGTTATTACTGGTCTGATGTGGGTTGGAACACGGGGGCAGATTGGGCCTACCGTCCCCAAGAGGGTCTAGATAAGAAAGACAAGAATGGGAAGTCCCTGATAAGTCGAATGACACTGACCAAGGGGGTGTGGAACCCAGCCCATTGCAAAGACAATAAGTAGAGATGAGCGAACACTAAAATGATCGAGGTTCGAAATTCGAATCGAACAGCCGCTCACTGTTCGTGTGTTCGAACGGGTTTCGAACCCCATTATAGTCTATGGGGAACATATACTCGTTAAGGGGGAAACCCAAATCCGTGTCTGGAGGGTCACCAAGTCCACTATGACACCACAGGAAATGATGCCAACACCTCTGGAATGACACTGGGACAGCAGGGGAAGCATGTCTGGGGGCATCTAACACACCAAAGACCCTCTATTACCCCAACATCACAGCCTAACAACTACACACTTTACACACTCAATACCACCTCTCTGACAGTAGGAAAACACCTTGAAACATGTGTATTTGGCACTTGCAGTGAGGAGAGCTTGTCACCAGCAGTGAATTTGGCCCTTGTAGTAAGTTGAGGTTGGCACCAACATTTGTTTTGAAAATCAGGGTGGATTGAGCCTCTAACCAGCAGAGTTTGGGCAAATTCATGGTGGAGGGAGCCTCTAAAAACCCCAGTTTGGACCAATTCATGGTGGAGGGAGCCTCTAAAAACCCCAGTTTGGACCAATTCATGGTGGAGGGAGCCTCTAACCAGCCCAGTTTGGGCAAATTCATGGTGGAGGGAGCCTCTAAAAACCCCAGTTTGGACCAATTCATGGTGGAGGGAGCCTCTAAAAACCCCAGTTTGGACCAATTCATGGTGGAGGGAGCCTCTAAAAAACCCAGTTTGGACCAATTCATGGTGGAGGGAGCCTCTAACCAGCCCAGTTTGGACCAATTCATGGTGGAGGGAGCCTCTAAAAACCCCAGTTTGGACCAATTCATGGTGGAGGGAGCCTCTAAACAGCCCAGTTTGGACCAATTCATGGTGGAGGGAGCCTCTAAAAACCCCAATTTGGACCAATTCATGGTGGAGGGAGCCTCTAACCAGCCCAGTTTGGACCAATTCATGGTGGAGGGAGCCTCTAACCAGCCCAGTTTGGGCAAATTCATGGTGGAGGGAGCCTCTAAAAACCCCAATTTGGACCAATTCATGGTGGAGGGAGCCTCTAAACAGCCCAGTTTGGGCAAATTCATGGTGGAGGGAGCCTCTAAAAACCCCAGTTTGGACCAATTCATGGTGGAGGAAGCCTCTAAAAACCCCAGTTTGGACCAATTCATGGTGGAGGGAGCCTCTAAAAAACCCAGTTTGGACCAATTCATGGTGGAGGGAGCCTCTAACCAGCCCAGTTTGGGCAAATTCATGGTGGAGGGAGCCTCTAAAAACCCCAGTTTGGACCAATTCATGGTGGAGGGAGCCTCTAAAAACCCCAGTTTGGACCAATTCATGGTGGAGGGAGCCTCTAAAAACCCCAGTTTGGACCAATTCATGGTGGAGGGAGCCTCTAAAAAACCCAGTTTGGACCAATTCATGGTGGAGGGAGCCTCTAAAAACCCCAGTTTGGACCAATTCATGGTGGAGGGAGCCTCTAAACAGCCCAGTTTGGGCAAATTCATGGTGGAGGGAGCCTCTAACCAGCCCAGTTTGGACCAATTCATGGTGGAGGGAGCCTCTAAACAGCCCAGTTTGGACCAATTCATGGTGGAGGGAGCCTCTAAAAACCCCAGTTTGGACCAATTCATGGTGGAGGGAGCCTCTAAAAACCCCAGTTTGGACCAATTCATGGTGGAGGGAGCCTCTAAAAACCCCAATTTGGACCAATTCATGGTGGAGGGAGCCTCTAAACTGCCCAGTTTGGGCAAATTCATGGTGGAGGGAGCCTCTAAAAACCCCAGTTTGGACCAATTCATGGTGGAGGGAGCCTCTAAAAACCCCAGTTTGGACCAATTCATGGTGGAGGGAGCCTCTAAAAACCACAGTTTGGACCAATTCATGGTGGAGGGAGCCTCTAACCAGCCCAATTTGGGCAAATTCATGGTGGAGGGAGCCTCTAACCAGCAGAGTTGTGGGAAAGCAGGGTGGAGGGAGCCTCTAACCAGCAGAGTTGGTGGAAATCAGGGTGGAGGGAGCCTCTAACCAGCAGAGTTGGGGGAAATCATGTTGGAGGGAGCCTAGTATTAGCAGAATTGTGCAACGCTTATGGTGGATGAGTATGAGGATGCGGAGGAATTGGAGAGGTTGAGTACAGACATGGAGTTTCATGTTGGGGTGCTTTACACAGGTGGGCACAAAAATGAAGGCTCTATCCAGTGGTGGTTCATTTTTATCAAAGTGAGCCGGTCGGCACTCTCAGCTGACAGACGGGTGCGCTTGTCAGTGATGATGCCACCGGCTGCACTGAACACCCTCTCAGATAGGACGCTGGCGGCAGGACAGGACAGCACCTCCAAGGCATATAGGGCAAGTTCAAGCCACAGGTCCAACTTCGACACCCAATACGTGTAGGGCGCAGAGGGGTCGGAGAGGACAGGGCTGTGGTCGGAAAGGTATTCCCGCAACATGCGCCTATACTTCTCACGCCTGGTGACACTAGGACCCTCTGTGGCGGCACTTTGGCGAGGGGGTGCCATCAAGGTGTCCCAGACCTTAGACAGTGTGCCCCTCGTTTGTGTGGACCGGTGAGAACTTGGTCGCCTACTGGAGGAACTGTCCTCCCTGCCGCCAACGTCACATGCTGGAAACATCTCCATCATATTCTGCACCAATTGCCTGTGGCAAGCATTGATGCGATTGGCCCTCCCCTCTACCGGAATAAAAGACGAGATGTTGTTTTTATACCGGGGGTCAAGGATAGCAAAGATCCAGTACTGGTTGTCCTCCATGATTTTGACAATACGCTTGTCGATTGTAAAGCACCCCAACATGAACTCAGCCATGTCTGCCACAGTGTTAGTTGGCATGACTCCTCTGGCCCCACCGGAAAGTTCAATCTCCATTTCCTCCTCATCCTCCATGTCTACCCATCCGCGCTGCAACAATGGGACGATTCGAAGTTGCCCGGAAGCCTCCTGTATCACCATCACATCATCGGACAACTCTTCTTCCTCCTCCTCCTCCTCCTCCTCCATTAAACGCGATGAAGCGGACAGATGTGTGGACCTACTCTCCAGCTGTGACGGATCGGATGCTATCCCTGACTCCTCTGTGTGATCTGAGTTATCCCTGATGTCAATCAGGGATTCTCTCAGAACACACAAGAGCGGGATTGTAAGGCTCACCATCGCATCCTCAGAGCTCACCCTCCTTGTGGACTCCTCAAAGACCCGTAGGATGTCACAAAGGTCTCTCATCCATGGCCACTCATGGATGAGAAACTGAGGCAGCTGACTTTGTGGCACCCTAGGGTTTTGTAGCTGGTATTCCATCAAAGGTCTCTGCTGCTCAACCACTCTATTCAACATCTGAAACGTTGAGTTCCAGCGTGTGGGGACGTCGCACAAAAGCCGGTGTTGTGGCACATGCAGGCGTTGCTGGAGAGATTTTAAGCTAGCAGCGGCTACTGTCGACTTGCGAAAGTGGGCGCACATGCGCCGCACTTTCACCAGTAGCTCTGGAACATTGGGGTAGCTCTTTAGGAAACGTTGCACCACTAGGTTGAAGACGTGGGCCAGGCATGGAACATCTTGGAGTCCGGCAAGCTCCAGAGCTGCTACCAGGTTCCGGCCGTTATCACAAACGACCATGCCTGGGCCCAGGTGCAGCGGCTCAAACCATATTGCCGTCTCATCGAGGAGGGCATCCCTCACCTCGGAGGCAGTGTGCTGTCTGTCCCCCAAGCTGATCAGCTTCAGCACAGCCTGCTGACGTCTACCAACGCCAGTGCTGCAACGTTTCCAACTCGTAGCTGGGGTCAATCTAACAGCGGAGGAGGAGGCGGTGGCGGAGGAGGAGGCGGTGGCGGAGGAGGAGGCGGTAGAGGAGGAGGAGGAGGGGGGTGTTCTTCTCGTGTCCCTGCCAGGAATGTTAGGCGGGGAGACGAGGTACACCGGGCCAGTTTGGGAAGCAGTCCCAGCCTCAACTACATTCACCCAGTGTGCCGTCAGTGAAATGTAGCGTCCCTGTCCGCATGCACTTGTCCACGTGTCGGTGGTCAAGTGGACCTTTGTGCAAAGCGCGGAACTAAGGGCCCGCCTGATGTTGAGTGACACGTGCTGGTGCAAGGCGGGGACGGCACACCGGGAGAAGTAGTGACGGCTAGGGACGGCATAGCGAGGTGCCGCAGTTGCCATCAGGTCCAGGAAGGCGGGAGTTTCAACAAGCCGGAACGCCAACATCTCCTGGGCCAGCAGTTTAGCGATGTTGGCGTTCAAGGCTTGCGCATGTGGGTGGTTAGCAGTGTATTTCTGCCGCCGCTCCAATGTCTGAGAGATGGTGGGTTGTTGTAAAGAAGCGCCTGATGGTGCCTTTGATGGTGCAGGAGAAGGAGATAAGACAGGACCAGGGGAGGATGAGGTAGAAGTCAACAAAGTGGCGGAGGCAGATGAAGTGGTGTCCTGGCTCGTCCTCTGGAGTGCATCGCCAGCACAGTCAGCAGTGGCAGTGGCAGAGGCAGAGGCAGTGGCAGAGGCAGTGGCAGTGGCGTGAACGGCAGGCGGCCTTTGTCCTGCCGTTGCTGCCTGCCACTGATTCCAGTGCTTGGATTCCAAATGACGGCGCATTGAAGTGGTGGACAGGTTGCTCATCTCAGAGCCCCTAATCAATTTCGAGAGGCAAATTGTGCAGACAACACTATATCTGTCCTCGGCGCATTCCTTGAAAAAACTCCACACCTTCGAGAAACGTGCCCTCGAGGTGGGAGTTTTTCGGGGCTGGGTACGAACTGGAACATCTTGGGAGATTCCGGGTGTGGCCTGGCTTCGCCTAAGCTGCTGACCTCTGCCTCTGCCTCTAACTACCCTTTTTGGTGCTGCACTTGCCTCAACATCCACACTACTTTCCCCGCTTGACATCCCCCCTGTCCAGGTCGGGTCAGTGTCCTCATCATCCACCACTTCCTCTTCCAACTCCTGTCTCATCTCCTCCTCCCGCACAATGCGCCGGTCAACTGGATGCCCTGACGGCAACTGCGTCACATCATCGTCGATGAGGGTGGGTTGCTGGTCATCCACCACCAAATCGAACGGAGATGGAGGAGACTCTAGTGTTTGAGCATCTGGACACAGATGCTCCTCTGTTAGGTTCGTGGAATCGTGACGTGGAGAGGCAGGTTAAGGGACAATGAAAGGAGCGGAGAACAGCTCTGGGGAGCAGGGACAGTTTGGGTTATTGTTCTGTGAAGCTTGGGAATTTTGGGAGGAAGGAGGACAAGACTGTTGGGTAATAGGAGGAGAGGAGGCAGAGTCTGACTGGCTGCTGGACAATGTGCTGTAAGCGTTCTCTGACAGCCATTGCAAGACCTGTTCCTGGTTCTCGGGCCTACTAAGGTTTGTACCCTGCAGTTTAGTTAATGTGGCAAGCAACCCTGGCACTGTGGAGTGGCGCAATGCTTGCTGCCCCACAGGAGTAGGCACGGGACGCCCTGTGGCTTCACTGCTACCTTGCTCCCCAGAACCATTCCCCCGACCTCGCCCACGGCCTCGTCCACGTCCCTTTCCGGGAGCCTTGCGCATTTTGAATTCCCAGTTAGAAATTGGCACTATATACCAGTAGCAAAAATTGTGGGTGCACGTAACCCCAATATATTCTTTGAATTCCCAGTCAGACAATGGCACTATATACCAGTAGCAAGAAATGAGGGTATTTATAACCCCAATATATTCTTTGAATTACCAGTCAGAAACTGGCACTATATGGCAGTAGCAAGAAATGAGGGTATTTATAACCCCAATATATTCTTTGAATTCCCAGTCAGACAATGGCACTGTATACCAGTAGTAAAAATTGTGGGTGCACGTAACCCCAATATATTCTTTGAATTACCAGTCAGAAACTGGCACTATATGGCAGTAGCAAGAAATGAGGGTATTTGTAACCCCAATATATTCTTTGAATTCCCAGTCAGAAACTGGCACTGTATACCAGTAGTAAAAATTGTGGGTGCACGTAACCCCAATATATTCTTTGAATTCCCAGTCAGACAATGGCACTATATACCAGTAGCAAGAAATGAGGGTATTTATAACCCCAATATATTCTTTGAATTCCCAGTCAGAAACTGGCACTATATGGCAGTAGCAAGAAATGAGGGTATTTGTATTCCCAATATATTCTTTGAATTCCCAGTCAGACAATGGCACTGTATACCAGTAGTAAAAATTGTGGGTGCACGTAACCCCAATATATTCTTTGAATTCCCAGTCAGAAACTGGCACTATATGGCAGTAGCAAGAAATGAGGGTATTTATAACCCCAATATATTCTTTGAATTCCCAGTCAGACAATGGCACTGTATACCAGTAGTAAAAATTGTGGGTGCACGTAACCCCAATATATTCTTTGAATTCCCAGTCAGACAATGGCACTATATACCAGTAGCAAGAAATGAGGGTATTTATAACCCCAATATATTCTTTGAATTCCCAGTCAGACACTGGCACTATATGGCAGTAGCAAGAAATGAGGGTATTTATAACCCCAATATATTCTTTGAATTCCCAGTCAGAAACTGGCACTGTATACCAGTAGTAAAAATTGTGGGTGCACGTAACCCCAATATATTCTTTGAATTACCAGTCAGAAACTGGCACTATATGGCAGTAGCAAGAAATGAGGGTATTTGTAACCCCAATATATTCTTTGAATTCCCAGTCAGACAATGGCACTATATGGCAGTAGCAAAAATAGTGGGTGTATATAGCCCCAATTCTATTGCTAGGGGACTTACAGGGTATTTCTGGGGTGAAGGTGGGGGGGCACACCGTTGGAACGGGTATCGGGGGTATATATCGGGTATACGGGAATACACTGACAGTGTATTCCATTCAGGATCCTGGGAAAGCTGGGTTGCGGCGATTGAGCCCGTCAGTGCCACGTTACACTGACAAGCTTCTCCCTGGAATTTAGCTCTTATAAGAGCTGTTGTGGTTGTCTTCTCCTTCCTATCCTAGCCTGTCCCTGCCTACCCAGAATCTAAGCCCTAGCTAACTGGACGGAAACCTCCGTCCCCGGTGAATTGCAAGCTCAGAATGACGCGAACCTGGGCGGCGCTGTTCTTTTAAATTAGAGGTCACATGTTTTCGGCAGCCAATGGGTTTTGCCTACTTTTCTCAACGTCACCGGTGTCGTAGTTCCTGTCCCACCTACCCTGCGCTGTTATTGGAGCAAAAAAGGCGCCAGGGAAGGTGGGAGGGGAATCGAGTAATGGCGCACTTTACCACGCGGTGTTCGATTCGATTCGAACATGCCGAACAGCCTAATATCCGATCGAACATGAGTTCGATAGAACACTGTTCGCTCATCTCTAGTAATTACACCTGTTTTACAGCCAATGAGGTGGCAGGGACTGGGCTGGGGATCTTTGGTCCAGATTTTGTAAGAAAAATTCATCTATCCCCTCCTCTTCTCTCCAAAACCTTACCCGAGCCCTGTTTGATATATTTTGGTTGTGTGGGGATGGTAGACTCAGAAACAAACTACCACAAACCTGGAGAGGTCAGTGCACATTGGTGAAAGTAGTTATGCCCTTCAGGATAACCCCTTGGGACCCAGAAGAAGGAGATCAGGGTTCTAAGTCGCAGACATCAACAAGGGAGAAAAGATCAGCCCTGTTGAAAGATTTCCAGTCTGACCCTATGTGTACATTGATGCCATTGGAGTGCCAAGGGGGGTCCCTGATCAGTTTAAAGCCCAAGATCAGATTGCTGCAGGATTTGCCTCTATAATCCCTCAAGTGCAAGTTAACAAAAACACTGACTGGATTAACTACCTGTGTTACAATCAGCAGAGATTTGTCAACTACAGCCGAGATGCCTTCCAGGGGATAATTGAGGAACTAGGTCCAAACACTAGAATGACCCTTCAGAACAGATTAGCCATTGACATGATCACAGCAGAAAGAGGAGGAGTTTGCTCCATGATCGGTGAAGAATGTTGTACTTACATTCCGGAAAACACTGGGGTGGATGGTAAAATTACGGTGGCCCTAAACAAGATAAAGGGACTAGCTGGAGAATTAAAGAGAAATACTGGAGTTGACACCTCATGGGCTAGCTGGATGACAGAATGGGCTGGAGGTTGGAAGCAATTCTTTATTACCCTGGGTATGGTGATGGTGGGACTATTGGTCCTGGGACTGATTGCTCTGTGTTGTTGTGTTCCCATTTACAAGAGATTGATGTTGAAGGTTGCTAGCATAGAGATGGTTATCTCCACTGGAGAAGGAGACTCATTACTCCAGATGACTAAGATAGATATGCCTGTGGTAAAACCCCCAAGTTCTCAGAAGAACAATTTCATTTCACGTCAAGGATTGATTTAGGGACAGGTTTAGGGATTGGCAGACTCCCATGGTGTGATAAGTCTTGATGGAAGGAGTTGGTGTTTGTTAGGAACATTGGCTCCAGTAGTCAAGTGAAGTCTCCAGGTTACCCCTCCCCACCATGGGACAGCTGCAAAGGTCAACTTAGTCAACAACAGTATTAGGGAGAGAAAAATATAATTTAGGGGGGATTGTGAAGGTAAACCCATATATTCCTGTGTTTATATATCTCTTATACTGCTTAAGAAATTATATTTTTCTCTATGCAAGCTTATTATACCTTATACACATTAAGATGGCACCTGTATCCAGTACTGCACCCAGATGCTGACGCACACAATTGTCATGTGATTTACAAGAAAGACAACATCATTTTCCTGGGAATCGAAACTTAAGAAGATGTTTAAAATTGAGGGCCAATGACTGACCTCCAGTGTATTCGGATACAAGACGTATATGCTTACAGCCTGCCGTTATCTTATCTTTCTTGCATTCCTGTATAAGATTTGTGCTTTTCTCAATAAACCTCAGTTCTGTGTGAATAGGCATCACGCTCATTGCATGGACTGGGATTAACCCTGATATACTTGTCAGAATTAATTCTATTCAGCGCGCACATGCATGATTAATTTGGAGCAGGTGACTGACCACTGTAAGTGACCCGTACTTTGGCGGGGGTTCTCCCTCAACACTGCCAGCTCTCCTACATCTCCTACACGCTCAGCTCGGCTATTCCTTAGTGTAATAGCCCAGCTGAGTGTGTTAGTAGTACTAAGGTATAGACCAGCTAGGCATATTAGTACTACAAAGCCCAAACCCCCCAACCCCCCCGGGTGTCCACTTACCTACAGCTCCCTGTTCTTGGTCCACATCGGTCCATGGTCCGGGTTTCAGAGCGCCCTGCCCCCCTCACCCCGACTAGTATTATAGAGAAGGCGGGGCTTAGGAGAGTGTGGGCGGGTACTGGGCGGGGAGACTCCCCGCCCACACTCTTCTAAGCCCCACCCCTCTCCAGACTAGTATTATAGAGAAGGCGGCTCTTAGGCAGGGGCCGGGATCGGTAAGTGACAGCGCGGGCCCCACGAGCACTATTATACTCAGGGTATAACGATCAGAGGCCCAGGAGAGGTAAGATAATATAAAAAACTGTGTTACTCACATGATGTCACATGACAGGGGTCCGATGAGGCCTATGATTGAGCCCCAGCAGTCTTATAGGACATGTTGATATAATTTCTCTTGTCTCAAAGCATCATGAGGTCAACAAAACCAAGACAACAACGGAGACTAAACCACAGGCCACAGCAGTCCCCAGGATCCGTTAAGGAGACTGGAAGAGGACCACAATGGAGTACTGGGTGTCACAATGGAGCCCCGGAGAAGTTAAGTAGGATGAGTACCAGTGAGGAGCCCCCAGAGTATAATAGTGAATCATGGGTGGAAAACCTCAAAAAATTTTGGACTTGTTCAAACCTAAGATTTTTGCAGAATTGCAACAAAACCTATGCTTGTAACAAACATGTTCACTCATCTGTAATGTACTTTATTTAATTTTGAATGAAGTTGTCTGAAATGTTATATTTTCAAATGCAAATAGTCATAAAGTAAAAGATATCACCGCAATATGCAAAGTGTAATAAATAGGAACAAATCATAACAGGACTGAACAACATAAATGCCCTCAGTGTTTAATTCAGAATATTAACAAGAACAAAAACAAGATCAACACAAACAAGGAAATGAAAACAGTAGCAACAAAATAATAATAATAATAATAATAATAATAATAATAATAATAATAATAATAATAACAATAGAGTGATCTAGGACAGGCAAGCAGTATATATCTGTATTCATGTTCTATGTTAAGAGGAGGCTAGTTGTCACTGTCCAGTACTGTAGTGGGAAAAGTTATTGTTGATCATGAAAAGAAAAACCAAAAGGGGCCACACGGTGGCTCAGTGGTTAGCACTGCAGCCTTGCAGCACTGGAGTCCTAGTGTTCAAATCCCACCAAGGGCAAAAAACCATCTGCAAGGAGTTTGTATGTTCTCCCCGTGTCTGCATGGATTTCCATCCCATATTTCAAAGACATACTGATAGGGAAAAATGTACATTGTGAGCTCCATGTGGGGCTCACAATCTACATAAAAAAAAAAAAAAGAAAAGAAAAACCATTCCAAGGTGTTTGACAGAGATCTTAACAGGATTTCTTTAAGTTTAGTTTCCAAGAATTAGATCTTTCCAAGTAACTACTTTGTGTTCAGTGAAACATTTTCTTTCTTTGCCACACTACAGAGTTTTTGGATGGAAGCAACTGATAATTTAAAGAGGTATTCCCAACTCGTTTGTTTCACCAACCTGCATGCTGTGTGCTCTGTTCACTTCCTGGTTTTCTCAGTACATTGGTGGGCAGGGTTTCACTCGCGGTCTCCCAGACAAACCCAGCTCTGCTATCTCTCTTCATAGCCGTACATGTTTGCAGTCAGTAATGAGGGATGGTTGTAAATAAATTAGCAAAGTATCACTGGAAGATGCACAATATAGAGCGGATGTAGCAGAGCTGGATTTGATAGGTGATGAGAATCCCAAATTTACATGCTACAGGAACAAGAGTCAGCTTGCAGTAAACTCCGTTTTAGGTCTCTTCTTACATACAGAGGTAACGGACTCCCTATCTCAACCCTTATCAGCAAAATTCAATTAACCGACTGATAACTGGAAGAGGGAGATAAACAACTCAGAAATACAAGCTGCTCCGAGCACTCAGCTCCCACCTCCCTACCTTCCTGAGAGCAGGAGCTACATTACTTGTCCTGGGCAGAGAGATAAACAGCTTAGAAATACAAGCACGGAGCACTCAGCTCCTCCTCCCCTCCTGGAGCAGGGAACTAGTCACTTGTCCTGGGTAGAGAGATAAGACCATCCCCAGGTCCGTGGTTATGGAAACACAGTGTAAACAATGAAGTGAATAAATTAAGATAACAGACAAACAAAGCAGTTTTGCTGAAGCAATGTATTTAGGAAAAGAATTAACTCCACATAAGCCAGTAGTATAGATAGGATTCTTGAGATGGGACAACCCCTGATGGGGTTTGATGGTTTACATTTTTTAACCGTGTACAACGGAGAACAAAAAAGAAGGAGTTTTTCAGTTTTCTGTTGCTGAGAATGAAGGACATTGAGTGAAGACTTGGGTAGGCAAAAATGAAAACATAAAATAAAATTAATGTAGAATTTTCTGAATTTATAAAGAAAGTTATTACGTAGGCTACAAAATACAGGGTGTAAAACAGAAGGAAAGAGACCATGCTCCAAATGACACTGAGGTGAATGTCTCGCTGAGAGTCACTGAAGCCGGAGTCTCGGCTGTTCATGTTTCTGCTGTGTCTCACAAGGGACTCGATGATAAGATAAATGGCCACACAACATATTGTGAATGGAATGGTGGATCCTGAAAAAAAAACAAGATGAGAATATTGACTACATTTGTTTCCCTGTTTCCTTTTTCATCATGGCTACTGTTAACAGGACGAGCAGAAACTGAGAACCAATAATAAGGCAAACTGGAAAGAAAGGAGATGACTAGTGAGATGAGAAGCAGCCAGGGGACCATCTTGGAGATGTTCATCTTGAGTCTCCTGAAGAGTCTGTTGCTGTAGTTTGTGATCTTCACACAGTAGAAGACACAAAGCAGCGAGCCCCACCACATACTGCAGAGGATTAAACAAGCTGTAAAAGTGCTGAAATATTCAGAACTGTCAGCTTGGAGTATCGGCCATCCAGCTACGAAGTAGCAAATATATTGCATATGTACACATAAAAGTATGAGCCTCATCACTCCCAACCCGGTAAGGAGGACATTGACCGTTTCAAAAGTTTGACATTTCTTCCACCAAAACAAGTTTGCTATGACAATAAATGCATTTAGCAGAAACCCGATGAAGATTATGATGCAAGAAATGAACACGAAAACTAATTGTACGAAAAACATCTTGTGTTCTAGAATCGTGTTCTGTTATCTGACATCTGTAAAGAGTCAAGACAAAGTGTCCAATATGTATCAGGGATAGATGAGCCAGTCTGTATCTCTGATGACTTCAGCTGATACCAGGATATATACAGATATTTGTATAACATTTTGCATCATGTTTGTCTACAAATCATGCAAGCAATAAATATAGCTTCATTTGACTGTGCTACACCTGATATGGAAAAAAAAAGAAAGGAACAGTTGGGACAAAAACAAAACTCATATCCAAAGGTACAAATGTGTTGTGAATCCTTATATGACCTCATAAGATCTTAAAGGGGTATTCCCATAACTCGTTCTGCAGCCTGCAGGGTATGTGCTCTCTTCAATTCCTGGATTTCTCGGCACATTGGTGGGCGGGGTTTCCATTGCTCTGCTATCTGCTGTTTGCAGTCAGTAATGAGGGATTGGTTGTAAATGCATTACCACAGTATGGAAACTGATGTAGCAGAGCTGGATTTGAGTCAACTTGCATTACATACAGAGGTAACGGACTCCTTATCTCAGCCCTTATCAGCCAAATTCAATTAAACTGACTGATAAGTGGAAAAGGTAAAGATAGCACAGTAATTCCGGAGCTCTCACCTCCCCCTCCCCTATCTGAGGAGCTCTATTGCTTGTCAGCCCCTTCCTCCCCCTGAGAGCAGGCAGCTACGTCCCTTGGGAACTGAGCAGATAAGCCCAGTGGCCATAGGTACTCAGTGTCAACAATGAAGTGAATAAATTAAGATTGTGGCCAAACAAGGCAGTTTTGATAAAGCAATGTATTTAGAAAAAGTCTTAAATCCACATAAACTAGCAGTATAGATAGGATTCTTGTTATGGGACAACCCCTTTAAAAAAAAAAAAAAAAAAGTTATGTTAGTGGTGTATGGCCAGAAAGTGGTTAACATCTGTATTTGTAACTTAGGGGATTGGTATATGTTGTGCTCAAATAATTCTTTGTCTGTTTGCTGTCCCATAGAGGAGTTTCACCACAGAGTATATGGATTGAAGCATTTTCAGAAATTAAGGGGTTCGTTCCTTTCGTTTTTCTAACCATGTGCAACGAAGAACAAAAAAGAAGGAATTTTTCAGCTTTCTGTTGCTGATAATGAAAGAAATCGAGTGAAGACTTGGGTAGGCAAAAATGAAAACATCACAAAGTAAAACGAGGATCGAATTTTCCGTATTCGTAAGTAAAGTTATCATGACATTGGCTACAAAATACAGAACATAAAATAGAAGAAAAGAGACCATGCTCCAAATAACACTGAGATGAACGTCTCGTTGAGCATCACTGAAGCCGCTGTCTCTTCTGCTCATATTTTTGGCGTGTTTCAGAAGGGATGCAATGATAAGATAAATGGTGGCACAAAATATCGTAAATGGTATGATGGATCCGATGAAGACAGTGATGAACATATTGAGTACATTTCCATTTGTCATTCCATCTGTATTGATAGTTCCATTCACAATGTCAAGTGAAACAAAAGACCAATGATAAGGCAAACTGGAAAGACATGAGATGACCAAAGAATTAAGAAGCATCCAAGGGACCATCTTGGAGATGTTCATCTTGAGTCTCACGAAGAGTCTGTTGCTGTAGTTTGTGATCTTCACACAGTAGAACAAACAAAGTATCGAGCCCCACCACAGACTGCAGAACATCAGACACATTGTAACTGTATCTATATTTTCAGGATTATCAGTCTGCAACAGAGACCGGTCCGATATTAAGAAACAGATATGTTGCATATGTATAGTGAGATGTCCAAGTCTCAACAGTCCCAGGCCAGTAATAAGAATATCTACAGTTGGAAGTATCTGATGTTTTTTCCACCAAAACAAGTTTGTTATGACAATAAATCCATTAAGTAAAAATCCAATGGACACTATGAGACAAAATATAGACAAAATACCTAATCCTTTTGGAATCATCATCATGGGATAGTTTAGGGTTGGCTTCTATGATCCGAAATCTCAGAGTCTCTACAAGTAGCCAACTCCAGATATCTTAGATCTACTACATATGAGTCAGCCTCTACCTATGATGCCTTCAACTGATACCAGGTTGGGTTAGACGCAGGGTTATTTGTTTCATGGTTTGCATACTATTTGTGTACTCACCTTGAAAAACAACATTTTGCATTTCAATGTGTTACATAGAAGAGTAGAAGGAGTTTATAAAAATAATCTAAAAGCAAAGAAAAATGTTTCATATCTTCATCTGACCTTGACAAAAAAAAAAAAAAAGTATTAATAATAATAACATGGTAGTGCACACAGATCACACCAAGTACTTCTACAAGGATCACATAGGTTTCTGTACAATGGCCAGAAAACAAAAAAATACTCCCCAGTCATGCTACAGTTAGGACGAGTGTTTCACTGAAGGGGGAATGACCAACCAACCCACCCTATGGGTTAGTCAATCCCCCTTCAGTGAAACAATTCAGTTAGGACAGGCTCACATTTCTACAATAGAAGTCCTCAATATCTAGATATCTAACTGCTCAGCAATTCCTCTGAATTCTATTTGACAAAGAGGGGCACAAAATGCTACCTTTAAACACACAAATTCTAACTAGCATAAAATATAACTTTTATTTTGATCAGCTAAAAATAATATAGCCAGGGCTATTAAAACAAACAAATAACAAACACACCAGCAGGCGTGATTAGGACAACTCCCAATACACTCTTTCAGTATGTGTCCCCACAGACTGCTGGCGCAATTATATTGATTTAAATGAGCATCCAGGGAATAGTAAACTAACTCTCTGGCACATGCTAGTAAACACCACTTTATAGGTTCAAGAATAAGAGGTTGTTACTCTAGCTGCTGCCGTAGCTGTATAGGATAATCATCCCCCCATTACCCTGCTCTGATATCTTGCATAGAGCCCTGGAGCCTATTGACACTCATGCACACTTACACACATGCCACCCTATGTAAGCTAGGTGCGGCTTTTTTACAGATTAAGTGTGCATACCAAATGCTGGTCTTAGTAATTTACTGACATTTATGCTCTTTCACTATGTCCCTGCCTGTTCAAAATAAACTACAGGTATCCAGGTTTAAGATGCGCATAATAAAATCTCTCAACGCGTTTCAAAGTTAAACTTATCATCAGGAGAGGATGTAACAATCAAAAAAATAATAAAGATGTAGTTGCGGTTAAAACCGCATTTCCCGGTCCCTGATGGTGGGAGCCGGTACGGAGTGTCTGACGCTGACTGCTGCAGCGCTGGGGTTTAAATAGAGCCCAGACTGCTTCTAAGGATACGCCCCCTCGACATCATTCGGGTCTCCGCCAATCAGATTGCAGAGTCTCCGTGCGGAGGATAGCTCCTCCTTCTGTGGGCGTATGTTTGCCTCCGAAGCGTCCAAAATAAACAGCGCTGTTACTGTCTATGGAAGAGGAACCCGAAGGTAGGTATATATCATATCTGACAGATATTGGGAATGAATCGCTCCACACCAAAACTCTTTATTGCCATTAATACGCAAACACACAACTCCCTGCATTTATTGGCAGGTGAAAAAGATCGTGTAGCATATAGATAGGTCTGAAAAGTGGGCAATACCCTGCGTTTATTGACGGGTAAAAATACCCGCCTAGCATACATATTCATTTAGCGGAAGTTCAAAAGGAACCATGATAGGGGGACATTTCTGAGAATCAGTCCCATCATCACTTCTGTACACTATCGATGCGAATAAAAAATAAAAAATGTTTAATCTAATCATTTACAAGATTACTGCTACGGTAAAAGGACTTAATATGGAGTTAACCCTATCCCTACCATAGTGTACTAAGAGGAGCTATAGTGAAAGGACTTAATATGGAGTTAACCCTATCCCTACCATAGTGTACTAAGAGGAGCTATAGTGAAAGGACTTAATATGGAGTTAACCCTATCCTTACCATAGTGTACTAAGAGGGACAAGTGCCTCAAGACATGCCTTTCCCTCATTGTTCCTATTTCCTGGGTTTTTATAGATTAGAGAAGATATCAAAATTAGTGGAGTATATCCAGCCCTACTGTCTATTTAGTCTCAAATAAATGGGGCAAAGGAAATTTGATCGTTAAGACCTTTTGGTCTTACACATTGGAATTTAAAGATCCACCTCGCCTCGTGTTGTAACAAAAGGCGATCCCAGTCACCTCCCCTTGTGGGTTCAGGGACATGTTCAATACCCTGAAACTTCAAAGTTTCAGGGTTGCCACCATGATACTGCCACACGTGGTTCGATAAAGTTTTATCCTCTTTCCTGTTGATATAACCAATATGTTCCAACACTCTCTTTTTGAACTCACGTCGGGTCTTTCCGACATAGTTGAGTGGACACGGACATGTGACACAGTAGATCACTCCTGCCGTCCGGCAGTTGATAAATTGTCTCGTATCATAATGGATGTTAGTCGTTACGCACAGTACTTGATTCCCTTTCTGTATGTGTTCACATGCCTTACATGTACCACACTTGAATGTGCCGTGTGGAATACTGCGATTTAACCACGTTTTCTCAGGTGCAGCAGGTCTTAGATGGCTATGTATCAATAGGTCACGTAGGTTCCTGCCTCTCCTGTACGTGACACTAGGTCTTTCACTCACAAGGGGTCTAACCTCTGAATCCATTGTGAGAATGTCCCAATATGATCTTAAGATATCCAGTACATTCTTATATCCCCGGTCATAATTGCCTATTAATCTGACAATTTTATTGTCACTAATCGAACGTTGTTTTGGTGTAAGTAGTTCTGTTCTATCTCTACTCTTTGCATCTTTTCTTGCTTTGAGTAGTAATGGGTTAGGGTAACCTCGTTGCCTAAATCTGGCTCCTAATTCTTCTGATTTTTCTTCAAAGTCCTCCAAGTCCGAACAATTCCTGCGAACGCGCAGAAACTGTCCCTTGGTTATGCCTCTCCTCAGGGGTGCTGGGTGATAACTATCCCACCTGAGGAGAGAATTGGTCGCTGTATCTTTACGAAATAGGTTGGTTTTCAACTTGCCAGATTCGTCGACTGTGACAGTGATGTCTAGAAAGGTGATGGTGACCGGGTCTATAGTCGAGGTGAATCTCATGTTGATGTCAATGTATGTATTGACATCAACATGAGATTCACCTCGACTATAGACCCGGTCACCATCACCTTTCTAGACATCACTGTCACAGTCGACGAATCTGGCAAGTTGAAAACCAACCTATTTCGTAAAGATACAGCGACCAATTCTCTCCTCAGGTGGGATAGTTATCACCCAGCACCCCTGAGGAGAGGCATAACCAAGGGACAGTTTCTGCGCGTTCGCAGGAATTGTTCGGACTTGGAGGACTTTGAAGAAAAATCAGAAGAATTAGGAGCCAGATTTAGGCAACGAGGTTACCCTAACCCATTACTACTCAAAGCAAGAAAAGATGCAAAGAGTAGAGATAGAACAGAACTACTTACACCAAAACAACGTTCGATTAGTGACAATAAAATTGTCAGATTAATAGGCAATTATGACCGGGGATATAAGAATGTACTGGATATCTTAAGATCATATTGGGACATTCTCACAATGGATTCAGAGGTTAGACCCCTTGTGAGTGAAAGACCTAGTGTCACGTACAGGAGAGGCAGGAACCTACGTGACCTATTGATACATAGCCATCTAAGACCTGCTGCACCTGAGAAAACGTGGTTAAATCGCAGTATTCCACACGGCACATTCAAGTGTGGTACATGTAAGGCATGTGAACACATACAGAAAGGGAATCAAGTACTGTGCGTAACGACTAACATCCATTATGATACGAGACAATTTATCAACTGCCGGACGGCAGGAGTGATCTACTGTGTCACATGTCCGTGTCCACTCAACTATGTCGGAAAGACCCGACGTGAGTTCAAAAAGAGAGTGTTGGAACATATTGGTTATATCAACAGGAAAGAGGATAAAACTTTATCGAACCACGTGTGGCAGTATCATGGTGGCAACCCTGAAACTTTGAAGTTTCAGGGTATTGAACATGTCCCTGAACCCACAAGGGGAGGTGACTGGGATCGCCTTTTGTTACAACACGAGGCGAGGTGGATCTTTAAATTCCAATGTGTAAGACCAAAAGGTCTTAACGATCAAATTTCCTTTGCCCCATTTATTTGAGACTAAATAGACAGTAGGGCTGGATATACTCCACTAATTTTGATATCTTCTCTAATCTATAAAAACCCAGGAAATAGGAACAATGAGGGAAAGGCATGTCTTGAGGCACTTGTCCCTCTTAGTACACTATGGTAAGGATAGGGTTAACTCCATATTAAGTCCTTTCACTATAGCTCCTCTTAGTACACTATGGTAGGGATAGGGTTAACTCCATATTAAGTCCTTTCACTATAGCTCCTCTTAGTACACTATGGTAGGGATAGGGTTAACTCCATATTAAGTCCTTTTACCGTAGCAGTAATCTTGTAAATGATTAGATTAAACATTTTTTATTTTTTATTCGCATCGATAGTGTACAGAAGTGATGATGGGACTGATTCTCAGAAATGTCCCCCTATCATGGTTCCTTTTGAACTTCCGCTAAATGAATATGTATGCTAGGCGGGTATTTTTACCCGTCAATAAACGCAGGGTATTGCCCACTTTTCAGACCTATCTATATGCTACACGATCTTTTTCACCTGCCAATAAATGCAGGGAGTTGTGTGTTTGCGTATTAATGGCAATAAAGAGTTTTGGTGTGGAGCGATTCATTCCCAATATCTGTCAGATATGATATATACCTACCTTCGGGTTCCTCTTCCATAGACAGTAACAGCGCTGTTTATTTTGGACGCTTCGGAGGCAAACATACGCCCACAGAAGGAGGAGCTATCCTCCGCACGGAGACTCTGCAATCTGATTGGCGGAGACCCGAATGATGTCGAGGGGGCGTATCCTTAGAAGCAGTCTGGGCTCTATTTAAACCCCAGCGCTGCAGCAGTCAGCGTCAGACACTCCGTACCGGCTCCCACCATCAGGGACCGGGAAATGCGGTTTTAACCGCAACTACATCTTTATTATTTTTTTGATTGTTACATCCTCTCCTGATGATAAGTTTAACTTTGAAACGCGTTGAGAGATTTTATTATGCGCATCTTAAACCTGGATACCTGTAGTTTATTTTGAACAGGCAGGGACATAGTGAAAGAGCATAAATGTCAGTAAATTACTAAGACCAGCATTTGGTATGCACACTTAATCTGTAAAAAAGCCGCACCTAGCTTACATAGGGTGGCATGTGTGTAAGTGTGCATGAGTGTCAATAGGCTCCAGGGCTCTATGCAAGATATCAGAGCAGGGTAATGGGGGGATGATTATCCTATACAGCTACGGCAGCAGCTAGAGTAACAACCTCTTATTCTTGAACCTATAAAGTGGTGTTTACTAGCATGTGCCAGAGAGTTAGTTTACTATTCCCTGGATGCTCATTTAAATCAATATAATTGCGCCAGCAGTCTGTGGGGACACATACTGAAAGAGTGTATTGGGAGTTGTCCTAATCACGCCTGCTGGTGTGTTTGTTATTTGTTTGTTTTAATAGCCCTGGCTATATTATTTTTAGCTGATCAAAATAAAAGTTATATTTTATGCTAGTTAGAATTTGTGAATTCCTCTGAATTGTCAGTAGTGTCCTACCCTCAGCCTATAGCACTCCCTTCCCACCCAACAAGCTTGGAGTCCACAAAAGTGAATCAGGCAATTACAATTGCCTGTATAAAGGCTAACACTAACCCCAATTATTACACTAGCAGCCACCTCCACAAGGGGTACGGGAAAGAGCTGGGTCCCAGACAGTTTCCCACCACCTAAGATGGACTTAATCAGTACTTTGTATTAAATATTTTTTTTTAATCCTTTTGTGATGGTGCCAGGAGACCAGATCATAACCAATATTAGTATGCCCTTGGTTCTCAACATGTTGCTCTGTTTACACAGGGTTTTGTGGACCGGAATGTGAGGCGGGTAGCTGCAGTGCATCGGCATCTAGTCATGCACTGCACTCCGGATTAGGCCCAAATGAATGGGCCTAGTCAGGAGGGAGTGTCATCAGGCAGAATTCGCGAGGCGAATCCACCTAAAGAATTAGCATCTTGCTTCTTTTTCCAGGAGCCAGAACAAACCGGCTACCACAAAAAAGAACTGACCGGCTCCCTTTGATTTCAATGGGAGACATCTTTTTGGTCAGGATTTTGAGGCGGATATGGCCTCAAAATCCTGACCAAAAAACTCACTGTGAACTAACCCTAATTCCCATGACCTGGATGGTAAACCACGATAGTCAGCTGTAAGTTTTTTTTTTTTTTTTTCCATTTTCTACAAATTGCCCTAAAATTATGCTTCATTGTAAAAATAAAGAAGAAGAAGAAGAAACATTGTTTGCTTATAGATGTTATAGTTCCAGATGACCGGAATATCACACTGAAGGAAGCAAAGAAACTTATGTATGAAGATCTTGAGATCTAAATGAACAGAAAGTGGAGAATCAATGCTAGAATTGGCCTGCGATGGTCGGAGTTTATTATGGACACTGGACATAGACTTGAAAAAGTATTCAGATAAAGTTCTTTGTCCATGCTCAGGGCATGGCCTTCCTACCTACTACTACTACTAATCATCATAATAATAGTAATAATGAAAATCTTTGCCAGTTCCTAACTTATAATAAGCACATACTGTCCCTGTCCATAATTGTTTCTCCATTTGTTGACAGTGAAATGCACTTTGCATCCCAGCTTTCTTAGATAAATAATATGATGGAGGATACTTCATCAGCACATGCCTATAGTTGGTGGAATTCACAAAGTCCCTAAGTACACGACTGACTGTGCTTCTGATGTTGGGCCAAGTTTGCACTGGAACTCAATTGACACTCAGAATGATGTCCCAGTGTCATCTGAGTGCATTCCATCATGGGATTTTCCTCTTTGCCAATTGACCAAACCAATGTTGTGGATGGAAACAATGGCTGAAATTAAGGGGTTTGATCTTTTAGATTTCTTAAGCAGGTACAATGGAGAACAAGAAAGAAGGAATTTTTGGAACTTTTTGTTGCTGTCCTGTATATACTGTAAATAGAGTGTCGACTTGGGAAGGCAAACATAAAAAAAATGTCGGAAATAAAGTATGGGATTAACGGCATGGAAAGTTATTAAGGTATGGGTTATAAACTGCAGGGTATTGTTAGGATTGGGTCCCACAGGTTGCTATCATAGCACACAGCGCCAACTGGGGGTCAGTCTAACCATTCAGCTTTCACCTTACTGAGCATGCTCAGACATATTGGAGCTGCTCACAAGCTAAGTGCCATTTCTCCCCTATTGAGCATAAGCGGTGAGGTCATGGCCACCGCCCCTATTGGGCAGGGACTTCCCTTTAAATAGTGTGAGCCGATGCCCACCGGGGCTCACACGTTGTCTAAAATTTCCTCAAAGTCCACAGAGTGAGTGACAGTAGTCAGGGATAGGCTCCAGTATTCAGGCAGGTTGTCAGACTAGGCCTCTGTCTGCAGTTTCTCTGCTTCTCCTGGGTGCTGTTAGTTAGGACCTGTAAGCCCTGAACTGTCAGCTCCATACCAGGGCTAGGAGCGGTAGATGCCATTCCAGCTTGTAGATCTGCAGCAGGTATGGTCTCTGACAGTGGCCTAACTAGGAATGGCGGGGCCCCGTGGCGAACTTTTGACATGGCCCCCCCCCATCCCAACTGACGCCGAAGACCTCGACTGACCCCCTCCTCCGCACTCTATTATGTCCCTTACTTACTTGCCCCTGCACACAGTATTAACCCCAATAGTGTCCCCTGCACACACAGTATTAACCCCAATAGTGTCCCCTGCACACACAGTATTAACCCCAATAGTGTCCCCTGCACACACAGTATTAACCCCAATAGTGTCCCCTGCACACACAGTATTAACCCCAATAGTGTCCCCTGCACACACAGTGTTAACCCCAATAGTGTCCCCTGCACACACAGTGTTAACCCCAATAGTGTCCCCTGCACACACAGTGTTAACCCCTATAGTGTCCCCTGCACACACAGTGTTAACCCCTATAGTGTCTCCTGCACACACAGTTTTAACCCCTATAGTGTCCCCTGCACACACAGTGTTAACCCCTATAGTGTCCCCTGCACACACAGTGTTAACCCCTATAGTGTCCCCTGCACACACAGTGTTAACCCCTATAGTGTCCCCTGCACACACAGTGTTAACCCCTATAGTGTCCCCTGCACACACAGTGTTAACCCCTATAGTGTCCCCTGCACACACAGTGTTAACCCCTATAGTGTCCCATGCACACACAGTGTTAACCCCTATAGTGTCCCCTGCACACACAGTGTTAACCCCTATAGTGTCCCCTGCACACACAGTGTTAACCCCTATAGTGTCCCCTGCACACACAGTGTTAACCCCTATAGTGTCCCCTGCACACACAGTGTTAACCCCTATAGTGTCCCCTGCACACACAGTGTTAACCCCTATAGTGTCCCCTGCACACACAGTGTTAACCCCTATAGTGTCCCCTGCACACAGTGTTAACCCCAATAGTGTCCCTCTGTGGACACCCATAAACAATTATTATACTCTGGGGTCTTTTCAGACCCCAGAGTATAATAATCGGAGACTAAATCGGGAATAAAAACATTAAAAAAAAACCCACTGTTGCTTCTTACCTGTTCCCCGGCTCCTGTGCTGTCCTCCTCTCGCGTCCTTCGTTAATGACGTCGGACGTCACATGACCCGGGAAGCATGCCGGGTTCATGTGACGTCAGACAACAGTAGGACGGAGGCCTGGCAGGATCGCGGAGAGGTAAGTAACAGTTTTTTATGTTTATTACCTCTCCCGATCCGCCGGTCATTATACTCGGGGGTCTGCAAAGACCCCCGAGTATAATGATAGCCCCTGTGGGGCCCGCGGTGTCACTTGCCGATCCCAGCCCAGCCAGGATCGGCAAGTGAATAGGGCCCGTAACTGCCTATTGAAAAAAAACCGCAGCGGTAGCGGCTGTCACCGGGCCCCCTAATGGCCCGGGCCCTTTGGCAGCTGCTACTGCTGCTACCACGGTAGTTACGCCCCTGGTCTCTGAGATAGTCTATGTGTACTGTCTGACTTCATGTATGGCTCCTAGCTGTGTGCGGAAGCATGGGTGTTTGATGTCTCCAAGCTGTGTGCCGAACCATGCAAACTCCCCTGGTAACTCCAAGCTGTGTGCAGGAGATAGTTCTAAACTTCCATGGTGGCCCCTAGCTGTCGCAGGGGTAAGTGTGTGTGTATTTGCTGGCCTGGGGTGAGTGTTAACCCTTGGCAGCCGTGTGTGTTTCACTTGTACTGGTGCACCTGGCCAGTGAGCTAAACTGGCAGAATTTTAGTTGCACCTTGTACACATGGAGTGTCGCACAGTACACACTGTTCACATTTAGTTCAGGCTGCAGTGTCTTGCAGTTGTTCACATTAAGTACCGCGCTGCAGTGTCTTTGCAGTAGTTCACATTCAGTTCAGACATACAGCCGCCCACCATTGGGCCTGTGGACCTCGCTGCAGTGTTCTGCAGCTAAGAGGTTCTGTAGTTTAAAATTACTATTTATATATATACACAGAACCATAACACAGTCAATAGAAGGTGTTCTAAATGGAATATGTTGTGTCAGTCTGTATCTATGATGCATGTATCTGATACCAGGATGGATGAGACATGGTTTGTAAAGCAGTTGTCTACTACTCTATTAATAACATTATATACAGTGCTGTGCGAAAGTATTCGCCCCCTTGAACTCTTCAACCTTTTGCCACATTTCAGGCTTCAAACATAAAGATATCACATTTAAATATTGGGGGGGGGGGAGGAAGAATCAACAACAAGTGGGACACAATTGTGAAGTGGAACGAAATTTATTGGATATTTTAAACTTTAACAAATAAACTGAAAAGTGGGGTGTGCAAAATTATTCGCCCCCTTGCGTTAATACTTCGTTAATACTTTGTAGCGCCACCTTTTTCTGCGATTACAAGTCTCTTGGGGTTTGTCTCTATCAGTTTTTCATATGGAGAGACTGAAATTCTTGCCCATTCTTCCTTGCAGAACAGCTGGAGCTCAGTGAGGTTGGATGGAGACGTTTGTGAACCGCAGCATCAGCTCTTTCCACAGATTCTCGATGGGATTCAGGTCTGGACTGTGACTTGGCCATTCTAACACCTGGATACGTTTATTTGTGAACCATTCCATTGTAGATTTTGATTTATCTTTTGGATCATTGTCTTGTTGTAAGATAAATCTCCGTCCCAGTCTCAGGTCTTTGCAGACTCCAACAGGTTTTCTTCTAGAATGGTCCTGTATTTGGCTCCATCCATCTTCCCATCAATTTTAACCAGTCAGCTCTGCCATCGGGCCTCAGGTTAGTGTAAGAAAATTGTATTCGACTTAGATGTTGATACAATGTTTCAGTAGATGGGGCTTCACTTTTAACTTTGGCTAGAACCAGTTTGCTCAATGGTGGCTTCTAAGGAGAGTGAGAATACTGTCTGTGGTGACCTCCATGCGGGAGAACAAATCCCACCCCATGTATGAGACCTTGATGGGACTTGGCAGCACTGTAAGTGACCGTCTGCTTCACCCCAAGTGTGAGAAGGAGCTATCGCAGGTCCTTCCTTCCAACCGCGACCAGGCTGTATAATCTACATCAGACCAAGCGAAGATCACTCCGCACAGAGAACTAATGATTATGACGATGACCATGAAGTCTTCCTTCTTTCTCTTCCATTCCTTAGCTGCTATGGACTCCTAGTATATCTTCTCTTCTCATCATATGTGTTTCTACTAGAGATGAGCGAACACTAAAATGTCCGAGGTTCGAAATCCAATTCGAACAGCCGCACACTATTCGAACAGATTTCGAACCCCATTATAGTCTATGGGGGGAAATGCTCGTTTCAGGGGTATGCAAAATTCGATAATATTATACTTACCAAGTCCACTAGTGACAGTCGGGCTGGATTCTCCTTGAAGTCTTCTCCCGGCTTAGCGTCCCCGCGTCTTCTTCCGCCTGGAATTCACTCTGCCTAGGCATCGGGGCGGACATGCACAGTCGGCTCTGCCCGGCCCAACGCCTGAGCAGAGCCGACTGCGCATGCGAGGGCATGCCCGCGCATGCGCAGTCGGCTCTGCCTAGGCCGGATGCCTAGGCAGAGTGAATTCCAGCCGGAAGACGCCGCGGGGACGCTGCACGGATAAGACTTCTAAAGGTAAGAGAAGAACCAGCATTGATTGGCCGACTGTATAACATTCTGCCAATCAACGCTGGTTCTGCATCAAACCTTAAACTTCAAACAGCTAGTAGTGTTCGATCGAGTACGAGTATTTCGAATACCGTAGTATTCGATCGAACACCTACTCGATCAAACACTACTCGCTCATCTCTAGTCTACGTCTGTAATATATTACTGTGTATTATCCTGTATCTGTATTACTATGCTGCTGTAACATACAATCACATAAGTAAAATATCATAAACAAGGATATAAGCACCCAATATATATACACCCCAATATATACAGGCAATTTAATTAGCATGAGAACCAGTAGAAACAGTATCCAGAAATAAAATGAGATCACTAGTATACTGTATACTGAATCTTTATATCCTTCTAGCCCCTCTCGACAATGCTCCTGGCTCTACCACTTCATTTCAACCCAACCAATAATAAATCCTAACTATATATATATATTTGACACTTGATAAAGACCCCAGTGTAGGTCAGTATGTGGTGTGGATGCTATTGTTTGAATAATGAATGAAAGCCTGTGCACTCTGCTCCGGATTAGGCTCAATGAATGGGCCTAGTCCAGAGGAGGGAGTGTCTTCAGGCTGAATCGCGAGGTGAAACGGCCTGAAGAATGGGCACCTCGCTTCTTTTTTCCGGGAGCTGGAAGAAATGGCTCTCGGAAAAAACTTCTGAGCGGCTCCCATTGATTTTAACAGGAGCTGTCTTTTTGGTCAGGATTTTTAGATAAATACAAATCCTGACCAAAAATTTCTGTGTGAACTTACCCTAAGAGAATTTTTTTCACTTTTATATATATATATATATATATATATATATATATATATATATATATATATATATATATATAATGTTGGACTAACAAACAAAGGTACATGAAATACTAAGTCTCTCTCTGTATAAACCTTGTTTCTTCTGACTTTCTCCTCTGAAGTATACAAAGTCTCTGGTGCAGGAGAATGGTATGATGAGGCTTCACAAGACAGAGCACAATTTTTCTTCTCTTTGAAAGAGGGGAATGCCGTTGTCCATAATAGTAAGTGCAGAGCAATTTAGCTCATGAATATTCACATGTTCATCCACCAGCTTTAGACATGGTATTATTTCAGTCTTGGATTTCTTCAAAGTTAACAGTTCTAATGGAAGGAAATGATGACAAAAATGTTCTATGGTGGCTGGAGTTTGCAGGCTCATGAGCCTTACAGGGCCAATAAGCACTTGTGTATCTATAGGCATTTCATTGGTCATATCTGTGACCTGGCCCATAAGCCAAGGAGATCCATAGATCATCCTCATCACACAAAAGTTGATTAAATGTTTAAGATTAGAGATGAGCGAGTAGTATTCGATCGAGTAGGTATTCGATCGAATACTACGGTATTCAGAATACTCGTACTCGATCGAGTACCACTCGCTATTCAAATGGAAAAGTTCGATGCAGAACCAGCATTGATTGGCCAAATGCTATACAGTCGGCCAATCAACGCTGGTTCTTCTCCTACCTTTAGAAGTCTTCTCCGTGCAGCTTCCCCACGGCGTCTTCCGGCTCTTCATTCACTCTGCCAGGCATCGGGCCTGGGCAGAGCGTACTGCGCATGTCCGCTTGTAGTGCAGGCATGCACAGTCGGCTCTGCCCAGGCCCGATGCCTGGCAGAGTGAATGAAGAGCCGGAATACAGCGCAGAAGACTGCTCGGAGGATCCAGCCCGACCCTCACTCGTGGATGTGGTAAGTATAATTTGATCGAACGTTGCCTACCCCTGAAACGAGCATTTTCCCCCCATAGACTATAATAGGGTTCGATATTCGATTCCAGTAGTCTAATATTGAGGGGCTACTCGAAACAAATATCAAACCTCGAACATTTTACCGTTCACTCATCTCTATTTAAGATCTCCATTTTGTTTTCCTATGAAATCTGGCATTAACCCACTGATACATTGGAGTGGAGGAAGATTTACCATACATACACTTCCACTGTAACAAAGGGTAAAAATAAATGTTATACTGCCAAAAGGAGCAGTTGTTTAGCATATAGTCAAGGGGTCAAGGTTATTATGTGGAAACCACTGACAGTGGAATGCTGGGAAGCTTCTGTGCACAGACATGTTGAGGACAAGTCTTCACAGTGTCCAGATAGAAATTTAAAGGGGTTGTCCCTTCTCAAGGATCCTATCTACTTTAAGACTTTTCCTAAATACATTGCTTTATCAAAACTGCTTTGTTTGGCTGTTATCTTAATTTAGTCACTTCATTGTTTACACTGTGTTTCCATAACCAGGGACCTGGGGATGGTCTTATCTCTCTGCCCAGTGATGTAGCTCCCTGCTCTCAGATAGGGGCTATAACCAAAGAAATTTCCGGCACTCAATGGGTATGCTTCCAAAGGTGAAAATTTATTTTAACAAAAAACGTTTCGGTCTAGAAGACCTTCGTCAGTTTGTCTGCAGAAAATATACAAATATACAAATTGTGATATATATATACATAAGTCAAACAAAAAAACACAAAATAAACAAAACATTGATACAGACATACAATACATATAATACGGTATGTACATGGGATACCAGTATAACAACATAAAAGTTGGGGTATCAATTATAGTGGCTCAAGGTATATTGATAAATACATAGCGTAACCGAGCTACAGGTGGATATTGAAGCAGATCATGGTACAACACGGAATCCGTGATAGTGCAATGAAGTAATGGAGGACAATCCACAGGGAAAACGGTATATCACAGTGTCAATATGCCAAGGAAAACAGTCTAGAACAATACATCAATATGTCAGTAAATAGAGGATGGGTGCCCAGCTTACTAAACAGTAACATGTAGCCTAACTTAATGCAGTATCCTAAACAATCTTACCGGTAGGAGATATGAGTAGTAGGAAGCCAAATGTGGTCATGTGGGAAATCCAGAAAATGAAGATGTGCACTGTGCAGGAGGAGAGTGGCTTTAAATGGGGAATTTGGCGCCAGAAACCGTCGGGCCGGGAGCCCCGCCCCTATTGGGGGCGTGGCCCCAAGTCCAAGGGTCCCCGGCACCCCCCTAAGTATATACCAGGGTGGGTAGACATTAGTGGTACACAGTGGTAATAATAGATGTATCATTGGTGGTGTGGTGTGGAGAATTAGGCCTTACGGCCTGTCAGTAGCCGTCCCGGAGTCCAAATGAGGAAGGAGAAGGTAACTTCCGGTTTGCGATCGCTGAAGCTGACAGCCGGCACTTGCAAGGTAGAAGCAGAGGGGGAATACATGAGGGAGAGCTGAAAGGTGTGAAAGGACAAAGATAAGAGAAATGTAAACAACAGAGAATTGGAATACAAAGAGAGCATAGGCTATAATTGGAAAAAACAAAGAGGACAAGAGAAAGACAAGTGGAGACAGAAGAAGTAGGATAAGAAACAAAAGAAATAAAATTAACATGGATAAGATAAAATAAGAAAAATAAGATAAGATAAGAGTGTAAACACAAGTAGAGAAAAAAATAAGTGGAGACAGAAGAAGTAAAATAAAGGATAGAAGAAATAAAGGTAACATGGATAAGATAAGGCAAGATAAGATAAGAAAATAAGATAAGAAAAGTGTAAACACAAGTAGAGCAAAACAATTGGCGACAGAAGAAGTAGAATAAGGGATAGAAGAAATAGAGAGAACATGGATAAGATACGGCAAGATAAAATAAGAAAAATAAGATAAGAAAAAAGAGTGTAATAGAACATTTGGACCCAAGAGATACATAAAGTGCGAGAAAAGCGTAGGATAATGAAGAACCGGAAGACTGCCCGGGCACCCCAGTATTCCTCCTAGCGAATTAACGGTTCTGAAAAAGAAAGAGAGTTATATGTTAGTATAAACGAAAAGGGATCAGCAGAAACTTCTAACATCATAGTCCCGATTAAGTCCATGAGGTTCCAATGTTTGAAACTTATGGATCCAAAAAGCCTCTCTACATTTTAAGGTTTTCACTCTATCACCACCCCTCCTGGGTAGGGGGATGTGTTCTATTACCTGAAAACGCAACTGGGATATGGAGTGTTTGGCTTGGTTGAAATGAAATGGTATAGGCAGCAGAAGGTTTTTGGTCCGTATTGTGCTTTTGTGTTGAGAAATGCGGTCGCGGATAGATTGTGTTGTTTCACCTATGTAGGCTAGCCCACAGGGGCACTTGATCATGTATATGACAAAATTGGTGTCACAGCTGTAGTAGTCTTTAATTGGAAATCTTTTGCCTGTATGCGGATGTATGAGATGGTCACCTTTTTGGATATTATTACATTGAGGGCAGTGTAGACATGGGAAAGTACCAGTTTTGCGTGCCTGAAGGAAAGTCTGTCTGGGTAAGCGTATATTGGAACCGAGATCGGCTTTGACCAGTTTATTGCGGAGGTTGTCAGCCCTCCTGAAGCAGGGGAGGAAGGGTTGTGTAAATGACTGTACTTCTGGGTGTCCTTGTTGGAGTAGTGGCCAATGTTTTCGAATTATCCTGTGAATTTTATAAGAAAACGGATGGAAAGTGTGAATGAATGGAATGCGTGTGGAATTATTGCGTGGTTGTCTTTGTGGATTGGTTCTCTCAAGTGCGGTAACATTCGGGGGATAACCCCTCTCAGAAAACTTTGTACGTGTTTCTTGTAGTCTGGTGAGTCTGAGTGAGTCTTTAGAGACAATACGGTTGATTCTCTGATATTGTGACCATGGTAGTGATAGCTTAGTGGATTGTGGATGGTAACTGGAGTAGTGAAGTAAACTGTTCCTATCTGTTTTTTTGATAAAGAGGTCTGTTTGTAGGGAGCCATCTAGTTCTTTAATGACAGTTGTATCCAGAAAATCTATTTTGTGTAAATCATGGTGTATGGTGAATTGTAGTTCCTCCCAGATGGAGTTGAGGAAATTATGAAACTGGACAAGGGAGTCCAATGGGCCCCCCCATACGCAAAAAACGTCATCGATATATCTCTTCCAACATTTGCAGTGTGTCATGAATAATTCATTAGTATAGACATATGTTTCCTCAAAGAAGGACATGTATGCATTAGCGTATGGGGGGGCCACATTGGACCCCATTGCCGTACCTTGAACCTGTAGAAAAAAATCATCCTGAAACATGAAGAAGTTGTTAGTGAGGATCAGTTCAAGTATAGTCATACAGAATTCAATGGTTGATGGGGATTTGGCCGATTTTTCCAACAAGATACGGGTAGCTGTTAGCCCCTTCTGATGTATAATGGATGTGTATAGACTATTTACATCGAATGTAACCAGCCAACAATCCTCTCCCAGATTGGGTAATGCTCTGACTGTGCGGAGAAAGTCTCCAGTGTCTAAAAGGAACGATTTTGTGTTCTTGACTAAAGGGGTAAGTATTTTTTCTAAGACTATGGCCAGTGGTGACAGGACTGAATCGGTGGAAGCAACAATGGGCCTGCCTGGAGGATTTTCCAATCTTTTATGGATCTTGGGGAGAACATAAAAGACAGATATGACTGGATGTTTTTTCAACAGGAATTCATGTGTTTTAAGGTCAATGATGTTGCGGTCAAGAAACATATCAACGATTGTTTTGATCTTAGTTACTATAGAGTTGGTTGGGTTACCAGTCAATTTACAATAAACTCTAGTGTCAGATAATTGTGTACGGATCTCATTAACATAGGCTGATTTATCCCATACCACTATAGCTCCCCCCTTGTCGGCAGGTTTGATTATTAAATCCCGGTCTGCCATGAGGGTTTTAAGAGAAACTTGTTCCTCTTGAGACAAATTGGGAGGGTTAAACCAGTTGCCCTTCTCTATTTCATTACAAGTGGATCTAATATCACTTTTCACTAGATCAATAAAGGCGTCTAGTGCATGCGAGCCCCTAGGTGGAGTATATGAACTCCTATTTCTGAGACCCAGGGTGGAAATACTGATAGGGGTTGTTGCCTGTGATTCACTATGTGACATCATTTGGGTATCCTTACTGAAATGCGCTTTCAGTCGGATGTTCCTAAAAAAACGTTCTAAGTCCATCTCTAGCTGGAAGGAATTAAATTTGTAGGCAGGACAAAAGGATAAACCTTTTTGTAAAAGTCTAAGTTGAGAGGGGGAGAGGTTTTTTGAGGAAATATTAACTACTAATGGGGTCTCATTACCTGAGATCGGGTCGTCATTCGTGTCAGTTCTTCCTCGTTTGCATTGGCCCCCCCGCCTCGTCTTCCTCGTCGAGGTGGTCTTTGATTTCGGCCTAAAAAATTGGATGGGCCGGATCGATATCCTGATTGGTCGCTCTCTGAGCCCGAGTTGGAGGAATAGCCATTGAAGCGGGGACCTCTCCTGGCGAATCTCGCAGAGCCTGATGTATCCTGCCATCTGTACACGTGGTTGTTGGTGTAATCCTCTGCGTCTCTTAGGAACTTGTTCCTTTTCTTTTGTTCTTGTTCCTTTCGGAAGTTGGAAAGGGTTGTGTCCACTTTACTCTTTAGTGTAGAGAATTCTGGTTCAGTTAGTGTTGAACGTAGTTGCGTCTCAATGTTTTTCACCTTTTCTTGGTGTTCAGTTATAGATTTCTGTAAGTATTCGACCGTTAAGGTCATGAGATCTAGAGAACACTTGTTTAAAATTTGTTCAAACAATTTGCAGTATTCTTTGCAGTATTTCTGAGCTGTTTATCTCTCTGCTCAGGAAAAGTGCCATAGCTCCTGCTCTCAGGAAGGAAAAAAAAGTGAGTTCTCGGAGAAGTTTGTATTTCTGAGCTGTTTATCTCTCTGCTCAGGAAAAGTGCCATAGCTCCTGCTCTCAGGAAGGAAGAAAGGTGAGTTCTCAGAGAAGCTTGTATTTCTGAGCTGTTTATCTCTCTGCCCAGGAAAAGTGCCATAGCTCCTGCTCTCAGGAAGGAAGAATGGTGAGTTCTTGGAGAAGCTTGTATTTCTGAGCTGTTTATCTCTCTGCTCAGGAAAAGTGCCATAGCTCCTGTTCTCAGGAAGGAAGAAAGGTGAGTTCTTGGAGAAGCTTGTATTTCTGAGCTGTTTATCTCCTGCTCTTCCAGTTATCAGTCAGTTAATTAAAATTTGCTGATAAGGGCTAAGACAAGGAGTCCGTTGCCTCTGTAAGTAAGCAGAGACCTAAAACGGAGTTTATTGCAAGTTGACTCTTGTTCCTGTAGCATATCAAATCCAGCTCTGCTACATCAGCTTCATATTGTGCATCTTCCAGTGATACTGTGCTAATTTATTTACAACCAATCCCTCATTACTGACTGCAAACATGTACGGCTATGAAGAGAGATAGCAGAGCAAGTGAAACCCCGATCACCAATGTACTGAGAAAATCGGTTGTAGATAGAAGTTTTACGGGGACCCAAACTGAGATTTTGCATCAGAGTCTGTGAGTCATTGGTTACATTCCTGACTAGAATGCCTAAATATGTGCCTGATTTATTACTGAGCATCTGATGGAAATCTGGCATATTTCCATTTTCCCTGGGCCAAAAAGTGATATTAAGGGTTCTGTTTCTTTAAATTTCCTAACCAATCACAACAGAGGACAGCAAGGGTGACATTTTGGAGTTCTTTGTTGGTGGTAATGAAAGAAATAGAGTGAAGACTTGGGTAGGCATAGATACAGATAAAACAGGTAAATGATAGTGCAGGAATGTCTGCATCTATAATAATAATGATAACAATTAAAGCCACTAAATGGAGAGTATAAAATATCAGGAACGAGACCATGCTCCGAATGACACTGAGATGAACGTCTCGCTGAGCATCACTGAAGCTGGAGTCTCCGCTGCTCATATTTCGGGTGTGTCTCATAAGGGACATGGTGATAAGGTAAATGGCCACACCACATATCATAAATGGTACGATGGATCCTCCAGAGACAATGAGAGCCAGATTGACCGCATTTACTTCCATGGTTTCATTTCCATAGAGAGTGCCATTAAGCACACAACTAGAAAAAACAATCTGACTACAAAGCAAACTGGTAAGAAAAGAGATGACCAGAGAGATGAGAAGCAGCCAGGGGACCATCTTGGAGATGTTCATCTTGAGTCTCATGAAGAGTCTGTTGCTGTAGTTTGTGATCTTAACACAGTAGAAGACACAAAGTACCGAGCCCCAACACAGACTGCAGAAGACCATACAGGCAACAGCGGTGGCAATGTATGCAGGAAATGCATTAACTTGCAGAAAAGAGATATGAGATACTGATAAAAAAACTGAAAATGTACATAAACTTAGAAGAGCAAGTCTCACCAGTGCTAAGCTGGTAATAAGAACATGGATGCTTTGAAGAGTCTGACGCTTTATCCACCAATAAAAATTGACCATGACGATAAATCCATTCAGCAGTAACCCAAAGGCTATTAGGATGCAAGTAATAATGTTACAAATTTTATAAAGCATCTTAGACTCAAAGGTGAAATCTCAGGTGGTTTGTAGGCAGTCAGCACCAGGTACGCTACACGGAATATGTTGTCACTCTGTATCTATGATTTATCTGATACCAGGATGGAACACACATAGTTTGCATAGCATTTGTGTACTGCGCTATGAATAACAAATAGATTTTCATGTGACTATAACGTGTTGATCTTCTGAAATAGAAAAAATACAGGATTAGAATGGAACAAAACAACCCCGGAACAATTCCAATACGTTATGACATATTATGGTAAAAGCTATTCGTCTGTCTAGCAGTTTTTCTGTCTATTATAGATAAATGAAATTGTTTGGAATAAGCCCCCAAAAGATTAAGGGAGCGTTTACACTACCTTTGTTAATGTCCATTTCTGTCTTCCGTCATAGGATGACAGCAACGAACATTAAACTGTTACAGAAAATGGTCACAGACTGATTCTGTGTTCGTTCCCATTGACGAAAAAGATGCTATGGAAATAGAAAGAGAAAAAATTTCTATGTTGTACAATTTTCATGAGTTTTGACTACTGATACTAAAACAAACAGATCACTGGATTTGAAGGATATATATATATATATATATATATATATATATATATAATTAGATATACAGTATTACATAGTGTTTGAAAAATTGACTTAGCCCTTAGTTCATGTGGTATTGTGTGCAGTGTTTATTACTATGTTAAAAAATACAATGGTAAAAATTGTGTATACATACACTTATATGTTATATATACATACTGTTACGGTTCTGTGTATATATTTAAAAATAATATTTTTAAATGACAGACCCGCTAGTCTGCAAGGCACTGCAGCGAGGTCCACAGGCCCAGATGGGTGGCTGTAAGGTCTGAACAGTGTGCTACCAGTTAAACTGCACTGGCAGTCATGTGGCGTGGTACACAATATGAATAAGCTGCAACAACACCCTGCCAGTTAACCTCACTGAACAGGTGCACAGTACAGCTGAAACAGCAAGGCTGCCAAGGGTTAACTCACCCCAGGTCAGCAACAAAACATGCTCCTGCAATAGCTAGGAGATACTAAGTGAGTAGACAGTTAAATGGGCTACTGATTCCCAATGGCAGAGCCAAGGAACCCTACCTAGATCCCTAGAGACTGCTCCTACCATTAACTGGAACCTGGCCCTAACCTCCTGTCTTAAAGTACTTAGTCAAAGTGTGAGCCCCGGGCGGGCATCGGCTCACACCATATAAAGGCTAGTCTCCGCCCAACAGGACAGTGGCCATGATGTCACCGATCATGCTCAGTATGGGAAAAACAGCAGCTCAAAAATGTCTGAGCATGCTCAATGTGGAAAGAATGGCACTTAGCCTCTGAGTGGCCCCAAAATGTCTGAGAATGTTCAGTGCGCTGAAAATTGGACTTAGACTCCAGACACTTCACTACCCGAGGCCAAAGGCCAGAGTTAGATTGACTCGCAGGTGGCGCTGTGCGCTGAGAGAGAACCCTGCGGGACCCAATCCTAACACATACATAAAAGTCTACACAGTAATTTCAGGCAGGTGTGAACGAACAGACTTACAGGAGAGCCATGCTGGAGCCAGGAGTGGTGAATATATTACTTGGTTATTTGTTGCTTTAATGTATACTATTTTTTATGTGTATGTTTTTTTAGAAACTTTATTACAGCCTTAGTAATGACCACTGTTCATTACCACAACCAGGGGTGCCCTGAAGAGTCAGGTATGATCTAGTACCCAACCACCTAAATATAGTAGGGCACTAGGATGACTGACCACAGATTGGTATTATTAGGCTGGGAATGCCCTAAAACTATTGGCTTTTCTACCCCAGTATCTGTGAGGCCAACATTTTCCATAATCAGCCAGAAATAAAGCAGCCAAAACTGGGTTGAACAATTTTTCCCTACTGTGCACCTGATTAAAAATATCTCCACTGTGCATGCTTATCTAAAAAAAAATGTACTCATTGTGACCTGATTAAGAAACGTCCCCATTGATTTAATCCCCCACTGAGTCCCTTGATGTAAAAACACTGTGTCATCCTTTCTATTTACTTCTGTGATAACTGTGATAACTTCCAATCTTGAAAAACTACAACTATAGTATACAGAGTATACACTGGACAATACTAAATTGTCACATACAGATCATATACTAGACTGGCAACAGTCATCCAGCAAATGCTACATATGTATAGATGAACACAATAAAATAGAAAATTAGTTTCTGAGCTGTATACTAGTTGCCTGGGCTGCTGCAATTATATTGCCACAAAATAGTTGATACATGTATGCATGCTGGCGGATCCATTACTGGGATATCTACCAAACTGGATCTTTCTGTCAGTCCCGTAGACACAGACTGTGCACACGGATCTGGGAAAAGGCCTTAAATAATAAAAACAGAAGTTCAGACTGCAAAGCCTGTCATTTTTAGTCTTTCTCTTATGTTATATTTTTTAGTTATTGTTAGAATTGGGTCCCGCAGGTTGCTATCATAGCGCAAAGCGTCAGTCTAACCATCTAGCTTTCACCTTACTGAGCATGCTCAGACATATTGGAGCTGCTCACAAGCTAAGTGCCATTTCTCCCCTTACTGAGCATGAGCAGTGAGGTCAAGGCCACAGCCCCTATGTGTACTGCCTGACTTCATGTATGGCTCCTAGCTCTGTGCGGGAGCATGGGTGTTTGACGGCTCCAAGCTGTGTGCAGGACCATGCAAACTCCCCTGGTAACTTCAAGCTGTGTGCAGGAGAATGTTCTAAACTTCCGTGGTGGCCCCTAGCTGTCGCAGGGGTAAGTGTGTGTGTTTGCTGGCCTGGGGTGAGTGTTAACCCTTGGCAGCCATGTGTGTTTCACTTGTACTGGTGCACCTGGCCAGTGAGTTTTTAGTTGCACCTTGTTCACATGGAGTTTTGCACAGTACACTGTTCACATTGAGTTCAGGCTGCAGTGTCTTTGCAGCTGTTCACATTAAGTACCGCGCTGCAGTGTCTTTGCAGTAGTTCACATTAAATACTGCGCTGCAGTGTCTTTGCAGTAGTTCACATTAAATACTGCGCTGCAGTGTCTTTGCAGTAGTTCACATTGACTTTCAGGCTGCAGTGTCTTTGCAGTAGTTCACATTTCAGTTCAGACATACAGCCACCCACCATTGGGCCTGTGGACCTCGCTGCAGTTTCTTGCAGCTAAGAGGTTCTGTCGTTCAGAAAAAAAAAATAATAAAAAAATATATATATATATATATATATATATATATATATATATATATATATATATATATATACACAGAACCATAACAATAGCACTATTTGATGCTAAAAGTATAGCAGGTCACCTGTCAAGTGCTCATAAAAGTTCATAAAAGAAATACAATGCTGGCTGTTTGCCAGAATGTTTGTGCTATTGTACTATTAAAATAACCAAACCGAATAATGCAATAAAAATATCATATAGTGCTGTGATCTAAACCAAATAATATGGTATCACCTTAAACCTACAAGGCTAATCCACAATGAAGGTCCAAAATAGAATAATTGAACGATATAGAGTACCAAAAAAAACCCCTCTGGTTAACATACAGCGCTGTGCATTTCAAAACAAGTCACTTTCACAGTGGTGTCCATGCTGATGTCTCCTATGTTTATGGAATCATAAAGTAAAGGTTTTTAGGGTCTACCTATACAAGATTGCTGGATCTATCTTTTTGGTATGTTGGACCAACCCAGATAAGTCATGTTGAATGCAATGGTCTATGATTAGTATAAAATTAACACTTGACTAGTGGAACTATGATTTCTAAACTAAATATGGGATCCTCTTCACATTGTAATTTACTGTACAGAGACATCACCAGCCAACTCCCATGTATTTCACTGAGCTGCCATCTCTATGTTCTCTCTAGTTTCTGTATCTTCCCTTTGGAATAGAAAACCAATGACATTGTGAAGAACCTCAGACATTGGATTCCTGAGTTTGGCTGTTCGGTAAACCAGGTAGGAGGAATGGAGAACTGGTAGAAGACCCAAGATAATATGAGAGACAAAAACAAAAAACAGCACCGAGCTGCATATGGTGAAGTACTGTATAATAATTAAAAAAAGAGAGAGCTGGTAAGATATCTTCTCACCTTGAATGGTTGTGACCACAACCGCTTATATAGACTTTTGAACCACTTAATGAGGGGGGTTCTCACCCGGTAATGAGACTGCAGGATCCTGTACCACCCTTGGTGTCGGTTGAATATTTAAAAGAGGACCGGAATACAGATAGGATCACCGCGCTCAGTAGATGAATAAAAAGTGCTTTATTTTGATAGAAGAAACACAACGCGTTTCGGGCATCTGTGCCCTTTCTCAAGTGTATATACTGTATCACAACAAATAAAATAAAATAAACACACAAAAAATAATACTTTTTTTGTCATAAAAACAACTGCATCCATATAGGAAACAGCTTCTTTTTCCAATTAGAGTATTCTAACGAGCAATTTATACGCGGTAACTCCCTTCTTAAAGATATATACACATATGAGAGATCAATGTGTGGCCAATATATGCTCATATGTGTAAATAGTGTTACTAGTTCGCAACATATTATGCCATAATAATTAAAAAATATAAAAACAGATGCAAATAGCAGGTACCAATTAAGGGATACAGCAGATTGTTACAAATGTAGTTCACCGGTACATATATATGTATACGTGCTGCAAATGGTTTGAACGGGTCTCACCTAACACATAATAAATAAATCCCTCATCTTTAATAAATCAATCCCTCATCTTTAATAGGGAGAGGTTAATAGGCAGTGATATTAAATAAACCTTTCTGGTTCTTACCTTAGTTCTCGTCGTACTGGACGCTTGTCCAGCCGACAGAGGTTTTCGTGCTATAAATATCATTGGTGGCAGAGGGTTTACGCGCGCTCTCACTCCAGGCGCGTGCGCAGACTGCCGCACGTGGAGGAGAGTCCCGGCGTCTGCCGAGTGTCAGTGCGCATGCGTCGGCCAGGCTCGCTGCCCGAACGTGACTCGGGACGAGTCGGAGTACCGATCTGTATGCGAGACATTGATCTCTCATATGTGTATATATCTTTAAGAAGGGAGTTACCGCGTATAAATTGCTCGTTAGAATACTCTAATTGGAAAAAGAAGCTGTTTCCTATATGGATGCAGTTGTTTTTATGACAAAAAAAGTATTATTTTTTGTGTGTTTATTTTATTTTATTTGTTGTGATACAGTATATACACTTGAGAAAGGGCACAGATGCCCGAAACGCGTTGTGTTTCTTCTATCAAAATAAAGCACTTTTTATTCATCTACTGAGCGCGGTGATCCTATCTGTATTCCGGTCCTCTTTTAAAGATAATATGAGACCATGCAAAACTCACACAGTAAAAATAGTAATAGAAAGCAAAAACTAAATATCCATTGACGTATATAGTGGTATATATAAAAGTGAAGGACACAAATCTCATCAGTGAGTAATATGTCTCCAGATTGATGGATAAGTTACTGCTCATCTTCATCCTTGTTGTGTGATGGTACAGAGAGGTGAAGAGGAGGAGGGAGGAGATGGAATAGAAAAGAAGAGGGATGAGGGCTCCGATAATGAAATAGTATAGAGAATTAATATCAAGACAATGCTGTGAGGGATTATCTATGGTTGTATTGTGTGTTCCACCATCAGTGACCTTAGTGATGGAGACCAAAAAGTACATCAAACTATTTAAAATGGAGAGAAGTAGTGAGACGACAATGCAATAGACAGTCCTGTGTAATATCATCCTCCTCAGATACAGGAACAGTCTGGTGTGGAGGTTGGAGATCTTCAGACACAAGACAATGGAGAGCAGAGATGTCAACCAGATATTGGTATAAGCAAAGAAACTGTAAATAAAGTTCACCACAAGAAGCAAATACATGTCGCTCAGGAAATAAATTTGTACAAATATATACAGTCCTATGAAAAAGTTTGGGCACCCCTATTAATCTTAATCATTTTTAGTTCTAAATATTTTAGTGTTTGCAACAGCCATTTCAGTTTGATATATCTAATAACTGATGGACACAGTAATATTTCAGGATTGAAATGAGGTTTATTGTACTAACAGAAAATGTGCAATATGCATTAAACCAAAATTTGACCGGTGCAAAAGTATGGGCACCTCAACAGAAAAGTGACATTAATATTTAGTAGATCCTCCTTTTGCAAAGATAACAGCCTCTAGTCGCTTCCTGTAGCTTTTAATCAGTTCCTGGATCCTGGATAAAGGTATTTTGGACAAACAATTCAAGTTCAGTTAAGTTAGATGGTCGCCGAGCATGGACAGCCCGCTTCAAATCATCCCACAGATGTTCAATGATATTCAGGTCTGGGGACTGGGATGGCCATTCCAGAACATTGTAATTGTTCCTACATGAATGCCTGAGGATTTGGAGCGGTGTTTTGGATCATTGTCTTGCTGAAATATCCATCCCCGGCGTAACTTCAACTTCGTCACTGATTCTTGAACATTATTCTCAGGAATCTGCTGATACTGAGTGGAATCTATGCGACCCTCAACTTTAACAAGATTCCCGGTGCCGGCATTGGCCACACAGCCCCAAAGCATGATGGAACCTCCACCAAATTTTACAGTGGGTAGCAAGTGTTTTTCTTCGAATGCTGTTTTTTTTATGCATAACGCCTTTTTGTATGACCAAACAACTCAATCTTTGTTTCATCAGTCCACGGGACCTTCTTCCAAAATGAAGCTGGCTTGTCCAAATGTGCTTTTTCATACCTCAGGCAACTCTATTTGTGGCGTACGTGCAGAAACGGCTTCTTTCTCATCACTCTCCCATACAGCTTCTCCTTGTGCAAAGTGCGCTGTATAGTTGACCGATGCACAGTGACACCATCTGCAGCAGGATGATGCTGCAGCTCTTTGGAGGTGGTCTGTGGATTGTCCTGGACTCTTCTCACCATTCTTCTTCTCTGCCTTTCTGATATTTTTCTTGGCCTGCCACTTCTGGACTTAACAAGAACTGTCCCTGTGGTCTTCCATTTCCTTACTATGTTCCTCACAGTGGAAACTGACAGGTTAAATCTCTGAGACAACTTTTTGTATCCTTCCCCTGAACAACTATGTTGGACAATCTTTGTTTTCAGATCATTTGAGAGCGGGCTGTCCATGTTCGGCGACCATCAAACTTAACTGAACTTGAATTGTTTTGTAAAGAGGAATGGTCCAAAATACCTTCATCCAGGATCCAGGAACTGATTAAAAGCTACAGGAAGCGACTAGAGGCTGTTATCTTTGCAAAAGGAGGATGTACTAAATATTAATGTCACTTTTCTGTTGAGGTGCCCATACTTTTGCACTGGTCAAATTTTGGTTTAATGCATATTGCACATTTTCTGTTAGTACAATAAACCTCATTTCAATCCTGTAGTATTACTGTGTCCATCAGTTATTAGATATATTAAACTGAAATGGCTGCTGCAAACACCAAAATATTTAGAACTAGAAATGATTAAGATTAGTAGGGGTGCCCAAACTTTTTCATAGGACTGTATAGAGTAACCACACATTGCGCGCACATCCTTGACATCCCGAGAGACGTTACAATTTGATCAACAGGAGTCACTGATCTTCCTTTCCACCAGTCGGTGACATTGACCCCTATAATAAATGAATGTATCACCAGTCCGGCTATGAGAGACATCAGTGCTGGGACCAGGAGACCCAGATACAGGACAGTAGAGTCTCCCTCTGTAGTATCAGCCATCTCTCCGGTGCTGTGATCCTCCTAATAACACAAGAAGACTTTTGCAAACTTTTTACATTTAGTCAAATACTGATCCACATTTGGAATGCAAAGTACAGGAAAGACTGCGAGCAGCGATGGAACAGATCACCCCATGTAACCAAATATCTTGTTGGATTTAGTGTTATTAAAAATGATTAGTGATTAAAATGCAATGATCTTTACTAGAGATGAGCGAGTAGTTAAATACTCGATATTCAATATTTGTTACGAGTAGCCCCTCAATATTAGACTACTCAAAGTGAATATCGAATCCTATTATAGTCTATGGGGGAAAATGCTCGTTTCAGGGGTAGGCAACATTCGATCAAATTGAACTTACCAAGTCCATGAGTGAGGGTCGGGCTGGATCCTCCAAGAAGTCTTCTCCGCGCAGCATCCCCGCAGCATCCTCCGGCTCTGAATTCACTCTGCCAGGCATCGGGCTTGGGCAGAGCCGATTGCACATGCCCGCACTACAAGAAAATGGCTGCTTACAGTCAAAGCGGCCATTTTCTTGTAGTGCGGGCATGCGCAGTCGGCTCTGCCCAGGCCCGATGCCTGGCAGAGTGAATTCAGAGCTGGAAGACGCCGCGGGGATGCTGCGCGGAGAAGACTTCTAAAAGTAGGAGAAGAACTAGCGTTGATTGTCCGACTGTATAGCATTCGGCCAATCAACGCTGGTTCTGCATCAAATTTTTCCATTCGAATAGTGAGTAGTATTTGATCGAGTACGAGTATTTTGAATACTGTAGTATTCGATCGAATACCTACTCGATCGAATACTACTCGCTCATCTCTACTGATGAGGATTAAATTAAGAAATTGTGTTTTTAGGTATAACATTGTCCCATTACTGCTGATGATTCCAATATCAGTTCCCGTGAAGTTCAATGTGCCTCGTATACATAGAAGACAGAGGATAAAAGAAATTACCATGGGCCCTTTAATCATCCATGGAACCAGGGTCGGACTGGCCCGCCGGAGCACCGGGGAATCCCCCGGTGGGCCCCCGAGCCTTACTATTAGTTTTAGCTAAATACACTTGTCAGGGGCCCGATCGGGATCTTCAGGGGCCCGATCGGGATCCTGACCGTGCCAAAATGGGCCCCTGTAGCAATCAGTGCGAGTGTGCGTCTCTGCTCCCTGCACTGTACACTGCCGTCACTAGCAGGAGCTGTGCTGCCCCTCCCCCACACAGATCGGAGTGTGCAGGGGGACGTCTGCCGGCTGCTGTAAATGAAGAGCTTTCACCACAGCCAGACAGGACACAGCCAAATGTAAGTACATTTTTTGAGTAAAATATGTATATTTAATGTGTGTATATTTGTGTAGAGGGCTGATATACTGTGTGTGTGTGTGTGTGTGTGTGTGTGTGTGTGTGTGTGTGTGTGTGTGTGTGTAAATGTATGTTATATGTATTAGGCCTGGTTCACATCTTCCCTTTTCGGGAAGTCCACTGTGGGGAATAATACAGTGTGCAGGGGCCACTATGGGACATAATGCTGTGTGCAGGGGCCACTATGGGACATAATACTGTGTGCAGGAGCCACTATGGGACATAATACAGTGTGCAGGGGCCACTATGGGACATAATACTGTGTGCAGGGGCCACTATGGGACATAATACTGTGTGCAGGAGCCACTATGGGACATAATACTGTGTGCAGGGGCCACTATGGGACATAATACTGTGTGCAGGGGCCACTATGGGACATAATACTGTGTGCAGGGGCCACTATGCGGCATAATACTGTGTGCAGGGGCCACTATGGGGCATAATACTGTGTGCAGGGGCCACTATGGGGCATAATACAGTGTGCAGGGGCCACTATGGGGTATAATACTGTGTGCAGGGGCCACTATGGGACATAATACTGTATGCAGGGACACTAATGGAGATAATACTGTGTGCAGGGGCCACTATGGGACATAATACTGTGTGCAGGGGCCACTATGGGACATAATACTGTGTGCAGGGGCCACTATGGGGCATAATACTGTATGCAGGGGACACTATGGGACATAATACTGTATGCAGAGACACTAATGGAGATAATACTGTGTGCAGGGGCCACTATGGCACATAATACTGTGTGCAGGGGCCACTATGGGGTATAATACTGTGTGCAGGGGCCACTATGGGACATAATACTGTATGCAGGGGCCACTATGGGGAATACTACTGTGTGCAGGGGCCACTGTGGGGGATAATACTGTGTGCAGGGGCCACTATGGGGCATAATACTGTGTGCAGGGGCCACTATGGGACATAATACTGTATGCAGGGGCCACTATGGGACATAATACTGTGTGCAGGGGACACTATGGGACATAATACTGTATGCAGGGGCCACTATGGGACATAATACTGTGTGCAGGGGCCACTATGGGACATAATACTGTGTGCAGGGGCCACTATGGGGCATAATACTGTGTGCAGGGGCCACTATGGGACATAATACTGTGTGCAGGGGCCACTATGGGGTATAATACTGTGTGCAGGGGCCACTATGGGGGATAATACTGTGTGCAGGGGCCACTATGGGGTATAATACTGTGTGCAGGGACCACTATGGGACATAATACTGTATGCAGGGGCCACTATGGGACATAATACTGTGTGCAGGGGCCACTATGGGACATAATACTGTGTGCAGGGGCCACTATGGGGCATAATACTGTGTGCAGGGGCCACTATGGGACATAATACTGTGTGCAGGGGCCACTATGGGGGATAATACTGTGTGCAGGGGAAACTATGGGACATAATACTGTGTGCAGGGGCCACTATGGGGTATAATACTGTGTGCAGGGGCCACTATGGGACATAATACTGTGTGCAGGGGCCACTATGGGGGATAATACTGTGTGCAGGGGCCACTATGGGACATAATACTGTGTGCAGGGGCCACTATGGGACATAATACTGTGTGCAGGAGCCATTATGGGACATAATACTGTGTGCAGGGGCCACTATGGGACATAATACTGTATGCAGGGGCCACTATGGGGAATACTACTGTGTGCAGGGGCCACTGTGGGGGATAATACTGTGTGCAGTGGCCACTATGGGACATAATACTGTATGCAGGGGCCACTATGGGACATAATACTGTGTGCAGGGGCCACTATGGGACATAATACTGTATGTAGGGGCCACTATGGGGAATACTACTGTGTGCAGGGGCCACTGTGGGGGATAATACTGTGTGCAGGGGCCACTATGGGACATAATACTGTGTGCAGGGGCCACTATGGGACATAATACTGTGTGCAGGGGCCACTATGGGGCATAATACTGTGTGCAGGGGCCACTATGGGACATAATACTGTGTGCAGGGGCCACTATGGGGGATAATACTGTGTGCAGGGGAAACTATGGGACATAATACTGTGTGCAGGGGCCACTATGGGGTATAATACTGTGTGCAGGGGCCACTATGGGACATAATACTGTGTGCAGGGGCCACTATGGGGGATAATACTGTGTGCAGGGGCCACTATGGGACATAATACTGTGTGCAGGGGCCACTATGGGACATAATACTGTGTGCAGGAGCCATTATGGGACATAATACTGTGTGCAGGGGCCACTATGGGACATAATACTGTATGCAGGGGCCACTATGGGGAATACTACTGTGTGCAGGGGCCACTGTGGGGGATAATACTGTGTGCAGTGGCCACTATGGGACATAATACTGTATGCAGGGGCCACTATGGGACATAATACTGTGTGCAGGGGCCACTATGGGACATAATACTGTATGTAGGGGCCACTATGGGGAATACTACTGTGTGCAGGGGCCACTGTGGGGGATAATACTGTGTGCAGGGGCCACTATGGGACATAATACTGTATGCAGGGGCCACTATGGGACATAATACTGTGTGCAGGGGCCACTATGGTGCATAATACTGTGTGCAGGGGCCACTATGGGGGATAATACTGTGTGCAGGGGCCTCTATGGGGGATAATACTGTGTGCAGGGACCACTATGGGACATAATACTGTATGCAGGGGCCACTATGGGACATAATACTGTATGCAGGGGCCACTATGGGGGATAATACTGTGTGCAGGGACCACTATGGGACATAATACTGTATGCAGGGGCCACTATGGGACATAATACTGTGTGCAGGGGCCACTATTGGACATAATACTGTATGCAGGGGCCACTATGGGACATAATACTGTGTGCAGGGGCCACTATGGGACATAATACTGTGTGCAGGGGCCACTATGGGGTATAATACTGTGTGCAGGGGCCACTATGGGGGATAATACTGTGTGCAGGGGTCACTATGGGACATAATACTGTGTGCAGGGGCCACTATGGGGTATAATACTGTGTGCAGGGACCACTATGGGACATAATACTGTATGCAGGGGCCACTATGGGACATAATACTGTGTGCAGGGGCCACTATGGGACATAATACTGTGTGCAGGGGCCACTATGGGGCATAATACTGTGTGCTGGGGCCACTATGGGACATAATACTGTGTGCAGGGGCCACTATGGGGTATAATACTGTGTGCAGGGGCCACTATGGGACATAATACTGTGTGCAGGGGCCACTATGGGGGATAATACTGTGTGCAGGGGCCACTATTGGACATAATACTGTGTGCAGGGGCCACTATGGGGTATAATACTGAGTGCAGGGGCCACTATGGGGGATAATACTGTGTGCAGGAGCCACTATGGGGCATAATACTGTGTGCAGGAGCCACTATGGGGTATAATACTGTGTGCAGGGGCCACTATGGGACATAATACTACGTGCAGGGGCCACTATGGGGTATAATACTGTGTGCAGGGGCCACTATGGGGCATAATACTGTGTGCAGGAGCCACTATGGGGTATAATACTGTGTGCAGGGGCCACTATGGGACATAATACTGTGTGCAGGGGCCACTATGGGGTATAATACTGTGTGCAGGGGCCACTATGGGACATAATACTACGTGCAGGGGCCACTATGGGGTATAATACTGTGTGCAGGGGCCACTATGGGGCATAATACTGTGTGCAGGGGCCACTATGGGGGATAATACTGTGTGCAGGGGCCACTATGGGGGATAAAACTGTGTACAGGGGCCTCTATGGGGCATAATACTGTGTGCAGGGGCCACTATGGGACATAATACTGTGTGCAGGGGCCACTATGGGGTATAATACTGAGTGCAGGGGCCACTATGGGGGATAATACTGTGTGCAGGGGCCACTATGGGGGATAAAACTGTGTACAGGGGCCTCTATGGGGCATAATACTGTGTGCAGGGGCCACTATGGGACATAATACTGTGTGCAGGGGCCGCTATGGGACATAATACTGTGTGCAGGGGCCGCTATGGGGGATAATACTGTGTGCAGGGGCCGCTATGGGGGATAATACTGTGTGCAGGGGCCGCTATGGGGGATAATACTGTGTGCAGGGGCCACTATGGGGCATAATACTGTGTGCAGGGGCCACTATGGGGCATAATAATGTGTGCAGGGGCCACTATGGGACATAATACTGTGTGCAGGGGCCGCTATGGGACATAATACTGTGTGCAGGGGCCACTATGGGACATAATACTGTGTGCAGGGGCCGCTATGGGGGATAATACTGTGTGCAGGGGCCGCTATGGGGACATAATACTGTGTGCAGGGGCCGCTATGGGGGATAATACTGTGTGCAGGGGCCACTAAGGATTAGGCCCTACTGAGCAAAACACAGTTAACACTAGGTTCACACCAGCGTCTGGTCTCCATTCTGAGGTTTCCATCTTCTGCATGTAGAAGACGGAAACCTATCGGTTCGAGTCCGGCCGTGAGCGCCGGTGATTGTTATATGCTCTCTGCGGCAAAACCGTGTTTTTTTTTAAACCAGACACAAAGTCCTGCATGTCCGACTCTGTGTCTGATTAAAAAAAAAACGTTTCGCCGCGGTGAGCACAAAACGCTCACAGGAGCTTACGGACGCACACTTCATTTGAATGGGTTTGAAAAATGCCTGCAGGGCGGAGACCCCGGGCGCAGATGTGAACGAGCGGTAAACCGGGCTCTGATGGGCACTTTACCACTTGTTTAGTGTTTTTCTCACGTTTTGTCTTTTCACTCTGTCACCTTTTTGTGTGTCGATGAAGGGATGCTGTACCCTTTTGGGACGCTTCCTGACGGTGTCTGGGGATGAGGCCTGTAATGGGTCTCTCCCCTCTGTCAGCTGACCTGTCCTGGGGAACCGGGGCAGGCGCAGACCTCTTTGCCTGAGCCAAGGAGTATCTCTGGTGGTGGCAGCCCGGAGAGAAACTTGGCGACTGGTAATCCTGAGTACCCCTGGTGGTGGCAGCCCGGGGGGAAAACGGATGTTGGTAGGGCCATCCTGCTCCGGCAGATGGCCCTTTCGGATACTCGACCCCACTCGGTCACCTTTTGGTCCTTGTGGGGAAGAGTTTGAGTCAGGAACCTCTCTCCCCTTTAGGGGAAGGGTGCGTTTTTTGGCGAGCATCCTGGGCACGTTTTTTTTAGTGTGGCACCCACACTTTTTTCGTGCACTTGGTGTTTTGATTGGCACAGACGGAGACCTAAAAAAAAAAAAAAAAAAATGTGAACGAGCCCTTAAAAACACTTTCTATTTTTTTAAGCACACTGCCGATCGGAGTGTGCAGGGGGAAGTCTGCCTGTCCCAGTGTCTCCCAGTGCGGTCCAGTCCGGCATGTAACTAGCAGCAGAATTGGAGGACCGGAGCACTGGGAACAGATGATTGGGGGTTTTTTATGTGTACTTTGTTTTTCACCTCCCAGAACTAATTATAAACCAAAAAAAATAAATTATGCTGGACAACCTCTTTAAAGTGTGGGGCATTTGGGGGGAAAATTAAAGGGGTTGTCCAGGCATAATTTTCTATGGTTTATCGTCAGAATAGGCTATAAATGCCTGATCTGTAGGGGGCCCACACCCAGCCCTCAGACCGATCAGCTGTATGGAGCCACTTCTGGTACCAGTCCTGGGAGTTCCCAGAACAGCAGAGCCAATATGCATGCTGGGAGTTGTAGTTTTGCAACAGCTGGAGAGCCGTACGTTCCTTACCCCTGGGATAGACCATCAATATTACATCTGTGATGACACAACAGCCAGGACCTCTGCAGATCAGCTGTTCCAGGACAGCGCGGCTATAGGTAATGGTAACATTTCTAGGAGCCACGCTGTTCACTTTCCATACAGTATGTAGCAATAGGTTTAGGTAGTGCAGTGTTGCACATTGTATGGCGGGTGAGCAGCATGGCTCCTGATATGTTATTACCTTCAACCGCCCTGTCTTGGTATCGCTGGTTTGCAGGGATCCTGATGGTGGGCCCCTAGAAATAATTCCACTGGTGGGCCCTAGACACCCCAGTCCGACACTGCATGGAACAATGCTTGAGATGTTCATCTTAACCCTCATAAATAGTTGTTTTCTGTAGTATGTGATCTCCACACAATAAAGTATACAGAGAACAGTGCCCCACCAGAGACTGCAAAGGACCACAAGGAATAAAGCTATGATTAGATATGAGCGACTTTTAGTGTTATCACCAAAGGTGATCAAATTGTCACCAATGAAAGATACAAAGAGATAAATAACAGGAAGTAAGATCCTTATAGACCCCAGGCTGGTCATAATAATGTCAATGGATTGAAGAGCTTTACCATTCAGCCACCAAATAAAGTTTATCATCACAATGAAGAGGATAATAAGTAAGCCCAGAAAAACCAAGGACCAGTTTACAGTTAGGAGAAATATAAGGGTTATAAAATTCATGTTTTCTTTGTGAGATTGTGAACTTAAGTCTTGAATATCCAGTAGTCTGGGTGAAGCAGTGTGTGATGTTATAGTAGATGCTGTGGAAACATAAAGAGAAAAAGATTTCCGTGTTGTACAATTTTCATGAGTTTTGACTACTTATTAGGGTTGAGCGATCGTGTTCGGAAAAGATCGGATTCTGATCGGCAATCGAGAAAAATTCACGATTGTATTGCAATCCCGAACATGATCTTTTTATGTGGGATCTAGATCGGTGATCATTTCCCACAAAGCTTTGCTAGCTAGTCTCCCATTCATTCTAATGGGAGACTAGCTAACATCTCTAGAAGCTACTTACCTGAAGAGATGGCTGATCCGGTGCCCGGTGTTCTCCTTCTTCTTCGCCTCGCTGCCCCGTGCCTCCCAGGTTAGGAGAGTGTGGGCGGGTACAGGGCGGGGAGACATCCCACCCACACTCTCCTAACCTGCCCACACTTTCCTAACCTGGGAGGCAGGGGGCAGCGAGGCAAGAAGAAGGAGAACACAGGGCACCGGATCAGCCATCTCTTCAGGTAAGTGGACACCAGGGGAGACTAAGTAGCCAGAAGATTAAAAAAAAAATTCTCTGGCTACTTAGTGATTTAAAAAAAATCACTACACAGCGTTCAATTGTTAGATCCCATGCTGTAGAGTGAATAGGATTGTTTTTAAAATACGATCTCCGATTAGTAAAAAATTTCCATTGACTTGCATTGGGATCGGAATTGAGATCGAGTTCGAATGAAAAATGATCGGAAATCGGATTTCAAAATCGATCCTAAAAAGTCAAGATCGGCTCAACCCTACTACTGATACTAAAATAAACAGATCACTGGATATGAATGCAGTCTGTTTTAGTAAGCATCAGGTTTGTTATATATTCAACCTCCCGGAAAACAGTACACAGCATTAACAAAACAATATAACTTCTAAGTTTAATGCTAATATATATATATTGCATATAGTGTTTTAAAAATTGACTTAGCCCTTAAACTGTTCATAATGGGTGTAATGTTCAATACTATGTTAAAAAATACAATGTTAAAAATGTATGTATACATACACACATACGTTATCTATACATACATAAAAATTCTGGCCAGTGTAAAAAATAGACTTACTGGAGAGCCATGCTGGAGCCAGGAGTCGTGAATAAATTATGCATTTTTTGTTTTTTAATGTATACTATTTTTTAGGTGTATATTTTTTTTTAAAAAATACTTTATTACTGTGTTATTAATGGCCACCAACCATTACCACCACCAGGGGTCCCATGAAGAGTCAGGTATGATCTAGTACCCAACCATCTAGATACGGTAGAGTACTAGGAGGACTGACCGTAGGCTGGTATTATCAGGCTGAGAATGCCCTAAAAGTGTTAGCCTTCTTACCCTCGTAACACTAGGCTGCAGCTGCTTCATTGTAGCTGTGAGACCCCTATTTTTTATAACCAGCCACAAATAAAGCAGCCAAAACGTGGCTTAAAAATTTGCCACCACTGTGCATCCTTATCTAATAACTGTGCACACTGTGGCCTAATTAAGAAATTTCCCAACTGATTTAATCCCCCACTGAGTCCCTTGATGTAAAATCACTGCGTCCTTGTCATCCGTTCTATTTACCTCTGTGATAACTGAAGAGGGTAGCTATTTCTGATCCTGAAAATGACAACTGTAGCATGCATAGTAAAAACTTGACAATAATACTAAATGTCGCATACAAATTATATACTAGACTGGGAAGAGTCATCCAGAAAATTCTACATATGTATATAATAATAGAATATCAGTTTCTTAGCTGTACACAAGTTGTCTGAGCTGCTGTGATTATATTTTGTCTTAAAGTGATTTTGTAACTAAATAGTTGATACATGTAGCAACCGGCGGATTAATGACTTGGACATCTACCAAACTGGATGTTTCTGTTAGTCCGATAGACACAGACTGTTACAATGACTTAAATAATAAAAATCAAAAGTTCAGAATGCAAAGCCTGTAGTTTTTAGTCTCTCTCATTTTATTTTATTTTTTGCCACATACACCTTACCTTCATTGAATTGGTAGCACAACATAAATATATTATAAGGTTATGTTCACATCTGCTTTGGAGGTCACTTTAGAAGCCTTGTTCATCTGATGAACGCCATAATTGCCCATCTCTGCTAGGATTTCTTATTTACTGTTCATAATTTGGTCAAATTGACCGCATTGAGCAATGGTCTTTACCAAGTCTTTGGTATTTGGTTGCCAACATCTAACAGAGATATCTACAATATATAAGAAAATAGCATAAAAACGGTTCACTGGTGAAGAAAATGGGGAAAATGGTTCAATGTCAATCGCATTAAGCGAATCCTTATTTGGTTGCTTTGAGAAACTAATCTTGGAATGAAAAGCTGGTAAAATGTGTTTTTCCAAGACTGTCAGTCTGTGATCTCAGTCTGTGGCTGCTATAAGGAGAATAACAACATAGATCTCCATACTGACTTCAAAGTTCCATTGTAGATTTTCACATTCTATTATGAATACAGAGGTGTATCATGTCGCTCCTGGGCCACAAGTGCAAAATCTGTATAAGGCGCCCCCAACAGTAATGTATTATTTATAATGGTGATAACTGCACCTCTGCACTCTCTTAGGTTATGCCCATATATGTAAATAGCTGGTGGTCTGCTTATAATGGCAGGAAACATTTTACGGGTGTTACAGTTCTGTGTGTATATATAAAAATAATAATGAACACAACCAGAACCGCTAAGCTGCAGAGCACTGCAGCGAGGTCCACAAGCCCAGATGGGCAGCCGTATGTCTGAATATGAACCACCAGTTAAACTGCACTGGCAGTGATGTTGTGTGGCACAAATGTGAACAGGCTGCAACAGACTCTCTCGAGTTAACTTCACTGGGAGAGCGTGCCTATGTATAGCAGTTGAGTGAAGTCAAATGAAGCCATGCAAGAAGCACCTGCTAATTACAGCAGGGGAACCAGGCCCTAGCATATGCTTCACTCTGCTGCAAAAGCAAGACTGCCAGGGGTCAACTTCACTCCTGGTCAGTCACACAAAAAACTCCTTAACCTGCTAGGAGATACACAGCAGTTAGACAAGGAATAGGCTTACTGATTCCCACTGGCAGAGCCAAGGAATTTTAACTTGGTCCCTAGACAGCTCCTGCCATTGACTGGAACCTGGCACTAACGTCCTGTCTCAAAGTATTACTAGTCAAAGTGTGAGCACCGGGCAGGCATCGGCTCACACTATTTAAAGGCTAGTCCTCGCCCAACAGGGGCGGTGGCATGACTCACCGATCATGCTCAGTAGGGCCAAAATGGGACTTAGCCTCTGAGCAGACCCAAAATGTCTGAGCATGCTCAGTAGGGAGAGAATGGCACTTAGCCTCTGAGTGTCTCCAAAATGTCTGAGCATGCTCAGTGGGCCGAAAGCTGGACTTAGACTCCAGACACCTTACTGCACAATGCCGAGGACAAGGTTTGGATTGGCCCGCAGGTGGCACTATGCGCTGGACGGGAAGCCTGCGGGACCCAATCCTAACAACGGGCCACATAAGGCTAATGTGCCCAAATACAACTGCACCCTCTGCACTCCCTTAGGTTATGCCAGTATATGTAAATAGCACTATTTGATGCTGAAAGTATAGCAGGTCACCTGTCAAGTGCTCATAAAAGTTCATAAAAGAAATACAATGCTCGATTTTTGTTTTTTTTTTTTTTTTTTTTTGTGATATTGTACTATTAAAATAACCAAACTGAATAATGCGTTAAAAATATCATGCAGTGCTGTGATCTAAACCCATGCTCTGATAATATGGCATCATCTTAAACCTACCAGACTAATCCACAATGAAGGTCCAAAATGGAATAATTGAAAGGTATAGAGTACCTAAAAAACCCTCTGGTTAACATACAACACAGTATATCATGCTTATGTTTACTATGCAACTACTCGCAACACTGAAATTATAAAATAAAGGTTTTTAGGGTCTTCATATGCAAGCATGCTGGATCTATTTTTTTTTTTGCTATGTTGGACCAACCTAGATAAGTCATATTGAACGCAATGGTCTATGATTAGTATAACGTTAATGTTTGACCAGTGGAAGTCACTAGTATAAAGTTAATGCTTGACCAGTGGAAGTCACTAGTATAAAGTTAATGCTTGACCAGTGGAAGTCACTAGTATAAAGTTAATGCTTGACCAGTGGAAGTCACTAGTATAAAGTTAATGCTTGACCAGTGGAAGTCACTAGTATAAAGTTAAAGCTTGACCAGTGGAAGTCACTAGTATAAAGTTAATGCTTGACCAGTGGAAGTCACTAGTATAAAGTTAATGCTTGACCAGTGGAAGTCACACAACTTTAATTTCTAAAATAAATATGGGAACCTCTTCACATTGTAATTTACTGTACAGAGACATGACAAGCCATTTATTTCACTGAGCTACCATCTCCATGTTCTCTCTGGTTTCTGTATCTTTCCTTTGAATCAAGAAACCAATGACATTGTGAAGAGCCTTGGACATCTGATCCCTGAGTTTGGCTGTTCGGTAAATCAGGTAGGAGGAATGTAGAGATGGGAGAAGACCCAAGATAATATGAGACCATGCACTATTCACACAGTAAAAATAGTAAAAGAAAGCGAAAACAAAATATCCACTGAAGTATATAGTGGTATACGTAAAAGTGAAGGACACAAATTTCATCGCTGAGTAATATGTCTCCAGATTGATGGATAAGTTACTGCTCATCTTCAACTTTGTAACATGATGATACAGAGAGGTGAAGAGGAGGACGGAGGAGATGGAACAGAAAAGAAGAGGAATGAGGGCTCCAATAGTAAAATAGTATAGAGAATTAATATCAAGGCAATCCTGTGAGAGATTATCTATGGTTGAATTGTATGTTCCACCATCGGTGACCTTAGTGATGGAGACCAACAAGTACATCAAACAATTTAAAATGGAGAGAAGTAGTGAGACGACAATGAAATGGACAGTCCTGTGTAATATCATCCTCCTCAGATACAGGAACAGTCTGGTGTGGAGGTTGGAGATCTTCAGACACAAGACAATGGAGAGCAGAGATGTCAGCCAGATATTGGCATAAGCAAAGAAACTGTAAGCAAAACTCGCCACAAGAAGCAAATACATGTTGCTCAGGAAACACATGTGTACATATATGTGTAGAGTAATAGCACATTGAGCGCACATCCTTGAGATCCCGAGAGACGTTACAATGTGGTCAACAGGAGTCACTGATCTTCCTTTCCACCAGTCGGTGACATTGACCCCTATAATAAATGAATGGATCACCAGTCCAGGTATGAGAGACATCAGTGCTGGGAGCAGAACACCCAGATACAGGACAGTAGAGTCTCCCTCTGTAGTATCAGCCATCTCTCCGGTGCTGTGATCCTCCTAATAACACAAGAAGACTTTACCGAAGGTTAAAAGAGAAACTTTTTACATTTAGTCAAATACTGATCCACATTTGGAATGCAAAGTACAGGAAAGACTGCGAGCAGCGACGGAACAGATCACCTCATGTAACCAAATCACTGGTCAGATTTAGTTTTATAAAAAAAAAATGATACAAGATGGAGATATCAGTGTCATGGATTTGCTAATGTTGATATAATGTAATTGGGTAAGTGAAACTCTACTTACGTTACATAGTAGATGAGGTTAGATAAAGACATCAGTCCATCAAGTCCAACCTATAACTCTACAATCCCTATAGGGTTCTTCCAGGGGATCACACTGTATTGTTACATTGTAAGATAATGTGGAGGATGTTAATGTGATTAAAATATAATGATCTTTACTTAGTTTATTTATAGGGCAGGGATCTATTAAAGTCTGATCCTTCTAACTTATTGTAACATCTCTGCCTGTTCGGGTCACTGCGCCGCCCTCTGCTCGCATGCTGCGGCGCCGGAGGCGTGTGCAGTTTGACAATCTGCTTAAGGTTTTTAGTTGCACTGTGTGAACACGGCACCACACCCGTCTTCTGCCAAGGTTGCCTCTGTTCATTAAGTGGTTAATCTGTCTTGCCTGTGATTGACAGCTTTTCTTCCTGTCAGGTTCTGGGCGGGTTCTTCCTTCCCTATTTAGTCTTGGCTCACAGTCACACTGGTGCCGGTTATTGCCTCTAGCTTTCTGGTATCTCTTGCGTTTATTTACTTGTATGCTGATCCTTGACCTTTGGCTTTCCTACTGACTATTCTCTTGACTCCGATTTGGCACTGCATCGCTCTCCTGTTACCGAACCCTGGCTACCTGACCTCCCTTTGTTGTTGTACGTCTTGTCTGCGTTTTGTGTTTCACGTATTCAGGGAGGGTTTGTCCTCGTGGTTGTCGCCTATTACTTAGGATAGGGTCTGGCAATAGGAAGGGAAAGTGGGGGGCTTCAGCTTAGGGCTCACTGTCCCTTGTGCCCCTCCCTCCAGGGTTCACCAGCAGCTTCTGGGGAATTATCATCTGCTATTCCCTAACAGAATAACCGGCCTGCAACCTACATCCATTGCTTCCCTACAGATAGCATGGATCCTATCCAGTGCCTTGCAGCAAAGTTGGAGGGATTGACAGGCCTGGTAGCTGAGCTAGCTAAACAGGTTCAGACCCTAACTGAGGCTGCTGCACCATCCCCAGCTGTTTTGGCACCTTATAAGGTCAAGATGCTACTCCCGGACCGTTTTTCAGGGGACCGTGCAAAATTTGAAACTTTCAGGGAGTCTTGTCGCCTGTACTTCCGTGTGAATCCACATGCTACTCAGGCCCAAATGGTGGGAGTGGTTATATCTCTTTTACAGGGGGACCCACAAGCTTGGGCCCTTAAACTCCCTGCTGAGGCTGAGGAGTGGGTTGATCTGGAAAAAATTTTAAGTCCCTGGGCTCTATCTATGCTGAACCAGACCACATTGCGCTTGCGGAATCGCAACTCCTCACCATGCGGCAGGGAAAACGCTCTGCAGAGGAGTATTGCGCAGAGTTCCGTAAGTACAGTGTAACGGCAGGTTGGTGTGAGTCCGCGCTAAAGGCTCACTTTAAACAAGGGCTATGTGATCGTGTTACGGAGCTCTGAGTTGGTCACCCAGATCCCCCAACTCTTGAGAAGGCCATGACTTTGGCGGTCCGTATTGACCGCAAGATCCGAGAGAATTTAAAAGAGAGAGTAGGGCCTGTTGCCTCCAAGTTTTCTGTCTCTTCCTCTCTCTCCTCTGATAAACCTACCTTTCCTCCCGTCACTTCTGGTGAGGAACCCATGCAACTGGGAGCTGTGGACGCCAGAACACGACGAGAACATCGTCTCAGGAATAACCTGTGCCTGTACTGTGGTTCCTCTGGTCATGTCATCCGAGACTGCACTATCAGACCCCTGACACCTGCGCAAAGACTTCAGTGCCTGAGTGGTAATCAGAAGAACCACTCAGGCAACCAGGTATTTGGGGGGAATAACAATAAGATGTTGTTATCTGTGTCTTTGTCCTCTGGGGACAGATCCGTTTCTGGCAAGGCCCTAGTTGACTCTGGGTCTGCAGCAAATTTTATTAAATATTCAGTTGTGGAATCTTTGGGCATTGAGCTTTTGCCACTGGACTCGCCTATGTCTGTTGCTGGAGCGGATTCTACTCCACTGGCCAGGGGTAAAGTCAGTTTTAAAACCCCCTTGATCTCTTTGCAAGTGGGTTCTTCACATTCAGAGGTCATAAGCCTTTTTGTTATGGAGAATCTCTCTGCTGATGTTATTTTGGGGTTCCCCTGGCTGAAGCTCCATAACCCTATTTTTGATTGGGGTAAAAAGGAGTTGGTAAAGTGGGGAGATCAGTGCTCATCCCACTGTATTGCTTTACATTCTGTTGATTGTGTCAGTGAGGAGAAGGTCTCAGCTACTAAAAGTTGGGAACGCTCCTCTGGTATTAAAACCTGGTGGTATCAGAAGCGCCAGGTGAATAAAAAATGTTTGCCTGGTTCTCAAGCGTCTGTGGTTCAAGCAGAACCAAAAAACAAGGCAGGGAAAACTCAGAATCCCTCTAGAACTGGTTTGTCTGGTGAGGGTCCGGTGGCCCCTCATAAAAGGGGGGGTACTGTAACATCTCTGCCTGTTTGGGTCACTGCGCCGCCCTCTGCTCACATGCTGCGGCGCCGGAGGCGTGTGCAGTTTGACAATCTGCTTAAGGTTTTTAGTTGTACTGTGTGAACACGGCTCTAGTCCTTAATTGGATTTGCACCACACCCGTCTTCTGCCAAGGTTGCCTCTGTTCATTAAGTGGTTAATCTGTCTTGCCTGTGATTGACAGCTTTTCTTCCTGTCAGGTTCTGGGCGGGTTCTTCCTTCCCTATTTAGTCTTGGCTCACAGTCACACTGGTGCCGTTATTGCCTCTAGCTTTCTGGTATCTCTTGCGTTTATTTACTTGTATGCTGATCCTTGACCTCTGGCTTTCCTACTGACTATTCTCTTGACTCCGATTTGGCACTGCATCGCTCTCTTGTTACCGAACCCTGGCTACCTGACCTCCCTTTGTTGTTGTGCGTCTTGTCTGCGTTTTGTGTTTCACGTATTCAGGGAGGGTTTGTCCTCGTGGTTGTCGCCTATTACCTAGGATAGGGTCTGGCAATAGGAAGGGAAAGCGGGGGGCTTCAGCTTAGGGCTCACTGTCCCTTGTGCCCCTCCCTCCAGGGTTCACCAGCAGCTTCTGGGGAATTATCATCTGCTATTCCCTAACACTTATTTATGGAAAAGCATCATGACGCGACTAAAGGAGATTTCGGAGGACCTTAAAAGAAGAGTTATTAATTGTCATCAGACTGGAAAAGGTTAGGAAAAAAATTTAGTAAAGAGTTTGGGCTCCACCAATCTACAGTCAGACAGATTGTGTACAAATAAAAGAAATGCAAGATCATTCTCCTTGGGAGTGGTCAACAAGTTTCAGCTCAAACCTCTCTGAATGGTCTGGATGTTATTTCAATGATAGGCAATAGAAGAAGAATGTTATGGACCTTGGCTTGCTAGCTATCTGGTTTTTCCACAATGTAACCTCTAAGAAATTAAAGGACTTACTCACAGTATCTAATGTTAAAGGAGTTTTACCATGAATACATCTTTATTAAAATTAATTTTTCAATGGCCCCTAAAAATGTTTGTGTGTGTCCGCGCAAGTGCATAGACGACCCTTCATCACATGGTCATGAGTAATAGCCAAGTGAAAGTTATTGCTTTGTAAGGACAACAATAGTTCAAGTAAAAAATTTTAATGGCATTGGAAAATAAGTTGGGGCATATTTATCAATACAAGGTGATTGTTACGTTTATATATATATATATATATATATATATATATATATATATATTTTAATGATAGAACCTCTAGTCTGCAGAACACTGCAGCGAGGTCCACAGGCCCAGTGGGCGGCTGTATGTCTGAACTTAATGTGAACAGGGTGCAACAAACACTGGGCGAGGTGCGGCACAGTACTCACTGTGAACAGAGTGCAACATACATGGGCAGTGGTGCGGTGCGGTACTCAATGTGAACAGGGTGCAATAAACACTGGCCGAGGTACGGCTCGGTACTCACTGTGAACAGAGTGCAACAAACATGGGCAGTGGTGCAGTGTGGTATTCAATGTGAACAGGGTGCAACTAAACCCTGCCAGTTAAGCTCACTGGCCAGGTACACCAGTACAGTTGAAACAAACAAGGCTGCCAAGGGTTAACTCACCCCAGGTCAGCAACACACATGCTCCTGCAACAGCTAGGAGTCACCACGGAAATATGAACATGCTCCTGCAACAACTAGGAGTTACCAATGAAGTTTGGCAGTCTAAATAAGGCTATCTCAGAGACCAAATCTGCTGCAGCTCCACAGGCTGGAACAGTCTCTACTGCTCTTAGCCCTGGTGTAGAGCTGACAGTTCAGGGCTTACAGGTCCTACCTAACAGCACCCAGAAAGAAGCAGAGAAACCCCACACAGAGGCCTAGTCTGGCAACCTGCCTGAATACTGGAGCCTATCCCTGAAACTACTGTCATTAACCACTTCCGTGGACTTTCAGTCAATCTTTAGACCCGGCGGGCTTCGGCTAACACTATTTAAAGGGAAGACCTCGCCCAATAGAGGCGGTGGTCATGACCTCAACACTCATGCTCAGTAGGTGAGAAATGACACTTAGCTTGTGAATAGCTCCAAAAGTCTGAGCATGCTCAGTAGGGTGAAAGCTGGACTTAGACTTACCCGCAGGTGGCGCTGTGTGCTGGGAGAACAACCTGCGGGACCCAATCCTAACAGTGATCAATGTGTCCCATTGACTGTGAATAGGCACATTGGAAAACATTCATCAATACTGTTGGACATTGCTATTTGTAGTATTAGGGTAAGTTCACATGGAGGTTTTTGGATCGGAACCCGAGGCGTTTTGATCCAAAAGCTGGGGCGGCGCTACTGAAAGCTGGTGCACTGCATCGGCATCCAGTCACGCGTTCTGCTCCGGATTAGGCACAATGAATGGGCTTAGTCTGGAGGTGGGAGTTATTTCAGGCCGAATTGCGAGGCGACTCGGCCTGAAGAATGAACATGTCGGCTCCAGGAAAAAGCTCCTAAGCAGCTCCATTGATTTCAATGGGAGCCGTCTTTTTGGTCACGGTTTTGAGGCAATTATGGCCTCAAAACCCTGACCAAAAAACTACATGTGAACTTACCCTTAGGCTAAGGCCACACATAGTGGGCAGCAGCAAAAAAGTGATGTAGGAAAAATCTTGGTGGCAACACATTGCTTTTTTTTTCCATGTAGCGCTTTTCACAGAAATCCCACAGAGGTTTCCTTTGTGGACTCTCTGCTTCTTTTATATCTATATCTATCTATCTACATCTAATAGAACTCTATTTGGATGCTTTATTTTCGCAGCACTGGGGACGGGCCCCACCGCTTTGGGCGTCCCCAATGCTTTGAGAGAACTCTCCAGCGCCGCCTTAATCTTCTTAAGGAAGCCACCTCTTCGAGTCTTCTTCCACCCTGGCTTTCAAACTTCTACGCTTGCGCAATCGGCTCTGCCAGTCGGCTCTGCAAGAGCCGACCGCACCTGTGCATGGTAATTTTTTTGTGGCCACTTACTACAAGAGCTTGCATAAGCGACCACAAAAAAATGGGAATCTCCTACCATATGGTTAGGACAGTGCAGCAGCTGCGGCCAGCCTGTTCTGCTGTTGTAGCGTCCTGCCAGCTGTCACCATTTCCCTGTTGCTGGCTGTTCGGCTTAGCAGGGGTTAACGCCTTTGCAGCCGGTGGGCGTGCTCAGTCTGACACTGCTGTTCACCTCCCAGCTAAGGCAGCTGGGCTGGCTGATTGGGACCACCCTTCCCCTACTTAAGGGATCAGGCTTGTCAGCCCGCTGCCCTAGCCTCATTCCAGATCCTCATTCCTGTATTGTGTGTATGGGTTCCAGTGTGGTTACTCTTTAGTTGATGTTAGTTAGAATATACCTCTGAGATAGAATTGCACTGTTAGTTTAGTCAGCTTGCTGCTTTGTTTCATATAGCACTGGTATCACACAATCCTATATGGTCTCAGTCTAGCTCAGGAGTGCTAACTAGATTCTTATTTCTTTTGTGGCTGCTCTGAGCTGCAGAGACTGTCTCTGTCAGACTAACAGAGTTCACCCAGCTGGTGTTGTAGCACGGCAGTGACGCTAACTGTCGACCCTTGTTCACACCAGGGTAGCTCTGCAGCTCAGAGCCCAGTTGGGCTCTGCAGGTTATTGTTTATTTATTTATTTATTTGGTTAACCTGCTGATCATAACACATGTGGAGAAGGCAGCTCAGTAGAAGCAGTGGTGTAGACCCAAACAGTCAAGACAGGGGCACAAAATATGCAGAAAACTGGTTTATTTTGAATAAAACAGGAAAATAAATAAACCTTGACTTCAGGCACAAAATGAGCAAAAAGAATACAGCCTTAAAGGGGTTGTCCCGTCACAAGGATCTTATGTATAATGCTTGTTAATGTGAATGTAAGACTTTTCCTAAATACATTGCTTCAGCAAAACTGCTTTGTTTGGCCACTATCTTACTTTATTCATTTTTTTGTGGCCACAGCCCTGACCTAGCTGCTCCTGAGTCAAGTGATGTGTCAGCCTGCTCTCAGGGGGAGGGAGGAGGGGCTAAGTGCACGGGAGCGAGCCCGGTGGGAGGGGGGGTAGTTTACCCTTTGGGGGAAGGGGCCGCCAATACAGGGTTAGACGCCGGCACAAGTGAAGTCAGCAACATCTCTATGCTTCTGCCCTGCATGAAGCAAGCAGCGGCAGAAGCGATGCTGCTATTCCAAGGCGGGGGACGGAGGAGCGGAATAACAGCATCGCTTCTGCCGCTGCTGGCTTCATGCAGGGCAGAAGTATAGCAATGTTGCTGGCTTCACCTGTGCCGGCGTCTACACTCCCCGGCATCCGCTGTAATAGAGAGGCGGATGCTGGGGACAGTTAGACGCCGGCACAGGTGAAGCCAGCAACATCGCTATGCTTCTGCCCTGCATGAAGCCAGCAGCGGCAGAAGCGATGCTGTTATTCCGCTCCGGGATCACATATGCAAAGCCAAGCGGCGAGATGCCGCCGGCCCTGCGTGCGCGCTCATACACCAGTTCTAGCCTTCACAATGCGAATACAGACCCGACACCCTGTCGGGTCTGTATTTGCATTGTGAAGGCTAGACTGGTCTATGAGCCGGAAGACAGAAGAATTCACAGAAACGAAGACTGGTAAGTATGCGACGTGTGACAACCCCTTTAACTTCAGGCAAAAACAATATAAAAACTTGCTTGTCTGAGCAACTAACTAAACAGTAATGTTAACCTAACTATATGGTTTACTTACAGGCACACATACAAAACAAGCACAACTTTGTCTCACCAAACTCAGGGTTATAGGAAAGAACCATGCACCTCTTTTCAGCTCATGGAACTGCACTGCAATGCAAGAGCTGCAGCCTTTTCTGGTACTGAGCCAAGGATCTACACTTGGGCTGTACAGTAACATGACTAGCTCACTATTACAGTCCCTGAGCTATCATCTCAATGTTCTCTCTGGTCTCTGTATCTTTCCTTCGGAATAAGATGTTAATTACATTGTGAAGAACCATGGACATCTGATCCCTGAGTTTGGCCGTTCTGTAGATCAGGTAGGAGCAATGGAGAACTGCTACAAAGTCCAACATAATATAAAGCCATGGAAGGTTTACACAGTGAAAGTAGGAATAAAAACTAGAAACAAAATATCCAATGAAGTTTATAGTGATGTAAATAAATGTGAAGGACAGAAATCTCATCAGTGAGTAATATGTCTCCAGATTGATGGATAAGTTACTGCTCATCTTCATCCTTGTTGTGTGATGGTACAGAGAGGTGAAGAGGAGGACGGAGGAGATGGAATAGAAAAATACTGGGAAGAAGGCTCCAATAGTAAAGTAACATAGAGAGTTAATATCAGTGCAATCCTTTGTGCTATTATCCATGGTTGTATTGTATGTTCCACCATTGGACTTCTCAGTGATGGTCAACAAGTACATCAAACTATTGAAAGCAGAGAGAAGTAATGAGGATACAATGAGATGAAGAGTCCTGTGTAATATCATCCTCCTGAGATACAGGAACAGTCTGGTGTGGAGGTTGGAGATCTTCAGACACAAGACAATGGAGAGCAGAGATGTTAGCCAGATATTGGAATAATTAAAGAAAATATAAATAAATCTTAGAATAAGAAGAGGTAGATGTAAATCTGTTATGCTTGTAGATAGCAGTTTTACAAAGACACACAGAATATCAGCACATTGAGCGCACATCCTTGTAATCCCAAGAGACGTTACAATGTGGTCAACAGGAGTCACTGATCTTCCTTTCCACCAGTCGGTGACATTGACCCCTATAATAAATGAATGTATCACCAGTCCGGCTATGAGAGCCATCAGTGCCGGGAGCAGAAGACCCAGATACAGGACAGTAGAGTCTCCCTCTGTAGTATCAGCCATCTCTCCAGTGCTGTGATCCTCCTAATAACACAAGAAGACTTTGCAAAAGGTTAAAAAAGAAACTTTTCATATTTAGTCAAATACTGATCCACATTTGGAATGCAAAGTACAGGAAAGACTGCGAGCAGCGACGGAACAGATCACCTCATGTAACCAACCCGAGCTGTCAGGTGTCATAGTATCATAAAAATAAATAAAGACAGAAACAAAAAAAACTGGAGCAAGACTCAATGTTCAGTGTTATAAAATTTTTCTAGAATTCTTCACCGATATATATATATATATATATATATATATATATATATATATATATATATATATATATATATATATATTGTGTGTGTGTGTTGGGGGGGGGGGGGGTTTAGAAACAATAACCCATACGTGACCACCATCGGGGCAACACTGGCGGAATTGAAATGAATTAAAAGGTATCAGGTAGCAAATATATGGCAATTTTTTGTGGGGGAACAAAGGACACTGTTATTGATCTGGGCAGAGAGACAGGTTTATTAATATTATCAATTTCCCCCCTTCCCCCATCCACACAAATAGTTGCGAGCCTGTATTACTTTATTATTTTCTCAGGAACACAAATGTGTCATTATTATTCTATACGGGAAGGTGGACATTACTGTTTAGCGGCAAAGATGGGACATGGTTACAAGAAGTCGCCCTGGTGGTCTGACCTAATGCAAAAGACGAGAGAGGTCACCTGTAAGTCATTGGATATAATACTAGCCTTTGCAAACTTGGAACTATCAATATGTGGTTGCAGTATTGGGGTAGTATTGGTATTAGTATGGTGGATTTTCTGTTACAATGTGATGCTACTATGTGGAGGTATTATTTGGTAACAATATGGTAGTATTATTCAGTGGCGATATGTGGACATGGCAAGGTGATATTATTTGGTAAGGCTACATTTAGATGATCAAAGGGGAAAATGGCCATGAAAAACAGCTATCTTTCATGGCCACCTTGCACCCAAATGGTATCCTTTATTACGGATCCGCCATATATTTTATTTTATAGAGGTTTACATGAAACTGGACCAGACTAATACATGACCTATATCTCAATAGTCCATTACAACAAACCATCAAAATAATGGTGTTAGGATAGCAGATGCAGTTCTGTGTGAATAGTGAGAACCAGTACATATCAGAATAGTAAATACGGCGCCATGTGTCCATCTTACCCCAGGCCGCAGCAATACCAGCCCGTGGTGTTGTTCACTAGAGCCCCAGATAGTGCGGATGGACTTGGCAGCACTGCAGAGCAGTACGGGTCGGGAAACGCCAAACACAAAACTCACCCTAAATCACAGTAGAACCAGACACTGAGAACTCTTAACGGCAGATGTCTTGGATAGCGGTGCAGGTCCAAGGAAGTAGAAGGCAGCACCAGATGGCAGCAGAGAGTCAAAGCGTAGTCATACAGTCCGGGTTGTCAACAATAGGGCAGTGCAGTACAGTTGGAAATCCAAAGGGAAGGTCAGGCAGGCCAAGTTGGTAATAGGATTGGTAGAGAAGTATAAAATCTGTGTTCAGGAAGCAGAGGTCTAAAGACAAGCTGGGGTCGTAAACAAGAGCAGGCGCAGTACAATATCAGGAGGCAAAGTCAGGGTTTTTATACTGACTGCCAGATTTGGAGTTGGGAAGGAATTTTTTCCCCTGAAATAGGGCAATTGGCATGAGCCTCATGGGGTTTTTTTGCCTTCCCCTGGATCAACACTGTAGGGATTGTAGGGTTATAGGTTGGACCTGATGGACTGATGTCTTTATCCAACCTCATCTACTATGTAACTAGAGGACAAGGCAAGGGGTCAGAGCACAGGCATTATGGACAAGATAAACACTTACTATCAGGAACACGTGGTATTAACTGAATAGCCAGCGACAGTCCGGAGCCAGAGCCATCCTTAAATAGGCTCCGGCCCACCACTAGGCCAAAGACCAGAAGTCCCCTGCCCAGCTCAAGAGGAGACCTGCAATCCCCGCACAGCATTGCAGAGGTTCCGGTCATACTCCTAACTAATTATCATGTCAATAGCCCCTATTTAACGCTGCTGTGTAATGTCCATTAAAAAAATGTACATCACATGACCATTAATCACTGCTGTGTGAATGTAGCCTTACAGTATGCTCAGTTTTCTTCAGTCACTGTATGGTGGTATTATGTTGTGGTGGTATTTTTATGGTAATACTATTGGTGGCATTGTTCAGTCACATTGTGAAGATAATATGTGGACAAAGAGAGCACTGGTTAGAAAAACAGTCAGGAGGCCCATGGTCACTCTAGAGGAGATGAAGAAATCCACAGCTCATGTACAGGTAGAATCTGCCCACTACACAAATATAGGTCGTGCACTCCACAAATCTGGCCTTTACGGAAGAGTGGCAAGAAGAAAAGCATTATTGAAAGAAAGACATAAGAAGTACTGTTCACAGCAAACATGAGGAAGAAGGTGCTGTGGTCAGATGAGAACAAAGTTGAACTTTTTGGCCTAAATTCAAAGTAATATGTGTGTCCAAAAAGGAACCATGCTCATCCTCCCTGAACACACCATCCCCACTATGACACATGGTGGGGGCAACATCACGCTGGGGGGAGGATTTTCTTCAGAAGGAACAGGGAAACTAGTCAGAGGTGATGGGAAGATGGATGGAGCTAAATACAGGGTAATCCTGGAAGAAAACTTATTGGAGGCTGCATAAGACTTGAGAGTGCAAAGGGGATTGGAAGGACAATGACCGTAAACCTACAGCCAGAGCTACAGTGGAATGGTTTAGATCAAGGAATATTCATGTGTTAGAATAGGCCAGTTATAGTCCAGTCCTAAATCCCATTGAGCATCTGTGGGAAGACAAAAAATTGCCACAGATGCTCAATTGACTATTACTGTTCACAGACGTCTCCATCCAATCTGGATGAACTTGAGCTATTTTGCAACGAAAATGGGCAAAATTCTCAGTCTCTAAATATACAAAACTGGTAGAGACAGAGCCCAAAAGACTTTCAACTGGAATTGCAGCGACAGGCGACTCTACAAAGTACTGATGTGGGGGAGAGACTGAAAACATTTGCACGTCATACTTTTCAGATTTTTATTTGATTAAAATGTTGAAAACCTTGTATCATTCTCCTTCTACCTCACAATTACCGGCTACTTTGTTATCACTAGGGTTGAGCGATCGGGATCATAAAAGATCGGATCCCGATCGGCAATCGAGCAAATTTCACGATAGGGATCGGCTGGAAAATGATTGAAAATCGGATTTTGAAATCTCAAGATTGGCTCAACCCATATATATATATATATATATATATATATATATATATATATATATATATATATCAAACTGTATAAATAATATACAATTGGGGTTGAGCGATCGGGATCAGCTGGAAAATGATCGGAAATCGGATTTTAAAATGGATCCTGAAATCTCAAGATCGTCTCAACTCTAGTTATCACTGATAATCCCAATAAAATACATTAAAGGTTGTGGTTGTAAGGTGACAAAAAAAAAGCTGGCATTTGTATCATGGCAGAGCAAGGAGCTGTAGACTATAAGTGTGACCTAGGAGATGTTGTGACTATGATAAGAAGTTACTTTAGGTCACAAAAGTGACTCCATTCACTTACATTAATGAAAAAGCCACAGATCAACATGGCAGCCCTTGGTCATATGACAGCAGTGACAGCCATGTGACCTTGGCCCAAATGACAAAGCTCACTACTGTTTTATCTGGTAATTAGAGATGAGCAAGTAGTATTCGTTCGAATATTGAATCCTATTATAGTCTATGGGAAAAAACGGGAATGTTGTTCCGGTTTCCGGAAGTAGCAGGATCAGGAGCATGAGGAGGTTTTTGCATTGAATTCAATGGATTTTTCCCGCGTGGCATTCGACCGATACGAGTATTTGATCGAATACTACTCGCTCATCTCTACTGGTAATGTAAAATGACATGGGGATGTAAGCCTGACAGATACTGTCCATGTTACTGTATATACTTGAGTATAAGCTGACCTGAGCAGACTGCGCAGGCGCACAGGTCACGGGAAAATTGCCACTTGCCCAGTATTGTTAGTGGCCTGTGCGCCTGCGCAGTCTGCTCTGCTCTTCTAGAAGTTACGAGCCTGCGTCAGAAGACATTAAAGATGACGCGGCGGATGAAGAAGGAGGCGGCGCTTGGAGACACTTCTCTGGCAGTGGTAGGGACGCCCTCGTCGCTGTTTGAGTGCTGAGGCCCGCCCCATCGCTGCAGAACTCATTTGCATACCGGTAAAAAGCGGTATTTCTAACGAACGGCAATCACATCTAAAGGTAAGAGATGAATAGCCTTACATTTAAGCCCCACACTGGGGAAAACTCCAAGTCCATCCAGTAATGCCCACCTTGGGCAGGGTTCATGTATATTCCACCATTTTTCTGCTCAATTCACATGAATATACTGTCCAAATTGAGACTGTTGTCATGTGTGCTTGATATCTCAGTGGAAGTCTTCAATTTTCTTTATCAATCTTCAGGTCATCAATACCTTAAGCCCAGAAAGTCCTTTACGTTTGGGCATTTACACCTGTTATCAGTTCTTCCTGTCAGAGTCCGATGTGTTACCTCTGTATTACCTTTCTATAGTAGATATGGATCTTGCAGGCAGTGTATGCAGTGCTCATCTTCGGCTCCTCCTCATTATACTGAGAGCTGTGCTTCTGTTTGTTGTCCTCCATGTTGCGAAGCATACACGATGCAGAGAGGTAGCAGTCTTATGGTTCATCTAGCATTAATCCGTCCTGCGATAACAAGGGTCCACGGCTTCCACTGTCAGTTCGATAACAGAGGATTGCGACAGAAGTCATCTGAACTGCAGACAGGAGTGCTCTGTGTGTCGGGTGGTAGATGCCACAAATTTTTCAGTTGAAGCACTAAACTGGAGAAGTCAAGTTACTTTTTAGACTTCCCACACTCTTCATTAATAGCACCCCTTGACTATTTCCCATTTGCCCCTTCCACCCTAGTAAGTACTAACATTGTTGTCTATGTAACCTTGTTCTGCTTCCACTGAGCCTGAATATATATCTCAGGTTAGGGGTACTCTGGATTGTACGAAAGTAGAAAAAATATTTATCAGGTGGATTGGAAAGGGCTACCATCCAGAAGAAATGTTGTGGAGCCTGCAGAAAACATCAACACTCCTGTCTTGAAGAGAAGTTTGGTCACTGTTCTATTTCTTACATGAAAAGGGAATGGAGTCCTGCAATGCTGGTGGTTACAACATGTCTGTCCTGGTTCCACTTTTCTGACTGTGACCTGGTCCTGCTTTTCTGCCTTCATCATGCTTCCTCCCATTCTTTTCCTGACTAGGTTCCTGTTATTGTCGTCCTGATACTTGTGTCTGACCCTTGACTTGGTTCTGACCCCTGAACTGTTGCCGTCTGCCCTGACCATTTGCTTATTCCTGACTCTTGAACCATAGTTGCATGTCTAGATCATTCTCTTATATGACCCTTGGTGCTTGATACCATCACTTTGCTAGCTTCTACCAACACCATAAACAACCTTAGGAGGTAGCAACCCAGAAAACCTTCCCACGGTAAAGTATATCGCTTCACAGGGGTTAAAAGTGAGATCTGTGGATGCTTGTGTATACAATGCCCTTATAGATGGACTAAAGTCAGACTGGTTTCATAGCATGCTGGGTCCACAATTTTTCCATAGACTTTTTTTTTATAGGGTCAGGGGATAATCATAAACATTAGGGAGAGTGTGTGCCTACATAGGCAGTGCGGAGACTTAAGGGCTCGTTCACACGGAGTTTGTATGTTCTCCCCATGTTTGTGTGGATTTCCTTCCATACTCCAAAGACATACTGATAGGGAAAAATGTAGATTGTGAGCTTTATATTGGGCCCATAATCTAGATTAAAAAACTAAATGTGCCCAATCCGTTCAGAGTGTATGGTTACTTTAATAATAGTAGAAGTTCAACTATTAACCAACATAAAGACATGCGTTATTTTTCTTAATCCAAACTAAATAAATTCTATTGAGCAGACAACATTACACTTAGGTTTGACTTTATACGTTTGGTGGAAATCATCCAACTTAAATAAAAACACACCTTAAAATAACTTGCTCGACTATGAAAGTTATCAGTTAAGTATCTTGTACTATGACTATGCATGATAGACAATGTCTCTATTATTAAACTATAATTTCTTATAAAAATATAAAGCTATCTTCATATTGTAAGTTACTGTACAGTGACCTGACCAGTCATCCTCCCATATACTATTCTGAGCTGCCATCTCCACGTTCTCTAGTACATTGTGAAGAACCTTGGACATCTGATCCCTGAGTTTGGCTGTTCTGTAGATCACGTAGGAGGAATGGAGAACTGGTAGAAATCCCAAGACAATATAAAGCCATGAAAGGTATTGTGGGTAAAGTAACTTGGTAGAAGCAGTGGTGCGGACCCAACCAGTCAGAGACAGGGACAAAATCTTGCAGCAAAAAAATGGTTTATTTAAGAAAAACAGCAAAATAAAATCAGGCACAAAAATGAGCAAAATAAATACAGTCGTAACTTCAGGCAAAATAATATCAAACCAAAATCCTGCTCGTCTGAGTGCTAACTAATAGAAAATACTAACTGCACATGTGGCTTACTACCAGCTACATGAATCAACCAAAAAAACGTTGTACTGTATACAAGGCTCTCAGTGTTAGGACGGGCCAAAGCTTCCGCTGTGCTACACAGAGCCGCCCAACCCGATCCCTGTCCAGCGCTGGAATCACTGCTGGTTCAGGTGCTGGGGTAATCCGGAGGCCTCCGTTTGAGTGAGCGGAAATCTGGTTTCTCCCTAATGCTGGCACTGACAATTCCGGGGTCAGGGGTGTCAGCGTTGGGCCTGAGGCTATTTAGGTCTCATTCTGGTCTCTACCTACTGCTGGTTATTCATTTCTCATCAGCTCTCTGCCTCTCCTGATTCCTTCCTGTTGCCTGCCTCCTGCCTCCTTCCTCCTGTCTCCTGTCCCTGTATTTGGATTCCCTGGATTGTTGACCCGCCGTGATTTACAGACCTCCTCTCTGTGATCTCGATTTGGCACCTTCCTGACCTCCTGTGAATGATCTTTTGGCTTTCCCTCACCTCCCTTCTTGGATCCTGATTTGGCTACTCCGCTGACCTCATGTGCATGACCACGCTCTCCTGACTTTGCTACTGCCTCTTCCTTCTGCTACCTCATGACTTCCAGTTAACGACTCGGCTTGCCTGACTATGAATTTGCTTCCTTGGCTTCTGCATGTCTTCCCTGGAATACCTTCCTACACTCCTGCCATCCTGAACCATCCTGCTCTTCACTTTAAGGTTAGTGTCTGGGTACTTCTAGGTGCTCTTCCTTGGGGTTCACTGGGTGTGTGTCGCTCCCTGGGCAGTTGCGGATCTGGGACCTGGACTTTTACCAAGTCCAACTCCACCATCAGGAGCTGTGTTGAAGAACTCCGGAGCCTGGTGCCGCTCTGGTTAGGAGTGTAGCACACCCAGGACCGTTTTAGCCTCAGCGCTTGGAGATTCTAGTTGCCCTAGACCTTACAGAGTTGTTTGTCGCATCAAGTTCCTAAGACTCAGTGTCAAGTGTCAAGACAGACCCAATTTTTTTCTCTCCTCTCAGGATCTGCAGCCTTTTCCTGGTCCAGTAATAAGCCAAGCTTCACACCTATGCTGCAGCTTATTCAAGACCCATCCCGGACCAAACATATGTCAGGAATCTGGGGTAGTGATCCCACAGGAAGGTCCATTCTCTGCTCTGTAATCGTGATCATGATCACAGAGCAGAGAATGGACCTCCCTTTGTCAAAACCATAATATCATTAATGACGTTAAGATTTCAGTTTTAAGGGGGAATTTCAAATGTAAAAGAGGCAGAATAATATGGGAGTATAAACTCATGACCACACATTTCATAGGGGGTTAAATCTGTCACATGGATTTATGTCCTTCTACAAGAGTTCGGCATCACATCACCAATTAATGGGACCATAAAACTCAGAGGGGCCGTCCTTAGAACTGATAATTTGTTTTTTAACTTATATGCTTGCCTTCAGAAATTGTGTCATACCATGCCTGATAAACAGACCTAGTAGTCTCAAAAGCTTGCAATCTGTCATCATTTTTGGTAGCCATTTAAAAGGTATCAACTATTGAAGACTCTCCATCTTTATATTTCAATGCTACAGTGTCACTATATTGAAGACTGTGACAGCCAACCTTCCAAGAAGAGTAGCAAAGTACCAGAGACATCCAGGAATGGTGAGCATTTCCTTACTATGACAGTATGATATAATATATGTTCGCATCTTCTCTGTTCTGTTAGAAGCCCTGGTCAGAAAAAAATAACAGGACTTTTTCTTCTAACAAAATAATGGGAAAAAAATGGATTTCCAATGGATCCCATCCAAGTCCATCACCATCGGGACTTCTTATTTTCTGTTACTAAAATAGAAAAACATAAATCCCATCCTGTGACAGTCACTGTGATAAATCTGCTGAAAATCTTGGTGACATGACTAGCCTCCTCTCACAGTCCTTGAGCTATCATCTCGATGTTCTCTCTGGTCTCTGTATCTTTCCTTTGGAATAAGATGTTAATTACATGGTGAAGAACCTTGGACATCTGATCCCTGAGTTTGGATGTTCTGTAGGTCATGTAGGAAGAATGGAGAGTTGTTAGAAAGTCCAAGGCAATGTAAAGCCATGAAAGGTGTACACAATGAACATAGTAATAAAAAGCAGAAACAAAATATCCAATGAAGTTCACAGTGATGTAGACAAATGTCAAGGACACAAATCTCATGACTGAGTAATATGTCTCCAGATTGATGGATAAGTTACTGCTCATCTTCATCCTTGTTGTGTGATGATACAGAGAGGTGAAGAGGAGGACAGAGGAGATACAATAGAAAAGTACCGGGAAGAAGGCTCCGATAGTAAGGTAACTTAGAGAAGAAATATCAATGCAATCCTTTGAGCTATTATTCATGGTTGCATTGTATGTTCCACCATTGGACATCTCAGTGATGGTCAACAAGTACATCAAACAATTTAAAGCAGAGAGAAGTAGCGAGGATACAATGAGATGAAGAGTCCTGTGTAATATCATCCTCCTGAGATACAGGAACAGTCTGGTGTGGAGGTTGGAGATCTTCAGACACAAGACAATGGAGAGCAGAGATGTTAGCCAGATATTGACATAATTAAAGAAAATATAAATAAAGCTTATAATGAGAAGAGGTAAATGTGTATCCAGGATGTTTGGGGAAAGCAATTTTACGAATAAATGCAGAAAATCAGCACACTGAGAGCACATCCTAGAAATCCCAAGAGAAGTTACAATGTGGTCAACAGGAATCACTGATCTTCCTTTCCACCAGTCGGTGACATTGACCCCTATAATAAATGAATGGATCACCAGTCCGGCTATGAGAGACATCAGTGCTGGGAGCAGGAGACCCAGATACAGGACAGTAGAGTCTCCCTCTGTAGTATCAGCCATCTCTCCGGTGCTGTGATCCTCCTAATAACACAAGAAGACTTTACCGAAGGTTAAAAGAGAAACTTTTTACATTTAGTCAAATACTGATCCACATCTGAAATGCAAAGTACAGGAAAGACTGCGAGCAGCGACGGAACAGATCACCTCATGTAACCAAATCACTTGTTGGATTTAGTGTTATTAAATAATATGTGAGTTTGTCTGGAATGATGAGATAATATATAAGGGAATAAACTGTACGTGAAACACTTCCCTCCTTATAAAGTTATACTGTATTGTTGTATTGTTTTTAGTGAAAGCCATGAGTGGATATAGAAGAAGGGAGAAGTAGAAGTGGTTCTGATATGTCTCCCATTTGTTTTGAAACCAAAACAAATTCTAAAACAACTTTCCATAAATGAATAGTGCAGTTGAATATAAGAAACTTTGTAATATGTTATTAAAGAAATCTGTTCCCTTCTCTACTTATCAAGCTGAGTTATGTTTAGTGTATGGAAAGGGGAGGGGGAGATGGAAGATACTAAAAAGAGTCCCTGATAGCTGCAGCTGCTCAGTCCTGCTACTCTGGGAGTGAGTGAGTGTTAGGATTGGGTCCTGCAGGTTACTGTCCCGGCGCACAGCGCCACCTGTGGGTCAGTCTAAGTCCAGCTTTCACCCTACTGAGCATGCTCAGACTTTTGGAGCCGCTCACAAGCTAAGTGTCATTTCTCCCCTACTGAGCATTAGCAGTGAGATCATGACCACTGCCCCTATTGGGCGGGGTCTTCCCTTTAAATAGTGTGTGCTGATGCCCGGGTGCTCACACTTTGACTAATGATTGACTAAAGTTTGACTGAAAGTCTACGGAAGTTGTTTATGACAGTACTACAGGGACAGGCTCCAGCATTGCAGGCAGGTTGTCAGACTAGACCTCTGTGTGCGGTTTCCTCTGCTTCTATCTGAGAGCTGTTAGTTAGGACCTGTTACCCCTGAACTGTAAGCTCTACACCAGGGCTAGGAGCAGTAGAGACTGTTCCAGCCTGTGGAGCTGCAGCAGGTTTGGACTCTGAGATAGCCTGTGTAGACTGTCAAACTTCATGGGTAACTCCTAGCTGTTGCAGGAGCATGTTTGTTGCTGACCTGGGGTGAGTTAACCCTTGGCAGTCTTGTTGTTTCAGCAGTACTAGTGCACCTGGCCAGTGAGCTTAACTGGCAGGGTTTAGTTGCACCCTGTTCACATTGAGTACCGCACCGCACCACTGCCGTGTTTATTGCACTCTGTTCACAGTGAGTACTGCGCCGCACCTCTGCCAGTGTTTATTGCACCCTGTTCACATTAAGTTCAGACATACAGCCGCCCACTGGGCTTGTGGACCTCACTGCCATGTTCTGCAGACTAGAGGTTCTGTTGTTTAAAAAATATTATTTATATATATATATATATTTTTTTTTTAAATTCAACAAGTTTTATTAAGTTTTTCTTGTATGGTACAGGAAAGGAAACGTAAGTGAGTAACAGTAAACGTTACAACGACTTAATATAGCGAACAAATGATACAGGGGTTTCGAAAATAACATGTCCAATATGCAAACAGGAGTGAAATCGGTAAGTGAAGAGGGAGTCTTCAACATATAAGGACTACAAGTGCGTCTGATCAGGCTTCCGTGAGGGTATGGGTGAATGAAGGATTAGGTGATCAGGTGGGTAGGGCATGGGGGATGAAAGAAGGGAAAATAATGGGAAGGTAATTAAGAGCGAAGATATAGGGTCGCGGTCCCCGCGGAGACCCATGGTGTAAGCAGGCCTGCCTACGGGGGGGGGGGGGGGGGGGTAGGGGGGGGTAGGGGGAGAGGGGAAGGGGTGTGGGAGGAGGGAAAGGGAGTGGGGAAGGGGGGGGGAGCGAAGGAAGGGGGGGAGAGGGGAGATAGACAGAGAAGCATATAGTGAAGTGCAAGGGGGGGGAGGGGGGGTCCATAAGAGCTATGAGAACACTGAGAGGGAGCAAGAGAAAAGAGAAGGGGAGGAAAAATGCCTAGAAAGAGGGTAAGGGGAAAAGGACGGGATAGGGGAAAGGGCAGAGAAAAGAACAGCTACTTAGTGGGAGTCAGTAAGAATTTCCACGCCACTATGCCAGTCCAGGCGAAGATAGAGGGGGCGTAGCGAGTCGGGCAGTGAGACGATCAAGCCACGGCGACCAGATCTGGCGGAATTTGTCATGTGACCGATGAGTCCAGCTTAGAAGCTCTTCGAAGCGCGCAATAAGATCTACCTTATGCATCCAGTGTTGGGAGGAAGGGGGAACAGTCTGCAGCCAGTGGATAGGAATTAGTGACTTGGCCGCTGCCAGCAGGTGGGAGACTAGGACATGTTTAGAAGGGTGGTAATCGGGCGTCGAGGCTGACAAGAATATCATGGCAGGCGTGATCTCAAGTTCAGGGTACCCGACGGTTCGAATTGTATCTTGTATGTCAGTCCAATATTGGCGAATGAGCGGGCAATTCCACCAAATATGTAAATAGGTGCCTTCTTCTTGCAGACATCTCCAGCAAAGGTTTGTGGGCGCTAGGCCCTTACTGTAAAGCCATGAGGGGGTGCGGTACCATCTCGACAGCAGCTTATAATGACATTCCTGCAGTCGAATACATCTAGATGGGCCGTGAGAGTGTTGTAAGATAGAGTCAATCGAGTGGTCCGGAAGGGTGACACCCAGTTCCTTTTCCCACGTGGCGATAAAACTCGGTGTAGTATACCTGATCGGGTCGACATATCTGTGCAAGAGGCGCGACACCCTTCTGAGGAGAGGAGTCTTAGATGATATTAATTTCTTGAATTCGGTAAGTTTCCTCCTAAGTGTGAAGTTACGAGTTAGGAGAGTTAAACAGGCCGTCAGGTGTTGGGTGTGAAGGAAAGAAAGAGAGAGGTTCGGGATCAGCGCTAGGATTTCCGAGAGCGGGCGGAGACCTTCTGTAGTCAGGATGTCCAAGAGAGTTATAGACCCAAATTTGGACCACATATCCCTGTAAGGGGTGCCCTCTAAGCCAAGAAGGGCCGGGAGAGCAGCCAGTGGCAACAATGGAGAGGGCGTCAGTGCAAGTTCAGTACCCAAAGAAGACCAGATGGAAATGGGTCCTTTCAGAAAGGGATTGGATTGGAGTGTCTTGTCCTCTTTGAACGAAGGGATCCACAGGGCCAATAACGGAGAAGGAGAGGTCGGAGGAGACAAAATGCGGAACGGCAGAGGAGAACGGATGGGAGAGGTAAGCTCCAACCACCATCCCAGTTGGCTCGCTCGATAGTATTTGCGAATATCCGTGAGGCCGATCCCTCCATATTGCTTCCTCTCCGTCAGTTTCCCCCACGCAATCCTTGGGGTCTTATTCCTCCAAATGAACCTAGAGAAAAGAGTCTGTAAGGATTTAAAGAAAGCCGGCGGTATGAAAATTGGAAGCATCATGATTTTGTAGAGGATCTTTGGTAGAATATAAGTCTGTATCAAGCTTTTTCTACCGAACCAGGATAAAGGAAGCAAAGTATACATTGCGAGGGATATGGATACTTCGTCGAGAAGGGGAGGAAAATTGCGGGCATAGAGATCCGATGAGCGGAAGGTAAGATATATACCAAGGTACTTCAAGTGGGAGTTTGACCAGGAGAAGGGGGTCATAGACTGGAGACGTGTCGCTCTAGATGATGGGAGAGAGATATTGAGGACCTCCGACTTCGACAGATTAGCTTTGTATCGTGAGACTGTACCAAAGTCCGAAAGAACATCAACCAATGCTGGTAAACCGTCCTCGGGGTTGGTGATGATGAAGAGAACGTCGTCCGCGTAAGTCGTGGCGTGCAAGGTAAGGTCTCCTTTCTCCAATCCTCGGATTCTGTCATCCTGCCTGACTTTTTGAAGGAGGGTTTCCAACACCAGTATGAAGAGTGTCGGGGATAAAGGGCAACCCTGCCTGGTCCCATTAGTGATAGTGAAGGTGTGGGAGAGAGTGCCATTCACTCTTAGTCTTGCTGTAGGGGCGTTATACAAGGAGAATATAGCGTCGACAAAGGAGGGGGGGAAGCCGAACTTGATCAAGGTGAGCCTCATAAATTGCCAGTCCACTCTGTCGAACGCCTTTTCGGCGTCGACGCCTAACAGGACCAAAGGGGTATTTGAGTGGTTAGCCCAATGTATTAGTGGAAGGAGCTTAGCAGTGTTATGCTTCCCCTCTCTGCCATAGACAAATCCCGATTGTTCGTCATTCACTAAGTCTGGAATATAGGACTGGAGGCGTCTAGAAAGGATCTTTGCCCACACCTTCACATCCACATTCAGGAGCGAGATGGGGCGGTAACTACCACAGGTAGATGGGTCCTTACCCTCTTTAGGGATAAGGGTCACATGAGCTTCCTGAGCTTGAGGCGGTAAGGACTGTCCATTCAAAAGCGCATTGCAGAGAAGGGAGAGCTGGGGGGAAAGAACTTTTCGGAATTTCTTGTAACAAAAAAGTGGTAGACCATCCGGGCCAGGGCTCTTGCCCGTTGAGAAGCTGTTAAGAGTATCTTCGACCTCTTGCAGAGAGACCGGCTCAAGGAGAGAAGAGGAGGTTGAGGGGGAAAGCTTGGGGAGGGAGATAGAGTCCAAAAAGTGAATAATCAAGGCTTGTCTCTGGACAGGGGAGGGCTGTGAGTCTTCTGATTGTAAGTTGTACAAAGAAGAATAGAAAGTGACAAAAGCATCAGCAATGTCCGAGGTGCGTGTGACAAGTTTCCCCTTTGAGTCCTTGATGCTTGCAATATAGGATCTGGCATTTTCCTTCTTGATAAGGTTGGACATCAGACGTCCCCCTTTGTCTCCATGTGCGTAAAGGAGTTTTCTATAGTGAAGGTGGTGCTTAGCCGCTCTGAAATTAAGAACATTGCGGAGTTTGTTCGTCAGGGAGTCTAGTTCCGTCTGGAGAAGTGAAGACTGTGACTTCTTCCTAGTACGTTCAATATCCGCTATCTGTTGAAGAAGGGTGTCTACCTCCTTCTGTCTAGTCCTCTTTGTCTTCGACGCCAGGGAGATCAAGACCCCTCTAATATAAGCCTTGTGGGCTTCCCAAATGGAGGTTTGTTGTACATCCTGTGTCGAGTTTAGACGAAAATACTCTTCCAGATGTGTCAAAAGAGAGATGTAATTCTCCTCCGAGTCCAGCAAGGACTCGTTGAGTCTCCATGTCCACTGAGGTCGAAGCAGGTGGCCCAGTCGTAGAGTAAGGGATACCGGAGCATGGTCCGAAACCGTAATAGAACCAATATGTGACGAAGTTAGTTGCTCTAGAAGGGGACGGGAGATAAATAGATAATCCAGGCGGTGAAACGAGTCGCCAGGAATCGAGAAAAAGGTGAAGTCCTTAACGTTAGGATGTGTGCGCCAGGCATCAAGAAGGTTCATCTCATGTAAAGTGCCTAGGAGCTTACCGAGGGATCTCTGCGTAAAGATCTGCGAGGAGGAGGAAGAATCAAGCTGTGGCTGCACAGCTACATTTAGATCAGCCCCCAACACAATGGGCCCCTCTGCAAAAAGTTTCAGAGTTTGGAGAGCATTCAGAATCCAAGAGATCTGGCCTCTGTTCGGCGCATATAGATTTGCGAGGGTGTATGGCTGAGCCGCGATAGTGCCTTTAAGCAAAAGAATCCTACCCTCCTGATCCGCATAACGTTCACGACAAACAAACGGTACAGACTTACTAACCAGGATGGATACACCTTTGGAAGCAGACGTGGGATGAGGGTTGTGAAATGCTAAAGGGAAATGACGCTTGGGGAGAGTCGGGACTCGGCCTTCCTTAAAATGAGTTTCTTGTAGAAACGCAATTCCGGTGTGTAGCTTGTTCAGTAGTAATAGGATGTGGTGCCTCTTTTCAGGTGAATTGAGGCCTTTCACATTAAAGGTAGAACAGGTGATGCGAGCCATGGGCACCGCTGAAGGGAGAGGCGCGGGAAAGTAAGAACAAGATCTGAGGAGGGAGTTAGATATGGGAAGAGTCGGTTAGAAGCAGGAAAAAGGGGAGGGGGGGGGAGAAGCGGGAGGAAGAAGAAGGAAGAGGAGAAAAGTGAAAGGGGGGAAGAGAAAGAGGGGTGGGAAAAGTAAGACTAGAAGAGGGATAAAAGGGAGGGAGAGGACTGGGTAGAGACGAAGGGGGAGGGATAGGGAAGGATCTGTGATGAGGATAAGGGGAGGAGGAGAGGGGGAAAGGGAAACCGCGGGGGCCGCGCCCCGAAAAATAGAGTATGAGAGAGTACGGCTAAACGCCGCTGAGGGTATTTGAGTGCAGTGGATTAGATCTGCGTATCCACTGAGAAGTGACAATGAAGTATTCAGACAACTACTAGGGGAATGTGGGAGTGCGTATGAACGCAGGTGTTGTCAGAGGCAGAGGAGAGTCCTGATCAAAACACGTGTCCATAACATACATCTCCATAACAGATAATAATGAAAACGATATAGAGTCATAACAGCATGTATAATATTTCTATAGAGCCATTGAGAGAAAGGGAACTGGGAACCACACAGAGATAAAGGGGGAAGGGGGGGAGGCGGGGCTGAGGGAGAGGGGGAGGGGTGAGGGACAGGGAAAGGGAAAGGAGGGGGGGAGGGGTAAATCGTGGTGGGTATAGAATTGCATAGCAATAGTGATACATGGGACCAACGGAGGGGGGGGGGGGGAAGACGGACCGGAAAAAGGGGGAACAAAGAAAAAAGGGGGGGGGAGGAAGGGTATGGCAATAGGGCTCTTCAAAACAGAAGGACAAAAGCAATCTTAGTAGTCATAAGGATATCAGTGAGCAATAGTAGGCAGAGAAGCAGAAAAGATCCATAACCACGTATGCAAATGTCAGAATTAGAACGGAGCACCCGCGGGGGTGACGGTATATACTTCACAGGAGCATTAAGAGTGTGCGTATCAGCGCCCGGGTGATGGATCTGATGCTGCTGCTGCAATAACACTAACATAATCTTATTACACATTACACATCGCGTATAGGTATGGGTAGCAATGGAAAGAATAAACAAACATTGATAACTGCTGATAGTCTAGAGCTCCAGAGGAAGCAAAAACGAATCAAAAGCTAAACCCGGGATCTAAGCAACCAGAGGCTAGTAAATGAAGTGGTAGAAGGAGGGGGAGGGGTATGAGGGGGTGATGGGGGGGGGGGGGACGAGAGCGGGGTAGTGGCTAGATGGGAGGGGGGGAAGGGGGGGGGCTTGCAAAAGTGCGGGAAGGGAAAGAAAATGGCGGGAAAGACAAGTAGGATGAGGGAGGGAGGGCAGGGAGAGGAGGAGCAGGCGTACAACAGTAGAAAGGAGCTCAAAAGTTTAAAGTTCCAAGGCATACTAACTAAGAGTATCTAAATATGACATCATAAAGCGACAATATCAGTCCCTGAGGTCATAACTCAGGAGAAGTGTGGGTAATGAAGGCGAGTATCGTCGGTGAGAAACCCGGTACACTGTAGACATGACAGGGAAGCATGTCGCAGCTATCCCAGGGACAAAGCCGATGGTAGCATACCGGACTTAGGATGTGTTCGCCTACTCTTAGGCGACTTGGTTCTCCCCGGTGTACGGGGTGGTGTGGCAGAAGTAGACGGCAGGTCCGGGGGCGTCGGGTCTTGCACCGGTAGCCAGGAGGGAATGTCTAGGGGGGGTATGTCCAGGGCCAAATAAAGACCATCCAGGTCTGCGGGGGAGTAGACATTAAGCCGTCTACCATTTTTCAGCACCGAGAGGCCGAAGGGGAAGAGCCAGGAGTACTGGAGGTTCCTCGCCCGCAGGGTGTCTAAGAGGGGCTTAAGGACTCTTCTCTTTTGAAGAGTGGTCGGGGACAGATCCTGGTAAAAATGTAGCCGCGTACCTTCATGGGCGAACTGAGGCCTATCTCTCGCCACTCTCAGGATCGCCGTGGTGTCTGCAGAGGTGAGGAGGGCGCATACGACATCCCTTGGTGGTTCATCAGGGTTAGGCTTGGGACGAAGTGCCCTGTGCACTCGTTCGATACGGGAGGTAGTAAACGGCATCTCCACATTGTGTAGATCGGGCGCAGAGGACAGAAGAGCCTGGAAGACAGACGAGACAGCCTCCGGCAGTGCCTCCGGAAGAACCAGTTCCGGCAGGCCACGGATGCGCACATTTCGTCGGCGACTCCTGTTCTCCACATCTTCTAGCAGAAGGTAAGTTTTGTTAAGATGTTCCGTGTGTAGATCTATTTGTCTGGTATTGGCTTTAACCGACTTCAGGAAGACGGAGTGCGTAGCTTCTAATCAGTCTACTCGTTTACCTATGGCCTGCGTGTCTGCACGGAGCTCCGCTAATTCAGTCATGACCGGGGCTATCGCTTGGGCCAAGGCTTGTGCCAGGGTTTTCTTTAGGTAGGTCCGGGATATAGGCGCCGAGGCATGGGATACAATCGGTTCCGCAGGATAAGAGTCCATATCGGAGTCAGCCGTTGCTTCTCCCACGCTACTGTTGTCGTCAGGCGCCATATTGTCGGCAGGGAGAGATATCTTCAGGGAACCCTTCTTCAGGAATTTATGCATCCCGGGTTGCGAACTTTGGGGTTTCTGTGAGCCAGGAGTATCAGAAAGTCTATCCTTCCCAGTTCTGACCATTTTATGCTGCTATGAGGCTGGATGGAGATGGATGCGGACACTCGAGTGGCAGAGCTGCAGATCAAGCTGCCATCTCGTTCCCCGGTCAGGCTCCGCCCCCCCCAAAAAAAAATAAAAAAAAAATAAAAATATTATTTATATATGTACACGGAACCGTAACTGTGAGACACTACACAGAATGAGGCGATAAATCCTCTTCTCCTTTCCTATCCATAGACTTCTGCATGTGAGCTAAGTATGGATACAGACTCTATGTGAACAAACAGCCTTAGTGAAGATAGCAAAGAAGAGAGCAGCCTAATATGTGTAAAGAAGGAAGATTTTCAAAGATTACAAAGATTTCCTTGGTAAGATATGTTACAAATGTTCTTATTCTATTTCTTATTCTAAGAATACGTATTCCACTAGCTAGATATCTCCCTTATATATGACAGATTGTTTGCAGAAACCCCATCATATCAGGGCAAAGGGTACGTCAGCAACAGACATATCAGGCTCTTGATAAACCCCTCCAGGTGATGGGAAGGGAGGTCGTTGAGCATTTAGTCTCCTGTTTTGGCCAGAATATATATTCACGTGTCGGTAGTGCCTCTCTATATACCTCTAATGTAGAATTCACTTGTGTGACCTTAGTGTGATCCACTGTTGCTTAGCATATATACGTGGATTATGATACAAGCCAACGAGTAGACTATACTGAGGTGTTCTCAGTTTATCTTCTGCAACAGTTTATCAGTGGAGAAATTAACCAGAGAGCCAGAAATGTTAGCATTCGAGGTTAGATAATGGTGATCCTGATGATGGGCTCTAGTACTCAGAATAACCAGTGCCCCACCCTGAGGTGTTCAGCTATATAAAGCCTAAGCCCCACCGACCACCACAAACTTCTAAGCGAACAAGCCTATCAGCAGGTCCGTTCATTCCTATACCGAGGTGTCCACAGCTTATCTTCTACACCAGTTTATGAGCGCAGAGATTTAAAGGGGAATCCCATTGGTAGTATATCGATACTGATGGCTTTTCCCTTTCTCTGCTATATGTTTGTACTGGATTGGTCATTCACTTTGGGCTTGTTGGATATCTCCATATATGCCTCCAATGGAGCGTCTGCATATGTGACCCTAATATGTGCAGAACCCATCTCTGCTGAGTCTGTTGAGGTGGATTTCCCTACGGATGTATAAACATACTATCCTGAGGTGTCCACAGCTTTGTCCTTTACATAGAGACATCCTTGGGAGTGCCATTGCTGTAATAGCAGTTTTTATGGCTGTTTCCTTTCTTCGAGGATGGGTGTATTTGGATATCATATTTGCTGTAAACATATCTATATTTGCCACGACTCAATGCACCTCAACCCTTTAGATGCAGCGCTAACAGCTAGGTAACAGTGTTTCAGCCTTCTTGCATAGTGTACAGATTCTACACCGATGAAGGTCCTAAGGGACTGAAACGTCCAGGATTTGTGGCCATGTTGTGTTATATCTACGAACCTCCTAACGACACTGATCAGTTTCTTACAAGATGTTTGTGGAATGTGAATAAAATATATACCTGTCTATATGACAATTTGAGTGCCAGGGTAATTTTTTGTAAATTCATGTCCTATTGGTATCAGCCCCATATTTTCTAGGAGAATATTGATAGAGGAGTTTGTCTTTTTCTAATTTTTGGAGACAGTCAGAAGTCCAGGAGAGGTGAGTATAAATATTACCTCCCCTAGTCAGGAGCTATTCCATTAACAAAATATATAGCGGTCGGGGAACAAGTCTTTCCCTAACCACAATTAGTGCTGGTCATATTCGTACCCCCTGTGACCACGATCATTACATCCCTGCTCAGAGGTCACATAGGATGTCAATGCATAATGACATTGGCTTACCCCAAGTGACTGCTAAGGTCTAGTCACAGACCTCAGTAGATCTCCGAGGTCTGTGAAATCACTGAGGAGGCTGAAAGATGACTGTGATGGAGTGTTGGACACCACAAGGGAGTCCAGGAGAGGTAAGGGAACGTGACGGATAATGTTTATTATTAGAGATGAGCGAACGGCGTTCGATCAAATTGATATTCGATCAAATATCAGGCCGTTCGAGGTATTTGATTCCAATAGAATACCACGAGGTAAACGCACTAAAAATTTGTATCCCCTCCCACCTTCCCTGGCGCTTTTTTTGCACCAATAACTGCGCAGGGGAGGTGGGACAGGAACTACGACAACGAAGGCATCGTAAAAAAATCGGAAAAAGTAATTGGCTGGCTAAATCAGGTGACTTCCACTTTATATGAATGGTCGATTTCAGATTCGGGTCATATGAGAATGTGAACTATGTGACTGTGAGACAGGGACAGATGTACAGGCAGGGATAGCTAGGGATAACCTTTATTTAGGGGGGAATGTTACTCACACAGCTCTTTGGGGCTCTACCTGGTCGGGATCCCTGTCAGCTTGCGATATGTGGGAGCTGACTTTGTCCCATAGGAATGCATTGACCAGTGTTGATTGGCTGAATGCCATACAGAGTACAGGATTCAGCCAATCAACGCTGGTTCTACCGGAGGAGGCGGAGTCTAAAATCGGTCCACAGCAGTCTCCATTGTGGTCCAATCTCAGATGTAGCAGTGTTGAGCGCACAGCTCTGCTACAACTGAGATGTAGCAGAGCTGGCTGTGCGCTGAGCTCTGCTACACCAGAGATGTAGCAGAGTTGAGTGTGCGCTGAGCTCTGCTACACCCAAGATGTAGCAGAGCTGAGTGCCGGAGGAGGCTGAGTCTAAGATCGGTCCACAGGCCGATCTCAGATGTAGCGGTGTTGAGCGCACATCTCTGCTACACCTGAGATGTAGCAATACTGGCCGTGCGCTGAGCTCTGCTACACCCGAGATGTAGCAGAGCTGAGTGTGTGCTGAGCTTTGCTACACCAGAGATGCAAAATGCAAAATGAGCAATAATGAATCCAGGATAAATATTGTCCAGAGAAAACCAATGACCATATATAGGAGTAAACATATTACCTTATGTAGTCCATCTTAGGGCAAAACACAATGTATGAATGACTGTTGTTGTCCCTAAGGTAAGTCCGATTACAAATGTGCACAAAAGAATATACAAAAAAAGAACTAAAATATAACATTTATTAAATATCCTCTAAAATACATATTCAAATTAATGATATATAAAATTTGAAAGAACACCCAGACTACTTATATCACACAGGTCATCCGTGATAGCTTGAAATTGCTTCTGTCTCAGATACACTGACTGATATTCTTATCCTACAAAAAAGTATCGTGCCCGTGACGTATAGCAGTACTTCTGCAGGATGTAGTTTTTATTGGATTTTTGCTGGGATATATCACTGCTTTTATATCCATTCAAAAAGGGTAAGTATTCCAATATAACCCATGAGAGGAATTCCAATACCAATACTAGCCGACTCCAGCCTTGGTTTACTGTCCAATGTTAGTAAATGTTAGTAAACCAAGGGTGGAGTAGGCTATTATCGGAATCATATTTTCTAGGACACTATAAAGGTTCACAATAGTCATAAACATTGACTTTAACATGATACGTTCTTTATTAAGGTTACTACAGATATAATGAAGATCATATAATATGCACAGTAAATGTATATTATATTAAACAGGTTTGGAGAGAATAAAAAAAAATATATGAGAGAATGGACTTGTAATAAACTTATTGACATCTTTGTGTGCACATCGAGAGATAAGAGACACTGTCCGGACCTTTATCAGCAAACTATAAGAAGCTGACCTGATTGTCCTTCCCACAGAGCTAGTATATAATAGTGAGAGCACTCAGCCCCCTCAGAGAGCAGGGACTCATCCTTTCACCTGTGTTATCAGAAATAATGTGCAAACAATAAGAGGAAGAATATAACAAAGCAGGTAAACCAAGCAATGTATTTAGGAAAACCCTTTCATTTACATAAGCTAACAGTGCACATAGGATTCTTGAGATGGAAATACCTCTTCAATAATATTAGCAGAGTTCAAATGTCAATGCTCGATTTTGGTGGAAATCCCACAATTTAAAATTTGACTTTTAAATATAAGCAGATTCAAGGATGAGAACAATGAACTGAATATCTTCTACTATAACTACATATAATACACAGTATAACTGCATATAACTCATAGTATAACTACAGTCATGGCCAAAAGTTTTGAGAATTATACAAACATTAATTTTTTACAAAGTCTACTGCTTCAGTTTTTCTAATGGCAATTTGCATATACTCCAGAATGTTATAAAGAGTGATCAGCTTAACAGCAATTACTTGCAAAGTCAATATTTGCCTAGAAAATGAACTTTATCCCCCAAAACACATTTCAACATCATTGCAGCCCTGCCTTAAAAGGACCAGCTAACATTGTTTCAGTGATTGCTCCATTAACACAGGTGTGGGTGTTGATGAGGACAGGGCTAGAGATAAATCTGTCATGATTAAGTAAGAATGACACCACTGGACACTTTAAAAGGAGGCTGGTGCTTGGCATCATTGTTTCTCTTCTGTTAACCATGGTTATCTCTAAAGAAACACGTGCAGTCATCATTGCACTGCACAAAAATGGCCTAACAGGGAAGAGTATCACAGATAGAAAGATTGCACCTCAGTCAACAATCTATCGCATCATCAAGAACTTCAAGGAGAGAGGTTCCATTGTTGGCAAAAAGGCTCCAGGGCGCCCAAGAAAGACCAGCAAGCACCAGGACCGTCTCTTAAAAGTGTTTCAGCTGTGGGATCGGGCTACTAGCAGTGCAGAGCTTGCTGAGGAATGGCAGCAGGCAGGTGTGAGTGCATCTGCACGCACTGTGAGGCGGAGACTCTTGGAGCAAGGCCTGGTCTCAAGGAGGGCAGCAAAGAAGCCACTTTTCTCCAGAAAAAACATCAGGGACAGACTGATATTCTGCAAAAGGTACAGGGAGTGGACTGCTGAGGACTGGGGTAAAGTCATTTTCTCTGATGAATCCCCTTTTCAATTGTTTGGGACATCTGGAAACAGCTTATTCGGAGAAGACGAGGTGAGCGCTACCACCAGTCTTGTCTCATGCCAACTGTAAAGCATCCTGAAACCATTCATGTGTGGGGTTGCTTCTCAGCCAAGGGAATCAGCTCTCTCACAGTCTTGCCTAAAAACACAGCCATGAATAAAGAATGGGACCAGAATGTCCTCCAAGATCAACTTCTCCCAACCGTCCAAGAGCAGTTTGGCCATCAACAATGCCTTTTCCAGCATGATGGAGCACCTTGCCATAAAGCAAAGGTGAGAACTAAATGGCTCAGGGAACAAAACAGAGAGATTTTGGGTCCATGGCCTGGAAACTCCCCAGACCTTAATCCCATTGAGAACTTGTGGTCAATCATCAAAAGACGGGTGGACAAACAAAAACCTACAAATTCTGACAAAATGCAAGGATTGATTGTGCAAGAATGGACTGCTATCAGTCAGGATTTGGTCCAGAAGTTGATTGAGAGCATGCCAGGGAGAATTGCAGAGGTCCTGAAGAAGAAGGGTCAACACTGCAAATATTACAATGCTGCATTAACTCATTCTAACTGTCAATATAAGCTTTTATTACTCATAATATCATTGCAATTCTATTTCTGTATGTGATAAAAACATCTGACAAACACACAGAAAAACCAGAGGGCAGCAGATCATGTGACAATAGAAAATTTGTGTCATTCTCAAAACATTTGGCCATGACTGTACATATAACACACAGTATAACTACATATAACACACAGTATAACTACATATAACACACAGTATAACTACATATAACACCCAGTATAACTACATATAACACACAGTATAACTACATATAACACACAGTATAACTACATATAACACACAGTATAACTACATATAACACACAGTATCTCTATTATTAAACTATAACTTCTTGTATAAATATGGAACTCTCTACACATTGTAAATTACTGTACAATGACATGACTAGTCTCCCTTCCCTTCTTTACTTCACTGAGAAATAAGGTTGAGCCGATCTTGAGATTTCAGGATAGATTTTAAAATCCAATTTCCGATCATTTTCCAGCCGATCTCGATTGCGATAGTGAAATTTGCTTGATCGCCGATCGGGATCCGATCTTTTCCGAACCCGATCACTCAGTTCTAGTTAAGGGTGACTTCACATGGTGTAAAGTGCCGTGTGATGTGGCACATAGACGCCGCGTGAGATTTTGCGGGCCGTATACGCTCCCATTGATTTCAATGGGAGCCGGGATCGTATACGCGGCGCTATTTTATGGCCGCAAAATCACAGCCACAAAATAGCCCGCAAAAGCTCACACGGCATCTACATGCCACATTACGCAGCACTTTACTCCGTGTGAACTCTATGGGAAAAGTCAATTTTCGGGATGAGCCGCTGTAGAGATTTCAAAATCCGATTATCGATTATTTAACAGATGATCCCGATCGTGAAATTTGCTCAGTCGCCAATCAGGATCCGATCTATTCCAAACCCCATCGCTCAACCCTACTGAACTATCATCTCTATGTTCTCTCTGGTTTCTGTATCTTTCCTTTGGAATAAGAGCTGAATTACATTGTGAAGAACCTTGGACATCTGATCCCTGAGTTTGGTCGTTCTGTAGATCAGGTAGGAGGAATGGAGAGCTGGGAGAAAGTCCACAATAATAGAAAGCCATGGAAGGAGAGAACAGTGAAAATAGTAATACAAAGCAGAAACAAAATGTCCAATAAAGTACATAGTGATGTAGATAAAAGTGAAGGACACGAATCTCATGGCTGAGTAATATGTCTCCAGATTGATGGATAAGTTACTGCTCATCTTCATCCTTGTTGTGTGATGGTACAGAGAGGTGAAGAAGAGGACGGAGGAGATGGAGAAGAAAAGTAATGGGAAAAAGGTCCCTAAAGTAAAATAGTATAGAGCATTAATATAAATACAACCCTTTGAGTTATTGTTTATGGTTGCATTGTATGTTCCACCAATGGACACCTCAGTGAAGGTCAACAAAACAGGAATAAAACTATGTAAAGCAGAGAGAAAGAGCGAGGATAAAATGAGATGAAGAGTCCTGTGTAATATCTTCCTCCTCAGATACAGGAACAGTCTGGTGTGGAGGTTGGAGATCTTCAGACACAAGACGATGGAGAGAAGAGATGTCAACCAGATATTTGCATAAGTAAAGAAAGCATAGATCTGACCCATAATTAACCGAGATAAATGTGAATCATGGTCTAGGGAGAATTCTATCAGAAAAAGGCCTAGAAAATAAACACATTGAGCACTCATCCTTATAATCCCAAGAGACGTTACAATGTGGTCAACAGGAGTCACTGATCTTCCTTTCCACCAGTCGGTGACATTGACCCCTATAATAAATGAATGGATCACCAGTCCGGCTATGAGAGACATCAGTGCTGGGACCAGGACACCCAGATACAGGACAGTAGAGTCTCCCTCTGTAGTATCAGCCATCTCTCCGGTGCTGTGATCCTCCTAATAACACAAGAAGACTTTACCGAAGGTTAAAAGTGAAACTTTTTACATTTAGTCTGTCACGGGATGGTTAGAGTCTATACTATAGGCAATGTGTAATATATATTTCATGTGGAATGTATTCTCTAACCTGTTATATACATCAATGTGTAGTTGGCTGATTGGGGTCTAGTGTGTTAGCACATTGTATGCAAATACCTCTAACTAGTGAGGACAATGGGTGGAGATAATCTGATCAGTGTCTCCAAGAAGATGTTGGATGGTGCATTGTCCATAGTAGACAGGGAGTCTGCTCTCCTTGGTATAGGTGAGGGGGGAAGGATCTGTGACTCAGCCCTTCCCACCCACAGATAGAGGAAGTAACAGTTTACTATATAGTATATAGCTTGCAGTTAGTATGTGTTAGCCGGCCTGTGCACAGCTCTGCAGAGAGCCAGGACTTAGTTACAGGACCAAGGAACCAAAGTTATCATTGGATTGTGACTTCTGTGGACTTATTGTTATTACGGTTGATGTGACCGCCGCCGGCTACTAACTTTGTGGATTACAATAAATTGCTGTTGTCTCCCGACCTCTTGCGTCCGTGTTGATTCAAAAGACCATCCGGAGGAAGACGTATACCTTTGTTCCGTGACAACTGGTTGGCAGCGGTGGGATCAACAGCGGACAGCGAGATGGACTACAGCAGCTCAGCGATTAATGGAGCCACAACCTCAGAATACAGGAACTGGACTATGGCAAGTCTACAAGTAAGGGCCCGGGAACTAAACCTGAGTTACCAGGGAAGAACGAAAGAGCAACTGATCGAGGCACTGGAGGAGATGACCCTGCAAAGCGACCATGAGGAGGGCTGCCCCCAGGAGACAGTAGAGATACGGGAGTGGCAGGTACAGACCCAAAAGAGCAGATGGGTTGTTTTGTATGAGGAGGAATTGGCAGTGCTGGGGCTAGGAGCAACTGCAGAGCAAAGGAGTAGAGCATTACAGAGGGCTCAGGAAACGGAGAAGGAGGAACAGAGAATGGCGCATGAAAAGGAAAGAATGGCGCATGAAATGCGAATGGCTGTGATAACTGCGCGGAATTATAATCAAACGTCGACCCCCAGCCCAACAGTGAGAGAACCACCATATGTCTCCCATAAACACTTCAAGACCTTTGATGAAGCGGCTGGGGATGTTGATGGATATTTTCAGGACTTCGAACACCAGTGCCGCCTGATGGAAGTCCCAGAGAAGGATTGGGTCCGGTATCTGGTGGGGCACCTACAAGATGGGGCTGCGGAAGCTCTCAGAGCCATGGACCCTAGTGATCAGCGGGACTATGAGGCCATTAAAAGAGCGGTGCAGAAGTATTATGCAGTCACTCCAGAGTCCTACCGAGTTCAGTTCCGCTCTTTGTCTTACAATGGGGGAAGCTCCTTCCACATGTTCGCCCACAAGTTGAAGCAAGCATGCAAGCGCTGGCTAGAAGGAGAGGAGGCTGTCACAGTCGATAAGATCCTCCAAGTCATACTTAAGGAACAGTTCTTTTCCCAGTGCCCCGCTGAGATCCGTGAGTGGGTGCTGGAACGGAACCCAGCCACAGTTGAGCAAGCTGCTTCTCTTGCAGATGAGGGCCTGACCATCAAGCCGCAGTGGAAGAGGTTGTTTGCAGAGGAGCGGAAAACTACCACAGTCCGCCAGACACCCTTCAGCCAGCCACCCACCTTTCGTGCCCGGCCTCAGGATTAAAATTTCCCCTCTACCCTTGCCCCAGCCCATCGGCCTCCAGCTATGAACAACCCTGTCCCTAGACAACGACCTACTGGAAGAATGCTAGAGCGCAGATGTTTTGGTTGCGGGCGGCCTGGACATTTGCAAGCTAGTTGCCCTGTTAACATGGGGGCACGGGCCACCGTGGCATCTCGGCCTATTCACTACCTGGGAACCACCCCTAGGACAGAAAGTTTGGCCCCATGTCCAGATGACTCCATGAATGACCCATCTGTTCCACCTCCAGGGGTCTATGGGATTCAGCCTTCCGCCACACATCCCGCAAACCTTCAGCGGAAGCACTTGCAGGAGGTCCTACTGGATGGCCGAACAGTTATTGGATTCCGGGACTCGGGAGCTTTCCTAACGGTAGCGGACCCCCGAGTGGTGCGACCCGAGGCCCTAGAGGAGGGCCCTGGCCTTTCTATCGAGTTGGCAGGAGGTACTCGGAAACGTATTCCTAAAGCTACCGTGGAACTCGACTATGGTTATGGACCAAAACGATGCACAATTGGTGTGATGAGCGGGCTGCCGGCCGATGTTCTGTTAGGCAACGATGTTGGAAATCTACAGTGCCACTTTGTGGGAGCAGTGACCCGAAGCCAAGCTCAGAGAGACGCCAACATGGATCGACCGGATTTTTTGCCAGATGCCAGCCCTTCAACTCTACAACTTTACCATTCAGTACCGCCGAGGGAACCAACACCAGAACGCAGATGGGTTATCCCGGCAGGAGGACATATGAGCTATAGAGACTGATGTGCATTCCCCAATTTACCTGTGTAGGCCAATTGTGTCATGCACATGTTTTGAGAGGGGGAGGGGTTGTCACGGGATGGTTAGAGTCTATACTATAGGCAATGTGTAATATATATTTCATGTGGAATGTATTCTCTAACCTGTTATATACATCAATGTGTAGTTGGCTGATTGGGGTCTAGTGTGTTAGCACATTGTATGCAAATACCTCTAACTAGTGAGGACAATGGGTGGAGATAATCTGATCAGTGTCTCCAAGAAGATGTTGGATGGTGCATTGTCCATAGTAGACAGGGAGTCTGCTCTCCTTGGTATAGGTGAGGGGGGAAGGATCTGTGACTCAGCCCTTCCCACCCACAGATAGAGGAAGTAACAGTTTACTATATAGTATATAGCTTGCAGTTAGTATGTGTTAGCCGGCCTGTGCACAGCTCTGCAGAGAGCCAGGACTTAGTTACAGGACCAAGGAACCAAAGTTATCATTGGATTGTGACTTCTGTGGACTTATTGTTATTACGGTTGATGTGACCGCCGCCGGCTACTAACTTTGTGGATTACAATAAATTGCTGTTGTCTCCCGACCTCTTGCGTCCGTGTTGATTCAAAAGACCATCCGGAGGAAGACGTATACCTTTGTTCCGTGACATAGTCAAATACTGATCCACATTTGGAATGCAAAGTACAGGAAAGACTGCGAGCAGCGACGGAACAGATCACCTCATGTAACCAAATATCTTCTCAGTAGTAAAAAAATATATATATCACTGTAGTATCAGCTAATATTCTGTCTGGAATGATGAGATAATACATAGGGGGATAAACTATAAGTGAAAAATTCACCTCCTTACAAACTTTTATTGCATAGTTGCACGTTGCATTGTAAAACACGGTTGACAATGGCTGAGCACTTCCCAGAATGTAGTTGTAGGCAGGGCTGGCGTTAGGGGTGGGGAGGCAAACTGGGAAAATGCCCAGGGCCCTCATCGCCAAAGGGGCCCCAGGATCTGCAGCACTATATGTCTGGTCTGGTGGCATGGATCAAGGCAGCCTGAATAATAAGTGTATCAGCATGCTATGTAGGCTGATACTATGGACATCTATGCTACCACTGTATCACTGCATCCTGCCCCGTGTGCCAAACCTGGAGGAAGCACGGTTATGTGAGTAGAAGTTTTATTTCTTTATGAGAAATAAAATGGCTTTGCTAAAAGAGGGGGCCACACATTTATAATTGTTCCCCCACTACATTTACTATTAATAGTTCCTTTTTATACATAACCCCCTTATATAATAGTTCCCCCAGCCTTATAAATAATTGTCTCTTCTTATCTTTTTTCCAAGATGGCGCCGTTGGAGTGGCAGCTTTTTACTTCAGCTCCTGCTCAACTTGAGCTTTCTCTTATTTTCCTCCTTTGTCTTATCACTGTACTTAAGGGGCATTTCACTATGAATAGCTATGTGATTACTTTGATGTGGACCTCTGCAGTACTTTTCATTGTGCTTTGACTGGGAGCCATTATATCTGGAGTTCTTGCATGCAGCCAGGATTCTTTTGTCTACTCCAGGGAGGATCTTCTGAAGCTCAGGAACACAGTGCTGCTGCATGCTACTAGACCAGACATCCCCCAGGAAATTAGGAAGAAAGAGAAGAGGTTGTAGAGTTGGAGCCCTTTGAAGGACTAGGAGGAGATGCTATAGACCTATTCTACCCTCCATTATGATGGGCAATGTGAAATCTATTGCGAATAAGGTCGACTAACTTGTGGCGCTGACCAGGCATCATCGGGAGTTTTGAGAGTGCATCATGATGCTATTTAGAGACTTGGCTTACCAAAGTTACCCTGGACACTCTTGTCTCCTTGGATGGCTTTAAACTCCTTCATGCGGACAGGAAAAGGGAGAGCAGTAAGAGAAAAGGGGGGCAGGCTGGCAATATTTGTGAATGAAAAATAGTGTAACTCTGGGCATATTGAGGTTAAGGAACAATCTTGCTGTAAGGATAGCTTCAATCCCCCCCTCCTCCCGCTGCAAAATCTGAAGCTGCTTGTGAAGCCCTACAAGCCGAGGTGAGCTAGTTGCGGTCATTACACCCTCAGATCCTCCTTCTTGTGTTTGGAGATTTCAGTCATGTCTCCCTATCATCCACACTACCCAGTTTCACAAAGAATGTAACCTGCCATGCAAGAGACAATAACACATTGGACTTAATTCATCATTCCTACTGCCCCTGGGAAGATCTGATCACAACCTGGTGCATCTGCGACCTGTGTACAAGCCACTTGTACGTAGAGAACCAGCTGTCACCCGCACAGTGAGGATATGGTTAGAGGAGTGTGATGATGCTCTGAGGGATTGTTTTGACACAATGGCATGGGAACAACTGCAGGATTCCTATGGAGATGACTTGGAAGGTCTCACCCACTGCATAACGGACCACATTAATGTTTGGATACTTAGAAGTAGAAATCCAGCACCCGGCAGCTTCATAAAAATCTTGTATTTATCAGAAATACAAATTAAAACATGCACAATCGAATCTACTGGCATAAGTCACTCCCGTAGATAGAGAAAAGCATCGTAGCTGACCCGTTTTGGAACAATGTTCCTTAGTCATAGCCGTATATTCTTCTAGATTCAAGGTGCTTTTAGAACCACATTTCTCTGATATCCAACCTTAAACACCTGATGTAGAATCATTAACACCTTGTCATCTGAATCTCCTAATACAACAGTTTCAAGATTGAAGGTGAAGAAAGAGAAAAAAATTGCTTTTGGTACTATATGGTAACCTGAGCCAGACGACTCAAGGTAAGTAAATATCAGTCTGGCAGTTAGTAAATGTAGGACAGATCATGGCCTTTAAGGTGAAGCCAGGTCCCAGAGACATGAGGGAAGGGGTCATATATAAAGAGACTAGGCGATAAAAAATTTCCAATCATTTTGCCACGTTTGGCCACAAATTTACAGCCACCTGATCGAAACCAAAACTGGGTCCTGATTGAGAGTAGGTAGGTTTTGTTTAATCACCTTGACTATTTGTTGGTAGTTATTACTGAATCTGGTGGAAAAGTGAATTTCCAATTGGTTTTAAAAGCACCTTGAATCTAGAAGAATATACGGCTACGACTAAGGAACATCGTTCTGAAACGCATCAGCCAGGATGCTTTTCTCTACCTACGGGAGTGACTTATGCCAGTAGATTCGATTGTGCATGTTTTAATTTGACTTTCTAATAAATACAAGATTTTTATGAAGCTGCCAGGTGCTGGATTTCTACTTCTATGTATCCATATTGCGGGAGCGCTCCGGGCCGAGGAGTTACATCCGTGCACCACTGCTTTTTCCAGGAAGGACGTGAGTGATTGCCAGTTCACCATTATTACTATTTTTTTGTCCAGTGAAGTGTGCTGTGTGTTTTCCCTTCCCCTTTCCGAATGCTATTACATAATTCTACATTAATGTTTGTCTGTACAACGCAGTACCCACAAAAGTGGTGAGGTGCTCTTTTATAACAAACCATGGATTACCCCAGATGTAAATGCTCTTTCAAGGAGAAAAAGATGGCATTTAGATCAGGAGATGAGGAAAGACTGAGGGATGTGCAAAAGGAGGTAAGGTGACAAATCCAGGAGAGAAAACCAATTACAGAAGGATGGAAGAGCAAACTGCACAGAGATGTGTTAAGAAATAGAGATGAGCGAACAGTAACATGTTCGAGATTCGATATTCGTTTCGAGTTGCCCCTCAATATTCGACTACTCGAATCGAATATCGAACCCTATTATAGTCTATGGGGGGGATGCTCGTTTCAGGGGTAGGCAACGTTCGATCAAGTTATACTTACTAAGTCCACGAGTGAGGGTCGGGCTAGATCCTCCGAGAAGTCTTCTCCGTGCAGCGTCCCCGCGGCATCTTCTGGCTCTGTATTTACTCTGCCAGGCATAGGGCAGAGCCGAATGCGCATGTTAGTACAATAAACCTCATTTCAATCCTGAAATATTACTGTGTCCATCAGTTATTAGATATATCAAACTGAAATGGCTGTTGCAAACACCAAAATATTTAGAACAAAAAATGATTAAGATTAATAGGGGTGCCCAAACTTTTTCATAGGACTGTAAGTATAATCTGATTCAAGTGTGAGAACAAAGAACTTAAAAACTTTTATTATAACTACATATAACACACAGTATAGCTACATATAGCACATAGTATAACTACATATAACACACAGTATAACTACATATAACACACAGTATAACTACATATAACACAGTATGACTACATATAACACACATTATATCTACATATAACACACAGTATCTCTATTATTAAACTATAACTTCTTGTATAAATATGGAACTCTCTACACCAGGGGTGCCCAATACGTCAATCGCGATCTACTGGTAGATTGCAAAGGACATATGGATCGATCGCGGGACCCGGTGTCTGTTTGTTCACAGTGCAGGCTGAAAGTCATCTCCGGACAATGGCAGGCGAGGCTGCCGCAGCCCTAGCCTGCCAGTGTCCATACATAACTCTCAGCCTGTGCTGTGAACAGACAGACATCGGGGATCCCTGGGCGGCCACAGAACGCCGCTGTCTCCTGCTCTCATGATCCGCCCAGCCCCGCCCACATGCCTGACCCCACCCAAAGACACACCTGTCGTGCCCACAAGCCCACCCGATTCCGCCCATGTGCCCGCCCCTGCCCCGCCCACAGACCCACCCCGGCCCCGCCCTAGTAGATATTTTGCCTTGGTCAGCTAATAAAGTAGCTCACCCGCTGAAAAAGTGTGAGCACCCCTGCTCTACACATTGTAACTTACTGTACAATGACATGACTAGTCCTGCTACCCTTGTTTATTCACTGAACTACCATCTCCATGTTCTCTCTGGTTTCTGTATCTTTCCTTTGGAATAAGAGCTGAATTACATTGTGAAGAACCTTGGACATCTGATCCCTGAGTTTGGCCGTTCTGTAGATCAGGTAGGAGGAATGGAGAAGTGGGAGAACGTTCACAATAATAGAAAGCCATGAAAGGAGAAAACAGTGAAAATAGTAATAAAAAGCAGAAACAAAATGTCCAATAAAGTACATGGTGGTGTACATAAAAGTGAAGGACACAAATCTCATCAGTGAGTAATATGTCTCCAGATTGATGGATAAGTTACTGCTCATCTTCATCCTTGTCGTGTGATGATACAGAGAGGTGAAGAGGAGGACGGAGGAGATGGAATAGACAAGTAATGGGAAGAAGGATCCTATAGTAAAAGTGTATAGAGCATTTATATAAATACAATCCTTTGAGCTATTATTCATGGTTATGCTGTATATTCCACCAGTGGACACCTCAGTCATTGTCAACAACACAAAAATGAAACAATTTAGAGCAGAGAGAAGTAGCGAGGCTACAATGAGATGAAGAGTCCTGTGTAATATCATCCTCCTCAGATACAGGAACAGTCTGGTGTGGAGGTTGGAAATCTTCAGACACAAGACAATGGAGAGCAGAGATGTTAGCCAGATATTGGCATAAGTGAAGAAAGCATAGATCTGACCCATAATAAACAAACATAAATGTGACTCATAGGCCCGAAAGAATTCTTCCAGAAAAAGGCCTAGAAAAAAAATACATTGAGCGCACATCCTGGAAACCCCAAGAGAAGATACAATGTGGTCAACAGGAGTCACTGATCTTCCTTTCCACCAGTCGGTGACATTGACTCCTATAATAAATGAATGTATCACCAGTCCGGCTATGAGAACCATCAGTGCTGGGAGCAGGACACCCAGATACAGGACAGTAGAGTCTCCCTCTGTAGTATCAGCCATCTCTCCGGTGCTGTGATCCTCCTAATAACACAAGAAGTCTTTGCAAAAGGTTAAAAAAAAAAACTTTTCATATTTAGTCAAATACTGATCCACATTTGGGATGCAAAGTACAGGAAAGACTGCGAGCAGCGACGGAACAGATCACCTCATGTAACCAAATATAACCCGGCGGTTTGGCACTTTTGATTTTGACGTTCACTGTACAGGAAAACTATTAGTAGACCGGGCATTTTCAGACACAGGGATACCTAATGTGTACGTGTTTGACATATGATTTTCTACTTTTATATGTATTCTAGGGAAAGGAGGTGATTTAGAACTTTTCTTTACTTCATTTTTTTATTATATATTTTGAAATTTTTTTTTTTTTTTTTAACTATATTATTGCCCCCCCAGGGGGGGGGGCTTGAACCTGCAGTCATTTAATTGCAAGTCCCATAGACGGCAATACAACTGTATTGCCGTCTAAGGGACATTCTGTACATTACTATTACGGCTGGTCATAGACTAGCCGCAATGGTAATATAGCAGTGACAGGCCTGGGAGCCTTCAGTAGGCTCCCGGCTGTCACCAGAACAGGTCTGCTCCTGCGATATCGCCACGCAGGAGCCGGCCTGCAACGTTACAGGTATGGGGCTGGTGGGGACGCCAATACAGACCCGGTGGCATCCCCTGTAATAGAAAGGCGGATGCCGGGGAGGCTTAGACGCTGGCACAGGTGCCGGGGCCTGCGACATCGCTACACTCCTGCCCTGCAGGAATCCAGCAGCGGCAGGAGCGATGCTGCTATTCCGGGGGTGGGGGTGGGGGGGATGGAGGAGCGGAATAGCAACATCGCTCCTGCCGCTGCTGGCTTCCTGCAGGGCAGGAGCGTAGCGATGTTGCAGGCCCCGGCACCTGTGCCAGCGTCTAACCCTAGGACTATGTAGAAGACGAGGAGCAATGACGACACTGCATCTTGCCCCTGTGCCAGACCAGGGGAAGAGGGGAATGGGGTTAGGTGAGTTAAAGTTTTCTTTTATTGTATGAGAAATAAAAGGGCTTTATTGCTATAAAAGGGGGCACATATTTATAATATTCCCCCACTAGATTTACTATTCATAGTTCCTTTTTATTCTTAACCCCCCTTATATAGCATTTTGTTTATCCTAAAGTAAGCTACTCCTACCATAGCTACTATACTGGGTCATGTAATGTACAGTGGAGTCCCAGAGGTAATGCCCAAGATCAGTGCCTACTCTGATCCAGGGCATTGTTGAGAGTAACCCCCCCCACCAAAGTATTTCAATTGCCCCGATCTGGACCGTGACCACCTGCCCAACCCCAAAGCAGCTCACCTATTCTGGGTCTCTGCTAATCTACAGTGGAGACCGAGAGTTAATGCCCGTGATGAGAGTTTACTTTGATCGTGGGCATAGTTCAGAGTGAACCCCCAACCCCAAAGAATTAGAACTGCCCAAGGCCAGTCCGTGGCCTGTCAAACCCACCACCAAAATCAAAACAACTGATCCCGAGGACGATTTTCAGACCTGTGTTATCAGTATAAAAAAAACTGATAGAAAAAAAACCCTTTAGTTGATCTGATGTTTGTTAGGATAGAAGTATGTGCAGTGCACTACTATGTAATGGAGGGCATCCCCGTGTCCAGGTGGTGTGTAGTATAGTGCTAGTATAGAGGTGGTGTTGGTCTATACAATGTGCTTTGTTTGGTAGTTGTCTGTATAGAGGTTATAATTCTCCCCAGTATAGCAGTACACATATAGCAGTTTTACAACCACTGGAAGTGTAAACTAACTTATAAAATGACTTACTATGACGATGTTGTTGGTATGTCAGGATTTGAGGCCCCACTTTTAATTTTACTCAGGGCCACATTTTGTCTAAACTGGCCCTGGTCGTATGTCTCTAAGGTGTTGCTTTTCCTTTGATACAGTGAAACAGGAGTCTCTGGGGCCGGCGTCAGGTTGCTATGACAGCCGAAAGCCTTGCGCTGGCTCCCCGGCCTGTCAGTGTTTCGCTTTGATTGCTGCCTATGGCAGGTAGACTGCAATTGAAGTGCCGGTTTTATGTAATGCACTGCATAATACCGGTGCCTCTATTGCAGCCTACGCAGCCAAGGCTACAATAGAAGCAAAACACTGACAGGTGCCGGCGTGGAGAGGGGACATGACTGTGCCGACGGAACCCCCCCGGGAACCCCCCCCCGGGAAACCCCTCCCCCCAACCTGCACTGACCTGTTATGTGGTGTGTCGGGTGCAGCAGCCTCCTCTTTAGCCATCCGCAAAGTGTGTAGGCGTTGTGGGATAGCTGCGGCGCCGGGAGTAGGGACCATGTGGGCTGCCGCCATCTTCCTCATTGTGTCCCTGCTCAATCAGCACACCCACATGCAGCCCCCAGGGCTGGCTCCATAGCCCGCCCACACCCAGCCATGTACCAATAGGAAGTGTGTGGACAGACCAGCGCTGGCGGAATGCCAGCTGCTACAGCCATGTTGGAGGGTTCTTTAGAGGGTGACGGTGGCGATTTGGGGTGAGTGACCCACATTTAAAGTAGCCTATTACCTTTTCCTGGGCAATATGTGTGTGTCGGAAGTTTCAACAAAATCCATTCAGCCGTTTGGCTGTGATTGAGGAACAAACATACAAACATACAAACACACAAACATCCAAACTAACAAATTTTCACTTTTATAATATTAATAGGATTTTTTAACAATTTCAATTTTCACTTTGTACATTTTTTTTTTTTTTAATTAAAAAGTTTTTATTGAATTTTTCAAAATTTTACAGAACAAAAAGTAAGGAAATACAGCATGTACATTTCATAAGATGTCCAAAGGAATATGTTATATTGTGAGAAAACAGTATAACAAGTTGCCAAGAAAGACCTTAATAAGCAGAATAATAAACATTACTACTCACTAAACCCCATATATAAATTCCTTAAGAGATGTACCCAAACAACTGTTTACACCCACATGTGGGATTTTTCTGTACTATGGAGAATTTGTATAACAAATTGTGAGATGCATTTTCTCTTTTAACCTCTTGTGAATGTGTTATTTTTAGGGATAATTGAACGTATTATTAGTAAAAAAAATAAAATTTCCAAATTTCACCTCCATATTGTTTTAACTCCCGTAAAATTCTTAGTCTGAGTTCACACAGGGTATTTTGGTCAAGATTTTGAGGCCATATCCACCTCAAAATCTTGACCAAAAAGACAGCTTCCATTGAAATCAGTTTGTTCCAGCTACCAGCTGCCGGAAAAAAAGAATGGACGTGCTCATTCTTCGGGCAGATTCCCATTTAGGCCCATTCTTTGGGCCTAATCCGGAGTGGAGTGCGCGACTGGTGCCGGTGCACTGCACCAGCATCAAGTCGCACCTACCCATTTTTTGGTCTGGAAACTGAGGCGGTATAACACATCAGAGGATTAGATATACAGCTCAGCACACATTAACATGCATCAGGGGATTAGATGCACAGCTCAGCACACAGTATCACACATCAGGGGATTAGATACACAGCTCAGCACACTGTATCACACATCAGAGGATTAGATACACAGCTCAGCACACAGTATCAGACATCAGAGGATTAGATACACAGCTCAGCACACACCATCACGCATCAGAGGTTCATTCCAGGTTTCTATAATAACCCAGCCATTTTTCTTCACTGTTTTATGTTAGTTTTAAAGGGGCAGGGCGCTGTGAATGACACTGTTACATGAGGTCACATTCACACAGCTTTACTCCAGGTAACCATAACAACTGATTGCAGGTTTTTCACTGATATCCAAACTGAGATACACACGATCACATGATGCTTATGAACACACACACACAAACAACAGCAGAGCAAAACTGGTCAATTCTTACAGGACCACTACACAAACAAAAAATAAATATACCCGTATGAGGCCAGATCCTCCTGATAGTATATTATAAGGAGGTTCCAGCTGGACCATCTGTGAGAGTCACACCCATGGGGTGGTTGGGATCATTTGAGTAAATAGTTCACTTTAAACTCCACGATGGACATTTTTTGAGTGGACATATCGTATAAATTCTATTTGCTGTATTTGAACTTTCGAATGTCCACCATGACAGTTTGAGTTTGATAAGACTCTGAAGCTATTCTGAGGATCAACAGTTCTAGTGGCTATACCTAGTCCCTTGTAGATTTTGGTATTCCTCAACAGATATAGAGTGGCATGAGGAGTTGTGGTTGCTTCCATATGTCATCTGTGCATCACTATACAGTGTGGGACACCAGGACGGAGGAACCAAAGATACTTAGGCTGGAATCTACTTCCCCAAATTAGACCTCGTCAATCCCTTATTCCATTGATAGGGGTGTGATGTTTTTAGGTGCATTAGCATCAATGTATTAGATAGCCGGTGTTCACAACATAGTTGGAAATCCATTTTTAGAGGATATTAAAAAACGTTATATTTTATAGTTATTTTGTTTGATAACTATGGGGGTTGAGCCGATCTTGACTTTTCAGGATCAATTTTGAAATCCGATTTCCGATCATTTTTCATTCGAACCCGATCTCGATCCCAATTCCAATCCCAATGCAAGTCAATGGGATTTTTTTTATTAATCAGAGATTGGATTTTAAAAGCAATCCTATTCACTATACAGCATGGAATCTAACAATTGAACGCTTTAATTGTTAGAATCCACGCTGTGTAGTGATTAAAAAAATCCCCCCGGCTACCTAAGTCCCCCCTGTTGTCTACTTACCAGCTGCTGCTACCGATCCATGCTGTTCTCGCTCCTCTTCTTTCTACTGCGCATGGCTTCAGAGCACCGCATGTGCGCCCACCTCCCAGGCTAGTGTTACTGATGCTGGGAGTAGGCGGGGCTTGTTGTGGCTTAGGAGAGTGTGGGCGGATACAGTACCACCCACACTCTCCTAAGCCACAAGCCTCACCTTCTTCCTAGGTCTGTAACAGTAACCTGGGAGCTAGGGGCATACATGGACCGAGAAGAGGCAAGAAGAGATCAGACGGGGAGGGGCAGCGGTAAGTGGACTTGTCTATCGACTCTTTATTGTATACTCAGCTCTGCTACATCTGAGATGTAGATCTCAGATGTAGTAGAGCTGATGAGTATAGGAATGAATGGATGCCGCTTAACCCCCTGCATGCCGGTTGCGTTCATTCATTCATTCCTTTGGAATAGCAGGGAAGAAACAGAAGAGTGATACCATCTACTCTTCTGTTTCATCCCTGCTATGCCATAGGAATGAATGGACGCAGCCAGCGCGCAGGGGGTTAAGTGCCGGACGCCGGCACAGGCTGTGTGCCGGCGGCATCCATTCATTCTTAACATTGTTCACTTTTCCCACAATACTTGCAAAGCATTGTTGGAAATAACCTCCGACCTCAATCCTGCCTAAAACAATCGGGATTGTAATTCCGATCGCGATCGTGAAATTTACTCAATCGCTGATCGGAATCCGATCTTTTCCGATCCTGATCGCTCAACCCTAATAACTACCCATTCAATGCAATTCTAGGAGAATGTTTCTCATATAGGTATAATTGAAGCAGAAAGTCCACAAAGGAAAATTCTTTGGATTTTCTGTGAACAGCGCTTTTAGGCTGCGGCTCGCTACGTGGGGCCTTTGCCTCAAATGTAATTGTATAAGGTCACAAAACTTCTAGTGAATGAAAATAGTAAAGAGAAAAGTCACTTGTATTCCAAAGGCGTGTTCAACATAATATAGGGAGTAGATAGTCACATATTGTATAATCTGAAGATCTAATATTGATTGTCTATCCTAAGGCCATCCCTTTAATACTAGAACCCACATATAATAACCAACCAGTCTGACCAGTATAAGAGCAATTACTTGCTATGATACATAATATCTCTATAATTGAACGATAACTAAATATAACCAGATCCCTTACACCAATTACTGAGCTGCCATCTCTATGTTCTCTCTGGTTTCTGTATCTTCCCTTTGCAGTAAGAAATGGATTACATTGTGGAGAACCTTGGACATCTGATCCCTGAGTTTGGCCGTTCTGTAGATCAGGTAGGAGGAATGGAGAAGTGGTAGGAAGTCTACGATAATATAAATCCATGAAAGGAGAGAACAGTGAAAATAGTAATAAAAAGCACAAACTAAATGTCCAATAAAGTACATGGTGATGTAGATAAATGTGAAGGATACAAATCTCATGGCTGAGTAATAGGTCTCCAGATTGATGGATAAGTTACTGCTCATCTTCATCCTTGTTGTGTGATGATACAGAGAGGTGAAGAGGAGGACGGAGGAGATGGAATAGAACCCCAGTGGAATGAAGGATCCTGTACTAAAATAGTATAGAGGATTCATATTAATGCAATCCATTGAGCTATTATTCATGGTTGTGCTGTACGTTCCACCATTAGACATATTAGAGATGGTCAACAACACATGGATCAAAATATTCAAAGCAGAGAGAAGTAGCGAGAATACAATGAGATGAAGAGTCCTGTGTAATATCATCCTCCTCAGATACAGGAACAGTCTGGTGTGGAGGTTGGAGATCTTCAGACACAAGACAATGGAGAGCAGAGATGTTAGCCAAGTATTAGCATAAGTAAAGAAATAATAAATCTGACCTGTAATGAACAAACATAAATGTGAATCAGAGGTTAGAAAGAATTCTACCAGAAAAAAGCCTAGAAAAAAAACACATTGAGCGCACATCCTTGAGATCCCGAGAGAAGTTACAATGTGGTCAACAGGAGTCACTGATCTTCCTTTCCACCAGTCGGTGACATTGACCCCTATAATAAATGAATGTATCACCAGTCCGGCTATGAGAGACATCAGTGCTGGGACCAGGACACCCAGATACAGGACAGTAGAGTCTCCCTCTGTAGTATCAGCCATCTCTCCAGTGCTGTGATCCTCCTAATAACACAAGAAGACTTTGCAAAAGGTTAAAAAAGAAACTTTTCATATTTAGTCAAATACTGATCCACATTTGGAATGCAAAGTACAGGAAAGACTGCGAGCAGCGACAGAACAGATCACCTCATGTAACCAAATATCTTGTTGGATTTACTGCTATTAAAAAAAAAAAAGATATGTGAGTTTGTCTGGACTGAGATGATACATAAGGAGATAACCTGTAAGTGACTCCTTAGAAAGGTATACTGTGTATTTGTACATTGCAAATACTGTTGAGCGTGGCTGCACAGCTCCAATAATGTAGTTGTAGGTCTCTAAGGTGTTGCCATTCCTTATATTCAGTGAAACCATATTAATACAAACAGAAATTTTTGCACTTAAAAGTTTTACAAGTACGTGTGTCCCTGTGAACACAAAGGTAACACAACATATTGGGCACTGAAATGGTATATTTCTTTAAAAGTTTAATTTTTCACTTTTGGGAAGTACTGTTGTGCCGAAATTATAATACCCCATGATAAATTATGTCAGGGGTGTAGCTTCCAAAATAAGGTAACTTTTGGGGCGTTTTCATTGTACTGGTACTTTAGGGGCTCTGAAACTGCAACATGGCGCCTGAATACTATTCCAGCAAAATCTGCCCTTCAAAAGTAGAATAACGCCATTCTAAGCCCCGCAATGTCCCTAGACAGCAGAATATAACCACAAATGGGGTATTGCCGTGCTCAGGAAAAAATTGTGTAACAAATTATGGTGAACTTTTTTCCTTTAACTCTTTGTGAAAATGAAAAAAAATGGGGGATGAGAGACATTGTGGTCATTTTTAATTTTCACATCCCACTGATAATATAATCTTTGAAACAGCTGTGGGGTCAAAATGTTCCCAATAACCCTAGATGAATTGGGTATAAGGGATGTAATTCCCAAATTGGGGTCACTTTTAGAGGATTTCAACTGTATTAGTACTCTAGGGGCTCTGCAAATGAGACACCTGAAAGCTATTCCAGCAAAATCTGCTTTTCACATCCCCAGTGTCGCTCTTTCACTTCCATTCACTGCCGAGTACCCAAACATCAGTTCATGCTCACATGTGGGGTATTTGTTATTGGGAGAATTTGTATAATAAACTCTGAGATACATTTTCTCTTTTAACCCTTTGTGATTGCATAATTTAGGGCTAATTGAACGTATTAGTGAAAAAAGATGAAATGTCTAAATTTCACCTCCGTATTGTTTTAACTCCCATGGAATTCTAAAAGGGTTAATACTAGAGATGAGCGAGTAGTATTCGATCGAGTAGGTATTCGATCGAATACTACGGTATTTGAAATACTCGTACTCGATCGAGTACCACTCGCTATTCGAATGGAAAAGTTTGATGCAGAACCAGCATTGATTGGCCGAATGCTATACAGTTGGCCAATCAACGCTGGTTCTTCTCCTACCTTTAGAAGTCTTCTCCGTGCAGCTTCCCCACGGCGTCTTCCGGCTCTTCATTCACTCTGCCAGGCATCGGGCCTGGGCAGAGCCGACTGTGCATGCCCGCTTGTAATGCGGACATGCACAGTCGGCTCGATGCTTGGCAGAGTGAATTCAGAGCCGGAAGACGCCGCGGGGACGTTGCAAGGAGAAGACTTCTCGGAGGATCCAGCCCGACCCTCACTCGTGGACTTGGTAAGTATAATTTAATCGAACGTTGCCTACCCCTGAAACGAGCATTCGAGTAGTCGAATATTGAGGGTCTACTCGAAACGAATATCGAAACTCGAACATTTTACTGTTCGCTCATCTCTAGTTAATACACTTCCTAAATACGGTTTTGAATTATTTGAGGGGTGCAGCTTTGAAAATGGGGTTTTTAATATAGAGACCTTTAAAATCCCCTTCAGAACCAAAGTAGTCCCTAACAAATGGAGTTAGGAAATTTTATTGCAAATTTAGTAAATTGCTGTTACTATTGTAAGCTTTATAATGTCCCAAATAAACTAAAAGACAATTAAAAGATGCTGATAATATAAAGAAGAAATATAGTAGATAATGTGTATTAATGTATTTGGTGGAATGATTGACTATCTGAAAAGCAGAGCATTCCACATTGTGAAAATTGTAATTTAAAAAAAAAACCAAAAAAAAACAATCAAATTTCTATTTTTTAATAAAGAAATGCAAAATAAATAAATAAATAAAAATATATAATGTGTCATAAAAAAAGAAAAAAATAATATCAAAATAACTTTGGTTAGTTAAAGCATCTCAAAATTATTGTTATATAAAGTGATACAAAAATGGGGTTTTGTAGTTAAGGTGGTTGTTTTGGTCGTATCCTTAAGGGTAGAGATGAGCGAGTAGTATTCGATCGAGTAGGTATTCGATCAAATACTATGTTATTTGAAATACTCGTACTCGATCGAGTACCACTCGCTATTCGAATGGAAAAGTTTGATGCAGAACCAGCATTGATTGGCCGAATGCTATACAGTCAGCCAATCAACGCTGGTTCTTCTCCTACCTTTAGAAGTCTTCTTCTTGCGGCGTCTTCTGGCTCTGAATTCATTCTGCCAGTCATCGGGCCTGAGCAGAGCTAACTGCGCATGCCCGCGCTACAAGAAAATGGCCGCTTTGACTGTAAGCGGCCATTTTCTTGTAGTGCGGGCATGAGCAGTCAGCTCTGCCCAGGCCCAATGCCTAGCAGAGTGAATTCATTGCCGGATGACAAGGCAGGGATGCTGCGTGGAGAAGACTTCTCGGAGAATAGAGCCCGACCCTCACTCATGGACTTGGTAAGTTCAGGTTGATCGAATGTTGCCTACCCCTGAAACGAGCATTTTTCTCCCATAGACTATAATAGGATTTGATATTCGATTCGAATAGTCGACTATTGCGGGGCTACTCGAAAAGAATATCAAATATCGAGTATTTAACTACTCGCTCATCTCTAATTAAGGGGATAAATGTATTTGGAGCAAAATACATTTATCATTTGTCCAGTGGATAGTTGTAAAGGCATGACTGCTGGGGTATCCATTGCTTGGACCTTTACTGATCTGAATCATTACAATGGTCTCCACCAGGTGTGTGGTGCTTGGTGTCCAACAAGCAACAGTATGAAAGAAAAATAGCCGGTTCAATGTCAAGGATAAGCCTAAGGATAAGCCATCAATAATAGAAACCACGTGTTTCAGTCACATGTAAAAAACAAAAAAGTTTGACTATGAGAGCAATTACACGTATATTGTGAGAAGGTGACAGGCAGAGTGCTGGTTTCGTGCTATAGACTTAAACCGGGATTTTGTTGAATGGTGCCAGCAGAACAAGCTCAGGATTAATGCTGGGAAGACCAAGGAAATGGTGTAAACGGAGAGGTGCTCCGACCCCAGTGGAGATCCAAGGAACATGTATTGAGGTAGTCAGGACCTATAAGTATCTGGGCGTGCTCCTCAACAATAAACTAGACTGGGCTAGTTTACTGTAAGCGGCCATTTTCTTGTAGTGCGGGCATGCGCAGTCAGCTCTGCCCAGGCCCGATGCCTAGCAGAGTGAATTCATTGCCGGATGACAAGGCAGGGACGCTGCGCGGAGAAGACTTCTCGGAGAATCCAGCCCGACCCTCACTCGTGGACTTGGTAAGTTCAGTTTGATCGAATGTTGCCTACCCCTGAAACGAGCATTTTTCTCCCATAGACTATAATAGGATTCAATATTCGATTCGAGTAGTCAAATATTGAGGGGCTACTCGACACGAATATCAAATATCGAGTATTTAACTATTAGCTCATCTCTACTTAAGGGGATAAAGGTATTTGGGACAAAATACATTTATCATTTGGCCAGTGGATAGTTGTAAAGGCATGACTGCTGGGGGATCCATTGCTTGGACCTTTACCGATCAGGGGTCAGTCTCATAGACCTTTAGATAGAGCAGTAGCTTTCACGATCAACTCCGTATTTTATCTCATGCACACAGGTGTAATATTAGATTATACAGTCCCAAAATTATATAGAAACTTATTAGGGTAGCAAATACACTCTATGGGGTCATAGTGCGCCACCATCTACCACCAATAAAAAAAATACATATAACGTTGTGACTTTTTCCTTGGACACCCTACAGCAGAGATAAGACATTCTTACTTTTCTAATATTCTACTGAGCATGGGCATCATATACAAAATATTGGGGGTCTCTAGCCAGGGATTGGCGTAGATTTGTGGTAAAACTTACACTAGTATTTTTGGCATGACTTACAGTAAATCTGGTGGACAGTGGCGTTCCTGCCCCGACCCTCCTAGATTCCCAACCTACTCCAACCATTGTCGATAAAAAGTGGAAAATTGGTTGCACAGGCTGAGATGTACCAAGGAGCCCCAACAATGTGAGAAGTAGGGTTGTATTTGTTGCCACGTTTGAGGTGCGTCTGTCTTAGTCAATGTGTGACATAGAATTACAATATAACGATTTGTCTGTGTGTATGATGTCTTCACAGAGGTTCGAGACTGTAATTTTCATTATTTCGCAAATTTTATTATTTTTATACACATTATCTTATACTGAAGACATAAGAGAACATCAATCTATTATAATATGTTAGAAATCTGTCTCCATCTGCGTTTTTGTTAGAAGCCTCAGTCACAGAGTCCATCAAAAATCGCTGGATTTTTTCATCTGACCAAATGACAGACCTTCTAAAATATTCCCAATGGACCCCATAACAGTCCATTGTCATCAGGATTTCCTTTTATAGGTTCCTATAACTAAGCAGGAAGATTGAACATAGCCAGTCTTAAGCTGGGTTCACACGGAGGTTTTGGGCCGGATTTCGACATGGAATCTGCGTCAAAATCCAGCTCAAAAAACCGCCTCCCATTGAATTCAAGAAGCAACATGATCTTTCTTGAGGCGGATTCCGTAGCAGAGTCCATAGCGCGAACACCCCTTCCCGACTGGGCCCATTAATTTGGGCCTAATCCGGAGCAGAATGCTGCAACTGGATGCCGATGTACTGTATGCACTGCACCGACATCAAGTTGCGGCTAGCCGTTTTTTGGACTGGATTCTGAGGCGGTCTCCACCTCAGAATCTGGTTCAAATACCCCCCCCCCCGTATGAACCCAACTTTACAAAGAAATAACAAAAACCTCTAAATCTAAGAATTTTTGATTTTGACAACAAAATTAGGCGATTTTATAGTGGTTCAATGGAACCATTACAATGGTCTCCACCAGGTGTGTGGTGTTTGGTGTCCAACAAGCAACAGTATGAAAGAAAAATAGCCGGTTCAATGTCAAGGATAAGCCTAAGGATAAGCCATCAGTAATAGAAACCACGTGTTTTAGTCACATGTAAAAACCAAAAAAGTTTGACTATGAGAGCAATTACACATGTATATTGTGAGAAGGTGACAGGCAGAGTGCTGGTTTCCCGCTATAGACTTAAACCGGGATTTTGTTGAATGGTGCCAGCAGAACCAGCTCAGGATTAATGCTGGAAAGACCAAGGAGATGGTGTAAACGGAGAGGTGCTCCGACCCCAGTGGAGATCCAAGGAACATGTATTGAGATAGTCAGGACCTGTAAGTATCTGGGCGTGCTCCTCAATAATAAACTAGACTGGGCTGATCACCTGGAGGCGCTGCACAGAAAGGGCCACAGCAGACTCTACCTGCTCAGGAGGCTGAGGGCCTTCGGAGTCCAGGGGACACTTCTTAGGGCCTTCTTCAACTCTGTGGTTGCTTCAGCCATCTTTTTCGGTGTGGCCTGCTGGGGGAGCAGTATATCAACCAGGGACAGAAATAGACTTGACAGGCTGATCAGGAGGGCCAGCTCTGTCCTGGGGAGCCCCCTGGACCCAGTACAGGTGTTGGGTGACAGAAGGATACTGTCTGTGGTGACCTCCATGCGGGAGAACAAATCCCACCCCATGTATGAGGCCTTGATGGGACTTGGCAGCACTGTAAGTGACCGTCTGCCTCACCCCAAGTGTGAGAAGGAGCTATCGCAGGTCCTTCCTTCCAACCGCGACCAGGCTGTATAATCTACATCAGACCAAGCGAAGATCACTCCGCACAGAGAACGAATGGTTATGACGATGACCATTAGGTCTTCCTCTTTCTCTTCCGTTTTTTCTTAGCTGCTATGGACTCCTAGTATATCTTCTCTTCTCAGCATGTGTGTCTATGTCTGTAATATGTTACTGTGTATTATCCTGTATCTGTATTACTATACTGCTGTAACATGCTGACATTTCCCCAATGTGGGACTATTAAAGGATTATCTTATCTTATCTTATATCTCCTCCAGGTTTCTAATTTATGTATGGCCCAGAGCGGATCTGAAGTAGGCCTCAGCTCCAGGTGTGGGTCTTATTACTGGGCCAGAAAAGGCTTCAGAATCTGCCCTCCAAAGCAGATCCGGGGAGTGAAAGGAGGTGTATGGTTCTGTCCAGTAACCCTGAGTCCGGTGAGACAATATTGCGCCTGTTTTGCTCATGTGGCTGGCAGTAAGCCACATGTATAGTTAGGTTATCAGTTTTGTTTAGTTGGTTGCTCAGACGAGCAGGATTTTATTGTGTTTTTGCCTGAAGTTAAGGTTTATTTATTTTCCTTTTTTTTCTCAATAAACTAGTTTGCTGCATATTTTGTGTCCCTGTCTTGACTGTTTGGGTCCGCACTATTGCTTCTACCGCGCTAACTTTCCCACTATATATATATATATATATATATATATATATATATATATATACAAAATATCTCTATTATTATATTATAACTTCTCATATAAATATGGAACCCTCTTCACATTGTCATTTACTGTACAGGGACAAAACTAGTACCCCTACCTGATTTTTTTTTTTTTTTTTTTACTGAGCTACCATCTCTATGTTCTCTCTGGTTTCTGTATCTTTCCCTTGGTATAAGAAACCAATTACATAGCGAAGAACCTTGGACATCTTATCCCTGAGTTTGGCCGTTCTGTAGATCAGGTAGGAGGAATGGAGAACTGGTAGAAAGTCCAAGATAATAAAAAGCCATTCAAGAAGAGAACAGTAGAAATAGTAATAAAAAATAGAAGCAAAATGTCCAATGAAGTACATAGTGCTGTACAGAGACGTGAATGACACAAATCTCATGACTGAGTAATATGTCTCCAGATTGATGGATAAGTTACTGCTCATCTTCATCCTTGTTATGTGATGATACAGAGAGGTGAAGAGGAGGATGGAGGAGATGGAATAGAAAACTATTGGGATGGATGTTCCTATAGTAAAAAAGCATAGAGAACTAATATCAAGACAATTTCTAGATGGATTATCCATGGTTGTATTGTAGGCTCCACCATTGGTGACCTTATTTATTGTTGCCCCCAAGTGCATCAAACCATTTAAAGTAGTAAGAAGTATGGTGACTGCAATGAAATGAAGAGTCCTGTGTAATATCATCCTCCTCAGATACAGAAACAGTCTGGTGCGGAGGTTGGAGATCTTCAGACACAAGACAATGGAGAGCAGAGATGTTAGCCAAATGTTGGCATAAGTAGAGAAAGTATAAATCCAGCTTAAAAAAGGAAGAGCCATCTGTGAATCTTGACTCCTTGGAAAAAGCATTTTTTCTAATAAGTACAGAGTAATAGCACATTGAGCGCACATCTTAATAATCCCAAGAGACGATACAATGTGGTCAACAGTCCGGCTATGAGAGCCACCAGTGCTAGAAGATCCAGATTCAGGACAGTAGAGTCCCCCTCTGTAGTATCAGCCATCTCTCCAGTGCTGTGATCCTCCTAATAACACAAGAAGACTTTACCGAAGGTTAAAAGAGAAACCTTTTACATTTAGTCAAATACTGGGAGATATTTGAAATGCAAAGTACAGGAAAGACTGCGAGCAGCGACGCAACAGATCACCTCATGTAACCAAATCAGTGGTCAGATTCAGTGTTATTAAATAATAATATTGTGAGCTTGTCTGGAATGTCGAGTTACTACATGGGGGGGGGGGGTGAATTGTAAGTGAAACACTTCTCTCCTTATAAACTTAGGCTGTATTCACACTGAGTAACGCTGGCGCCTTTTGTGCTTATTTTTGCACATAGCGCCGCGTTAACGGCGCGTAGCGCCGCGTTAAAGCCGCTTGTACGCCGCGTTAACGCCGAGCTATTTTGCGGTGGCGTTGCCCGGCGTTAACACGGCGTATACGCGGCGTTAACGCGGCGCTATGTGCAAAAATAAGCACAAAAAACGCCAGCATTACTCAGTGTGAATACAGCCTTAGATTGTATTGTATTGTTGCACAGTGAATTGTTTTTAGTGAAAGCCAGGGATGGACATAGTAGGAGGGAGAAGTATCAGTGGTTCTGTTATATCTCCCATTCCTTTTGAAGTCACTTTTGGCTTTAGCGTACCTCCAATTATAAAACAACCTTCCATAAATGAATAGCGCTGGTGAATATAAGAAACTTTGTAATATATGAAGGGCTGCTTTATCAATGTTGCACTAAGTCCTTAGGTAGCTGGGGACCCTTGGGACAGCGAGACAGTCCTGCATGTGCTGTCTAGGGTTGAGCGATTGTGTTTGGATAAGATCTGATTCCGATCGGCGATCGAAAAAAAATTCACGATCGCGATCGGAATTCCGAACATGATCTTTTTAGGTGGGATCGAGATCGGTGATTATTTCCCACAATGCTTTGCTACTGGCCAAGCCTTGTGGGAAAAGCTAACAATGTTATCCTTCACACTGAGTATATGCTCTTCGGAATGTATACTCAGTGTGAAGGCTCTGCTGCGGTTTCATAGGAATGAATGGAAGCAGTCGGCACACAGCCTTAACCCCCTGTGCACTGGCTGTGTCCATTCATTCTAATGGGAGACTAGCTAACATCTCTAGTAGCTACTTACCTGCAGAGATGGCTGGTCAGGTGCCTGGTGTTCTCGCTCTTCTTCGCCTCGCTGCCCCTGCCTCCCAGGTTAGTGTTAAAGAGCTAGGAAGAAGGCGGGGCTTGTGGCTTAGGAGAGTGTGGGCGGGTACTGGGAGGGGAGACGTGACGTCTCCCCTCCCAGTACCCGCCCACACTCTCCTAACCTGGGAGGCAGGGGGCAGCGAGGCGAAGAAGAATGAGAACACCGGGCACCGGAGCAGCCATCTCTGCAGGTAAGTGGACAGCAGGGGGGACTAAGTAGCTAGAGGATTTTAAAAAAAATACTCTGGCTACTTAGTGATTAAAAAAAAATCACTATACAGCGTGGATTCTAACAATTAAAGCGTTCAATTCTTAGATTCCATGCTGTATAGTGAATAGGATTGCTTTTAAAATCCGATCTCTGATTAGTAAAAACATCCCATTGACTTGCATTGGGATCGGAAATGGGATCGAGATCGGGTTCGAATAAAAAATGATCGGAAATCGGATTTCAAAATCAATTCTGAAAAGTCAAGATCGGCTCAATCCTAACGCTGTCACATCATTTTGGGTATCTCAACTTTAGCTCATCGGCTTCCTAAGAACACTAATGAGTTGTATAGAATCCTACTTCACTATTCATCCCTTCTCTTCACCAGGAGCTGTAGGCGCCTTGTTATGATATACATGCAAGTGAAGATCGTATTATATCAACACTTTATTAGAGTAAGTGGGCTGTGATTTTCCCCTTTTCCCGTAGCCTTGTTATGATGTCACATGGCGCCTGCAGCTCCCTGAATACTCCAGACCTGAGAGGTGAGGTGAGTGTTAGTGTGTTTTTTTTTTTTTTTTTTTTTTGTTTGGTAGGAAAGAAAAAAATTATCTGTGTGAAGACTGCAGGGAGACATCAAACTGTGGGGGAGGCTGGTTTGGGACCTTAAACTATGGGGGTAACTGTAGGTGGACTTTAAACTGTAGGGGCAGTTGGATGGTGACACTAAACTGTGGGGCAGATGGAGGGGGACAATAGACTGTGGGGATAGCTGAAGGGGATATTATACTGTGGGTTAACTTGGAGGGGGACATTAAACTTTGGGGGAAGCTACAGGGGGATATTTAACTTTGGGGATAGCTGGAGGGGGAAATAAATTATGGGAGTGCCTGGATAGAGACAGGATAGTGTATGGGGCCACTAAGGGGGCAGTATAATTTATGAAAGTTGGGTATTTCTAAGTGGTGGTGATCGGGGGAGAGGGGTACTTATGAAACTTTTGCACTGAGCACACCAATCTGTTAAAACGGCCCTGAATATATATTATTAAATAAATCTGTTTCCGTCTCTACTTATCAAGCTGAGTTACTTTTATCCTATTAGTCTATGGTCTGGTTGTCAGGTGACGTCCTCCATCTATTCGGTGAGTTGAATTGGTTTAATTTTTTTGGAGGCCGCCATGCCCTGGTTTTTGACTTTTTATGTATCATCTTTTTGCATATAAGGTCTGCACTGGTCCAGTTTTGTTCCCCCTTTTCTAGTAACAGGACCATTATTAGAATTTTAAGGATATTGATTAAAAGCTACGTTTTATATATACTTCTATTCCATTTGGTTTAAGTTGTACATAAGGTTAAGTTGTTACTGACCATTTAACCAAATTCAAGCTGCTGTAATGCAAGGCTGGACCCATCTGTATTCTGTATCCTTCCATTGTAGACACAGACATACATACAGTTTTTTTTGTTTTTTTTTTTGCTCTATGACGTTACAATGCAAATAATAATGCAAATATATTAAAGCTGTTACAAACCCAGCTTTGCATAAAGTCTATAGATCTACTATCAGATGTCACTACAGTCTCTTGTAGGCTATTCAGTAATAACATGTGAAGCAGGATGTCCCTAGACCATTACACATAATGTTATATTGTAGCATTAGCTTGTTCGGTTTGTATAATAATAGTAAAAAACTTAATGCCCTTTCCTAGTCTAGGCTTGTACATCCTGGTCCTCTTCCTAGGACATCTGCAATGTCTTCTGACCTGTGGGGACATCACACTCCATGGGGTCAAAAGACATGGTGGATGGCCCAGGAAAAAAGATTGGAGTGCCAGAGGAGGCAGCAGCGGAGCCCAGGAAAGCTGAGAAAGTAGTTTGATTTTTACATATCTTCCTTGGTCTACAATTATTATACCCTGAAGCCTGAAGAGATCCAAAATATAATAATCAACTGGTGGATTTTTTGCTGGTAAAACCTTAAATGGATTCTACCATTAAAGCCCTTTTTTTTTGTAGCTAAGACGTCGGAATAGCCTTTAGAAAGGCTTTTCGTCTCTTACCTTTAGATGTGATCTCTGCCACGCCATTCCTTAGAAATACCGGTTTTTACTGATATGCAAATTAGTTCTCCCGCAGCGATGGGGCGGGCCCCAGTGCTGGAAATGTGATGGGGGCGTCCCCACTGCTGCACGAAAACAGGCTCCAGCGATGCCTCTATCTTCTGCTGGATCCTGCTCTTATTTCTTCGTCTTTCTTTGGCGTCACCTCTGACGCCTGCACAGTTGGCTCTGCCAGTGAGACACTAGTAGAGCCAAATGTGCATGCCCATGGCCATAGTTCCGATGCCGCAATTGCGCATGCTCAGTAAGATCTGTACGGCCCTCTGAAGCCTGAGTGACTTCACTCGCACATCGGAGGGCCGTACAGATCTTACTGAGCATGCGCAGTATGCTCTGTTCAGCAAAGGCTTCGAGGAACGTACTTCACATGTGCACAATTGCAGCGTCGGAACTATGGCCATGGGCATGCGCAGTTGGCCCTACTAGTGTCTTACTGGCAGAGCCAACTGTGCAGGCGTCAGAGGTGACGCCGAAGAAGGACGAAGAAAGAAGGGGAGGATCCAGCAGAAGATAGAGCCTGTTTTCGAGCAGCAGTGGGGACGCCCCCATCACATTTCCAGCGCTGGGGCCCGCCCCCATTGCTGCGAGAGAACTAATTTACATACCGGTAAAAATCGGAATTTCGATGGAACGGCGCGGCGGAGATCACATCTAAAGGTAAGAGACGATATAGCCTTTCTAAAGGCTACTCCGACGTCTTATCTACAAAAAAAAAGGGTTTTAATGGTAGAATCCTTTTAAGGGTAAGTTCACACTGAGTTTTTGGATCAGGATTTTGAGGCCGTATCATATTGAAATCAATGGGAGCTTTTTCCGGGAGCAGTTTCTTTCGGCTCACGGAAAAAAGAAGGGAGATGTTCATTCTTCAGGTCGAGTTGCCTCGTGATTCAGCTTGAAGACACTCCCTACTCCAGACTAGGCGCATTCATTGGGCCTAATCAAGAGCAGAGCACGCGGTTGGATGCCGATGCAGTACATTGGCTTTCAGTCACAGCGACCCAGCTTTTGGATTGGAACTTGAGGTGTCCTCCGCCTCAGGTTCCGATGCAAAACATCTATGTGTGAACTTACCCTAAGGGTAAGAGTTTTTTGGTCAAGATTTTGAGGCCGTATCTGCCCCATAATCCTGACCAAAAAGACGTCATTGAAATCAATGGGAGCCGGTCAGTTCTTTTTTCCCGGAGCCAGTTTGTTCCGGCTCCTGGAAAAAAAACGAGTTGCTCATTCTTTCAGATGGATTCACCTCGCGACATCCACCTGAAGACACTCCCTCCCGACTAGACCCATTCATTTGGGCCTAATCCTGAGCGGAGTGCACGATTGGATGCAAGTGCACTGCAAATAAATGGAATGAAGAACTGGTAAACTGTCCGCGATGGCGTAAAGCCACAACATTTCCTTCGACCGGAAATAATAAAGGTAAAAAGCCACTTGTATTCCACTGGCATGTACAACATAATACAAGGAGCAGACGGTTACAAATTGTATAGCTCCAAAGTTCCATTGTTGATCTTCATATGTTCTAATTGCCGAGGAATTTCAAAGTTACCGTAAAAAATACAAACTGCAGTGTAACAGGTGGTGACCAGGACCGAAACGACAATGAGATGAAACACCTTGGGTAAGGTAAGAGTTTTTAGAAATAGAAAGAGACCAGACTTTAGATTACAGATCTTCAAGCAGAAGACAACAGAAAGCAAAGTGGTCAACCAAAAACTGAGATAGGTGAAGAAAACTTCCGACAAGTCTACGGCGAATAGTATCGGATCTTCAACCGCAGCACCAGGGAAGAAAAATGTCACCATGACGTAACAGATGGCCGAACATTGGAAGAAGACTCTGGTGACCCCAAGACATGTAAGAATGTGGTCAGTGGAGGACAGGACAACGCCTTTAAGCCTGTCAATGATGTTTATTACGGCAATAAATGAGTGCATCAACACAAGCCATGGAAATAGTTGGAAAGCTGATTTGGTTTGTTTCGATTCTCACTACGGATGCTGTTTTGCTCCTAATAAAACAAGAAGAGTTCTAGATATTTCTCCTCACTGACTTGTGTTTCATGAATTTATCTATATTATTACTATTAAATGGGTTCCTCAGAATTCAGTCCAGGTCTGGATGTGGCCACTTTGGCTTGAAGATGTCAGGAAACTCTCGTTCTTTTTATGAATGGGGATGTGATATGTAGGACCCTCATTTACCAGTTGATTATGGTACAGTATATACACAATGATGTTAGATATTCCATAAATATATGAAACGCCCTGGGTTAGACACTATAACATTGCCATTTACTAACACACTGTGAAGTACAGAAGAAAGGTGGTATAACCATATGTGCATGGACCAGAACGAAGGACCGCGCTTCACCGGAATGGATAGCAAACTTCTTTATTAAAGTTAAGCACAACGCGTTTAGGGCATAAGTTGCCCTTTTTCAAGTGCAAAAGAACTGTAAAAACAGTACAACACAAAACAAAAACAGCACAACTTCGTACAAGGTAAATTAATATAGATCTCAAGTAAAAGGCAATGTTTATATTGTAGTAAATCTATAGAGGTTGCATTGGTATGAAGTGGGTGAAAACTAGAGTTTAGCTTGAGATTTCAGGATCATTTTTAAAATCCGATTTACGATCATTTTCCATCCGAATCCGATCCCGATCCTAATGTAAGTCAATGGGACTTTTTAATGATCAAAAATCGGATTTTAAAAATGATCCTATTCACTACACAGCATGGAGTCCAAAAATTGAAGGCTTCAATTTTTGGACTCCACGCTGCATAGTCATTAAAAAAATCCCCCAGCTACTTAGTCCACCCCCCCCCCCTTACCTGCACAGAATTGCTGCCGCTCCACGTTGTTCTCGCTCCTCTCTCATTCACATGCCTGCAGAGCATCGTGCGTGCCCCCACCTCCCAGGCTAGTGTTACTGATGCTGGGAGTAGGCGGGGCTTGTTGTGGCTTAGGAGAGTGTGGGCAGGTACAGGGCAGGGAGACGCGAGTGCATTAATCACGTCTCCCCTTTCAGTACCCGCCCACACTCTGCTAAGCCTGAAGCCCCACCTTCTCCCAGCATCTGTAACATTAGCCTGGGAGGCGGGGGTGCACATGGTGAAGTAGAGAGAAGAGGAGCGAGAACAAACAGCAGTGATTCTGTGCAGGTAAGTTGAGAGATCAAAATCGGAATTCCGTTCCCAATCTTTTTAGGTGGGAACGGAACCCGATCGTGATCGTGAAATTTACTCGATCGCCGATCGGAATCCGATCTTTTCCTATCCCAATCGCTCAACTCTAGAGAAAACGGAAACATTGATCTGGTGATAATGATTAGAGATGAGCGAACAGTGTTCTATCGAACACATGTTCGATCGGATATCAGGGTGTTCGCCATGTTCAAATCGAATCGAACACCGCGTGGTAAAGTGCGCCAAAATTCGATTCCCCTCCCACCTTCCCTGGCGCCTTTTTTGCACCAATAACAGCGCAGGGGAGGTGGGACAGGAACTACGACACTGGGGCATTGAAAAAAATTGGAAAAAGTCATTGGCTGCCGAAATCAGGTGACCTCCATTTTAGACGAATAGTGGATTTCAAATCCGGGTCATATGAGAATGTGAACTTTGTGACTATGAGACAGGGATAGCTGTACAGGCAGGGATAGCTAGGGATAACCTTTATTTAGGGGGGAATGTTATTAAAAATAACTTTTTGGGGCTCTATCGGGTGTGTAATTGTGATTTTTGTGAGATAAACTTTTTCCCATAGGGATGCATTGGCCAGCGCTGATTGGCCGAATTCCGTACTCTGGCCAATCAGTGCTGGCCAATGCATTCTATTAGCTTGATGAAGCAGAGTGTGCACAAGGGTTCAAGCGCACCCTCGGCTCTGATGTAGCAGAGCTGAGGCTGCACAAGGGTTCAAGCGCACCCTCGGCTCTGATGTAGGAGAGCCGAGGGTGCACTTGAACCCTTGTGCACCCTCGGCTCTGCTACATCAGAGCCGAGGGTGCGCTTGAACCCTTGTGCACACTCTGCTTCATCAAGCTAATAGAATGCATTGGCCAGCGCTGATTGGCCAATGCATTCTATTAGCCCGATGAAGTAGAGCTGAATGTGTGTGCTAAGCACACACATTCAGCTCTACTTCATCGGGCTAATAGAATGCATTGGCCAGCGCTGATTGGCCAGAGTATGGAATTCGGCCAATCAGCGCTGGCTCTGCTGGAGGAGGCGGAGTCTAAGATCGCTCCACACCAGTCTCCATTCAGGTCCGACCTTAGACTCCGCCTCCTCCAGCAGAGCCAGCGCTGATTGGCCGAATTCCGTACTCTGGCCAATCAGCACTGGCCAATGCATTTCTATGGGGAAAAGTTAGCTTGCGAAAATCGCAAACTGACAGGGATTTCCATGAAATAAAGTGACTTTTATGCCCCCAGACATGCTTCCCCTGCTGTCCCAGTGTCATTCCAGGGTGTTGGTATCATTTCCTGGGGTGTCATAGTGGACTTGGTGACCCTCCAGACACGAATTTGGGTTTCCCCCTTAACGAGTTTATGTTCCCCATAGACTATAATGGGGTTCGAAACCCATTCGAACACTCGAACAGTGAGCGGCTGTTCGAATCGAATTTCGAACCTCGAACATTTTAGTGTTCGCTCATCTCTAATAATGATGTATGATAACATCGAGTACAAGTGACAGGTATAGGTGATAATCAGGCTGTCAATACAGTAATTTCACGTAACAAAGTGATCATACTGGCTATATAGTGACCATGTCAGTATTCAGTATTAGAGATAAAAGGAATGTGTATAGGGACTGATACAGTATATAAATGCGCATGAGTAATAAGTGACAAAATACATAATGAATGAGTCTGTACATAAATAATAATTGGGTACATACATATCAAATGCGCCTGAATAATAGATGGGTCTATATCAGATGCACAGAAATAGTATCTTGTGCCCCTGATATATATAGCTTGTACTATGTCTGCGCATCTGATATATACTCATCTATTATTCAGGCGCATTGGATATGTATGTACCCATCTATTATTTATTTTTATGTATAGACTCATCCATTATGTATGCACATTTATTATGTATTTACTCACTTATAATTCATGCGCATCCATATACTCAGTCAGTCCATATACACATTCCTTTTATCTCTAATACTAACTGTTGGACTATATTTATATTTATATGTATTTATCTAACCAATTTGTGTTTATGTATGTATTGATTCAATCAATCAATCCTTGAGGTTCTATATATTATACTAATGATCATGATACAGTATTCGATCCACATCTAATCCACTTTAAGTATACTACACTAATTTGTCTATTCAGAGTTCCTTCTGCGTCCTCTCACACTAGACGAGTGAGCGCTTGTTCAATTGTACGGCGCGTGCGCACACAGCCACAGCACTTGTGCAGAGCTATTCTAAGAAAGCTGGCTGACACATGCGCAGTCCGACCAATCCGCGCAAGTGCATTATAGTGGGAGCCGGTCAGTTCTTTTTTCCCGGGAGCTGTTTTTTCCGGCTCCTGGATAAAGAACTAAGATGCTCATTGTTTCAGGAGGATTCATCTCACGACATCCGCCTGAAGACACTCCCTCCCAACTAGGACCATTCATTTGGGCCTAATCTGGAGCGAAGTGCACAACTGCATGGCTTCCAGTCGCAGCTCCCGTCTTTTGGTCCGGAACCTGTATACTGTATGTGTATACTCAGTGTGAAGGCTTGCTGCAGTTCCATAGGAATGAATGGAAGCAGCCGGCACACAGCCTTAACCCCCTGTGCACCGGCTGTGTCCATTCATTCTAATGGGAGACTAGCTAACATCTCTAGTAGCTACTTACCTGCAGAGATGGCTGGTCCGGAGCCCGGTGTTCTCTGTCTTCTTCGCCTCGCTGCCCCCGCCTCCCAGGTTAGTGTTAAAGAGCTAGGAAGAAGGCGGGGCTTGTGGCTTAGGAGAGTGTGGACTCTCCTAACCCACTCACACTCTCCTAACCTGGGAGGCAGGGGGCAGTGAGGCGAAGAAGAATGAGAACACCGGGCACCGGACCAGCCATCTCTGCAGGTAAGTGGACAGCAGGGGGGACTAAGTAGCCAGAGGATTTTAAAAAAATCCTCTGGCTACTTAGTGATTAAAAAAAATCACTACACAGCGTGGATTCTATGTATAGTGAATAGGATTGTTTTTAAAATCCGATCTCTGATTAGTAAAAAAATCCCATTGACTTGCATTGGGATCGGAATTGGGATCGAGATCGGGTTCGAATGAAAAATGATCAAAAATCGGATTTCAAAACCGATCCTGAAAAGTCAAGATCGGCTCAACCCTAGTTACAATATTTGTGGACAATCACTCACTTTTAACTGCATATAAGGCGGGACCACATTAAAGTCGGCAATCACAGCTTATATCTATGACTGGCTGCTTTACATCAGGTAATACTGGAAAAATCTGGGGAACTGGAGTATCCCCGACCATCTGATGCAAAGCAGTTAATCTCAGTTGTAAACTGTGAATACATTATTTTATAGAGCTGCAGGAGAGCTGTGCTGGAGGAGGAAAGGTGAGTATAGTAATTGTGTTGGGTTTTTATGTTTAATAATGTGTTGAAATTTTTTTATACTTATTTAACTCATTAGAGGCAATCCATGTCATCTATATTATTGAACTTTATTGTTTCATATAAGAATATGAGACCATTTACTCACTGTGATTTACAAATATATACACTCTTACATTTGTTTGAGTTTATATAAAGACTATTTAAAAGACTAATATTTTGCTAGCAATACAAACCACGCAAACCACTCTTATAGGATAGACATCTCATGACAGTGTATCACAATATCGTTTGGTAATCTCATGCAATAGATCTCTGAACATGTTGAGTCAACTAGAAAGGTGAGGAAGGACACATGACTACGACTACTCCCCCTACTCTCACCCCATTTAGCTCATTGAGCTACCATCTCTATGTTCTCTCTAGTTTCTGGATCTGCATGTTGGAATAAGAAATCAACTACATTGTGAAGAACCTTGGACACCTGATTCCTGAGTTTGGTTGTTCTGTAGATCAGGTAGGTGGAATGTAGAACTGATAGAAAACCCAGGATAATAAGAAACCATACAAGATTTATACAATAGAAATGGCGATAAAAGATACAAACAAAATGGCCAAAGAAGTATATAGCGTTGTATACAAAAGAGACAGATACAAGCTTCATCACAGAGTAATATGTCTCCAGATTGATGGATAAGTTACTGCTCATCTTCATCCTTGTTGTGTGATGATACAGAGAGGTGAAGAGCAGGACGGAGGAGATGGAATAGAAAAGCACGGGGAAGACGGATCCGATAATAAAACTGTATATAGAATTCATATTAATGCAAGTTGTTAATAGATGAGCCATGGTTGTATTGGATAGTTCTCCATTGGTGATCTTAGTGATAGACAGCAATGTGGTCATTAAACAGTTTGAAGCCGAGAAAACGACTGAGGCTACAATGAAATGGACAGTCTTATGTAATATCATCCTCCTCAGATACAGGAACAGTCTGGTGTGGAGGTTGGAGATCTTCAGACACAAGACAATGGAGAGCAGAGATGTCAGCCAGATATTGGCATACATAAAGAAGGCATAAACTCGGTTCATAATAAACACAGATATGTGTAATTCCAGGCTGGTCGGGGAAAGTGTAATCACAATAAAATATAAAGTAATCATACAATGAGAACACATTCTGGAAATCCCAAGAGACGTTACAATGTGGTCAACAGGAGTCACTGATCTTCCTTTCCACCAGTCGGTGACATTGACCCCTATAATAAATGAATGTATCACCAGTCCGGCTATGAGAGACATCAGTGCTGGGAGCAGAACACCCAGATACAGGACAGTAGAGTCTCCCTCTGTAGTATCAGCCATCTCTCCGGTGCTGTGATCCTCCTAATAACACAAGAAGACTTTACCGAAGGTTAAAAGAGAAACTTTTTACATTTAGTCAAATACTGGGAGACATTTGAAATGCAAAGTACAGGAAAGACTGCGAGCAGCGACGGAACAGATCGCCTCATGTAACCAACTCACTCGTCACTTGTCAGGTCTTAAAAAAAAATTACTAAAGCAAGATGGAAATGTCAATGTTGTAGCAGTTGAGATTTTGGGGGTTTTCAATGTACTGGTATAGCAAATTTTGACTTCCATCAATGGACAATGATAACTTACCATATTGTTACTGCTTACTACATAGCTCGAAATAGCCATTAGAAAGTCATTGAAAGCGTTAAGTTAATGATCTCTTTGTTAAAGGAGTTGTTCAAGATTTTCATTTATGGCCTATCTTTATTATAGTCTGTACATATCTGATTGGTGGGAGCCAACAGTTGTTCAGGGTTGCTTCTGATGCCAGTACTATACAGTGCATGGAGCTAGAATTACATAGCTCCATGCTCTATATAATGGTTGGGCGCCATCACTTCTACTCAGTTGCCATTAACGTCAATGGGAGCTGAGCTGCAGTAACAGTGCCCAGCCACTATGCAGTACATAGAGCTATATGCTTCTTGCTCATGCATTGTATAGTATGGGGACTGACCACAGCCCAGAAGAGATGATCTGTATGAGAGTTGGCCGTTGGCCCCCAACAATCGGACAAAGTTTGTTTTTTTAGCATGTCATGTAGATAAAAGTAGAATTCCGGCCTCATTTACTCTTTGTATCAGTTAGTAGGAGCCTGTATTCACAGATGCAAATAAGAGCTAATAGAATCAATAATGTAATACACAGTCTACTATCCTTATGGGCAGCACCAATAATAGATATTACCTTTTTTATTAAGAACCTTAGTACTCATTGTATGACCATATTAAGACGAAATGAACACTCACACATATGGATGAACAAACTGGTTTGTATTAAGCAGGGTTTGTTACAATGTATTTATTTATTCATTTTTAATTTGGCCCTGGCTAAATCCAAAGTTTTGGGGGGTTTACCACCCATAACCCAGCAGGGGAGGTGTATAAACATAACAAACAGATATACTTACCTCCTTTGGGCTCCACTACAATGTCAAGGCCAAAACAGGACAGGGACCGGTATTGAATGAAGCACAGGGGAGGTGAGTATGGCTGTTTGTTATATTTACACACCTCACCAGCTAGGTTAACTTATTTTAAAGAACCCAGGGTATGATCATAGATATATCGTACAAGGTTCACCAAACAATATTCACATATCATAAACATAATAAAATAACTAGAACAAAATGGCGCCGCGTGAGTGGTAGACTGATACAAAGGCTCCAAGCTGAGAGCAACCTTATCTTTCCTTTTTCACTTTTTTTGTCTATTTTTCAAGAATCCTCAACTCAAGTACCCCTGCACTATGCATAGCTAACTATTTGTAATGGAAGAAACCTGAGAACTATTTCTAAGTTATTCTTTGTGTCTATTGTTTATGCTTGGAAGATGCCTGCAGTTGGCTGAATGGAATTTCCTGTGTACATGTGGAGGCTGTGTTACAACCTAGGAACCTACAATTCCTCCTATGAGCTAAGGGAGCATGGACAATGAGACACAGACAAAATATGGAGGAGAAACTTGCAGGAAATTTGTGGACTTCTTCTTTTAAGGAAATGTTTTGGCGTCTATTGTTTATCTTGGAAGATGCCTGCGGTCGGCTGACTGGAATTTATTTTTCCTGTGGACATGTGAAGGCTGTGTTACAGCCTTTGTTACCATCCCCCCATGAGTTAGGGAAGCATGGCAAGAGAAGAAGATAGTTAAGGTTCTCTCTATATAAATAAAAATAATAATTTTTAATGGCAACAGAACCACTAGACTGCAAGACACTGCAGTGAGGTCCACAAGCCCCTGAGGGGAAGCCGTGTGCCCGAACAAAGTAGCAGTATGTCTGTGCAGTCCTAGTGTGAACAGGGAGCAACACACGTTCACCAGTTAACTTCACTGAGTGAATGTGTTTGTGCAGCCCCTAATGTGAACGGACTGCAATGAAGCTTTCTCCAGTTGACTCCACTAGGCAAATGTGTTTGTGCAGCTTCTAATGTGTATAGGCTACAATTAGGCTTACACCAGTTGACTTCACTGGGTAAATGGGTTTGTGCAGCTTCAATGTGAACAGGCTGCAACAACCGTTCACCAATAAACTTACTGGGGAACTGCACCTGAATATTGGCTGCAGCAAAGGCTGCCAAGGGTTAACCGTCACCCCTGGTCAGCAACACAAATGGCTCCACACCAGCTTTGGAGCTACAATATACTGGACAGTTTAAGCAGTGTAATCAGGTTCCTACCAGCAGTACCCAGTAATCCTACACTAGAACCCCTGAGCTGACAACCTGCCTTTCACAGGAACCTAGCCCTGACCTCCTGTCTCAAAATTTTAGCCAAAGTGTGAGCACCGGGCGGGCGTCGGCTCACACTATGTAAAGGCAAGTCCCTGCCCACAGGGCAGCGGCATAACTTCATCGCACATGCTCAGCATGGGCAGAAAGGGACTTAGCCTCTGAGCGGCTCCAAAGGGTCTGAGCATGCTCAGAAGGCAGAGAGCTGGACTTAAACTCCACACACCTCACAGTCAGACATCGAGAACTGCCGTTTTGAATAGTACTCGCTCATCTCTAGTTGCTATGACTCCTAATATCTCTCTATCGGCCATGAGATTATATGTGTTTCTCTCTTGCTATATACTACTGTACTATCCATGATGCTGTATCACACTGAATTTCCCCATGGTGGGACTATTAAAGGATTGTCTTATCTTATGAAAAAGTGAGTGATCCAATAGGTTAGCATTTATAAGAGGTGTGTTTGCTATACGGTAAGAAATTTTCCTCCAAGTTAACATTTGACATGGATTGCTTGCTGTCAACTACAACTACTCTTTGTTGGACTGTAGTTCAGATAGGAGGAATGTGCAACCGGTAGAAAGCATAAAATGGTATAAAGTCATAGAGAGTAAACATGATAATAAAAAACATAAGCACGATGGTGTAAGATAAATGTAAGAGAAGAGAAAGATATTATTAGTAATATATTACATTTGTGGTTAAATTACTAATAGAGATGAGCGAACAGTGTTCTATCGAACACATGTTCGATCGGATATCAGGGTGTTCGCCATGTTCGAATCGAATCGAACACCGCGTGGTAAAGTGCGCCAAAATTCGATTCCCCTCCCACCTTCCCTGGTGCCTTTTTTGCACCAATAACAGCGCAGGGTAGGTGGGACAGGAACTACGACACTGGGGGCATTGAAAAAAATTGGAAAAAGTCATTGGCTGCCGAAATCAGGTGACCTCCATTTTAGACGAATAGTGGATTTCAAATCCGGGTCATATGAGAATGTGAACTTTGTGACTATGAGACAGGGATAGCTGTACAGGCAGGGATAGCTAGGGATAACCTTTATTTAGGGGGGAATGTTATTAAAAACAACTTTTTGGGGCTCTATCGGGTGTGTAATTGTGATTTTTGTGAGATAAACTTTTTCCCATAGGGATGCATTGGCCAGCGCTGATTGGCCAGAGTACGGAATTCAGCCAATCAGCGCTGGCTCTGCTGGAGGAGGCGGAGTCTAAGATCGCTCCACACCAGTCTCCATTCAGGTCCGACCTTAGACTCCGCCTCCTCCAGCAGAGCCAGCGCTGATTGGCCGAATTCCGTACTCTGGCCAATTAGCACTGGCTAATGCATTGTATTGGCGTGATGAAGCAGTGCTGAATGTGTGTGCTTAGCACACACATTCAGCTCTACTTCATCGGGCTAATAGAATGCATTGGCCAATCAGCGCTGGCCAATGCATTCTATTAGCGTGAACTGAGTTTGCACAGGGGTTCTAGTGCACCCTCGGCTCTGCTACATCAGATTGCTACATCTGATGTAGCAGTGCCGAGTGTGCATCAGATGTGTAGTTGAGCAAAACTGACTCAGCACTGCTAAGTCTCTGCATTCGCATAGGAATGCATTGGCCAGCCTTCGGCCAATCAGCGCTGGCTCTGCCGGAGGAGGCGGAGTCTAAGGTCGGACCTGAATGGAGACTGGTGTGGAGCGATCTTAGACTCCGCCTCCTCCAGCAGAGCCAGCGCTGATTGGTCGAGTTCCGTACTCTGGCCAATCAGCACTGGCCAATGCATTTCTATGGGGAAAAGTTAGCTTGCGAAAATCGCAAACTGACAGGGATTTCCATGAAATAAAGTGACTTTTATGCCCCCAGACATGCTTCCCCTGCTGTCCCAGTGTCATTCCAGAGGTGTTGGTATCATTTCCTGGGGTGTCATAGTGGACTTGGTGACCCTCCAGACACGAATTTGGGTTTCCCCCTTAACGAGTTTATGTTCCCCATAGACTATAATGGGGTTCGAAACCCATTCGAACACTCGAACAGTGAGCGGCTGTTCGAATCGAATTTCGAACCTCGAACATTTTAGTGTTCGCTCATCTCTAATTACTAATGATCTTTGAGTGATGATACTAAGAGTTAGAGATGAGCGAGTAGTTAAATACTCGATATTTGATATTTGTTTTGAGTAGCCCCTCAATATTCGACTACTCGAATTAAATATTGAATCCTATTATACTCTATAGGGGAAAAATGCTCGTTTCAGGGGTAGGCAACATTCGATCAAATTGAACTTACCAAGTCCAGGAGTGAGGGTCAGGCTGGATTCTCCGAGAAGTCTTCTCTGTGCAGCGTCCCCGCGGTGTCTTCCACCTCTGAATTCACTCTGCCAGGCATCGGGCCTGGGCAGAGCCGACTGTGCATGCCCGCACTACAAGCGGACATGCGCAGTCAGCTCTGCCCAGGCCCGATGCCTGGCAGAGTGAATGAAGAGCCGGAAGACGCCGCGGGGAAGCTGCACGGAGAAGACTTCTAAAGGTAGGAGAAGAACCAGCGTTGATTGGCCGACTGTATAGCATTCAGCCAATCAATGTTGGTTCTGCATCAAATTTTTCCATTCGAATAGCGAGTGGTACTCGACTGAGTACGAGTATTTTGAATACCGTAGTATTCGATCGAATACCTACTCACTCATCTCTACTAAGAGTCATCGAAGAGGACACAATAAGATGTATTAGCAAAATAACGATTACTAAATAGCAAAGACTAAAAACCAAATACATAGTCAGTGAATGAATTATTCATGGCTGTTTAGTACTTTACATGACTGGTGAGTGTGATGATACTCAACCACAATGCATAAAACAATATAAAGTGTTGAAACGTACAAAGACTATACACAGGGATGTGGCGTTATTAGTAGAGATGAGCGAACACTAAAATGTTCGAGGTTCGAAATTCGATTCGAACAGCCGCTCACTGTTCGAGTGTTCGAATGGGTTTCGAACCCCATTATAGTCTATGGGGAACATAAACTCGTTAAGGGGGAAACCCAAATTCGTGTCTGGAGGGTCACCAAGTCCACTATGACACCCCAGGAAATGATACCAACACCCTGGAATGACACTGGGACAGCAGGGGAAGCATGTCTGGGGGCATAAAAGTCACTTTATTTCATGGAAATCCCTGTCAGTTTGCGATTTTCGCAAGCTAACTTTTCCCCATAGAAATGCATTGGCCAGTGCTGATTGGCCAGAGTACGGAACTCGACCAATCAGCGCTGGCTCTGCTGGAGGAGGCGGAGTCTAAGATAGCTCCACACCAGTCTCCATTCAGGTCCGACCTTAGACTCCGCCTCCTCCGGCAGAGCCAGCGCTGATTGGCCGAAGGCTGGCCAATGCATTCCTATGCGAATGCAGACTTAGCAGTGCTGAGTCAGTTTTGCTCAACTACACATCTGATGCACACTCGGCACTGCTACATCAGATGTAGCAATCTGATGTAGCAGAGCCGAGGGTGCACTAGAACCCCTGTGCAAACTCAGTTCACGCTAATAGAATGCATTGGCCAGCGCTGATTGGCCAATGCATTCTATTAGCCCGATGAAGTAGAGCTGAATGTGTGTGCTAAGCACACACATTCAGCACTGCTTCATCAAGCCAATACAATGCATTAGCCAGTGCTGATTGGCCAGAGTACGGAATTCGGCCAATCAGCGCTGGCTCTGCTGGAGGAGGCGGAGTCTAAGGTCGGACCTGAATGGAGACTGGTGTGGAGCGATCTTAGACTCCGCCTCCTCCAGCAGAGCCAGCGCTGATTGGCCGAATTCCGTACTCTGGCTAATCAGCACTGGCTAATGCATTGTATTGGCGTGATGAAGCAGTGCTGAATGTGTGTGCTTAGCACACACATTCAGCTCTACTTCATCGGGCTAATAGAATGCATTGGCCAGCGCTGATTGGCCGAATTCCGTACTCTGGCCAATCAGTGCTGGCCAATGCATTCTATTAGCTTGATGAAGCAGAGTGTGCACAAGGGTTCAAGCGCACCCTCGGCTCTGATGTAGCAGAGCCGAGGCTGCACAAGGGTTCAAGCGCACCCTCGGCTCTGATGTAGGAGAGCCGAGGGTGCACTTGAACCCTTGTGCAGCCTCGGCTCTGCTACATCAGAGCCGAGGGTGCGCTTGAACCCTTGTGCACACTCTGCTTCATCAAGCTAATAGAATGCATTGGCCAGCGCTGATTGGCCAATGTATTCTATTAGCCTGATGAAGTAGAGCTGAATGTGTGTGCTAAGCACACACATTCAGCTCTACTTCATCGGGCTAATAGAATGCATTGGCCAGCGCTGATTGGCCAGAGTACGGAACTCGACCAATCAGCGCTGGCTCTGCTGGAGGAGGCGGAGTCTAAGATCGCTCCACACCAGTCTCCATTCAGGTCCGACCTTAGACTCCGCCTCCTCCAGCAGAGCCAGCGCTGATTGGCCGAATTCCGTACTCTGGCCAATCAGCACTGGCTAATGCATTGTATTGGCGTGATGAAGCAGTGCTGAATGTGTGTGCTTAGCACACACATTCAGCTCTACTTCATCGGGCTAATAGAATGCATTGGCCAATCAGCGCTGGCCAATGCATTCTATTAGCGTGAACTGAGTTTGCACAGGGGTTCTAGTGCACCCTCGGCTCTGCTACATCAGATTGCTACATCTGATGTAGCAGTGCCGAGTGTGCATCAGATGTGTAGTTGAGCAAAACTGACTCAGCACTGCTAAGTCTCTGCATTCGCATAGGAATGCATTGGCCAGCCTTCGGCCAATCAGCGCTGGCTCTGCCGGAGGAGGCGGAGTCTAAGGTCGGACCTGAATGGAGACTGGTGTGGAGCGATCTTAGACTCCGCCTCCTCCAGCAGAGCCAGCGCTGATTGGTCGAGTTCCGTACTCTGGCCAATCAGCGCTGGCCAATGCATTCTATTAGCCCGATGAAGTAGAGCTGAATGTGTGTGCTTAGCACACACATTCAGCTCTACTTCATCAGGCTAATAGAATACATTGGCCAATCAGCGCTGGCCAATGCATTCTATTAGCTTGATGAAGCAGAGTGTGCACAAGGGTTCAAGCGCACCCTCGGCTCTGATGTAGCAGAGCTGAGGGTGCACAAGGGTTCAAGTGCACCCTCGGCTCTCCTACATCAGAGCCGAGGGTGCGCTTGAACCCTTGTGCAGCCTCGGCTCTGCTACATCAGAGCCGAGGGTGCGCTTGAACCCTTGTGCACACTCTGCTTCATCAAGCTAATAGAATGCATTGGCCAGCGCTGATTGGCCAGAGTACGGAATTCGGCCAATCAGCGCTGGCCAATGCATCCCTATGGGAAAAAGTTTATCTCACAAAAATCACAATTACACACCCGATAGAGCCCCAAAAAGTTATTTTTAATAACATTCCCCCCTAAATAAAGGTTATCCCTAGCTATCCCTGCCTGTACAGCTATCCCTGTCTCATAGTCACAAAGTTCACATTCTCATATGACCCGGATTTGAAATCCACTATTCGTCTAAAATGGAGGTCACCTGATTTCGGCAGCCAATGACTTTTTCCAATTTTTTTCAATGCCCCCAGTGTCGTAGTTCCTGTCCCACCTCCCCTGCGCTGTTATTGGTGCAAAAAAGGCGCCAGGGAAGGTGGGAGGGGAATCGAATTTTGGCGCACTTTACCACGTGGTGTTCGATTCGATTCGAACATGGCGAACACCCTGATATCCGATCGAACATGTGTTCGATAGAACACTGTTCGCTCATCTCTAGTTATTAGGTCAAACCATTGACTCCGAGTCATCTATATTGCCAAAGCCCAACCTTGATTCCAGCTTCAACTCCATGACTCCAACTCTGACTCCATAGTACTGGCTATAAATTGTTAACTAAAAGAGCTCCCCAAATAATGTCATACGGTAACTTCTTATATACTGTGAGTTACCACAGTAACATGATCACTATGTCTCCCCCGCCCATCCCATTCCCCTCATTTGGCTACCATCTCTATGTTCTCTGGAGTCTCTTTATCTTTCCTTTGGCATAAGAAATCAGTTACATTGTGAAGAACCTTGGACATCTGATCCCTGAGTCTGGCTGTTCTGTAGATCAGGTAGGAGGAATGGAGAAGTGGTAGGAAGTCCAAGACAACATAAAGCCATGGAAGTATTACACAGTGAAAATAGTAATAAAAGAGGCCAACAAAATGTCCAATGAAGTATAAAGTGTTACATATGAATGTGAAGGACACAAATCTCATGACTGAGTAATATGTCTCCAGATTGATGGATAAGTTACTGCTCATCTTCATCCTTGTTGTGTGATGATACAGAGAGGTGAAGAGAAGGAGGGAGGAGATGGAATAGAAAAGTATTGGAACGATGGCCACTATAATATAATTGTATAAGCTATTCATATAGGTGCAACCAACTAATAGAATATCTATTGTTGTGTTATAAGATTCACCTCCGGTCACCTCAGTGACTTCTCTCATCAAGGGCATCAAACAACTGACAGCAGAGAGAAGTAGTGAGACCACAATGAAATGAAGACTCCTTTGAAGGATTAATCCCTTCAGATACAGGAACAGTCTGGTGTGGAGGTTGGAGATCTTCAGACAGAAGACAATGGAGAGCAGAGAGGTTAGCCAGATATTGGCAAAAATAAAGAAATCACACATTTTGCCAACAATGACTTGAGTCAAATGCAAATCCAATTTTCTTGGGAAGAAGGTAGTCACAAACATATGTATTGTAATAGCACATTGAGCGCACATCCTCGAAATCTCGAGACAAGTTACAATGTGGTCAACAGGAGTCACTGATCTTCCTTTCCACCAGTCGGTGACATTGACCCCTATAATAAATGAATGGATCACCAGTCCGGCTACGAGAGAAATCATTGTCGGGACCAGGAGATCCAGTTGCAGGCCATTGTTGTCACTCTCTGTAGTATCAGCCATCTCTCCTGTGCTGTGATCCTCCTAATAACACAAGAAGTCAACACTGAGATATAAGTTTCCTCTTAAGTTGAATATTGAAAAATGTACGTTTGTAATGCCAAGTACTCCACAAAGCATCTAAGCTAACCAGGGCATATCCTGCAACATAACTAACATAACTAACATAACTAAGAATTGAAAATCATCTACCTTCCATATATATTCACTAAGTGTGCTCTGGGTATTCTTCTTTGTGATTCACCATATAGACCCCCCTATCACGAGGTTGTCTTTCCCCCAATAAGGCCTCGTTCACATCTGTGTCTGTAATCCGTTCTGGGGAGTCCACATGGGAACCCTCCCGAACGGACTACCGAACGCATTGGCAAGCGCTGTGCAGTGAAAACACACAAACCGCATAGACTATAATGGGGTCCGTGTGCTTTCCGCACGGTCTCTGCATGGAACATGCAGACAGAAAAGTATTGGGATCGAGAAAGATGGGATCACGATTGGCGATTGAGCACATTTCACAATCGCGATCGGGATCATCTGGAAAATGATCAGAAATCGGATTTTGAAATCTTAAGATCGGCTCAACCCTAAAAGTGACCTCTCCCATAGAGAAGCATTGACTAGGGTTGAGCGATTGGGATCAAGAAAGGTCGTATCCCGATCGGCGATCCAGCAAATTTCACAATCGGGATCGGCTGGAAAATTATTGGGAATCGGATTTTAAAATCGATCCTGAAATCTCAAGATCAGCTCAACCCTATAAGTGACAACAAGATCATAATGTTAGCACATGGAGCCCACATCCTGAAAATATCAAGAGAAGTTACAATTTAGTCACAGAGGTCTCCGGTCTTCTGATCCTCCAGTCGCTGATATATTATATTATACTATATTTAGTTATAAGATGCATCTTCATTCCAACTATAAAATGTAAAAGTTCTAAAAAGCTCCTTTAAATAACTGTCTATAGAGATGAGCGAGTAGTACTCGATCAAGTAGGTATTTGATCGAATGCTACGGTATTCAAAATACTCGTACTCGATCGAGTACCACTCGCTATTCGAATGGAGAAGTTCAATGCAGAACCAGTATTGATTGGCTGAATGCTATACAATCAGCCAATCAATGTTGGTTCTTCTCCTACCTTTAGAAGTCTTCTCCATGCAGCTTCCCCGCGGTGTCTTCCGGCTCTGAATTCACTCTGCCAGGCATTGGGCCTGGGCAGAGCCGACTGCGCATGCCCGCACTACAAGCGGACATGCGCAGTTGGCTCTGCCCAGGCCCGATGCCTGGCAGAGTGAATTCAAAGCTGGAAGACGCCGCGGGGAAGCTGCATGGAGAAGACTGCTCGGAGGATCCAGCCCAACCCTCACTCATGGACTTGGTAATTTGATCGAACGTTGCCTACCCCTGAAACGAGCATTTTCCCCCATAGACTATAATATAGTTCGATATTCGATTCGAGTAGTTGAATATTGAGCGGCTACTCGAAACGAATATCAAATCTCGAACATTTTACTGTTCGCTCATCTCTAACTGTCTACTTATATCTTATCTCTATCATTGATCTGTAAGTTCTTATATAAGAATATCAGGACCCTCTTCACACTTTGATTTAATACACTAACATGGCTACCACCTACCCCAAATTTCATTCACCTCATTGATCTACCATCTCCATGTTCTCTCTGGTTTCTGTATCTTTCCTTTGGAATAAGAAATGAATTAGATTGTGGAGAACCTTGGACATCTGATCCCTGAGTTTGGCCGTTCTGTAGATCAGGTAGGAGGAATGGAGAACTTTTAGAACATCCAAGGCGGTATAAACCGATGCAAAGTTTACGCAGTAAAAATAGTAATAAAAGACACAAATAAAATGGCCAATAAAGTATAAAGTGTTATATATGAAATTGAAGGACACAAATCTCATCATTGAGTAATAGGTCTCCAGATTGATGGATAAGTTACTGCTCATCTTCATCTGCATTGTGTGCTGATACAGAGAGGTGAAGAGGAGGACGGAGGAGATGTAACAGAAGAGCATTGGGAAGAAGGCTCCGATAATAAAATTGTATATAACAGAAATAAAAGTGCAATCCATAACTACAGTATCCATTGTCATATTGTGTGTATTAACTCTGCTGAGCTTAGTGATGCCCACCATCATGGGCAACAAACAATTTATAATGGAGAAAAACAACAAGAGTACAATGAAGTGGACAGTCCTGTGTAATATCATCCTCCTGAGATACAGGAACAGTCTGGTGTGGAGGTTGGAGATCTTCAGACACAAGACAATGGAGAGCAGAGATGTTAGCCAGATATTGGCATTAATTAAGAAGTCATACATTTGGCTAATAATTAGAAGTAAATATGAATCCAGGCTGCTCAGGGACAAAGTAAGCAAGACCATGTATAGTATATTCACACATTGAATTAACAACCTTGAAATCCCAAGAGAAGTTACAATGTGGTCAACAGGAGTCACTGATCTTCCTTTCCACCAGTCGGTGACATTGACCCCTATAATAAATGAATGGATCACCAGTCCGGCTATGAGAAACATCAATGCCAGGACCAGGACACCCAGAGAATGGACATAAGTATCACTCCGTGTAGTCACAGACATCTTCTCCTGCTCTATCTCCAAATAACACAAGGAATCGTTACCCAAGGTTATAGGACAGCTTCAGTCAAATATCCAGAGCTTTGAAATGCAAAGTATCCACTAAGTTCTAAGCAAAGCAGGGCGGATAACCTGGCGTACTATAACACTCTCCCTGTACAGCAAGAGATGAGAACATACAGTACTTTTCAGATTTACTGACGTTTTGGTTTTGTAGCAGATGAGATTTGAGACAAAGACAAAAAAATAAGTATAGTGAGATGTCACTACGATGACACAACAACAAGAAGTGTCACCTATGTAAAAATGTATAGAGTATAGAGTCATCGAGTCATCTTTCCCCTCCTTTTTCTGTTTACATTTTCTCGGATATCAAAATAAAGCAAAAAATTGGAAAAAATCAAAATAAAACCTTAAGTTCTGATTCTCACACATTGAGGAACTGTCAGCAGTGGACAGAGGTCAGAGAGGACATGTAGACTACAATAGACGCTACAATCTGTCAATTCTGATAATTGTGTAACATTTTCAGAAACCTATTCTATATTACAGAGGTGTCCCCTCTTACCTTAGCACAGAGCTGTTTGGTGGCTCCAATTCAAGGGTGTGTAAGGATCTTCATGAATGTGGCAGACGTGACTGGCTGGTGTTCTGCCATCAGGGGAAAGAAGGAGCTGAATGTTAGCCTGGCCAAGGGAACAGAAGATTTCAGCTACAGGGATGATTAGCACAGACCACAGCCTGGGAACCACAAGCATTGAGTGCAGTCTGGAGCTGGACGGAGATCTAGGGATGTAAGGAGGGCAGCATTCCATCCATGACCTATGTGCAAGCCCGGGAGTGATCCTCAGATGAAAGGAGAGCGAGACCATTGAAGTTTGGGGCTGGCGTCTAATAATTTTGCAGAATTGTAAAAGTATATCTCCTGTAAGGATTCTGCAGCATCTGAACTGAGAGTCAGGGTTATTATCTAAAGTCACTAGAAATGTAACTATGTATTATCTGTCATGTGTGAACATTCGCTTGGCATAAATTATGTTATATGTCTGTGTGGGCTGATGATACTTGATGTGCAAACAGCAAAATTAAAGGGATTCTACTATTAAAATCAGATTTCTTGAAAGGCTATTCCCCTCCTACCTTTAGATGTCTTCTCTGCGCTGCTGTTCGGTAGAAATCCCGATTTTTGCTGGTATGCAAATGAGTTCTCTCACAGCACTAAGGGCGGGCCCCAGCGCTCAAACAGCACTGGAGGCGTCCCCAATGATGCAAGAGAACTCTCCAGCATCGCATCCATCTTCTTCAGAAACGGGTCTTCTTGGCATCTTCTTCTGGGGGTTGGCTTCAAACTTCTAGGCCTCGGGCAAAGTTGACTGCACGTGCCCGCCGGCCACAAGAGAATGGCTGCTTACACAATATTGTGGCATGTGCAGAAGGCTGCCCAAGGCCTAAAAGATTGAAGCCACCACCGGAAGAAGACCCCTTCCTGAAGAAGATGGAGGCAGCGCTGGAGAGTTCTCTCGCAGCAATGAGGACGCCCCCAGTGCTGTTTGAGCACTGGAGCCCGCCCTCAGTGCTGCAAGAGAACTCATTTGCATACCAGCGAAAACCGGGATTTCTACCAAATGGTGGCGTGGAGAAGACATCTAAAGGTTGGAGGGGAATAGCCCTTCTTAAGGCTATTCCTACGTGTTAGGGACAAAAAATTACATTTTAATGGTAGAATCCCTTTAATGGAATGTTATGATGGTTTGGCTTACATTTACTGACACCAATGATATTTTCTTAATGTACTTGGCAAAAAAATAAAGGGGTTTTCTGGGATTAAAATATCCTATCAGATCATCATTGACTAGTTGTTGATGCAAAGAGAATGGAGCAAGCAGCTCTAATCTCAGTTTAGTGGCAGATATCAGTCACGGCATCAGATGTATGATAGTTTTATCTGCAGTACCTGGCCTGGCCACCTAACAGAGGATGGAGCTATCTGCTTTGCAGAGAACTGCTGATTTGTGAAAACCAATTTAATGCGATGAGAATAATTAATAACAATTAGAGATTAACACAAATCACAGACACAAATCACATTTGTGACTAATGTCCCTTAAAGGGGTTTTCCATGCAACAATAGACAAGCAATTTAACTTTCAACTCAGATGGGGCAGTGAAAACAATAAAAAAAAGTCATACTCACCTGTCCCCAATGCTCTGGTGATCTCCCAACACGTTATGGTTCTTCTTCTCAACGGGTCTCTTCCAAAGTTCCTCTGATTGGCCTCAGCGCTCACGTGATATCTGAGGCCAATCAGTGACCTCAACAGGCCTCAAGAAGAAACTCATGACAGGCATGCCCTTTGCTGACCCTTATTAAGGCTGGAGATTAGTGTTATCCAGCAATATGGACAGCAATCACTAAACTTATTGACTATTACCCTGATACTGTATTCCAGCAGGGGTGCTGGGAAAAGCCAGGTACTATCATCTGTGGCATTGACATTGCACTGGGGAGCTGTAGGCTGGTTATTTTAGGGTGAGACGCATGGACCTTCTCACCTTGATAGTATTTTTTTAGCAAATATTTATAGCTTTATGGTTTTTAACTTCACTGACTACTTCAATTATTTATATACATGCAGGTCTTTGAGACAATTAAGAATAATTAGCTGCAGATATTCCTATGGAAGTTCTCATTGAAGATTGAGAGTTGTATCTCCAGACTAAGTTTTTGTTTCTAAAACTGACACCATACTGTATATACATAGCCAAAACAAAACTGACTGGTTAACTATGATACAAGTATTATACAATCATCAAAAAACTATATACAATAATATTGTGAAACAAGAGGAAGCTGACTGTCACCAATCTGAAACGAAAACCATCTGTAACAGCAAACATTACGTAAACATAGTGAGCTCCTGGGCACCCTGCCAATACTACAGCAATGAGACTTCCTTTCCAGTATATCAGTACAGCTACATATTTTTATAGAATATTTGCTGTTACAGGTGGCAAATAACCAGTTAGAACATTTCATGCTAAAAACCAGGTATGGACAAGGTTAGAAATGAGTGAACCAGTTTGTAACAAGACAGGTTTGTTACAAATTTTCCAAATTGGGCCAAATCCAAAGTTTTGAGGGTTTGCCATTCACAAATCACCCATGAATCTGTAGTCGAAAGTGTTGTTGCTGGTTTCAGAAGCTCTGCAGTGCCCATCTCTGTCTGCAAGTAGCTGTCTCTGGTTCAGGGGTCCTCCCAGGTACCAGATCAAGCAGTTTATTTCAGGCAGAGACAGACACAGGGGAGCATCTGGAACCATCATATATACGTATATTTTTTAAAATCTGGATATAGCTATATAAGCAGCTAGCATATTTTATGATAACAATTGGCTATGGATAGAGCTAGAGATGTGCAAGCCATTTGGCCAATCCCAAAATTATTGGGGTTCACCACTGACAAATCACTATTAGGTTAAGGCTCAATGGAGAGTGCCGCAGTGAAAAAGTGCAGTCTTAAAAACCGTGACCAAACCGCTGCATTTACATTATGTGGGGTCTCGGCCTTATAGCCTGAAGTCTCTTCATTGGTCAGTTTTCCAGTGTCCATCTCTTCCTTCAAATAGCGCCCCCACCCCCCTATCTCAGAGACCTGATGAAGCAGTTAAAGTGTTATAAAAAAACTTTTCATAAATTAATAGAGCATTTAAATATAAGAAACTTTGTCATATAACTTATTAAGGAACTTATTAAGGAAACCTGTCTCACATATATAACTCTAAGGAGCAGAGAGGAGTTAAGAAGAATTATCTGGCTGGCTGGTAAAATTGATTTATTGTCTTAAATTGTGTTCTAGTAGCCTCTTATCTACAACCTAGAAGTATTAAAAAAGCAAGGAATAACCGAGTGTAGCAGCAGCAATTAATTGTCTGTTCTATCCCCTCTCTCCTCTTCATAGACTAATATGATGAAAGTAAGATATATTACAAAGTTTCATATATTAACCCATACTATTCATGAATGAGAAGTTGTTTATAAATGAAGGTACACTTTAAGTGCAGGCAGAAATGAGTACTTAACGGACACCATTTTAGTGCTTTATTATTACTACTTGAATTAGTATTTAGCCGGAAAAAAAAAAATCAATCACTATTGTAATTAAACAATGTGCAGTGAAATGACTGAAGAGAACACAGGAGGGGAGGAGGAAACACTTGTGCAATTACCAACAATAAGAATGTGGATGGCAACAGCAACACTATTCTGGTCTTGACAACCCCACCAGTAGCCACATTGTTGTCATACTGAATGAGAGTAAAGATATTTTTCAAAGCAGTGAACTACAAGTATTGAGTTAGGCTCCTGTTTGTTTCTCCTCCTCTGTTGCAACACACAATTTTACTATGCTATCTTTCTTTCTTCCTGTCAGACCTCAACATATTGCAAACCAACTGCAAAGAGTCTTTTCAGGGAGGGATTTTGGATTCTTAAGAAGTATTTTTCTCTTGCATATGTTGTATATGTGTTTGTCTACTGTGTAGAGGTCACCTGATGTGGGTGGGATTTCTGGGAAGTGTTACACTCTGATACAGGTATGCTCTTTATGCTACGACTAAGGATTCATGTGATTTCTTTCCCACCTAATATTGTCCTACTTTGTTCTTTGGGAATGTGAAATAAAGATTGGATTTGTCTTTCCCCACGGAGAGCCTGCTAAGTGTTTTTATTTGGATCTTTTTCTCTTTCTGGTTTGTCTCTTCTCCACTGACACAGATCCCATGAAGGACCAGAACAATGGAACTTTAAAGTAGCAGTCACAAATGAAGCCCAATGGACCCCATTGACTATAATGGGGCCAGTTGGGTGTCTGTTGTTTTTAAACTGAAACTGGTGGACATAAAATCTGTGCATACAGATAATTTTTGTCTGCAATTTCAGGCGGACATTATGGCAAGGTCTAACAAACAGTTCAAGACGCTGTGAATGTTGCCTGACAGAGAACTTTGAGCCAGAGAAAGAAGAACTGCAACAAGATGCTCTCAGTGTAGTAACTATCTAGAAGAGTCTTTGGGTTCCCATCGGGGCAGTGAAATGTGAGGACTGGAATCTGAATGATCCTCAGAATCAACTACATACAAACTACAGATTGTGTTAAGATGTGGTATATGCTATTGTATCCTAGTCTGCTACATTACAAAGTTACATCTATTCACATGTTATTACATTCCAAGTAAGTTCCAGTTGGGAAGAAATTTTCTCTGGCCCGTTTATAAAAAAAAAAAAAAAAAAAAAAAAAAAAAAAAAAAAGAAGTCTTGAAAGATTTAATTTTGAACAATTCTTTATTATATTATTCAGAACAGAATAAAAAGAGAATTACATTCAGTGCCAAAAGTTTTGAGACAGATCTTTCAACAGATGTTTCTACGATTATTGACATTTTTTACATTTTCACATCTATATTTACAGTATTGATGCTTATATTTTCTAAGACGTCTTCACTTCACCCTGGCATGCTGAACATTAGCTTCTGAACCAATTCCTGACTGATGACAACCCATTCCTACCTAACCAGTGCTTGGAGTTTATCACAATTTCTGTTTTTCACCCACTTTTTGAGGAATAACCACAGTTTCTTAATGGCTTTGAGATGTGTGGAGTTTCCTGGCCATTAATCCAAAATTTCAATGTTTTGTTCAACAAGTTACTTAGTTCTCAGTTTTGACTTGTAGTGTCCATCTTGGTGGAAGAAACATTGTTCATCACCATACTGCTCTTGGATGGGAGAAGTTGCACTTGAAGGATATTTAGATACCATACTTTCTTAATGGCAGTGTTCTTAGGAAAAATTGTGAGAGAACCCACTGTCTGACAAATGTCAGAGTGTGAAGTGGGCTAGGAGAACTTGACTTCTTCAGTTATTTCTCCACCACTAAACATTGGCATTTGCTGACTTCCAGGCTCCCTTAAACAGGGATGAGTTACCATATATTCTCGAGTATAAGCCGGCCCACATATAAGCCGAGGCCCCTAATTTTAACACAAAAAAACTGGGAAAACTTACTGACTCGAGTATAAGCCTATGGGGGAAATGCAGCAGCTACTGGTAATTTTTCAAAAATTAAAATGGTCGGGGTTTTTGGGTGCAGTAGTTGCTGGGTGCTGGGGAAGGGGAGGGGGTATTTTGGTTGTCTGTCTGCCCCTTCCCTGAGCTTGAGAACAGTTTTTTTTTTCTCCCACTTGGAATTCAGCCTTGTTGAATAAAGAGTATCCCAGGTGTTGGATCCCAAATGATCTTAAACTGTTGACCTATTGAAAGAATAGGTAATAAATTTAAAAGTCTCGGAAAACTCATTTAAGAACTCCAATTTCTCATAACACAAATTCGATACAATAATAATAATTACTATGTATTAATATATATTATGTATAATTTATTTTTATTTTTTAAAGCAGGTAATATTAACCCATACATATATTGGGATAGGTTGATCCAAGAAGAAAGGTTAAGAAGAATATGTCTATAAATACAGTCTACATGTTATAAGACAAAAAAAAAATGAAGTCTATGAGCAAAGACAAAACGAGGCACCAAAATAAAGCAATCCAAAACAGGGAGGAGAATCATTGAGCCAATCTCTACTGAGTAGTAGCACAACTCAAGTTCCTCTTTTGTATCTTCTATCCTATCACAAGTTCTAGAAATCCAATCATGGTAGTAAAAACATTAACAACTAAAGTCAGAGAACCTCCAAGGTTAGAACCAATTATATTCATGTGGATGATATAGGACAGGTAGAAGGAAAGATACATGTTGCATCAGTTGGGTAAAACAATGTTCAGTTTATGCCCAGTATCAGATGGTCACTATTAGGGTAAATAATAAAGGGCTATTGCTAGAGATGAGCGAACACCCAAATGTTCGAAGTTCGAAATCCAATTCGAACTGCCGCTCACTGTTCGACTGTTCGAACGGGTTTCAAACCCCATTATAGTCTATGGGGAACATATACTCGTTAAGGGGGAAACCCAAATCCGTGTCTGGAGGGTCACCAAGTCCACTATGACACCCCAGGAAATGATGCCAACACCCTGGAATGACACTGGGACAGCAGGGGAAGCATGTCTGGGGGCATAAAAGTCACTTTATTACATGGAAATCCCCGTCAGCTTGCGATTTTCGCAAGCTAACTTTTTCCTATAGGAATGCATTGGCCGGCGTTGATTGGCCAGTCTTCAGAATTCGGCCAATCAGCGCTGGCTCTGCCGGAGGCGGAGTCTAAGATCGTTCCACACCAGTCTCCATTCAGGTCCGACCTTAGACTCCACCTCCTCCGGCAGAGCCAGCGCTGATTGGCCGAAGGCTGGCCAATCAACGCTGGCCAATGCATTCCTATGGGTATGCAGAGACTCAGCAGTGTTGAGCCAGTTCTGCTCAACTACACCATGTGCCGGTCAGCCCTGCTGTGCGAGCTCGGCACACATTCAGCTCTTCAGCTCTGCATCACCGCTGGCGTTGATTGGCCAGTATACAGAATCAGCAGAACCCTTGTGCACACTCGGCTCTGCTACATCAGAGCCGAGGGTGCACTTGAACCCTTGTGCACACTCGGCTCTGCTACATCAGTGCCGAGGGTGCGCTTGAACCCTTGTGCACACTCAGCTCTGCTTCATCACGCTAATAGAATGGATTGGCCAGCGCTGATTGGCCAGAGTACATAATTCGGCCAATCAGCGCTGGCTCTGCTGGAGGAGGCGGAGTCTAAGGTCGGACCAGAATGGAGACTGGTGTGGAGCGATCTTAGACTCCGTCTCCTCCATCAGAGCCAGCGCTGATTGGCCAAATTATGAACTCTGGCCAATCAGTGCTGGCCAATGCATTCCTATGGAAAAAGTTTATCTCACAAAAATCACAATTACACACCCGATAGAGCCCCAAAAAGTTATTTTTAATAACATTCCCACATAAATATAGGTTATCCCTAGCTATCCCTGCCTGTACAGCTATCCCTGTCTCATAGTCACAAAGTTCACATTCTCATATGGCCCGGATCTGAAATCAACTATTTGTCTAAAATGGAGGTCACCTGATTTTGGCAGCCAATGACTTTTTCCGATTTTTGTCAATGCCCCCGTTGTCGTAGTTCCTGTCCCACCTCCCCTGCGCTGTTATTGGTGCAAAAAAAGCGCCAGGGAAGGTGGGAGGGGAATCAAATTTTTTTGGAGTTTGCCACGTAGTGTCCGTATGGAATCGAACATCTCGAACAGCCTGATATCTGATCGAACATGTGTTCGATAGAACACTGTTCGCTCATCTCTAGTTATTGCCCCACAGCAATGCCAAAGCTCCTTCATTCTACTCAGTGTCAATAAGGTAATAAGTTACCATATAAAAATATGGGACCACCTAACCAAACTTTGGTTCACAAATGTGACAAGTCTACTACTGTGTTCTCTCTCCTTTCTATAGCTTTCCTCTGAAATAGGAAGTCAATTACATTGTGAAGAACCTTTAACATCTGAATCTTATATTGTACCGATCTGTAGATCAAATAGGAGGAATGCAGAGCTTATAAAAAGTCCAAGACAATATATGGCCATGAAAGGACTTCACAGTAAAGAAAAATGGCCAATGAAGTATATACTAGTAGTGTTATACATGAAAGTGAAGGACACAAATCTCATCATTGAGTAATATGTCTCCAGATTGATGGATAAGTTACTGCTAGGGTTGAGCCAATTTTGAAATTTCAGAATAATTTTTAAAATCTGATTTCCGATAATTTTCCATTCGAACCTGATCTCGATCTCAATGCAAGTCAATGGGATTTTTTTTAAATAATCAGATATCAGATTTTAAAAATGATCCTATTCACTACACAGCATGAAGTCCAAAAATTGTTTACGTTTTTGGACCACACGCTGTCTAGTGATTAACCCCTACCGGTGTCCGCTTACCTGCACAGCTGCAGCTCCCAGTTCTTCTTGGTCCAGTCCTCTGTCCTTCACATGTCTTCAGAGTGCCCTGCGCCCCCCCCACCTCCCTAGACTAGTATTGTAGAGATGCAGGGAGTAGGTGGGGCTTGGTGCGGCTGGACAGTGTGGGCGGGGAGACGTGAGTGCATCACTCACATCTCCCCTCCCAGTAGCCGCCCACACTCTCCTAAGCCCCACCTTCTCTATATTACTAGTCTAGGGAGGTGGGGGCGGGGCGCAGGGTGCTCTGAAGCCACATGAAGGACAGAGGACCAGACCAGCAGAGGGCAGCGGCAAAACTTCTGATCAGGTGAGTTGAGCGAAGTTCATGAGTAGATAGATATTACTGTACATTGACTTGTCTGGTAGATAGAGAAGTCAATGTGCAGTAGTATCTATCTACTTGTGAAGTTGCCTCGTCGTCCTCACAACAGCGCAGCACACAGTGATTTACCGCAGCCTGACACTCTACTGCTTCATCCCTGTTTTACCGTATATTCAGCTGAGTATACGGTAAAACAGGGACGAAGCAGAAGAGTGGCAGGCTGTAGTAAGTCCATAGGAATGAATGGACACAGCCGGCACGCAGGGGGTTAAGCGGCCGGCCGCTTCCATTTATTCCTATGGGTGCTAAGCTTTTCCCACAATGATTGGCCAGTAGCCAAGCATTGTGGGAAATAAGCCCCAATCTCGATCCCGCCCGAAAAGATCGGGATCGGAATTCCGATCGTGATCGTGAAGTCTTCTCGATTGCCAATCGGAATCCGATCTTTTCCGATCCCGATCGCTCAACCCTAGTTACTGCTCATCTTCATTCTTATTGTATGATGATACAGAGAGGTGAAGAGGATGATGGAGGAGATGTAGTAGAAAAGTAATGGGAACAAGGTTTCTAAAGTAAAGATGTATATAATGTCAGTATGAATGCAACCCCTGTATGGATTATTCAAGGTTGAATTGTATACTTCCTGCAAGCCAATGACTGGTGAGGTAATGGAGGGGGTGTACATCTCACCCAGACTACTAAGGTGGGTGAGATGAGAAAATTCCAGAAGGAATGTTTGTTCTCAGCAGACAACTTTTATCTGCTGAGCATTTTGGTAAATGCTCAGTATTGGGCTGGATTTTTAGCAATGGCAGGTAGGATTGGTAGTGGGACCTGTCAATCCACCCCCCTCCAGTCCATGCTTTGCACTTGTTCCTGCAGCAACTCAGCTGTTGAGAGTCTCTTCGTCAAGGAGGCTTAAGAAGTTGCTCCAGCAGCAGACTTTAGGGCAGAGCTTGGCTGGAGAGCCAAAGAAAGAGGTCATATTTTTGGAGCTGTGTCCTGAGTGATTCTACTGGCTTTTTGATTTCTGTTATTCTAAGTGAGTAGGGTTGAGCCGATCTTGACTTTTCAGGATAGATTTTAAAATCCAATTTCCGATCATTTTTCATTCGAACCCGATCTCGATACCAATTCCGATCCCAATGCAAGTCAATGGAATTTTTTTATTCGGAGATCGGATTTTAAAAGCAATCCTATTCACTATACAGCATGGAATCTAACAATTTAAAGCTTTGTACCCGCCCACACTCTCCTAAGCCACAAGCCCCGCCTTTCTAGCTCTTTAAACACTAACCTGGGAGGTGGGGCAGTGATGCGAGAAGACTGCAGCGTGGAGCGGCAGCGAGGTAAAGAAGAACACCGGAGCAGCGGAGCAGCCATCTCTGCAGGTAAGTAGCTACTAGAGATGTTAGTTTAGTCTCCCATTAGAATGAATGGAGGCAGCCGGCGCCCAGGGAGTTAAGGCTGTGTGCCGGCTGCTTCCATTCATTCCTATGGAACCGCAGCGGAGCCTTCATACTGAGTATACATTATATATTCAATGTGAAGGTTAAGCAAAGCATTATGGGAAATTGTACCGATCTTGATCCCACTGTGAAAGATTGTGTTTTGAATTCCAATCGCGATCGTGGAATTTTATTGATTGCCGATCGGAATCCGATCTTTTCCGAACATGATCGCTCAACCGTATAAGTGAGGTAACCTATTCTGTGTTTAGTTAGAGCCTAGCCGGGCAGGTATTAATTTTTGTATTGTTTCCTTTTGTTCCTGCACTACCTTTTTGAGTGAAAATAAACTCTACCTTTGTTTTGGACTAAAGAATCTGGACTTGTGTGTCTATGCCACCCCACCTAGCAACCCCCGACCCTGACATTCACCATTGTGATCCTAATGATAGTCATCCACAACTGCATCAAACCTTTTAAGGGAGAAAAAAATTACTAAGGCTACAATGAAATGGACAGGAGTCACTGATCTTCCTTTCCACCAGTCGGTGACATTGACTCCTATAATAAATGAATGTATCACCAGTCCGGCTATGGCATGAATCAATGTCAGGGCCAGATATTGAGCCCCAGAGTAATCCTGTATAGTATCAACCATCGTTCCTGTACTATAGGGATCCTGATATAGCAATGCACTTTTACTTATATCTTTATTCAAAGATTACAATATTTCCATTGGAAGACTATTTTGCATAGATTCAGATGCAGCACGGGTCTATGAAAGCGGAGCAGATCACATAACATGGGAGGCTCATATTGAAGCTGTGATGGAATCAAAGGGAAGTAAAAATCAATGTTTCTCTTTCGGGTCACTGAGAAAACACAAAATCATTTTTTTGCGCTAATCCTGGGTAAAGATGGGTGAAACCCTCAGAATTCATCTAGTTTCAGGTTCAGGTATGTAGTAAGTCCTACAAGCTGAGAAGTGAAAAAAAAAAATCTAGTCCCAACAATGGTCCATCTGGATTTCAGGGTATTTCATTGTAGCAAACCACCAGTGAGATTTGCAAAGCTTCTGCTGATATATTTAGCTGTGATCTTAGGTTATTAATAGAGATGAGCGTGTAGTATTTGATCGAGTAGGTATTCAATCGAATACAGCGGTATTCAAAATACTCGTACTCAATCGAGTACCACTCGCTATTCAAATGGAAAAATTTGATGCAGAACCAGTGTTGATTGGCCGAATGCTATACAGTCGGCCAATCAACGCTGGTTCTTCTCCTACCTTTAGAAGTCGTCTCCGTGCAGCATCCCCGCGGCGTCTTCCGGCTCTGAATTCACTCTGCCAGGCATCGGGCCTGGGCAGAGCCGACTGCGCATGCTCGCGCTACAAGAAAATGGCCACTTTTACTGTAAGCGGCCATTTTCTTGTAGTGCGGGCATGCGCAGTCGGCTCTGCCCAGGCCCGATGCCTGGCAGAGTGAATTCAGAGCCGGAAGATGCCGCGGGGACGCTGCGCGGAGAAGGCTTCTCGGAGAATCCAGCCTGACCCTCACTATTGGACTTGGTAAGTGTAATTTGATCGAATGTTACCTACCCCTGAAATGAGCATTTTTCCTCCATAAAGTATAATAGGGTTCGATATTCGAATCGAGTAGTCGAACGTTGAGAGGCTACTCGAAACGAATATCGAATATCGAGTATTTAACTACTTGCTCATCTCTAGTTATTAACAGGGTTTTCCTATTACATACCAATATTTAAACTTGTAGATAATTAAAAGTAGAATATTTTTGCAAAAATAAATTTTAAAAAATTGCAGTTTTAGCTTCCATGTTGCGGAAAAACATTTTCTTGTTGTAGGTGTTCCAACATTTGTTTGAGCCAAACCCAGGAGTGGGTACAAAAGGATTGGGAAATATATAGGACGTTCTTACACTTCTTATACTTCCTATACTTCTCCCTTCTGCTGAACTCACTCTGTATTTCTCCACTCTTGGCTTTGTCTCCAAAAAACACAGCAAAATTTGCAACAAAAAAAGCTCTGCCTCCGCAACCCGGGGCTTCAGTCTAATTCTAAGATCCCACTTTGTGGAACGCAGCGTTATCCATTGCTAACAAGTCTAAGATGTCTCCATTATTTATCTTGAGCTTCTACTAATATGTTCTCTCTACAGTAATTTCTTCATCTTTCCTTAGGAATAAAAAGTCAATGACATTGTGAAGAATCTTGGACAGTAGACTTCTATATTTGACCGTTCTGTAGATCAGGTAGGAGGAATGTAGAGCTGGTAGAAAGCCCAAGATAGTATGCAACCATGGAAGGTTTGTGCAGTAAATGTAATAATAAAATGTACAAGTAAAATAGCCAATATAGTATATAGTGTTATAGATGAAAGTAAAGGACACAAATCTCATGACTGAGTAATATGTCTCCAGATTGATGGATAAGTTACTGCTCATCTTCATCCTTGTTGTGTGATGGTACAGAGAGGTGAAGAGGAGGACGGAGGAGATGGAATAGAAAAGTAATGGGAAGAAGGATCCTGTAGTAAAGGTGTATATAGTATTCATAAAAATGCAACCCCTAAATAGATTAGCCGTGGTTGAATTGTATGTTCCACCATTGGTGACCTTAGTGATATCCGACCAGATGTGGACCAAACTGTTTAGAACAGTAAGAAGTAGCGAGGCTACAATGAGACAACCAGTCCTGTGTAATATCATCCTCCTCAGATACAGGAACAGTCTGGTGTGGAGGTTGGAGATCTTCAGATAGAAGACAATGGAGAGCAGAGATGTTAGCCAGATATTGGCATAAGTAGAGAAAGAATAAACTGCACCAATACAAAACAGATAAACATGTAAGTCCGGGATGCCATGAAAAAACACAACTGTAATCAAGTAGAGAGTGTCAGCACATTGAGCGGACATCCTAGAAATCCCAAGACAAGTTACAATGTGGTCAACAGGAGTCACTGATCTTCCTTTCCACCAGTCGGTGACATTGACCCCTATAATAAATGAATGTATCATCAGTCCAACTGTGAGGACAATGAGGGCCACGATGAGGAGACCCAGATATTGGACGACTTTAGAGTCTCCCTCTGTAGTATCCGCCATCTCGCCTGTGCTGTGAGGATACTGAGATCACAGCAGGTTTTTATGGAGGGTTTATCAAAACTATTTTTACATCTATTCAAATATGGTGATATTTATAATGGAAATTCAGACTACATCCCCCGGGCTCGGAGCTGGCACAGGTCTACTATTCCATAGAAGATCACATAACATAGGAGGCTCATTTTGCATTTGTTAAAGCAGAAAGGAAAATCACCTATGTGCCTATGCAAAAACATGAAATTAATATGTTTGTCCCGATTCTGGGTTATATCCGGATTCATAAGACTGAGCTGTGCAGACTATTGTGCTGATGGAGTCACCGGAACAATGTATCAGTTCCTCGACACTAGTTGTCTGGAGTAGAGAAGATATTGTAGAACACATCTAATGCATTGTCCTTTCTAAAGACAAACATTAACTACAACTCCCATACTCACCACATTATGTGACCTTGGACAGAGTAGGGCTAGGAACTGGTGTGATCCACAATAAATATGCCGGGCCAAGACATTACAGTACAGTATGTCTATGGAAAAACAAGGATACAATCTCTGAGTTTAACCACTTTATGCAACTTCCTTTTTGAAGGAAACCTAACCCAACACCCTTTCTGGAACCTCCGATCTGTGACTGAGCTAGATAATTAAAAGGGATCCTATCCTTTTTTCCCAACTAACACATAGGAATAGCCTTAAAGGGATTCTACCATTAAAACTTTTTTTTTTGTGGATATGATGTCGGAATAGCCTTTAGAAAGGTTATTCGTCTCTTACCTTTAGACGTGGTCTCCGCCGCGCCGTTCCTCAGAAATGCCAGTTTTTACCGGTATGCAAATGAGTTCTCTCACAGCGATGGGGGTGGGCCTCAGCGCTCAAACAGCGATGGGGGTGTCCCCACCGCTGCCAGAGAAGTGTCTCCAAGCGCCGCCTCCTTAGTCTGCCGCGTCATGTTCAATGTCTTCTTCCGACGCAGGCTCGTAACCTAGCAGAGCAGAGCAGACTGCGCAGGTGCACAGGCCACGGGAAAATGGCCGCTAACAATACTGTGCAAGCGGCCATTTTCCTGTGACCTGTGTGCCTGCACAGTCTGCTCTGCTCTGCTGGAAGTTACGAGCCTGCACCGGAAGACATTGAAGATGATGTGGCGGACGAAGAAGGAGGCGGCACTTGGAAACACTTCTCTGGCAGCGGTGGGGATGCCCTCATCGCTGTTTGAGCGCTGGGGCCCACCCCCATTGCTGCGGGAGAACTCATTTGCATATCAGTAAAAACCGGTATTTCTAAGGAACGGTGCGGTGGAGACCATGTCTAAAGGTAAGAGATGAATAGCCTTTCTAAAGGCTATTCCAACGTCTTATCCACCCCAAAAAAAAGTTTTAATGGTAGAATCCCTTTAAGAAAGTGCTGCGAGAACTCTCCATCTTCTTTAGGAACGGGCCTCTACGCATCGTCTTCCGGCCTGGCTTTCAATCTTCTACGCATGCGCAATCAGAGCCGACAGCTGGCAGAGACGACTGCACCTGCGCGCGGCCATTTTTTTGTGGCTGCTTACGCGAGCTCTTGTGGTAAGCAGCCACAAAAAAATGACTCATGCAGGTGAAGTCGGTTCATGCGTAGAAGATTGAAAGCCAGGCCGGAAGACGATGCGAAGAGGCCGATTCCTAAAGAAGATGGAGGCGGCGCTGGAGAGTTCTCTAGTAGCACTGGGGCCCGCCCCCCAGTACTGCGAGAGAACTCCTTTGCATAAAGATGGAAAATGGAATATCTACCAAATGGTGGCGCGGAGAAGACATCTAAAGGTAGGAGATACATAGCTTTTCTTAAGGCTACATAAATTATTCAGACTGCTTTAAATTTTTCACTCTTTGTTTCACTGCAGCCATTTGCTAAAATCAAAACGTTCATTCTATTTCTCATTAATGGACACTCAGCCCCATCTTGACAGAAAAAAAAACAGAAATGAAGATTTTTTGCAAATTTATTAAACAAGAAACATTGAAATATCACATGGTCAGAAGTATTCAGGCTCTTTGCGGTGACACTCATATTTAACTCAAATGCTCACATCCATTTCCTTCTGATCCTCCTTGAGATGGTTCTACTCCTTCATTGGAGTCCAGATGTGTTTAAATAAACTGATTGGACTTGATTAGGAAAGGCTTAGACCTGTCTATATAAGACCTCACAGCTCACAGTCAGAGCAAATGAGAATCAGGAGGTCAAAGGAACTGCCCAAGGAGCTCAGAGACAGGATTGTGACAAGGCACAGATCTGGCCAAGGTTACAAAATAATTTCTGCAGCACTCAAGGTTCCTAAGAGCACAGTGGCCTCCATAATCATTAAATGGAAGAAGTTCGGGATGACCAGAACTCTTCCTAGACCTGGCCATCCAGCCAAACTGAGCAATCATGGGAGAAGAGCCTTGGTGAGAGAGGTAAAGAAGAACCCAAAGATCACTGTGGCCAAGCTCCAGAAATGCAGTAGGGAGATGGGAGAAAGTTCCACAAAGTCAACTATCACTGCAGCCCTCCACCTCCAACCCTGGTCAATGCTTCTCCATGGGAAAAGTCACTTTTTGGGTTGAGCCGATCTTGAGATTTCAAAATCTGATTTAAAATGATCTTGCAGCCGATCCCGATCGTGAAATTTGCTCGATCGCCGATCAAAATCCAATCTTTTCCAGTCCTGATCGCTCAACCCTACTTATCCATAAATTCTAGTAACTGGACAACCCCATTTAGTCCTCCAAGATATTTGGTACAACCTTCCTGCCACATTCCTTCAAAAACATCGGCAAGTGTACCAAGAAGAATTGATGGAGGGCAAAGGTAATGCTAAATAATGATGGGATTTACATTTATTTATACACTTGGTTTTGTTTATTAACAAACTTAAACTACTAATTATTAATTTAATGTAGGGGTAAAAGTGACCGTATAGCCAGGACAAGCAAAGGAATGTCCTTGTCTTATAAACCGCAGGACACACAGTATACGTACAAGTGATACAAGTGATGGAGCTGAAGATCAGTTAAGACAAAGTGACCCTGAGCTCCATAACAACAGATGTGACCGCACCAATCTGAGCTCGGATCCATGAATTTCCCTAAGTACTTCTGGCTGCTGTCAGTTTGCAGCTGCTTTGCATCATATTCTTTTTACATCTCTCGTCTGTGTAATGTGATATTATCTGCTCAATTTATCATAAAGTATGTCATTGCAAAGTAGAGAACATAAGATAATGCAGTACTTAGTGCTAGTGAAGCAGCACAATGTGTTCCTAATATAAACCTTAGATTGTGATATACTGTATAAATAAAGCTAAAAGCAATTTGAAAATGTGACTTATAGCCCAACTACTGGACAGAAACAGATGAGATGTCCCAGGAGCTCCGGGCCATTGTTCTCTGTCCTCTTCTATCTCATTCAGAAGCTGGCAGAGCACCGTGCACGCCCCCGCCTCCCCAGACTAGTGTTACTGATGCTGGGAGTAGGTGGGGCTTGTTGTGGCTTAGGAGAGTGTGGGCGGGTACAGGGCGGGGAGACGTGAGTGCCCCCGCCTCCCTAGGCTAGTGTTACTGATGTTGGGAGTAGGCGGGGCTTGTTGTGGCTTAGGAGAGTGTGGGCGGGTACAGGGCGGGGAGACGTGAGTGCCCCCGCCTTCCTAGGCTAGTGTTACTGATGCTGGGAGTAGGTGGGGCTTGTTGTGGCTTAGGAGAGTGTGGGCGGGTACAGGGCGGGGAGACGTGAGTGCCCCCGCCTCCCTAGGCTAGTGTTACTGATGTTGGGAGTAGGCGGGGCTTGTTGTGCCTACTCCCAGCATCAGTAACACTAGCCTAGGGAGGCAGGGGCATACATGGTACTCTGCCGGCGTCTGAATGAGAGAGGAGAGGACAGAGAACAATGGCCCGGAGCTCCAGGATATGGCAGCGGTTCTGTGCAGGTATCTAGGATTGAGCGATCGGGATCGAAATTCCGTTCCCGGTCTTTTTTAGGCAGGATCGGAACCTGATCGTGATCGTGAAATTTACTAGATCGTTGATCGGGATCCGATCTTTTCCAATCCCTATCACTCAACCAAACTGGTCAGCTGATAGCACACATATATGGACATGTCAATCAAGGAAAATTTAAGAAGGACACGTTTATGGAGTCCTACTAGGTTCACACTAGTGTTTTTGGGACTCTGTCCCCCATTCCACTTAACATAGGCGCAGAAAAAAGTCCTTTCTTCATTTTTCCATTATTTTTGGTCCCTGATCAGAATCAAACCCTAGTGTGAACCTAGTGTTACACAGTTTTCTGGCCTTTTTGTTGGTGCATAGTCATAGCTGAGCCTTCTATCCCTTTTGTTCCACTCTCATCCTCTTTTCTTAAAAACCTTGAAGAAATTAACATAATTTAATGAAGTTTTCTCATCTTGGCCTGTTATTACCTCCACCAACTTTATCTCTTTGCATTCTTTAATGGTACTGCCCCACTCTCTGGCCCCCGCCATTCCTGAGCAATCGATGCTGTTAGTTTCCACATCTAATTTTCTAATTAGTCTCTCTATGGTGTGCGCCATCTTGGGACCGCCCACCTGATAGTAACCTAATTAGCATATCAGACAATAAAAATAGCCCAGGAAAGTTGGGCCTAGATAAAAAAAAAATCTAGCTGTGCTGGAATCAGTAGAGAAGAGCTTATTGAAGAATGGAAAGAGTTCATGTTGGTTGAAGTGGTGAAAGGTCTTTATGTTACTGCTCATCTTCATCCTTGTTGTGTGATGATAAGATGCGGCACAGAGGAGGACATGATAATAAGAAAAGCAATAGGAAGAGGCTCCTATAGTGAAATAGTATAATGGTATCCCTCCTATGCAGGGGCAGTCTGGTGTGGAGATCGGACAACTTTAGATAGAGGACAATGGAGATTTGAACCAAATAATTTAATATTATGAAAAAAAAATCATGTTAAAATTAGTTACATTTGTATCGATCGAGGTTCGTCAAGTAGGGTTTAATGACAAACACATACAGGCTATTGGTGCATTGAGGAAATGACAGTGTGGTCCGCAGCAGTCACATGTCTATATTATGCAGCTACATATAACCATAGCAAACTATATATATATATATATATATATATATATATATATATATATATATATATATATATATACACACTCAGCGGCCACTTTATTAGGTACACCATGCTAGTAACGGGTTGGACCCCCTTTTGCCTTCAGAACTGCCTCAATTCTTCGTGGCATAGATACAACAAGGTGCTGGAAGCATTCCTCAGAGATTTTGGTCCATATTGACATGATGGCATCACACAGTTGCCGCAGATTTGTCGGCTGCACATCCATGATGCAAATCTCCCGTTCCACCACATCCCAAAGATGCTCCTCTATTGGATTGAGATCTGGTGACTGTGGAGGCCATTGGAGTACAGTGAACTCATTGTCATGTTCAAGAAACCAGTCTGAGATGATTCCAGCTTTATGACATGAGATTGCATTATCCTGCTGAAAGTAGCCATCAGATGTTGGGTACATTGTGGTCATAAAGGGATGGACATGGTCAGCAACAATACTCAGGTAGGCTTTGGCGTTGCAACGATGCTCAATTGGTACCAAGGGGCCCAAAGAGTGCCAAGAAAATATTCCCCACACCATGACACCACCACCACCAGCCTGAACCGTTACCGATACAAGGCAGGATGGATCCATGCTTTCATGTTGTTGACGCCAAATTCTGACCCTACCATCCGAATGTCGCAGCAGAAATCGAGACTCATCAGACCAGGCAACGTTTTTCCAATCTTCAATTGTCCAATTTCGATGAGCTTGTGCAAATTGTAGCCTCAGTTTCCTGTTCTTAGCTGAAAGGAGTGGCACCCGGTGTGGTCTTCTGCTGCTGTAGCCCATCTGTAGCCTCAAAGTTCGACGTACTGTGCATTCAGAGATGCTCTTCTGGCTACCTTGGTTGTAACGGGTGGCTATTTGAGTCACTGTTGCCTTTCTATCAGCTCGAACCAGTCTGGCCATTCTTCTCTGACCTCTGGCATCAACAACGCATTTCCGCCCACAGAACTGCCGCTCACTGGATGTTTTTTCTTTTTCGGACCATTCTCTGTAAACCCTAGGGATGATTGTGCGTGAAAATCCCAGTAGATCAGCAGTTTCTGAAATACTCAGACCAGCCCTTCTGGCACCAACAACCATGCCACGTTCAAAGGCACTCAAATCACCTTTCTTCCCCATACTGATGCTCGGTTTGAACTGCAGGAGATTGTCTTGACCATGTCTACATGCCTAAATGCACTGAGTTGCCGCCATGTGATTGGCTGATTAGAAATTAAGTGTTAACGAGCAGTTGGACAGGTGTACCTAATAAAGTGGCCGGTGAGTGTATATATATATATATATATATATATATATATATATATATATATATATATATATAGCATAATTACAACAATGTATCAAATCAGTATATAATTGTTATTAATAGAGATGAGCGAGTAGTATTGGATCGAGTAGGAATTTGATAATATGGTACGGTATTCGTTTACCGCGTGGTATTCGACCAGGTACGAGTATTTCCAATACTGTAGTATTCGATCAAATACCTACTCGATCGATTACTACTCGCTCATCTCTAGTTATTAAGCATTGTTATTAATCAAGTTACTACATAATAAAGACTATATCACACAGTCGCTAGTTCAGATACATTTTTTGTTTTTCTATTTTGCTTTTTTATATATATAAATATCGTAAACTTAATCAAACAAAAAAAAAAAAAAAAAAAAAAAAAACACAAAATGATCAACCCGTTAACCTAGAAGTATAATCCTTCTAAATCCCACTAAATGGGAGTGAAGGCGAAGTGAACACTGAACGCCCGTCATGTCCTTTGCCAATGTTCAGTGCATCAGAATTATCAGTCCATATACTAGTCCATAGAGTCTGCCCACCTGGACCCCCCACCACACTTAACTACAATCCCCTAATCCGAACCATCTATGTCTAATATATACCTTATATACAACAGAATATCCAAAACCTTGTACAAATTATTCATATATAGAAATTACTCAAAATGACTACACATCGGGGCCCAAATATGGGGTCTAGCAGTCCTACTGTGCCTTAATATCAATTTATACCCACATACGACATTACATGTGTTATCCTGTTACCAGTGTCATACATGTGCCCTAATATCGGTATATACCACATATGACATTATGTACATTATCCGGGGTACACCAGTGTCATACATGGGGCATAGACTGCAGTTTGGGCACACAGCAGGGTGCAGAAGGGAAGGAGCGCGATGCGGCTTTTGGAGTACAGATTTGGATGTTTGGTATCTGGACGCCATGTCATGTTTGTAGAGCCTGTAAGGAACCAGAAAAGTGGCATCCCCTAAGGAGTGACCCCATTTTAAAAACTGCACCCCTCAAAGAATTTCTCAGGGGGAGTAGTGAGTATTAGTATCCCAGATGTGACTACACAGCAGATGGTGAAGAGGGAATATATAAGCGGAGCGGAGGACAGGTATCTCCTATGATTGGGGGAGTCACACTGGGGTCACTTCTGGTGTCTTTTCCCTCATAGGCTCTAAATCTGGGGTGTCCCCGATATATGATTGCACAGCCTATACAGTCCCTTCCTGCTGCAGCCAGTTGTGTTCTGATAATTTGGTGTTTTTTTGTTTTGTTTTTTATCCCCACATTGCTTTATTTTTCTGGTGACGTGGCCATATAAGGGCTGGTTGTTTGCGGTATGAGATGCATTTTGTAATGACACCATTTTTGGGTGCCTACAACTTATTAAATACATATTACTCTTTTTTGCTGGATTTAAAAAAGAAAAAAAAAAAAAATCAATACTGGCATTGCGTTTTACCTTTTAAATTTTTCGCCATGTAGCGTACAGTATAAGTAACATGTGACCTTTATTCTGTGGGTCGGTACGGTTACGGCGATACCTCATTTGTATTATTTTTTTATGTGATACTAATTCTGCAGAATAAAAACACATTTGGGGACATAAATCAGTGATTTTGGTTGAGGGCTTATTTTTTGCGGGATAACCTACACTTTTTATTGTTACTGTTGTGGGGTAGATATAACTTTTTGATCACTTTTTATAGCATTTTTTTTCCCCTCGACTATCATCTTGTACATTAAATATTGTTTGAATTTTGTTGTACATATTGTTACGGACGCGACAATACCAAATATGTATTTTTATTTTTTTATTTATTATTTTTTTCAAACACAATTTTTTTTCCCAACTTTTTTACACTTTTTCATGTGTCCCTTTAGGACACTTGGTTCAGCAATACTTATGATTGCTGTTTCTTTATTATACTCTGTGAGACACAGCATACACGTGTCTCACAGTGCATCACAGGAAGTCAGGCTGTGCAGACACATAGCACAAGTCTTGACAGGATCACCAGGAAGCAGGGGTCTCCAGGCAGCCTGGGGTCACAGGCCAGAACCCCAGGGTGCATATTACAGACACAGGCACAACATCGCGGACCCCTTTGGATGCGGCGGTCATGTTTGACAGCTGCATTCAAGGGGTTAAAACCTCCTGTCGGAGCTCAGCTCCGACAGGAGGTTATGAAAAAGGATGCTAGCTGTCTGTAACTGAGTGGGTAGGTGGCACATGACGTAGTATTTCTGCATGGTGCACAAACTACATTGTGCCTATGATGTAATACTTCATCAAAGGTCGCCAAGGGGTTAAATAACTATAACAATATGTGCCATACGTCTATAACTGAAATGCAAATTCTGACCTAAAAATTTCAGACCGCTTCCAAAGTACATCATACCACTGTGACTATACTTCCACACATTATTTATCTTACAGAGCTACTATTTCTATGTTCTCTCTAGTATCTGTGTTTTGGAAAAAGAGGTGAATTACATTGTGAAGAACCTTGGACATCTGAATCCTGAGTTTGGCTGTTCCATAGATAAGGTAGGAGGAATGGAGAAGTGGGAGAAATCCCAAGACATTATAAAGCCATGAAAGGAGAGAACAGTAAACATAGTAATACATTAAACAAGAAAAATGGCAAATTAAGTACATAGTGTTATATATGAAAGTGACAGATACAAATCTCATGACTGAGTAATATGTCTCCAGATTGATGGATAAGTTACTGCTCATCTTCATCCTTGCTGTGTGCTGATACAGAGAGGTGAAGAGGAGGACGGAGGAGATGGAATAGAAAAGTAGTGGGAAGAAGGATCCTATAGTAAAGGAGTATATATAAATATTAAGAAAACATTTATTGAATACATTAGCCATGGTTGTATTGTATATTCCACCACTGGTGATCTTAGTGTTGGCCGACCACAAGGGCAAAAGACTATTTAAGGCAGAGCAAATGACTGAGGCTACAATGAGATGACCAGTCTTGTGTAATATCATCCTCCTCAGATACAGGAACAGTCTGGTGTGGAGGTTGGAGATCTTCAGACACAAGACAATGGAGAGCAGAGTTGTCAACCAGATATTGAGAGTAACAAAGAAAGCAAAAACTGCACCCACAACAAAAAGAGTTACATAGGAATTCAGGCTCTTCATAAGAAATGCAATATGAAAAAAATATAAAACAGCTGAAAATGGAGCGCACAGCCTTGTAATCCCAAGAGAAGTTACAATGTGGTCAACAGGAGTCACTGATCTTCCTTTCCACCAGTCGGTGACATTGACCCCTATAATAAATGAATGGATCACCAGTCCGGCTATGAAAGACATCAGTGATATGGCCAGAGGACGCAGATATTGGAAGTCAGAGCTCCCTTCTGTAGAATCAGCCATCTCTCCGTCCTGTACTGTGAGAATCCTCAGAACACAGCGAGTGTATAGTGAAAGCTTTGTGATATCTCTATTACATCTATTCAAATATTACAACATTCACATTGGAAATACAGAGAACATCACCCGGGCTCTGAGCTGGCGCAGATATAGGAAACTGTAGCAGATCACGTAACATAGGAGGCGCATTGTGTATCAGTAACAGCAGGAAAGGAAAAAAATTAATCTATGTTTATCTGTCACTGTACATATGTAATGTAAATGCACAAAATAGATGACTTTGCACTTAGTCTTATATTGCTAAATCTATATCTTTCCCTTAGACGTCTATGTTAGAGGTAACTCACCCAGGCTTGGATGTTGGTTGCTTTAGTAATAAGAAACTGAGTGAAGGGAAAGGGAGGAAAGCAGCATGAAAAATGGAGAAAGGAGAATTTTTCACTATTTCTTAAAATCTATTGTACTATACAGTAGAGATGAGCGAACAGTGAAATATTTGATATCCGTTGTTTGTTTCAAATAGCCCCTCAATATTCGACTATTCGAACAAATATCGAATCCCATTATAGTCTATGGGGAATAAAGCTTCTTTTCAGGGAAAACCACTATTCGACTCAGGAGGTCACCAAGTCCACTATCACACCTCAGCAAATGATGACAAGACCTCTGGAATGCAACTGGGACAGCAGGGGAAGCATGTCTGGGGGCATCTAACACACCCAAGTCACAGTTTGACCCCACCATCACAGCCTATCAACTACACACTTTCCACACTCCAAAAAACCTCTATCAAAGTAGGAAAATACCTGGAAACCTTCTTTACTCCCCAATTGGATGGACCGAAACCCAAATTTTACGCTAAAGAAACATTACCAAGCACCCCTGTAAATCACGTTGCCCATGAAAACCACAGATGGAATAGGCAATGGGAAATCCAACAGTACCTATCCTGAACTGTCACTGTGGATGTGTGTGTGTGTGTGTGTGTGTGTGTGTGTGTGTGTGTGTGTGTGTGTGTGTGTGTGTGTGTGATGTGGTAAGACCTTCCAAAATTCACTTTTCTGGCCCTTTCTGGAGTTGAGCCTTGCACCGGCAGAGTTTTAGCTCCTTTTCAATTCTTAGCCCCTAAAACAGTGGTTCCAGAACCATCACTCTCATTGTGTTGGATTAATGCAGTGGATTGGACTGAGGACACAAACATTGACCTTGATTGTGAGTGGGAAATTGATAACATTTTGGCATCAAGTCCTGGGGGTAACTTTTATTTAGAGGACCACAAAGGTGGAGAATTGGCTGAAACCACTACTACCGGTAATGGTCCTCTAATATCAGATCTCTACATTACCTCTACTGGGTTCTGATCAGGTGTTAATAGTCCAAACAACATGCTCCTTTACTTTAAATGTAGATCAGAAACCACTTTCCCTTCTGACACCAGAGTTAACCAAGCTTCATCATCATCATCATCCTGCTGAGATGGAGCCACTAAAGGAAACCTTTCCTTCCAAGGCATGTCCTGGAGCTGCGACTGAGCCAAATCTAAACACAGATTCCTTTGGAACTGAACAAAATTCACCAGCAGTGTTTTTGGCCCTTGGGGTGAGTTGAGCCTCGCACCAGTGTGTGTCCCGTAACATCAGGAGGGCACTAAGTTCTGCGCTAAGTTGCACAAAGTTCCACTTGACCACCGACGCGTGGACAAGTGCATGCGGCCCGGGATGCTACATCTCAATCACGGCACACTGGCTGAATGTAGTTGAGGCTGGGATCGGGTCGCAAACTGCGGTGGCCTGCCTTGTCTCCCTGCCCAATATTCCTGGCAGGGTGGTGAAACACCACCCTCCTCCTCCTCCGCCATTAAATCGACCCAAACTACGAGCTGGAATTGCTGCAACACTGGTGTGGGGAGACGTCAGCAGGCCGTGCTGAAGCTCATCAGCTTGGGGGACAGACAGCACACTGCCTCCGAGGTGAGGGATGCCATCCTGGATGAGACGGCAATGTAGTTTTCACCGCTGCACCTGGGCCCAGGAATTTTTTTCATGTGTGATAATGCCCGGAACCTGGTAGCGGCTCTGGAGCTTGCCAGCCTCCAACACGGTCCATGCCTGGCCCACGTTTTCAATTTATTGGTGCAACGGTCTTTAAAAACGTACCACAATGTTCTCAAGCTACTGGTGAAAGTGTGGCGCTTGTGTACCTACTTTGGCAAGTCTACAGTAGCTGCTGCTAGCCTCAATACACTCCAGCAATGCCTACATCTGCCTGAAATACCGGCTGTTGTGCGAGGTCACCACACGCTGATACTCTAGATACCATATGTTGAGCAGGGTGTGTGAGCAGCAGAGACCTTTAATGGAGTTCCATCTCCAAAACCCAAGGGTTCATCAAAGTCAGCTCCCTCAGTTTCTGCACCATGAGTGCCCATGGATGGCAGACTTATGTGAAATCCTATGCCATCCTTTCCACTGGACACTTTACAAACTGACTAGAGCCTCTATGAAAGTGGAAAAATAATTTTAAACCTTCTTTCCTCCACATTAATATGGACAGAAACATAATTGTAAACCAAAAGAAACATTAGCATGCGGTCTTCACAATTCCTGATTTGACAGCTGAATTAAGCAGGATGCAGGGTACAACGTAGACCAGGCCCGAGCACGAGGAACAGGTGTTACAATGGCTAGCAGATAATGCTTCCTGCTGCTTTTCCACCAGCCAGTCAGCCACTACCCGCAGTCGTGTTCATACCCAAGAGTCTGCCACTCTTTCCTCCCAACATGCCCAATCTTCCCAACAGACTCATCCCACCCTTGCCCCCTCCCAGGATCTCTTTTTGGGTCCCTCTGTTGAACCACTTCCCGAATCTCAGGTGCTACCAGACGACTTTGTGTGTCCTGATGCCCAAATACTAGAGCATCCGCCATTTCCTGCCAATTTTGTGGTTGTGGACCCACAACCAGCATTTCTGGGCCTCAGTGATAATGATGAGACACAGTTGCTAACAGGGCAAGCTGTGGTTATGTGTGGTTTGCAGTAAGAGAGTGAGAAATTGGAAGAGGAGTTGGTGGACGACGAGGCCACTGATCCGACTTGGACAGGAGTGATGTCTAGGGGGAAAGCAGTGAAGATGTGGAGGCAAGCACAGCAGCAAAAAGGGTGGATAGAGACAGAGGCATGTCCAGAGGCATAGGACAGCTGCTTCACAGAAGCCAGGCCTGAGGCAGCAAGGTCCAAGATGTTCCCTCTTCTAGCCACCCTAGAGAAACTCCGCCATCAAGGCCACGTTCCTCGATGTTGTGGAGATTTTTCAAAGTATACGTGGAGAACAAATTTAGTGCAATTTGCACACTTTGCAAGTCTAAACTGAGTAAGGGCTCTGAAAAGAGCAACCTTACCACCTCTGGCATGCACCGTCATCTGGTAGGCAAGCCCTGGGCTCAGTGGGAGAGAGCAAATGCAGGACAATCGTCAGCTGGCATTGCCAATACTGACTCTTCCACAGTTTCCAGTGCTGGAGATGCAGCCCAGAACACCAGCCTGGACACCTCAATATCTGCCTCGTACACTTTGTGGAGTTCACCCTCTGCCCCTTTTCCTGCCTCTGCTCCTCTCGCCTGCACGATCATGCATCTCTTCCCAGCAACTCCCCATCTCCCAGGCCTTTCATCGCCAGCAGAAGTACAGTGCAACCCCCCACATGCCCAAGACTTCAACGGCCTCATATAAAAACTGCTGGCCCTGGAGATGTTGGCATTCCTGCTAGTGGAGACTCATGCCTTCCGTGACCTGATGGCAGCTGCGGCACCTCGCTATGATGCCCCTAGCTGTCACTACCTCTGTTGGTGTTCCATCCCCACCTTGCGCCAGCACGTGTCCCCTAACATTAGTTGGGCCCTGAGTTCCACGCTTTGCCGTAAGGTCCACTTTACCACCGACGCATGGACAAGTGCCTGTGGTCAGGGACACAGCTTCTCTGTAATGACAGGCCGGGCTAATGTAGTTGAGGATGATCCCGGGGTGCAAACTGGGGTGGCCTATCTCCTCTCCCAGCCCAAAATTCATGGCAGGGCCTCTCTGAAAGCCTACTCCTCCGCTGCAACCTCGACCACACCTGCGACCTGTAAGTGCTTCAGCATTGGAATGTGGAGACGTCAGCAGGTTGTGCTGAAGCTCATCAGCTTGGCCGACAGAAAACACACTTTCCCCGAGGTTAGGGATGCCATCCTCGATGCGACATTAATCTGTTTTTCCCAGCTGCACCTGGGCCCAGGCATGTTGACGTATGTGATAATGGCCGGAACCTGGTAGCAGATCTGGAGCTTGCCAGACTCAAACAAGGTCCACATATGGCCCACGTTTTCAACTTGTTGGTGCAAAGGTTCTCTGAAACCTACACCATTGTACCTGATATACTGGTGAAAGTGTGGCCATTTTCATAAGTGAAAAGTAGCCTCTGCTAGGTTGAAAACATTCAGAGCACACTCCTGTCATCTTCGCACCATTGGCTGACAGAGGAAGATGAGGGGGATGAAGTGGCATTTCATGTCACTGTCCCACACGAGGCTTGAGGGTGAAGTTCAGTGCATCCCATTGCTTCAGCACGGATGGTGTGAAGGTGAGTGGAAAATGGAGGAAATGGAGAGTGACCCTTACAGTTGGGGGCAGCGAAGTCATGCCAAGTAACACACTGGCACACATGGCTGACTTCATGTTGGGCTGCTTTTCAAGAGATAAAGGCATAGTTCACATCATGGGGAGCAAATAATACTGGATTTTTGAAATCCTCGACCCCCAGTATAAGAAAAAAATCTCATCCTTCCTTATATGCCCGTAACGACACATTTCACACTCTGACACGTTTATACGTGCCAGAATGTGCGTACGTTAGCTCCGTGTGACCTAGCCCTAAACCCTCACTGGCGGTAGAGGGAAGATTTCCTCCAAGAGGCTAACAACTGCCATCCGGTCCACAACTACCAGGGGAACACTCTCCAAGGTCTTTGACACGTTAATGCCCCCTCCCCCCCCCCCCCGACCAAACTAGGGGCCTAGTGTCATTAGGAGGGAAAGTATAGGCGCATGTTGCGGGAGTACCTGACCAACCGCAGCCCTGTCCTCTCCGATCCCTCTGCGCCTTACATGTATTGGCTGTAGAAGTTGGACCTGTGGCCCTTGGGGTGAGTGGAGGCTTCCCCCAGCTGAGGTTTGGGTGAGTTTGGTGAGGGGGTGCAAGTACACCTCACAGTTAGCCTTTTTGGGTACATAGTTACATAGTAGATGAGGTAGGATAAATACATTAGTCCATGAAGTCCAACCTATAACCCTATGACAATTACTGTGTATCCCCCTTAGGTTTTGGGGGACACACCTTTAAAAACTGGATTGAGCGTATATAGCCTGACAATTGCCGCATATCCCCCTTAGTTTTTTTTTGGGGGGGCACCTTTATAAACTGGATTGAGCATATATAGCCTGACAATTGCTGTGTATCCCCCTTAGGTTTGGGGGGTACACCTTTATAAACTGGATTGAGCGTACACAGCCTGACAATTGCTTTGTATCCCCCTTAGGTTTGGGGGGGTACACACTGTGGATAGCTGGATTGAGTGTATATAGCCTGACAATTGCTGTGTATCCCACTTTGGCGTTTGGGGGTACACATTGTGGATATCTGGATTGAGCGTCTATCGACTCCTCTCCCTGCAGTATAGCTATGAAAAGAGCTGTTGTTGTTCTTCAGTTTTTCCCTGCCTAGCAGAATCGAATCCCTCTCTGACCCTCAGCAGCATGTCTGTCCCTACCTCTCACCAAGCTGCAAAATGAGATGGAGAAGGCGGCGACTGTTCTTATAAATCCGAGGTCACCCCAATTTGGCAGCCAATGACTTTTTCCTATTTTTTTTTTTCACTGCCTCCATTGTCGTAGTTCCTGTCCCATCTCCCCTGCACAGTTATTGGTGCAAAAAAGTTCCAGGGAAGGTGGGAGGGGATACAAATTTTTACTGCGCTTAACGCATGGTATTCTATTGGAATCGAATACCTCGAACAGCCTGATATTCGATCGAACGCCGTTTGCTCATCTCTACTATTCAGTTATGACAACCTGATCATTGGAGATACAGAGAACCCACTGACATTACTATATCATATTACACTCTCGCAAATAACGTGTACTCACTAACTATACATTTCAGAGAGAGATAAAACATATATTTTATTAGTTCGATGTCTATAAATATCAAGGTGAATAATCTGCAACTGTATCCCCACTTTATGTGTCATAAAAACAGACACTTTGCCCTTGCAGAGTGCAGAATATCCTGATAAAATAAGAAGATATCGGAGTGCCGGTCTGTACAGTGCCCAAAATTAGCACAGGTACCGGCTGCCATCTCCCTCCCATACTATGAGTGTCATCTGCTCCGGTACCCTCTGACATAGTAATTAACACCTTAAGGGTAAGTTCACAAGGTTTTTTTTGGATTGGAACCTTCCGATCCAAAAGCCAGGTAGCCGCAAATGAAAGCTGGTGCACCGCAGCGGCATCCAGGCGTGCACTTTGCTCCAGATTAGGCTCAATGATTGGGCCTAGTCTGGAGGAAGGAGTGTCTTCAGGCCGAATCGCGAGGTAACTTGGCCTGAAGAATGAGCATCTCGCTTCTTTTTTTCATTTTTCTTTTTGTTTCGTCCGGCTCCCGGAAAAAAACACCTGAGGGGCTCCCACTGATTTCAATGGGAGCCGCATTTTTGGACAGGGTTTTGAGGCGGATACGGCCCCAGAACCCTGACCAAAAAACTCTGTGTGAACTTTCCATAAGTGTTTTTCATCTGGGATGAGTTTTACACATTAGATCACTATTAGAGATGAGCGAACACTAAAATGTTCGAGGTTCGAAATTCGATTCGAACAGCCGCTCAATGTTCGTGTGTTCGAACGGGTTTCGAACCCCATTATAGTCTATGGGGAACAGATACTCGTTAAGGGGGAAACCCAAATCCGTGTCTGGAGGGTCACCAAGTCCACTATGACACCACAGGAAATGATGCCAACACCTCTGGAATGACACTGGGACAGCAGGGGAAGCATGTCTGGGGGCATCTAACACACCAAAGACCCTCTATTACCCCAACATCACAGCCTAACAACTACACACTTTACACACTCAATACCACCTCTCTGACAGTAGGAAAACACCTTGAAACATGTGTATTTGGCACTTGCAGTGAGGAGAGCTTGTCACCAGCAGTGAATTTGGCCCTTGTAGTAAGTTGAGGTTGGCACCAACATTTGTTTTGAAAATCAGGGTGGATTGAGCCTCTAACCAGCAGAGTTTGGGCAAATTCATGGTGGAGGGAGCCTCTAAAAACCCAAGTTTGGACCAATTCATGGTGGAGGAAGCCTCTAAAAACCCCAGTTTGGACCAATTCATGGTTGAGAGAGCCTCTAAAAAACCCAGTTTGGACCAATTCATGGTGGAGGGAGCCTCTAACCAGCCCAGTTTGGACCAATTAATGGTGGAAGGAGCCTCTAACCAGCCCAGTTTGGACCAATTAATGGTGGAGGAAGCCTCTAAAAACCCCAGTTTGGACCAATTCATGGTGGAGAGAGCCTCTAAAAAACCCAGTTTGGACCAATTCATGGTGGAGGGAGCCTCTAACCAGCCCAGTTTGGACCAATTCATGGTGGAGGGAGCCTCTAAACAGCCCAGTTTGGGCAAATTCATGGTGGAGGGAGCCTCTAAAAACCCCAATCTGGACCAATTCATGGTGGAGGGAGCCTCTAACCAGCCCAGTTTGGACCAATTAATGGTGGAGGGACCCTCTAAACAGCCCAGTTTGGGCAAATTCATGGTGGAGGGAGCCTCTAAAAACCCCAGTTTGGACCAATTCATGGTGGAGGGAGCCTCTAAAAAACCCAGTTTGGACCAATTCATGGTGGAGGGAGCCTCTAAAAAACCCAGTTTGGACCAATTCATGATGGAGGGAGCCTCTAAAAACCCCAGTTTGGACCAATTCATGGTGGAGGGAGCCTCTAAAAAACCCAGTTTGGACCACTTCATGGTGTAGAGAGCCTCTAAACAGCCCAGTTTGGGCAAATTCATGGTGGAGGGAGCCTCTAAAAACCCCAGTTTGGACCAATTCATGGTGGAGGGAGCCTCCAACCAGCAGAGTTGTGGGAAAGCAGGGTGGAGGGAGCCTCTAACCAGCAGAGTTGGGGGAAATCAGGGTGGAGGGAGCCTCTAACCAGCAGAGTTGGTGGAAATCAGGGTGGAGGGAGCCTCTAACCAGCAGAGTTGGTGGAAATCAGGGTGGAGGGAGCCTCTAACCAGCCCAGTTTGGGCAAATTCATGGTGGAGGGATCCTCTAACCAGCAGAGTTGTGGGAAAGCAGGGTGGAGGGAGCCTCTAACCAGCAGAGTTGTGGGAAAGCAGGGTGGAGGGAGACTCTAACCAGCAGAGTTGTGGGAAAGCAGGGTGGAGGGAGCCTCTAACCAGCAGAGTTGGTGGAAATCAGGGTGGAGGGAGCCTCTAACCAGCAGAGTTGGGGGAAATCAGGGTGGAGGGAGCCTAGTATTAGCAGAATTGTGCAACGCTTATGGTGGATGAGTATGAGGATGAGGAGGAATTGGAGAGGTTGAGTACAGACATGGAGTTTCATGTTGGGGTGCTTTACACAGGTGGGCACAAAAATGAAGACTCTATCCAGTGGTGGTTCATTTTTATCAAAGTGAGCCGGTCGGCACTCTCAGCTGACAGACGGGTGCGCTTGTCAGTGATGATGCCACCGGCTGCACTGAACACCCTCTCAGATAGGACGCTGGCGGCAGGACAGGACAGCACCTCCAAGACATATAGGGCAAGTTCAAGCCACAGGTCCAACTTCGACACCCAATACGTGTAGGGCGCAGAGGGGTCGGAGAGGACAGGGCTGTGGTCGGAAAGGTATTCCCGCAACATGCGCCTATACTTCTCATGCCTGGTGACACTAGGACCCTCCGTGGCGGCACTTTGGCGAGGGGGTGCCATCAAGGTGTCCCAGACCTTAGACAGTGTGCCCCTCATTTGTGTGGACCGGTGAGAACTTGGTCGCCTACTGGAGGAACTGCCCTCCCTGCCGCCAACGTCACATGCTGGAAACATCTCCATCATATTCTGCACCAATTGCCTGTGGCAAGCATTGATGCGATTGGCCCTCCCCTCTACCGGAATAAAAGACGAGATGTTGTTTTTATACCGGGGGTCAAGGATAGCAAAGATCCAGTACTGGTTGTCCTCCATGATTTTGACAATACGCTTGTCGGTTGTAAAGCACCCCAACATGAACTCAGCAATGTCTGCCACAGTGTTAGTTGGCATGACTCCTCTGGCCCCACTGGAAAGTTCAAGCTCCATTTCCTCCTCATCCTCCATGTCTACCCATCCGCGCTGCAACAATGGGACGATTCGAAGTTGCCCGGAAGCCTCCTGTATCACCATCACATCATCGGACAACTCTTCTTCCTCCTCCCCCTCCATTAAACGCGATGAAGCGGACAGATGTGTGGACCTACTCTCCAGCTGTGACGGATCGGATGCTATCCCTGACTCCTCTGTGTGATCTGAATTATCCCTGATGTCAATCAGGGATTCTCTCAGAACACACAAGAGCGGGATTGTAAGGCTCACCATCGCATCCTCAGAGCTCACCCTCCTTGTGGACTCCTCAAAGACCCGTAGGATGTCACAAAGGTCTCTCATCCATGGCCACTCATGGATGTGAAACTGAGGCAGCTGACTTTGTGGCATCCTAGGGTTTTGTAGCTGGTATTCCATCAAAGGTCTCTGCTGCTCAACCACTCTATTCAACATCTGAAACGTTGAGTTCCAGCGTGTGGGGACGTCGCACAAAAGCCGGTGTTGTGGCACATGCAGGCGTTGCTGGAGAGATTTTAAGCTAGCAGCGGCTACTGTCGACTTGCGAAAGTGGGCGCACATGCGCCGCACTTTCACCAGTAGCTCTGGAACATTGGGGTAGCTCTTTAGGAAACGTTGCACCACTAGGTTGAAGACGTGGGCCAGGCATGGAACATGTTGGAGTCCGGCAAGCTCCAGAGCTGCTACCAGGTTCCGGCCATTATCACAAACGACCATGCCTGGGCCCAGGTGCAGCGGCTCAAACCATATTGCCGTCTCATCGAGGAGGGCATCCCTCACCTCGGAGGCAGTGTGCTGTCTGTCCCCCAAGCTGATCAGCTTCAGCACAGCCTGCTGACGTCTACCAACGCCAGTGCTGCAAAGTTTCCAACTCGTAGCTGGGGTCAATCTAACAGCGGAGGAGGAGGCGGTGGAGGAGGAGGAGGAGGGGGGTGTTCTTCTCGTGTCCCTGCCAGGAATGTTAGGCGGGGAGACGAGGTACACCGGGCCAGTTTGGGAAGCAGTCCCAGCCTCAACTACATTCACCCAGTGTGCCGTCAGTGAAATGTAGCGTCCCTGTCCGCATGCACTTGTCCACGCGTCGGTGGTCAAGTGGACCTTTGTGCAAAGCGCGGAACTAAGGGCCCGCCTGATGTTGAGTGACACGTGCTGGTGCAAGGCGGGGACGGCACACCGGGAGAAGTAGTGACGGCTAGGGACGGCATAGCGAGGTGCCGCAGTTGCCATCAGGTCCAGGAAGGCGGGAGTTTCAACAAGCCGGAACGCCAACATCTCCTGGGCCAGCAGTTTAGCGATGCTGGCGTTCAAGGCTTGCGCGTGTGGGTGGTTAGCAGTGTATTTCTGCCGCCGCTCCAATGTCTGAGAGATGGTGGGTTGTTGTAAAGAAGCGCCTGATGGTGCCTTTGATGGTGCAGGAGAAGGAGATAAGACAGGACCAGGGGAGGATGAGGTAGAAGTCAACAAAGTGGCGGAGGCAGATGAAGTGGTGTCCTGGCTCGTCCTCTGGAGTGCATCGCCAGCACAGTCAGCAGTGGCAGTGGCAGAGGCAGAGGCAGAGGCAGTGGCAGTGGCGTGAACGGCAGGCGGCCTTTGTCCTGCCGTTGCTGCCTGCCACTGATTCCAGTGCTTAGATTCCAAATGACGGTGCATTGAAGTGGTGGGCATGTTGCTCTTCTCAGAGCCCCTAATCAATTTCGAGAGGCAAATTGTGCAGACAACACTATATCTGTCCTCGGCGCATTCCTTGAAAAAACTCCACACCTTCGAGAAACGTGCCCTCGAGGTGGGAGTTTTTCGGGGCTGGGTACGAACTGGAACATCTTGGGAGATTCCGGGTGTGGCCTGGCTTCGCCTAAGCTGCTGACCTCTGCCTCTGCCTCTAGCTACCCTTTTTGGTGCTGCACCTGCCTCAACATCCACACTACTTTCCCCGCTTGACATCCCCCCTGTCCAGGTCGGGTCAGTGTCCTCATCATCCACCACTTCCTCTTCCAACTCCTGTCTCATCTCCTCCTCCCGCACAATGCGCCGGTCAACTGGATGCCCTGACGGCAACTGCGTCACATCATCGTCGATGAGGGTGGGTTGCTGGTCATCCACCACCAAATCAAACGGAGATGGAGGAGACTCTAGTGTTTGAGCATCTGGACACAGATGCTCCTCTGTTAGGTTCGTGGAATCGTGACGTGGAGGGGCAGGTTGAGGGACAATGAAAGGAGCGGAGAACAGCTCTGGGGAACAGGGACAGTTGGGGTTATTGTTCTGTGAAGCTTGGGAATTTTGGGAGGAAGGAGGACAAGACTGTTGGGTAATAGGAGGAGAGGAGGCAGAGTCTGACTGGCTGCTGGACAATGTGCTGTAAGCGTTCTCTGACAGCCATTGCAAGACCTGTTCCTGGTTCTCGGGCCTACTAAGGTTTGTACCCGGCAGTTTAGTTAATGTGGCAAGCAACCCTGGCACTGTGGAGTGGCGCAATGCTTGCTGCCCCACAGGAGTAGGCACGAGACGCCCTTTGGCTTCACTGCTACCTTGCTCCCCAGAACCATTCCCCCGACCTCGCCCACGGCCTCGTCCACGTCCCTTTCCGGGAGCCTTGCGCATTTTGAATTCCCAGTTAGAAATTGGCACTATATACCAGTAGCAAAAATTGTGGGTGCACGTAACCCCAATATATTCTTTGAATTACCAGTCAGAAACTGGCACTATATGGCAGTAGCAAGAAATGAGGGTATTTGTAACCCCAATATATTCTTTGAATTCCCAGTCAGACAATGGCACTATACACCAGTAGCAAAAATTGTAGGTGCACGTAACCCCAATATATTCTTTGAATTACCAGTCAGAAACTGGCACTATATGGCAGTAGCAAGAAATGAGGGTATTTGTATCCCCAATATATTCTTTGAATTCCCAGTCAGACAATGGCACTATATACCAGTAGCAAAAATTGTGGGTGCACGTAACCACAATATATTCTTTGAATTCCCAGTCAGACACTGGCACTATATGGCAGTAGCAAGAAATGAGGGTATTTGTAACCCCAATATATTCTTTGAATTCCCAGTCAGACAATGGCACTATATGGCAGTAGCAAAAATAGTGGGTGTATATAGCCCCAATTCTATTGCTAGGGGACTTGCAGTGTATTTCTGGGGTGAAGGTGGGGGGGCACACCGTTGGAACGGGTATCGGGGGTATATATAGGGTATACGGGAATACACTGTCAGTGTATTCCATTCAGGATCCTGGGAAAGCTGGGTTGCGGCGATTGAGCCCGTCAGTGCCACGTTACACTGACAAGCTTCTCCCTGGAATTTAGCTCTTATAAGAGCTGTTGGTTGTCTTCTCCTTCCTATCCTAGCCTGTCCCTGCCTACCCAGAATCTAACCCCTAGCTAGCTGGACGGAAACCTCCGTCCCCGGTGAATTGCAAGCTCAGAATGACGCGAAGCTGGGCGGCGCTGTTCTTTTAAATTAGAGGTCACATGTTTTCGGCAGCCAATGGGTTTTGCCTACTTTTTTCAACGTCACCGGTGTTGTAGTTCCTGTCCCACCTACCCTGCGCTGTTATTGGAGCAAAAAAGGCGCCAGGGAAGGTGGGAAGGGAATCGAGTAATGGCGCACTTTACCACGCGGTGTTCGATTTGATTCGAACATGCCGAACAGTCTAATATCCGATCGAACATGAGTTCGATAGAACACTGTTCGCTCATCTCTAATCACTATCATGGGGTTGACTGTCCCTTATACACATATTGACTGACCAAATTGATGACAACGATCCACTCTCCTCTGGGAATGCACAGACTAAATGGAGGAGTCCTCAGCTCTTTCAGGTTGGGTTAGGGCAGTCCGTGAACCAGCTTGTCCCAACTCATAGATGAAGTGAGCTAACCTCAACTCTTAGGGTACGTTAACATTGTAATTAATAAATGTGAAATATTTTTATCCTATTGTGGGCATGTTGTATTTGTTCATTGGGGTGCACTGAAGACACGAGATCTGATGATATACTTACCTGTATACTTACCTACAAGAGGCACTGCACCGGTCTACAATGAACACATCGCCCCCTGGTGTTACATGTCAGCAAGATGCTAGTTCATAAAGATAATACAACAATCTCAGGCGACACTACACCTTTTATATAAATTACTTTGTGTCTTTTTATCGAGACTTTATTAAAAGTTAAGCTTTAGTTGCCATATCACAAGCTGTCAGTTTATGGAGGGACTTACGCAAGTGTTTTCTTTGGAAATTCGGCTTCTACAGTAGGACAAAAGAACACGTCCTTGTTTTATAAACCACAGGAAACACAATATATGTACAAGTGATACAAGTGATGGAGCTGAAGATCAGTTAAGACAAAGCGACCCTGAGCTCCATAACAGCAGATGTGACCGCACCAATATCAGCGCTGAGCCTTAAATTTCCCTAAGTACTTGTGGCGGCTGTCAGAATATAATGCAAAGCGGATGCAAACTATCTATAGATCTTGAATGTGTAAAGTGATATTTATCTGCTCAATTTATCATTATCATACAATAGGTTATTGCCATAACGTAGAGAACATAGAAATCTAAGCTAATGCACTGCTTAGTGCTAGGAGAAGTGAAACAGCGCAAAGTGTTCCTCATATAAACCTCAGATTTCACTACACTGTATAAATAAAAGCTAAAAGCAAATTGCAATTGTGACTTATAGCAGAACTACGGGGCAGTCACAAATAGACACAAATAAAAATAGACATCTTAGGTCAGAATATCACAAAAGTGCGCCACACTGAGTGGCTGCCTCGATACAGAGCTCCAAGCTGAGAGCAACCTTTATCTTCCTTTTCACTCTTTTTGTCCGTATCTTCAAGAATCCTCTAACCAAGCAAACTAGCACTATGAATTAGCAACTATAAATCCGATGGAAGACCCTGTGGAATGTTTTTTTTTTTTCCTTTTGTTTCTATTGCTAAGCATGGACAAGACTCAAGACCTGATCAGCTGGAGTTTTCCTGTTTGCACATGTGCCTGTTACCATCCCCCCTGGAGCTAAGGACAGCATGGTCACCATGCGGCATGGAGGAGAAACCTACATGGATGTGTGGACTTCTTTCATGGAGATGATTTTTGGAGTCTATTGCTGATGTGTGAAGATGCTACAGCTGACTGGTATTTCTTCTATTACTGTGGAAGCCTGGGAACCTACCATCACCCACCTACCCCAGGAGTTATGGAAGCTTGGCAAGAGAGAAGCACCATGTCTACCTGGACGGCTTCAGACTTTTATGGGCAGTAGAACACAGTGGTAAGAAGAAAGGAGGAGGGCTTGTGATCAAGGACATTTGGGGCATTTTTTGTGGTTAATGGACAATAGTGCTGATACAAGATACCGAACTATCAGCTGTGAGCAGGAGATCTCAATACCTACCAAAGGAACTACCACATGTTATCATTAGAGATGAGCGAACAGTGTTCTATCGAACTCATGTTCGATCGGATATTAGGCTGTTCGGCATGTTCGAATCGAATACCGCGTGGTAAAGTGCGCCATTACTCGATTCCCCTCCCACCTTCCCTGGCGCCTTTTTTGCTCCAATAACAGCGCAGGGTAGGTGGGACAGGAACTACGACACCGGGGGCATTGAAAAAAGTAGGCAAAACCCATTGGCTGCCGAAAACATGTGACCTCTAATTTAAAAGAACAGCGCCGCCCAGGTTCGCGTCATTCTGAGCTTGCAATTCACCGAGGATGGAGGTTTCCGTCCAGTTAGCTAGGGCTTAGATTCTGGGTAGGCAGGGACAGGCTAGGATAGGAAGGAGAAGACAACCAACAGCTCTTATAAGAGCTAAATTCCAGGGAGAAGCTTGTCAGTGTAACGTGGCACTGACGGGCTCAATCGCCGCAACCCAGCAGTCTTGTCCTCCTTCCTCCCAAAATTCCCAAGCTTCACAGAACAATAACCCCAACTGTCCCTGTTCCCCAGAGCTGTTCTCCGCTCCTTTCATTGTCCCTCAACCTGCCCCTCCACGTCACGATTCCACAAACCTAACAGAGGAGCATCTGTGTCCAGATGCTCAAACACTAGAGTCTCCTCCATCTCCATTCGATTTGGTGGTGGATGACCAGCAACCCACCCTCATCGACGATGATGTGACGCAGTTGCCGTCAGGGCATCCAGTTGACCGGCGCATTGTGCGGGAGGAGGAGATGAGACAGGAGTTGGAAGAGGAAGTGGTGGATGATGAGGACACTGACCCGACCTGGACAGGGGGGATGTCAAGCGGGGAAAGTAGTGTGGATGTTGAGGCAGGTGCAGCACCAAAAAGGGTAGCTAGAGGTAGAGGCAGAGGTCAGCAGCTTAGGCAAAGCCAGGCCACACCCGGAATCTCCCAAGATGTTCCAGTTCGTACCCAGCCCCGAAAAACTCCCACCTCGAGGGCACGTTTCTCGAAGGTGTGGAGTTTTTTCAAGGAATGCGCCGAGGACAGATATAGTGTTGCCTGCACAATTTGCCTCTCGAAATTGATTAGGGGCTCTGAGAAGAGCAACATGTCCACCACTTCAATGCGCCGTCATTTGGAATCCAAGCACTGGAATCAGTGGCAGGCAGCAACGGCAGGACAAAGGCCGCCTGCCGTTCACGCCACTGCCACTGCCTCTGCCACTGCCACTGCCACTGCCACAGCTGACTGTGCTGGCGATGCACTCCAGAGGACGAGCCAGGACACCACTTCATCTGCATCCGCCACTTTGTTGACTTCTTCCTCATCCTCCCCAGTTCCTGTCTTATCTCCTTCTCCTGCACCATCAGGCGCTTCTTTACAACAACCTACCATCTCTCAGACATTGGAGCGGCGGCAGAAATACACTGCTAACCACCCACACGTGCAAGCCTTGAACGCCCACATCGCTTAACTGCTGGCCCAGGAGATGTTGGCGTTCCGGCTTGTTGAAACTCCCGCCTTCCTGGACCTGATGGCAACTGCGGCACCTCGCTATGCCGTCCCTAGCCGTCACTACTTCTCCCGGTGTGCCGTCCCCGCCTTGCACCAGCACGTGTCACTCAACATCAGGCGGGCCCTTAGTTCCGCGCTTTGCACAAAGGTCCACTTGACCACCGACGCGTGGACAAGTGCATGTGGACAGGGACGCTACATTTCACTGACGGCACACTGGGTGAATGTAGTTGAGGCTGGGACTGCTTCCCAAACTGGCCCGGTGTACCTCGTCTCCCCGCCTAACATTCCTGGCAGGGACACGAGAAGAACACCCCCCTCCTCCTCCTCCTCCACCGCCTCCTCCTCCGCCACCGCCTCCTCCTCCGCCACTGCCTCCTCCTCCGCTGTTAGATTGACCCCAGCTACGAGTTGGAAACGTTGCAGCACTGGCGTTGGTAGACGTCAGCAGGCTGTGCTGAAGCTGATCAGCTTGGGGGACAGACAGCACACTGCCTCCGAGGTGAGGGATGCTCTCCTCGATGAGACGGCAATATGGCTTGAGCCGCTGCACCTGGGCCCAGGCATGGTCGTTTGTGATAACGGCCGGAACCTGGTAGCAGCTCTGGAGCTTGCCGGACTCCAACATGTTCCATGCCTGGCCCACATCTTCAACCTAGTGGTGCAACGTTTCCTAAAGAGCTACCCCAATGTTCCAGAGCTACTGGTGAAAGTGCGGCGCATGTGCGCCCACTTTCGCAAGTCAACAGTAGCCGCTGCTAGCTTAAAATCTCTCCAGCAACGCCTGCATGTGCCACAACACCGGCTTTTGTGCGACGTCCCCACACGCTGGAACTCAACGTTTCAGATGTTGAATAGAGTGGTTGAGCAGCAGAGACCTTTGATGGAATACCAGCTACAAAACCCTAGGGTGCCACAAAGTCAGCTGCCTCAGTTTCACATCCATGAGTGGCCATGGATGAGAGACCTTTGTGACATCCTACGGGTCTTTGAGGAGTCCACAAGGAGGGTGAGCTCTGAGGATGCGATGGTGAGCCTTACAATCCCGCTCTTGTGTGTTCTGAGAGAATCCCTGATTGACATCAGGGATAACTCAGATCACACAGAGGAGTCAGGAATAGCATCCGATCCGTCACAGCTGGAGAGTAGGTCCACACATCTGTCCGCTTCATCGCGTTTAATGGAGGAGGAGGAGGAGGAGGAGGAAGAAGAGTTGTCCGATGATGTGATGGTGATACAGGAGGCTTCCGGGCAACTTCGAATCGTCCCATTGTTGCAGCGCGGATGGGTAGACATGGAGGACGAGGAGGAAATGGAGCTTGAACTTTCCGGTGGGGCCAGAGGAGTCATGCCAACTAACACTGTGGCAGACATGGCTGAGTTCATGTTGGGGTGCTTTACAACCGACAAGCGTATTGTCAAAATCATGGAGGACAACCAGTACTGGATCTTTGCTATCCTTGACCCCCGGTATAAAAACAACATCTCGTCTTTTATTCCGGTAGAGGGGAGGGCCAATCGCATCAATGCTTGCCACAGGCAATTGGTGCAGAATATGATGGAGATGTTTCCAGCATGTGACGTTGGCGGCAGGGAGGGCAGTTCCTCCAGTAGGCGACCAAGTTCTCACCGGTCCACACAAACGAGGGGCACACTGTCTAAGGTCTGGGACACCTTGATGGCACCCCCTCGCCAAAGTGCCGCCACGGAGGGTCCTAGTGTCACCAGGCGTTAGAAGTATAGGCGCATGTTGCGGGAATACCTTTCCGACCACAGCCCTGTCCTCTCCGACCCCTCTGCGCCCTACACGTATTGGGTGTCGAAGTTGGACCTGTGGCTTGAACTTGCCCTATATGCCTTGGAGGTGCTGTCCTGCCCTGCCGCCAGCGTCCTATCTGAGAGGGTGTTCAGTGCAGCCGGTGGCATCATCACTGACAAGCGCACCCGTCTGTCAGCTGAGAGTGCCGACCGGCTCACTTTGATAAAAATGAACCACCACTGGATAGAGCCTTCATTTTTGTGCCCACCTGTGTAAATTACCCCAACATGAAACTCCATGTCTGTACTCAACCTCTCCAATTCCTCTGCATCCTCATACTCATCCACCATAAGCGTTGCACAATTCTGCTAATACTAGGCTCCCTCCACCCTGATTTCCCCCAACTCTGCTGGTTAGAGGCTCCCTCCACCCTGATTTCCACCAACTCTGCTGGTTAGAGGCTCCCTCCACCCTGCTTTCCCACAACTCTGCTGGTTAGAGGCTCCCTCCACCCTGATTTCCACCAACTCTGCTGGTTAGAGGCTCCCTCCACCCTGCTTTCCCACAACTCTGCTGGTTAGAGGCTCCCTCCACCCTGCTTTCCCACAACTCTGCTGGTTAGAGGCTCCCTCCACCCTGCTTTCCACCAACTCTGCTGGTTAGAGGCTCCCTCCACCCTGCTTTCCCACAACTCTGCTGGTTAGAGGCTCCCTCCACCCTGATTTCCACCAACTCTGCTGGTTAGAGGCTCCCTCCACCCTGCTTTCCCACAACTCTGCTGGTTAGAGGCTCCCTCCACCATGAATTGGTCCAAACTGGGGTTTTTAGAGGCTCCCTCCACCATGAATTGGTCCAAACTGGGGTTTTTAGAGGCTCCCTCCACCATGAATTGGTCCAAACTGGGGTTTTTAGAGGCTCCCTCCACCATGAATTGGTCCAAACTTGGGTTTTTAGAGGCTCCCTCCACCATGAATTGGTCCAAACTGGGGTTTTTAGAGGCTCCCTCCACCATGAATTGGTCCAAACTGGGGTTTTTAGAGGCTCCCTCCACCATGAATTTGCCCAAACTGGGCTGTTTAGAGGCTCCCTCCATCATGAATTGGTCCAAATTGGGCTGGTTAGAGGCTCCCTCCACCATGAATTTGCCCAAACTGGGCTTGTTAGAGGCTCCCTCCACCATGAATTTGCCCAAACTGGGCTGTTTAGAGGCTCCCTCCATCATGAATTGGTCCAAACTGGGGTTTTAGAGGCTCCCTCCACCATGAATTGGTCCAAACTGGGGTTTTAGAGGCTCCCTCCACCATGAATTGGTCCAAACTGGGCTGGTTAGAGGCTCCCTCCATCATGAATTGGTCCAAACTGGGCTGGTTAGAGGCTTCCTCCACCGTGAATTGGTCCAAACTGGGTTTTTTAGAGGCTCCCTCCACCATGAATTGGTCCAAACTGGGCTGGTTAGAGGCTCCCTCCACCATGAATTGGTCCAAACTGGGGTTTTTAGAGGCTCCCTCCACCATGAATTTGCCCAAACTCTGCTGGTTAGAGGCTCAATCCACTCTGATTTTCAAAACAAATGTTGGTGCCAACCTCAACTTACTACAAGGGCCAAATTCACTGCTGGTGACAAGCTCTCCTCACTGCAAGTGCCAAATACACATGTTTCAAGGTGTTTTCCTACTGTCAGAGAGGTGGTATTGAGTGTGTAAAGTGTGTAGTTGTTAGGCTGTGATGTTGGGGTAATAGAGGGTCTTTGGTGTGTTAGATGCCCCCAGACATGCTTCCCCTGCTGTCCCAGTGTCATTCCAGAGGTGTTGGCATCATTTCCTGGGGTGTCATAGTGGACTTGGTGACCCTCCAGACACGGATTTGGGTTTCCCCCTTAACGAGTATCTGTTCCCCATAGACTATAATGGGGTTCGAAACCCGTTCGAACACACGAACATTGAGCGGCTGTTCGAATCGAATTTCGAACCTCGAACATTTTAGTGTTCGCTCATCTCTAGTTATCATGATAGCTGCATATGTCCCCCATCTCTGCAAAAAAAAAAAAAAAAAAACGTTTCTGCCTGTTATATCTACATGCTGTGACCCCCCCTCCTCATGTCCTCCAACCACATTCGGCTGTATTATTATTATTAACATCACTTCACACAGATAACTAAATGATTCTGCAGTGTGTCTGTGTTTCTTTCTTTTCAGTTGCTAGGATTCCTAGGATTTCTTTATCTTCCATGAGCTTGTATGTATATTCTCTCTTGTTATATACTACTGTACCATCTATGAAACTGTATCACTGAAATTTCCCCATTCTGGGACTATTAGAGGATTATCTTTTGAAAAGCTGGTCATCTGGTGACACACATACTGTACATGAACATGTCAAGCAAGGAAAGGTGAAAAAGGACACGTCTGTAGGGTGCCCTTTATGCTAGGTTCACACTTGCCTTCGGGGACTCCATCCTCCATTCTACTTAAAATAGGCGAAGAGAAGAGACCTGCAAGCAAACACTACTACCACCCTAAGGTACCCTACAAGCCACCTCAGCACTTCACCAGCCCAGTAGGAGAGTTGGAGGAGTTGATTGAGTTTCTAAACACTGTGGCCATCGCCACTACTATTACTTCCAACCTCCTGACTTCCTCCAACAGGTTGCTGCACAATAGCTCTGGGTCTTTTAAGTAATTTGTGCCCAATGTCTTCCTCTTAGCAGTGATTGGCTTTATGAGCTCTGAATCACAGTTGTCTGTAGGTAAATCTGTCAGATTAGGCCCCACCACTGGTGCACTTGAAAGCTGGTTCTATAGCCATAAAACGATGATTATCTCTGCATTGATTCATTACTTTGTGGCCACAATGGTATGTTTCCAACTGATAGTAAAGACCCGAATTAGAATATCAGACACAATTTAATAACACTGATCGCTTAGTAAAGTTGGGTCTAGTGTAAAAATTCAAACTGCGGTTGAATCAGTGGAGCAGAGATTATAGAAGAATGCAGAGAGATGGAGGTGGTTGAAGTGGTGAAAGGTCTTTATGTTACTGCTCATCTTCATCCTTGTGTGATGATAAAATGTGACACAGAGGAGGACAAGATACAAAAGAAAAGCAACGGGATGAGGCTCCTAAAGTGAAATAGTATAATGGTATCCCTCAGATACAGGAACAGTCTGATGTGGAGATTGGACAACTTTAGATAGAGGACAATGCACAGAAGAGATGTCAACCAGATATTTTAATATTCTGAAATAAAATAATAATAATAATAATAATAATAATAAATAATAAATAATAATATTTCTATTCACTCCTCTCACCAAAAAAAAAAAAATCCTAATTATCAGAATCATGTTACTACATATTAAAGACCCTCCTAAACATACCCCCTAGTTCCCATAAAACTATATCACACGGTTACTAATACATATACATTTTTTGCATTGCAAAAAATAAAGGTACAGAACAGAATAAAGGGGAGACAAAGGTATACAATGTATATACTGTAATAAGGGGAACAGAGGGATACAATGTATATACTGTAATAAGGGGAACAGAGGGATACAATGTATATACTGCAATAAGGGGAACAGAGGGATACAATGTATATACTGTAGGGGGGGGCGGAGCTTGACCGTCACACGAAGCGGACGCATGAGCCTGTAGCTCCGCTTCGTTTAGGCAAAAAGTGGCCCTGGCTGCAGTATTTTCGCTGTGAAAATGGTCCGGACCGGTAAAGACAAGGGAGGAGATGTCCTTGCTACACCGAAGGTGGCCCGACAACAAACGGACTTACAGAAATTCCTCCGTAAGCAAAGCCCGCATCATAGATCCGGCTCATCCAAGATGGCGCCGGCAGGCGCGCACACTGAGTCGACTGCAGGATCCGACATGGAGAGCGGAGGTGAGGGGGATAGTGACGGCGGACCGGCTACACTAATATCCAGATCTTTCCTGAAAAAAGCATTGAACCGTGCTCTGGCTCAGGCCCTACAACCGGTGAGATCAGATCTCGCCGACATCAAAGCTGATCTTACCTCTATGAACGGCAGAGTGGAGGTGGTGGAGGAGGCCTGCTCACGCCTGTCTGAACATGCCGAGCTCATTGCATCTACCCTCTCTTCTCAGAAGGACCAAATAGACAGAGCTCTCACCCTTCTAGAAGATCAAGAGAATAGAGGGAGATGGAGGAATGTGCGTATCAAAGGCCTCTCAGAAGATTATGACCAGGTAGTCTTAAAAGATAAGGTAACCGCCATCTTCACGGATCTCTTAGGTCCAGAGAGAGCCTCTTCAATGGTAATTGAGAGGGTACATAGGGCCTTGAGGCCCAAACCGAAGTCTGGAGACCCACCCAGAGACGTAGTTTGTGGCTTGCTCTCGTTCGTGGACTCTCAGGACATTCTCTCGGCTGCCAGAGCAAGAGCCGACTATACTTTTGAGACTCACAAACTTACTTTCTTTCAAGACTTAGCCCCGTCCACTCTGGCTAAACGCCGGCAACTCAGACCACTTTTGGACACACTACGCCAGATGAATGTATCTTATGCCTGGCTCTACCCCTTCGGTTTATCCATCCATCATAAGGGTAAAAGGATAACAGTTCAGACTTCAGCGGATTTGCCGTTTGTGTGGGAGCAACTGAATATTGTGCCGTTAGACATCCCGTCCTGGATGCCTACCCCAGACCTCAGCACACTCCCAGAGCTACCTCCTAGCTCGACCTGGAAAAGATCCAGACATACAAGATCTCCGAAATCGAAGAGATCCCTTCTCCGTCCTTTGTCGTCGCCGTGAGGCCTACCTACACAGCCTGGACGCATCACCCTTTATGTTACTCTATTTTGCCGTCGGAAGATCTTTATCTGCCTCTGCGATAGACATGCTAAGTATCTTTAATTTCCCCCTTTTAGAGTTCTTAGTTCTAAACTCGGTGAATTCACAACTACTAGTATTGGTATAAGAACTTATGTGCTCCTGTTTTGGCCGGCTTCGATGTGTGTCTCGCAGCTAATGGATCAATAGAGAAACAGTCCCCACTTATACCTAATCCTCTGTTCTGCGTATTATAAGTATGGTCTAGCTGCTATTGAGTACTGATGGGATCACTTCTTTTGCTGTTGTTGCATTTAATGTTGCATTGCTGGACGTTTCTTGTTGGACATTCCCTGTTAAACTACCTCTTGATACATAGAGACTTTATTGGGTAAGATGTGAGCGCCCATGAGTAATGGCGGAAATATTTTTCTCTAGTTTTCACGCTAATTTGTCTATGGGTGAACTTTTTATGCCTTTAGTCATCAAGTTCCTTTTTTTTTTCCCCAGTGGTCAATTGTACGGGAACTTCCCGGAGTTGTTCCTATTGACCTGGTTTCCATAGATTTGGAGACCTTTTGTATCTTTGTGGCGGTGTCCTTACAGGTTCGGACACATATAGCTTTTTTTTTTTCTACATTTAAGTTGTAGTGTTATTAGTTCATTCACATTATACTCTGGCTTAGTGTTTTTGTGATTTGTTGTCTTTTGTACCTATTGCTCTTCCTCTTTCTTTTTCTCCATCCCTCTTTCTCCCACTCCCTCCCACCCTTACTATCTCGTCTCCCCATTTTTCCCATATTTCCCTCTGTTGTATACGAGAAGAACCCCTTCCTGCTCAAGATGGCTGTCGCTACAGTATCATCTCTCAATGCACATGGTCTAAATTCCCCGGAGAAACGACACAGTGTTCATCTTTTGCTACGGAGGGCACAGACTAAGATCATCTTCCTACAGGAGACCCATTTCAAGAAAGGTAGGATCCCGAAACTTCCGACCAACTATTTTGCTCAATGGTTTCACAATCCTAGTGACTCGGGTGCCTCCAGAGGTGTATCAATAGGGTTACACCACTCCATCCCTTTCAAATGTGAACATAGATTTGCTGATACAGAGGGTAGGATTTTGTTCCTGAAGGGGAAGATAGCATCTGATGTTTATACCTTGGTAAACCTATATGTCCCCACTACAGGCCAGGTAGCCTGGCTGTCTAAGACCTTTGAATCATTACAACTCTTTGCTGAGGGAATAATTTTAATAGGGATGGATTTAAACTTGACTCTAAACCCTTTTGTAGACTCCACGACTGGGAAATCCCAAACCTCCCAGAAGGCCTTGCGTAGAGTACACAGTTTACTGCAATCTCTGTCCCTTGTAGACGTGTGGAGGGCCCATCACCCGACCACAAAAGACTTTACGTTTTATTCCAACCCCAGAGCCTCGTATCAGAGACTTGATTATATTTTTGTTTCCAAACGCCTACTCGGTCTCTGTAAAAAATCAATGATTGGGCAGATCTCCATATCGGACAACGCTCCGGTGCACTGTAGCCTCCAGCTATCGCCCATCCCCCGCGGGGAGATGACGTGGAAACTCAATGAGAGACTCCTCGACTCACCAGAAGTTAGGGATCTCGTCTCAAAACACCTTACCGAATTTTTCCAACTTAACTCCACTCCAGATATGAGTCCAACAATTGTGTGGGAAACACATAAACATTTTGTCAGGGGCCTCCTGATTTCACAGGGTGCTAAACATAAGAAGCAACAGCAATTGCAGGTCGATTCCCTACTCCAACAGATTTCTAACATAGAAAGCTTACATAAATGATCTCAGCTGGAACTACACCAGAGTAAACTACAAGCCCTTCGGCAGGAACTGAGAGATATCTTGTCGGCAAAAGCCTCAAAACACTTTTTGTGTTATAAACAGAAGTTATTCGCACATGGTAATAAGGGTGGCCGCATGATGACATCTCTCATTAAAAAAGCGCGAGCTAGGACATTTATTTCATCCATCAAGACTGATGCAGGGGCGACTCTTTCATCTATCCCAAATATAGCTGAAGAGTTCAGGTCCTTTTACGCAGCGCTATATAATTTGAACGCTGATTCATGTGAGGTTACAGAGGAGGCGAAACAAACAGCTATAAGAAACTTTCTTGCACCCCTGAAGCTACCCTGCCTTGACCCTGATCAAGCAGCTGAACTGCTTGACCCGATCTCTGAATCAGAAGTGAGAGATGTAGTCGGTTCTTTTCCTGCACACAAAAGTCCTGGCCCTGATGGCTACTCAATAATTTACTACAGGACCTTCTTAAATGTTTTGCTGTCCCCTTTAACTCGATCTCTGAATGCTGCACTTTCAGGTACTGGCCTTCCGCCACAGGCATTAGAGGCTCATGTTACCTTAATCACCAAGGAGGGAAGGGACCCACAGCGGTGTAAAAATTACCGCCCAATATCATTGTTAAATATAGACTTGAAGTTCTGGGCAAAATTGATGGCCCTGAGGCTCAAACCACTCTTACCTTCCCTAATACATGAAGAACAGATGGGTTTTATTAAATCCCGGGAGGGCAGACAGAACTCGACTCGCCTCCTTCATTCACTGAGATTCGCTAAGGCCTCATCTACCCCCCTAGTCCTTCTCAGCTTAGATGCTGAGAAGGCATTCGACAGGGTTAGCTGGATCTTTAGGTCCATGACTCTAGAGAAATTTGGCTTCCCTCAAGAATTTATTAAGGCTGTCTTGTCCCTCTACAGTAACCCCAGTGCCAGAATTAAGGTTAATGGTACCCTCTCCTCCCCCTTCCTGATCACCAATGGGACGAGGCAGGGGTGCCCTCTGTCACCCTCCCTGTTTATCCTCTCCCTTGAACCATTCTTACAGAAAATCAGAGAACATCCCCAGATACATGGCTTACAATTCGGAACGAGCTCCCTCCACTCCTTGGCGTTTGCGGACGATGTGATGCTATTGTTGACTAAACCAGAGGAAAGCCTTCGGTTTGTATTAGATGTGATAGAAACTTATGGCTCTCTTTCATATTACAAGGCAAACTTAGATAAATGTGAGATCCTCAACATTTCCTTCCCTAAACGTAGCGCAGCACTTCTTAAACAGACACTCCCGTTCTCTTGGTCAGACTCCCATGTCAAATATCTTGGGGTCAATATCCCTAGCTCTTTAGAAGACATCTTTCGCCTTAATTTTGAACCCCTGCTTTTGGATATCCGCAAACTCTTGAAGAAATACGACATACCTGCATGTCTTGGTTTGGGAGGCGTAATCTCTTAAATACTTACATTGCTCCGAAAGTCCTCTATGTTCTTAGGATGTTGCCTATCCGCCTCTCCGCTTTCTTCTTCAGACTTCTCCACTCTGCCTTCTCAAAGTTCCTGTGGCGAGGCAAAAGACCTAGGCTAGCGTATTCTGCACTCACGAGAAGGAAGGCGGAGGAGGGCATCAACCTCCCAAACGTGCAAAAGATGTATGAAGCGACCCAATTACAGGTCTGGATGGAAGTCACGTCTGCTCCTCCACACTCCATTCTTAGGGCCCTATTACAGTCCACATATGGTAACTCCCTACTCAAGAATTTATGGCTACCCTCACTACCTTCTGTTAGGAGCACTGACCTCAAGAAGTCGGACCTATTACTCGGAGGTGCCATACATACTTGGAACCTCTTTCAACCTGCTCTATCCCCTACTCCATCCTTGTGTTTACCAGCTGGCTTACTACCTTCTCTTTTACAAGATGTCTCTTTTCCTCTGAATGACCTATGGGACCTGCTTCTTAAACCTTTAGTAGATCTTTACGACCAGGAGGGTCTGCCCCCATTCGAGATACTTAAGAACTTAGAGCCTCTCAGCCAGCATAAAGATACTCTGACTTTTCTGCATCACGCTCACTACACCAGATGTAGGTGGAAATTTGAGGAGCTCTTCACTTGGAGAAGAGGACCTACCCACTTTGAACAGCTCCTCTTGCAAGCAGATTCTAGCAAGTTTAAGATGTCGCTACTACTCCACAAATTTATCCGCCCTCCTTCAACAGTGAAACCGTTCTACTTATCTAGCTGGGAAACTGATCTTGAACTTACACTGACTCCTACCCAACTGAAAACAGTTATGGACAGGGCTCATGGTACCTCGACGTGTGTGAGACTTCAAGAGTCCCATTTTAAATTACTCTCGAGATGGTATCGGTCCCCATCCTGGCTGGCATCCCATAACCTAACTGACTCCTCAGTTTGCTGGAGGTGTGGCGCGGAGCCGGGCACTCTGTTACATATCTGGTGGTCTTGCCCTAACATTTGCCAGTTCTGGAGTGAAGTAGAGGAGAAAATCAGGTCGCTAGGTTTCCGAGACTTTAAAATTACACCAGACGTGATGATCCTCTCCTTGCCGATCCCAGACACCCCTGTCCCGGCACAACGTCTAATCTATCATTTACTTGCGGCTGCCAAGGCCTTGATACCAGCTCTCCATCTTTTGCCCATTGGCTGGCCAAAGTAGATCAAATAGCTAAATTTGAAGAAATGCTCAGTTGGTCTAGGAGAAATAGGAAAACCTACCTTTCAATATGGTCACCATGGCTGGAAAACAGATGATCTTGCTGTACTTGTTCTTTCCCGCCCCTACTAGATGCTGACTACTTCTTACCTGTAGTCAGGGGATGCCTACGCCGACATATCAGGCAGATGTCTTTATTGGTTTTTCTCGTGTTCTTTCTATGTCTTTCCCCCTCTTTTCCCTCTACTCCTTCCCCCTTCCCCCCCCCCCCCTTGTTCCCTTTTCTCTGTCTCTTGGAAAACTGAAAATTTTCTAAAAAGAAAAGTTTATTGACATAATGCTTGTTACTATAGAATTGTTTATTCTTTATACCCCATTGTGCTTAGGGGAGCTGCGACTCCTCTGGTTACTACTAATCTTTTGCCCCTAGTGGGGTTTCTTGCTTTTGTTATTCTCATTTGTTGTTTCGTGCCAATAAACTCTGAATAGAAAAAAAAAACAACAAAAAAAAACAATGTATATACTGTAATAAGGGGAACAGAGGGATACAATGTATATACTGTAATAAGGGGAACAGAGGGATACAATGTATATACTGTAATAAGGGGAACAGAGGGATACAATGTATATACTGTAATAAGGGGAACAGAGGGATACAATGTATATACTGTAATAAGGGGAACAGAGGGATACAATGTATATACTGTAATAAGGGGAACAGAGGGATACAATGTATATACTGTAATAAGGGGAACAGAGGGATACAATGTATATACTGTAATAAGGGGAACAGAGGGATACAATGTATATACTGTAATAAGGGGAACAGAGGGATACAATGTATATACTGTAATAAGGGGAACAGAGGGATACAATGTATATACTGTAATAAATTACTTTACAGTTATTTACAAATAACCCCTTAACCTAGAAATATAATCCTTCTAAATTCCGCTAAATGGGAGTGAAGGCAAAGTGAGCACTAAACCCCCGTCATGTCCTTTGCCAACGTTCAGTAGATCAGAATTATCAGTCCATATAATAGTCCATAGAGCCTGCCCACCTGGACCCCCACCACACTTAACTACAATCCCCTAATCCAAGCCATCTATGTCTAATATATACCTTATATACAACATAATATCCAAAACCTTGTACAAATTATTCTTACACAGAAATCACTCAAAGTGACTACACGTTGGGGCCCAAGTTTGGAGTCTACCAGCCCTATCCTTCTCAAAAGAAAACAAAAAACTACAGTGCAAGCAACGGCCACCGCCAGTCTAGCGGAGAACTTTGGAGAGAGCCAAGCACTGTTTTAGGCTATCTCCACCAGTCCCATAGAACAGAGTGGCAGAGAGCCTGCCCACCTGGACCCCCCACCACACTTAACTACAATCCCCTAATCTGAGGCATCTATATCTAATATATACCTTAAATACAACATAATATTCAAAACCTTGTACAAATTATTCATATATAGAAATGACTCAAAAGGACTATACATCGGGGCCCAAGTATGGGGTCTAGCAGTTCTATATAAGAAGCTACGGTGAGAGCAATGGCCCACCGGCAGCTTAGAGGACATCTTTGTAGATAGCCAAGCTCTGTATTAGGATATCTCCACCAGTCCCATAGAACAGAAGAACAGAGTGGCAGTGTGAATGGTCAGCCTGATGCTTCACCAATAAGTACAGTCCTATGAAAAAGTTTGGGCACCCCTATTAATCTTAATCATTTTTAGTTCTAAATATTTTGGTGTTTGCAGCAGCCATTTCAGTTTGATATATCTAATAACTGATGGACACAGTAATATTTCAGGATTGAAATGAAGTTTATTGTACTAACAGAAAATGTGCAATATGCATTAAACCAAAATTTGACCGGTGCAAAAGTTTGGGCACCTCAACAGAAAAGTGACATTAATATTTAGTAGATCCTCCTTTTACAAAGATAACAGCCTCTAGTCGCTTCCTGTAGCTTTTAATCAGTTCCTGGATCCTGGATGAAGGTATTTTGAACCATTCCTCTTTACAAAACAATTCAAGTTCAGTTAAGTTAGATGGTCGCCGAGCATGGACAGCCCGCTTCTAATCATCCCACAGATGTCTAATGATATTCAGGTCTGGGGACTGGGATGGCCATTCCAGAACATTGTAATTGTTCCTCTGCATGAATGTCTGAGTCGATTTGGAGCAGTGTTTTGGATCATTGTCTGCTGAAATATCCATCCCTGGCGCAACTTCAACTTCGTCACTGATTCTTGAACATTATTCTCAAGAATCTGCTGATACTGAGTGGAATCCATGCGACCCTCAACTTTAACAAGATTCCCGGTGCCGGCATTGGCCACACAGCCCCAAAGCATGAAGGAAACTCCACCAAATTTTACAGTGGGTAGCGTGTGTTTTTCTTGGAATGCTGTTTTTTTTGGATGCCATGCATAACGCCTTTTTTTTTTTATAACCAAACAATTCAATCTTTGTTTCATCAGTCCACAGGACCTTCTTCTAAAATGAAGCTGCCTTGTCCAAATGTGCTTTTGCATACCTCAGGCAACTCTATTTGTGGCGTACGTGCAGAAACGGCTTCTTTCTCATCACTCTCCCATACAGCTTCTCCTTGTGCCAAGTGCACTGTATTGTTGACCGATGCACAGTGACACCATCTGCAGCAAGATGATGCTGCAGCTCTTTGGAGGTGGTCTGTGGATTGTCCTTGACTGTTCTCACCATTCTTCTTCTCTGCCTTTCTGATATTTTTCTTGGCCTGCCACTTCTGGGCTTAACAAGAACTGTCCCTGTGGTCTTCCATTTCCTTACTATGTTCCTCACAGTGGAAACTGACAGGTTAAATCTCTGAGACAACGTTTTGTATCCTTCCCCTGAACAACTATGTTGAACAATCTTTGTTTTCAGATCATTTGAGAGTGGGCTGTCCATGCTCGGCGACCATTTAACTTAACTGAACTTGAATTGTTTTGTAAAGAGGAATGGTTCAAAATACCTTCATCCAGGATCCAGGAACTGATTTAAAGCTACAGGAAGCGACTAGAGGCTGTTATCTTTGCAAAAGGAGGATCTACTAAATATTAATGTCACTTTTCTGTTGAGGTGCCCATACTTTTGCACCGGTCAAATTTTGGTTTAATGCATATTGCACATTTTCTGTTAGTACAATAAACCTCATTTCAATCCTGAAATATTACTGTGTCCATCAGTTATTAGATATATCAAACTGAAATGGCTGCTGCAAACACCAAAATATTTAGAACTAAAAATGATTAAGATTAATAGGGGTGCCCAAACTTTTTCATAGGACTGTAGGTTATTCCTATAAAGTGAATGGAGGTGAGCTTCAACATGACCATGTGACCAATGGATGTGATGTCAGTTCCTGAAAAGAAGAAAACAGCCATGTTTTTCAATCCTATATAACCCCTCTAAATAACTGTGACTGTATATGGCAGGAGTAGGGAAACTTGTCTCTGCGGCTGTTGCAAAACTACAACTCCCAGCATGCATACTTGCTCTGTTGTTCTTGGAACGCCCATGGAATTGAATGGAGCATGCTGGGACATGTTTCACAGCAGCTGAAGAGCCGAAATAATTGCAAATTGCAAATTCCGAAATAAAAATATCAGACTGATTTCAATGTACAGTCCACCACTGTAGCATATCTGGCCCCTTCCCACCATTATTTATCTCACAGAGCTACCACTTCTAGGCTTTCTGTGGTTCCTGTATCTCGCTTTTAGAAAAATAAAAGAATTACATTGTGAAGAACCTTGGATATCTGATTCCTGAGTTTGTCCGTTCCATAGATCAGTAGGAGGAATGGAAAATGCGTAAAAATGTCAAGATAATATAAAGCCATTCAATAATAGCACAATAAAAATTGTAATAAAAAGCACCAAGAAAATAGCAAATGAAGTATATAGTGTTATATGTGAAAGTGATGGACACAAATCTCATGACTGAGTAATGTGTCTCCAGATTGATGGATAAGTTACTGCTCATCTTCATTAGAGATGAGGAAACACTGTTCGGATCAGCCGATCCGAACAGCACGCTCCCATAGAAATGAATGGAAGCACCTGGCACGTACACTTTGCCGGCGGCCGGCCGCTTAACCCCCCGCGTGCCGGCCGCTTCCATTCATTTCTATGGGAGCGTGCTGTTCGGAACGGCTGTTCCGAACAGTGTTCGCTCATCTCTAATCTTCATCCTTGTTGTGTGATGATACAGAGAGGTGAAGAGGAGGACGGAGGAGATGGATAGAAAAGCAGTGGGAAGAAGGTTCCAATAATATATGTATATATGTAATTGTTATTTTTAACAATTACATATACTGCATTTTTGCAGTCATTGAATAGATGAGCCATGGTTGTATTGTGTGTTCCACCACTGGTGAGCTTAGGGATGGACAACAAAAAGAACAAATGACTGAGGCTACAATGAAACAAACAGTCCTGTGTAATATCATCCTCCTCAGATACAGGAACAGTCTGGTGTGGAGGTTGGAGATCTTCAGACACAAGACAATGGAGAGAAGAAATGTTAGCCAGATATTGAGAGCAACAAAAAAAAAATTATAGATTGTATCCACAAAAAAATTGGTACAAAGAAATTGAGGCTCTACAGAAAAAAATTCATCTTAACCATATAGAGACTACCAGAAAATTGAGTACAAATCCTTGATATTCCAAGGAGGAGTCAACAGGAGTCACTGATCTTCCTTTCCACCAGTCGGTGACATTGACCCCTATAATAAATGAATGGACCACCAGTCCGGCTATGAGAGACATCAGTGCTGGGAGCAGGAGATCCAGATATTGGAAGTCAGAGCTCCCTTCTGTAGAATCAGCCATCTCTCCTGTACTGGACTGTGAGGATCTTCAGAACACAGCGAGCATATAGTGAAAGCTTTATGAGTATTGTATCTTTTTTACATTTATTGAAATATTACAAAATTTATATTGGAAATACAGAGAACATCACCCGGGCTCTGAGCTGGCACAGGTATAGGAAACTACAGAAGATCACATAACATAGGAGGCGCATTGTGTATCAGTTACAGCAGGAAAGGAAAATCTGTCACTGTGCAAATGCATGAAATAGATTACTTTGTACTTAGTCTATAAGTCCATATCTTTCCCTTGTGTGAAGGTACCGGACAACTAGCCATGACGGAAAGCCAATGCAGTGCAGCAGCATTCCGCTTCGGATTAGGCCCAAATGAATGGGCCTAATTGAGAGGGAGTCTCGTGCCGCGGACACCATGGCTGAATCAGCCGCAGAATCCGCGGTAAGATTTGGCATGTCACTTTTTTCCACTACTAGCTAACGGACAATAGAAGTGAGCAGCTGCAGAAGACCCATTTCTAAACAAACCGGATGCATGGAATTGCCAAGAAGGGACTTCACACAGTGGTTTCACACCACTAGCACCTCCTCGTCCTCTAGAGGTGTCTCTATAGCCTTGCACCACACCTCCCCCTTTAAGTTGAGAGCAGAATATAATGACCCTGAGGGCAGAGGTTGAGTCTAAGACCTTCAGGCTAGCTAACCTATATACCCCGAACACACATCAAATTACATGGCTTCTAGCTAGATTAGATGAACTGAGATCCTTTAGAGGGTTGAGTGCTACTGGGGGGAAACATCAACTTGGTGATGAATTCCCTTCTGGACTCATCCATGTTGAAGTCACCAGTCTCCCAGGCTGCACGGAGGAAACTTTATCTTACACTTCAGGACCTAAAGGATGTGGATTCTTGGCATCACCTAAAACCCCCAAGGGAAGGACTTCACTTATTTCTCCATACCTCATAGTTTCTACCATAGGCTGGATCATTGGTTTGTCTCGTCCTTCCTGTTACCCTCTATCACACCCCCAGAGACTGGCACTGGCGCCTTGACGCTTTGCTAGACAGCAAATTGACAAACACCTCTCCCTCTTCTTGGAGTTAAACTCACGAACTGCACCTCCTATAGTCATACATTAGAGGAATATTCATGTCCATCGGCTCTAAGATCAAGACTAGAGATGAGCGAACACTAAAATGTTCGAGGTTCGAAATTCAATTCGAACAGCCGCTCACTGTTCGAACGGGTTTTGAACCCCATTATAGTCTATGGGGAACATATACTCGTTAAGGGGGAAACCCAAATCCGTGTCTGGAGGATCACCAAGTCCACTATGACACCCCAGGAAATGATGCCAACACCCTGGAATGACACTGGGACAGCAGGGGAAGCATGTCTGGGGGCATAAAAGTCACTTTATTTCATGGAAATCCCTGTCAGCTTACGATTTTCGCAAGCTAACTTTTTCCCATAGGAATGCATTGGACAGCGCTGATTGGCCAGAGTACAGAATTCGACCAATTCGACTGGCTCTGCTGGAGGAGGCGGAGTCTAAGATCGCTCCACACCAGTCTTCATTCAGGTCCAACCTTAGACTCCGCCTCCTCCGGCAGAGCCAGCGCTGATTGGCCGAAGGCTGGCCAATGCATTCCTATGGGAATGCAGAGACTTAGCAGTGCTGAGCCAGTTCTGCTCAACTACACCGTGTGCCGAGTGTGCACACTCGGCTCTGCTACATCTGATGTAGCAGAGCCTGCTACTGCAGAGACTTAGCAGTGCTGAGCCAGTTCTGCTCAACTACACCGTGTGCCGGTCAGCCCATCTGATATAGCAGAGCCGAGGGTGCACACTCGGCTCTGCTACATCAGATGTAGCAGAGCCGAGTGTGCACACTTGGCTCTGCTATATCAGATGGGCTGACCGGCACACGGTGTAGTTGAGCAGAACTGGCTCAGCACTGCTAAGTCTCTGCATTCCCATAGGAATGCATTGGCCAGCGCTGATTGGCCAGAGTACGGAACTCGATCAATCAGCGCTGGCTCTGCTGGAGGAGGCGAAGTCTAAGATCGCTCCACACCAGTCTCCATTCAGGTCCGACCTTAGACTCCGCCTCCTCCGGCAGAGTCAGCGCTGATTGGCCGAAGGCTGGCCAATGCATTCCTATGGGAATGCAGAGACTTAGCAGTGCTGAGCCAGTTCTGCTCAACTACACCGTGTGCCGAGTGTGCACACTCGGCACTGCTACATCAGATGTAGCAGAGCCGAGGGTGCACTAGAACCCTTATGCACACTCGGCTCTGCTATATCAGATGGGCTGACCGGCACACGGTGTAGTTGAGCAGAACTGGCTCAGCACTGCTAAGTCTCTGCATTCCCATAGGAATGCATTGGCCAGCCTTCGGCCAATCAGCGCTGGCTCTGCCGGAGGAGGCGGAGTCTAAGGTCAGACCTGAATGGAGACTGGTGTGGAGCGATCTTAGACTCCGCCTCCTCCAGCAGAGCCAGCGCTGATTGGTCGAATTCCGTACTCTGGCCAATCAGCGCTGTCCAATGCATTCCTATCGGAAAAAGTTTATGTCACAAAAATCACAATTACACACCCGATAGAGCCCCAAAAAGTTATTTTTTAATAACATTCCTACCTAAATAAAGGTTATCCCTAGCTATCCCTGCCTGTACAGCTATCCCTGTCTCATAGTCACAAAGTTCACATTCTCATATGATTTGAAATCCACTATTTGTCTAAAATGGAGGTCACCTGATTTCGGCAGCCAATGACTTTTTCCGATTTTTTTTGATGCCTCCGGTGTCGTAGTTCCTGTCCCACCTCCCCTGCGCTATTATTGGTGCAAAAAAAGTGCCAGGGAAGGTGGGAGGGGAATCAAATTTTTTTGGAGTTTGCCACGTGATGTTCGATTCGAATCGAACACATCGAACAGCCTGATATCCGATCGAACATGTGTTCGATAGAACACTGTTCGCTCATCTCTAATCAAGACCGAGACAAAATGAGATAGATGCACTGCTCGGTAGTATATCTGCCCTTGAATGTACACATAAATTGTCGAGAGCCACCGCAACTCTGGCAGAACTCACTAACCTGAGGGAACGCCTAAAAACACTTCTGAACTCTGAAGCGGCCAAAACTCACTTGTTATTTAGACTTAAAATTTATGCTCATGGCAACAAGGGAGACAGCCTGATGTCAGCGCTCATAAAGAATATATCCTTCCAGAAATTATTCCTGTGTGCTATAACTGTTGTAACCCTCTTTTGGATTCAGATGAACTTACATCAGCAGACCGTGGTGTACAGAGAGTGATGGCTGCCAATGCCCATTTATCATCTCCTGTCGAGATTGGACGAGATTTACATTACGTAGTCCAGCCTGTGCCGCAACCCCACCGATGTCATACAGGATGTAAAGGACTGTTTATTCTGTTTTGTCCCATCCTGACATGGATGTTTCTTGGAGTGGAACGGCTCTCAGCATCTGGATATATAAGACTGGGCCACGTCAGTATGTGTTGTTGGCTACTAAGTACTGGAGCCTACTATCAGGGCTCCAGGAACTGCATTTTTTACAGCATTTTTGTAGACATTGTCCCATAATTGTCATCTATTATTGACTCCTGATGAACCTGGCTTTTAGACCAGGGAAAATGTGTTGAGTACAGTGTCATCAGAGTATAGTTTAACCAATACCTGGCTCTTACTTAGACACAGAGGGCTGTTTGCATTGATACTGAGGTTAGCTTCAGCTAGCTATCTCACACACATTTTTATATGCATATTGGAGCGTGGGAGGTTAGATCTTTTAGGGCTCGTTCACACGGGGGCGGTGGGGTGGATTTTGACCATATTTTGACTCGGGGAGCCAAGTCAAAATATGGTCAAAATCCGCCTGCCACGATGTCGCGGTCGCAGCTTCTCCCACCCTGGAGTCGGCTCAAATGAATGGGCCGATGTCGGAGGTCGCAGCTGCCACGTGGAAGCCGCGGCTCGGTGAGCCGCGGAATCTGCCTGAAGAATGGGTAGTTGCCAATAGCGGAAAAAAAGAACGCTAGTGGTCTCTATAGTCCACCATTGTAAAGGTGGATTCCGCTGTCAAAATCCACCCCTTTGGCCCCGTGTGAACTAGCCCTTACTACCACCACTTGTAGGCTTTATTCCGGAATAATGCTATCAGTGTTATTACTCATGAGTGTTGCCATAAGCCACACCCGCCCCTATCTGTTTTTTAAGGGGTACTTAGCTATTTCTACCTCCTGGTTGTTTGGGTCGTTAGACACAGGGAACCATACGGGTGTTGGATGAATCAGGTGGCCACCTGTGGACCTTATATATACCGCTGTCCTAAACCCTCTGTACAGGAACCTTTTGGGAATGTCTGTATCCCTACAATTGGGCATACTGTCCACAGTTCAGAGAAATTCAGATAGAATGAAGGTGGTTATTTATAACTTTGAACACCATCAATCCTACAGATCCATTGTGTAGCCTTGTAGAATATAAGGTTGTCCCAATCACTTCCACTATTCAGCAGTCTGACCCATTTGGTTGCTTCTACTAAATTAGGTCCCGCCTCTGGTGCACTTGAAGGATAATTTGCATATCCATGAAAAAATAAATATCTCTGCATTGTTTCATGGCTTTCTAGACATAATGGTATTTTTCTGCTTCAATTAAAGGATGCCACACAACACTATTATGGATTGGACTATGTGTAATAAATGGAAGTGAAGGAAATATGTTTTATCATTAAATAATATGTCTCCAAATTGAGGGTTAAAGTGGACCTGTCTCCACCTCCACCAATTCCAACTCCTTGTATCCTTCATTAGGTGTCGCTCCACTGATTCTGGTACAGTTGTAATTTTTTTTCTAGCTCCCACGATTCCTGAACAATCAGTGTTGCTATTTCCAAAACACAATATTCTAATTAGGATCTCAACTGTCACGTGGGTCGTCCTGATCTGGAGAAGACATCCTGGGACTGCCTACTTGACAGTAGAGAACCTAATTAAGAAATCAGACACTGAAATTGACAAAATTGTTTGCTCAGGATCTAGAGTAAAATTTCAACAGCCCATAATTAGTGGAGTGGCATGTTGCAAAGAGTTTCAGTTGGTTGAGGTGGTCAAAATTCCCCAATAAGTTACTGTTCATTCCTCCCACAGCACTTTCGACAGAAAGTTTGCGGAGTTTTCCTCTGTGGAATTTCCTTTTCAATTATAGCTATGGGGAAATCACCGGCGTTTCCATAGGTGTAATTGATAGAGATGAGGGAGTAGTAGTCGATCGAGTAGGTATTCGATAAAATACTACGCTATTCGAAATACTCGTACTCGATCAAGTACCACTCGCTATTCGAATGGAAAAGTTTGATGCAGAACCAGCATTGATTGGCCGAATGCTATACAGTCGGCCAATCAACAGTGGTTCTTCTCCTACCTTTAGAAGTCTTCTCCGTGCAGCTTCCCCGTGGCATCTTCTGGCTCTGAATTCACTCTGCCAGGCATCGGGCCTGGGCAGAGCCGACTGGGGCATGCCCACGCTACAAGAAAATGGCTGCTTTGACTGTAAGCGGCCATTTTCTTGTAGTGCGGGCATGCGCAGTCGGCTCTGCCCAGGCCCGATGCCTGGCAGAGTGAATTCAGAGCCAGAAGATGCCGCGGGGACGCTGCATGGAGAAGACTTCTCGGAGGATCCAGCCCGACCCTCACCCGTGGACTTGGTAAGTGTAATTTGATTGAACGTTGCCTACCCCTGAAACGAGTATTTTCCCCCCATAGACTATAATAGGATTCGATATTCGATTTGAGTAGTCGAATATTGAGCGGCTACTCGAAACGAATATCAATCATTTTACTGTTCGCTCATCTCTAGTAATTGACACGCTGTGATTTCCAAAACCGCTCTGGTTTTGGAAATTGCAGCGTGTCCACACCGCAGTCTTTACCTCAAAGTGAGTGTGGGATCCCCTAGAATCTCATCCACTTTGCCCTTATTTTAAAACACCGCAATTTTTTCTGCTGCGTTTCCGCTGCGGGCAAATCACAGTGTTTATGTCCCATGGGAACCCAGCCTTAATCTCTAATAATCTGGAAACATCTTTCATGAAGATGAACATCTGAAATTATGCCTTATTTCAGACTTTACTGCCTTTATTACCAAGATACAATGTGGTGGTTGGTCAGGAGATTGTTACGGTTCTGTGTATCGATTTACAATAATATTTTTAAATGACAGACCTGCTAGTCTGCAAGGCACTGCAGCGAGGTCCACAGGCCCAGATGGGCGGCTGTATGTCAGAACAGTGCACTACCAGTTAAACTGCCCTGGCAGTGATGTGGCGCGGTGCTTAATGTGAACAGGCTGCAATAAAACCCTGCCATTTAACCTCACTGGTAAGGTGCACCTGTACAGCTGAAACAGCAAGGCTGCCTAGGGTTAACCATCACCCCAGATCAACAACTAAACATGCTCCTGCAACAGCTAGGAGAAACAAAGGAAGAATTGACAGTTTGAGAGGCTACCTCAGGGACCACACCTGCTGACAGCACCTCAGGCTGGAACAGAGTCCACGGCTCCTAGCATTAGTGCAGGGCTGCCAGTTCAGGATTTACAGCTTCTAAACTACAGTACATAGAGGATAAAGAAACCCCACACAGAGGCCTATTCTACAACCTACCTGAATACTGGAGCCTAGCCCTGAACTACTGTCATTAACGAACTTCAGTCAAAGTGTGAGCGCCGGGCGGGCGTCGGCTCACACTATTTAAAGGCAAGTCCCTGCCCAATAGGGGTGGTGGTCATGACCTTACCACTCATGCTCAGTAGGGATGAAATGGCACTTAGCTTGCGAGCAGCTCCAATAGGTCTGAGCATGCTCAGTAGGCCAAAAGCTGGACTTACACTCCAGACACCTCACTATCCGAGGCCAAGGGCAAGAGTTAGATTGACCCGCAGGTGGCGCTGTGCGCTATGTATGCCCATTGTGCACGAATATACAGTATGGAAATATTATCATTTGACTTAGTCTTTCAGATATAGCAGAGTTTTCCTACTTCCCTACAGTGGGATAAATTGCGCAGCGTAATATCATAAAACAGAAAATAATTTTTCAATGACTTTCCATTGGCGTCTGTCTTCTTATGTCTTGCAGCAATTTATCCCGCTGCAGAAATATGATACAAATGAACAGCCCCGAGCAGTGCATAGTGTAATACTGTTTGTCATATAGTATTCTATTGAGTTGTGAGCTAGGCCACAACTACCGTAACACATCTATAAACCAATATGTCAGTCTCTGGAGGGACTGGAACAGCAAAGACTAAAACTAGATGTTAATATCCAACGAATCTTTATTCAACCCAAACACATTACACGTTTTGGGGATTACTCCCCTTTTTGCACGTTTAACAAGGAATAGTAGTGCAAACTATTAACTACAATCAGAGGATATATAAAGAGATAAAAGAAATTGGGACCACCCCCAAAAGAGAAACAAATGGGGGTGGATCTGGTCATCCACATGACTTGCCTCATTTAGCCCCATATAGCACCTGTAATAATACAATAATACACAGTCCAGTCATATTAAATGGGACCACCGCCTACTCTTGACTCTTAATCCAAAGTAGATCCCATGTGAATGCTATCAATCTCTCATTACGATGAGTGTTTTTATTTAGGTTGGATAGGGCAGGACGATAGATTTTTTTCTCAGATACATTAGATTAAACAATTTTACAAATAGCATAAGTGGCAAAGAAATAAAACAGTGTCTAATCTGTAGGGAGTGACCTGGAGGGAAAGGGAGAAAAGCAGACTGATAAGTGGAGAAGAGAGAATTTGTCTTTGTAATCTTGCCATCCACCGTTTGACTAGACTCATCTAGAGGTCAGTAACTCTACAAGGATGTAGCTCAAGGTCCTTGCAGAGTTAGAAGCTGCACAATATCAGTGTGTTGTGGACTATTAATAACAGCCGGACATGGAGATGGTTTATTATGGTCCCTGTTTTCTCAATGATTGTACGCACATCACTAAATGAGTGCTATGTATACAGCTATGGAAGCCGCCATGATGCACATTCCTACCAGCCTACTCAGCACACTGCCCAGTATGCTGTTCTATAGCAAGTTACACCAAAATGGCGCTTGGCTATTCGCAGTACTGCTCTCAACCTGAGATCCTGAGATATCAGGATCTTTTTTAAAATCCGATTTTTGATCACTTTCGATGGCCCCGGGTCCCAGTTAACCTACACCTCTCAGATCTTGTACTTATGGCAAGACCAGAGCTCGGTGGTGGACTTTGCTATCAAGTTTCAGACCTTAGCATCCAAGCTGGATTGGCCAGACAAGGTATTGGTGGCAATTTTTTGGGAGAGTTTGTCCTCACGTATAAAGGACAAACTAGCAGACCGGGAACCTTCTACCTCTCTCTCCTCCCTTATCAACTCGGCAACCCGTGTTGATGTACAGTTGTCTGATAGGAGAGTGGAGAGCGGGGGGGGGGGGGGGGGGGTGATCTATTACTATTGCAACAGGCCAGGGGATATTGCCCTTCAATGTTTGAGCCCACCTGAAAAATGGGCTAGTCAAGTGTCCATCGGGGGTGGGCTACTTGGCGACTTAAAGCCCCATACTCAAATCCTTTTTCCAGTAGCGCTTAAGCTGGGAATCAGTTGGGTCAACACAAGAGCATTTGTAGACTCCGGGGTCATGGGGAATTTCATGTCAGTTAAAGAGAGCTCTTGAGATCCCCATTAATGTTACGGTGGTTGACAGTTCCCAGCTCTGGTCGCAGATCCAGTTTGAGACCCCGCCGGTGCTTCAGTGGAGTGGAGCACTGCACACCAAGCAGCTCTCCTTCCACATTATGGAGGGCTTAGCGGAGCCATTGTTGTTATTAGAGATGACCGAACAGTGAAATATTCAAGATTCAATATTTGTTTCGAATAGCCCCTCAATATTTCACTATTCAAACGAATATCGAACCCCATTATAGTCTATGGGGAAAAATGCTTCGTTTCAGGGGAAGCCACACTTCGACTAAGGAGAGTCAACAAGTCCACTATGACACCCCAGGAAATGATGCCAACAGAAAAAATTATTTCAGCACTCGAAAAATGTAATAATTTAATAAAACATAACCTTTAATGGAAAGATATACAAAAAAAAAAAAAAAACACAACAACCAAAAAAGTAATAGAAAGACGCACTTACAACATGTAATGACAAGTGACGTAAGACACGACTAGTAGCTGGTTGCTTATGCGTTTCGGGGTCGAAGCCCCTTCCACATGGCAGCATGTGGCAGATACAGCTCTGGTGTAGCAGAGCTCAGAGCACACTCAGCTCTGCTACATCTTGGGTGTAGCAGATCTCAGCACATGGCCAGCTCTGCTACATATCAGGTGTAGCAGAGCTGTGCGCTCAACACTGCTACATCTGAGATCGGACTGTGGACTGATCTTAGAGTCCGGCACTCAGCTCTGCTACATCACCATCACTGTAACGGTGGTAAGAGGAAAGATGGAGGGCTTGCGATATTTGTGAATGAAGGATGGTGTAACTCGCAACATATTGTGGTTAAGGAACAATTATGCTGTAAGGATATTGAACTATTAGTGTACTATGAACTATGAACTATGAGCATGAGACCTTATTACCAGTCAAGAGCACTATCACAGGTTATTATATGTCTGCAAATGCTGTGGTGAGTCAGCTGCAATCATTACACCCCCATGTCCTCCTCCTGGTGTCTGGAGATTTCAACCATGTCTCTCTACCAACCACTCTACCCAGCTTCACACAGAATGTAACCTGCCTTTTAGAGACAACAAAACACCGGACTTGCTCTTTGCCAATTTAAGGGAGGCATATAGCTCATCAGCCTTAGGTACATCAGATCACAACCTGGTGCATCTGCGACCGATATACAAGCCACTCGTACATAGAGAACCAGCTGTTACTCATACAGTGAGGATCTGGTCAGAAGAGTGTGTGGGGGTTCTGAGGGATTGTTTTGATTCAACTGCATGGGAAGTGTTGCAAGTTTCCCATCTTAATGAAATTGAGGGGCTTACACACTGCATAATGGACTACATTAATTCCTTTGTAGACAACCTGATTCCCACAAAAGTGGTAAGATGTTTCTCGAATAAGTCATGTATCAACTCTGATATATCAATCTCTTCTCAAGGACAAAAAGATGGCCTTCAGATCTGGAGACAGGAAATGTATGGATGTTCTGCAGAAGGAACTGTGGCGACAAATTAGGGAGGGAAAAGCCAATTACAGGAGGAAGATGAACAGCAGATGGCAGTGGCAGAAGGTTGTGTTAGTAAAGTTTGGAATAGTCGTAAAGCAATATCTGGTTACAGTCAACCCATCTCCCAGGCAAAAGGAGACACAAAGTGGCTTAATGAACTAAATCTATTCAACAGATTTGAACACACAACACCCCCACCCACCACAGCATGCCATTCAACATCCCCCCATGCCAGGGCCTCATCTCCACCTTCTTGTACCTGGATGTGCTGCACAGAAAGGGTCACAGCAGACACTACCTGCTCAGGAGGCTGAGGGCCTTTGAAGTCCAAGGGACACTTCTTAGGGCTTTTTTCAACTCTGTGGTAGCATCAGGCATATTCCTCAGTGGCCTGCTGGGTGCGTAGCATATCAACCAGGGACAGAAATAGACTTGACAGGCTGGTTAGAAGGGCCAACTCCTTCCTGGGGAGCCCCTTGGACCCAGTATAGGTGGTGGGTGACAGAGGGTTGCTGTCCATGATGAGCGCCATGCTGGAGAACAACTATTATCCCATGTACAAGATTATGACAGCACTGGGCAGTACTGTCAGTGACCGACTGTTTCACTCCAAGTGTGAGAAGGAGCGCTATCAGAGGTCCTTCTTCCCAACTGTGGTCAGGTTGTATAATCAACATCAGGCTAAGCGGAGATCACTAGGGTTGAGCTAATCTTGAGATTTCAGGATCGTTTTTAAAATCCGATTTCCGATCATTTTCCATTTGAACCCGATCCTGATCCTAATTCCAATCATAATGCAAGTCAATGGGATATTTTAATGATCGAAAATGAGATTTTAAAAATGATCCTTTTCACTACACAGTGTGGAGTCCAAAAATTGAAGGCTTCAATTTTTGGACTCCACACTGTGTAGTGATTAAAAAAAACACTAGCTACTTAGTCCCCCCCACTTACCTGCACATATAGAAATATAGTATCAATCATTCTTATTTACTCATAGGATCCGTTCATTGTTCTTGACATTACACTCACACCTATTGGTTTACTATCAGCAGCAGATATCTCAACTCCATTGTTGACTGTTGTAACAGTACAGAATGGTGCCAATATGTATTTTACAGTCACTCACAATATGTTCCTCCTATTATCAAAAGAAAGGGTGGTCCAGCCTGCGACGGAGGTTGGAGCACCCGCGCATGCGCTCCTTTAAGTAGGGGACGCGTGCGCATTGGAGAGCCTCCACTAGGTCTCGCGCGAGCTCACATCTGACAGGAGATCACGCGCACGTTCGCCACATCAGGGGATCTAGTGACTACGCATGCGCATCTTCCCATAATGACGTATGCTCGGCGCCACATTACACACAGGGTACTGTTTAAATAACCCGGTCACGAGACGGGCAAACATGCATCTCGCCCGGCGTACTCAGGTAAGACTCCTCTATCTATTCACTACCCAGATCACCCAGCCAAGGGTCCAGTGAAAGTACACGATACAATCTACATCCTGCTAGCAATTGGGCATTGATGAATTCTTTTATAAACTTTTTAAACTGACATATTCAATGTCATTAAGATCTTTCCCTCTCCCTTTTTAAGACCTAGGGGCTTGATGCAATATCTCATAAGAGATTTCTATCTATTTGTTATATTTTATATATTTTTATAACTTTTTTACAGCTTTTTCTGCACTTGAGAAAGGACCCGGGGTGGTCCGAAACGCGTCGTGCTTGTTTTTGTTCTATATCAATAAATTCTCTATGGTTCATCTTAACATTCGACTATCCATTAATTACTAGAGATGAGCGAACAGTGTTCTATCGAACACATGTTCGATCGGATATCAGGGTGTTCGCCATGTTCGAATCGAATCGAACACCACGTGGTAAAGTGCGCCAAAATTCGATTCCCCTCCCACCTTCCCTGGCGCCTTTTTTGCACCAATAACAGCGCAGGGGAGGTGGGACAGGAACTACGACACTGGGGGCATTGAAAAAAATTGGAAAAAGTCATTGGCTGCCGAAATCAGGTGACCTCCATTTTAGACGAATAGTGGATTTCAAATCCGGGTCATATGAGAATGTGAACTTTGTGACTATGAGACAGGGATAGCTGTACAGGCAGGGATAGCTAGGGATAACCTTTATTTAGGGGGGAATGTTATTAAAAATAACTTTTTGGGGCTCTATCGGGTGTGTAATTGTGATTTTTGTGAGATAAACTTTTTCCCATAGGGATGCATTGGCCAGCGCTGATTGGCCGAATTCCGTACTCTGGCCAATCAGTGCTGGCCAATGCATTCTATTAGCTTGATGAAGCAGAGTGTGCACAAGGGTTCAAGCGCACCCTCGGCTCTGATGTAGGAGAGCCGAGGGTGCACTTGAACCCTTGTGCACCCTCAGCTCTGCTACATCAGAGCCGAGGGTGCGCTTGAACCCTTGTGCACACTCTGCTTCATCAAGCTAATAGAATGCATTGGCCAGCGCTGATTGGCCAATGTATTCTATTAGCCTGATGAAGTAGAGCTGAATGTGTGTGCTAAGCACACACATTCAGCTCTACTTCATCGGGCTAATAGAATGCATTGGCCAGCGCTGATTGGCCAGAGTACGGAACTCGACCAATCAGCGCTGGCTCTGCTGGAGGAGGCGGAGTCTAAGATCGCTCCACACCAGTCTCCATTCAGGTCCGACCTTAGACTCCGCCTCCTCCAGCAGAGCCAGCGCTGATTGGCCGAATTCCGTACTCTGGCCAATCAGCACTGGCTAATGCATTGTATTGGCTTGATGAAGCAGTGCTGAATGTGTGTGCTTAGCACACACATTCAGCTCTACTTCATCGGGCTAATAGAATGCATTGGCCAATCAGCGCTGGCCAATGCATTCTATTAGCGTGAACTGAGTTTGCACAGGGGTTCTAGTGCACCCTCGGCTCTGCTACATCAGATTGCTACATCTGATGTAGCAGTGCCGAGTGTGCATCAGATGTGTAGTTGAGCAAAACTGACTCAGCACTGCTAAGTATGCATTCGCATAGGAATGCATTGGCCAGCCTTCGGCCAATCAGCGCTGGCTCTGCCGGAGGAGGCGGAGTCTAAGGTCGGACCTGAATGGAGACTGGTGTGGAGCGATCTTAGACTCCGCCTCCTCCAGCAGAGCCAGCGCTGATTGGTCGAGTTCCGTACTCTGGCCAATCAGCGCTGGCCAATGCATTCTATTAGCCCGATGAAGTAGAGCTGAATGTGTGTGCTAAGCACACACATTCAGCACTGCTTCATCACGCCAATACAATGCATTAGCCAGTGCTGATTGGCCAGAGTACGGAATTCGGCCAATCAGCGCTGGCTCTGCTGGAGGAGGCGGAGTCTAAGATCGCTCCACACCAGTCTCCATTCAGGTCCGACCTTAGACTCCGCCTCCTCCAGCAGAGCCAGCGCTGATTGGTCGAGTTCCGTACTCTGGCCAATCAGCGCTGGCCAATGCATTCTATTAGCCCGATGAAGTAGAGCTGAATGTGTGTGCTTAGCACACACATTCAGCTCTACTTCATCGGGCTAATAGAATGCATTGGCCAGCGCTGATTGGCCGAATTCCGTACTCTGGCCAATCAGCACTGGCTAATGCATTGTATTGGCTTGATGAAGCAGTGCTGAATGTGTGTGCTTAGCACACACATTCAGCTCTACTTCATCGGGCTAATAGAATGCATTGGCCAATCAGCGCTGGCCAATGCATTCTATTAGCGTGAACTGAGTTTGCACAGGGGTTCTAGTGCACCCTCGGCTCTGCTACATCAGATTGCTACATCTGATGTAGCAGTGCCGAGTGTGCATCAGATGTGTAGTTGAGCAAAACTGACTCAGCACTGCTAAGTCTGCATTCGCATAGGAATGCATTGGCCAGCCTTCGGCCAATCAGCGCTGGCTCTGCCGGAGGAGGCGGAGTCTAAGGTCGGACCTGAATGGAGACTGGTGTGGAGCGACCTTAGACTCCGCCTCCTCCAGCAGAGCCAGCGCTGATTGGCCGAATTCCGTACTCTGGCCAATCAGCACTGGCTAATGCATTGTATTGGCTTGATGAAGCAGTGCTGAATGTGTGTGCTTAGCACACACATTCAGCTCTACTTCATCGGGCTAATAGAATGCATTGGCCAGCGCTGATTGGCCGAATTCCGTACTCTGGCCAATCAGCACTGGCTAATGCATTGTATTGGCTTGATGAAGCAGTGCTGAATGTGTGTGCTTAGCACACACATTCAGCTCTACTTCATCGGGCTAATAGAATGCATTGGCCAATCAGCGCTGGCCAATGCATTCTATTAGCGTGAACTGAGTTTGCACAGGGGTTCTAGTGCACCCTCGGCTCTGCTACATCAGATTGCTACATCTGATGTAGCAGTGCCGAGTGTGCATCAGATGTGTAGTTGAGCAAAACTGACTCAGCACTGCTAAGTATGCATTCGCATAGGAATGCATTGGCCAGCCTTCGGCCAATCAGCGCTGGCTCTGCCGGAGGAGGCGGAGTCTAAGGTCGGACCTGAATGGAGACTGGTGTGGAGCGATCTTAGACTCCGCCTCCTCCAGCAGAGCCAGCGCTGATTGGTCGAGTTCCGTACTCTGGCCAATCAGCGCTGGCCAATGCATTCTATTAGCCCGATGAAGTAGAGCTGAATGTGTGTGCTAAGCACACACATTCAGCACTGCTTCATCACGCCAATACAATGCATTAGCCAGTGCTGATTGGCCAGAGTACGGAATTCGGCCAATCAGCGCTGGCTCTGCTGGAGGAGGCGGAGTCTAAGATCGCTCCACACCAGTCTCCATTCAGGTCCGACCTTAGACTCCGCCTCCTCCAGCAGAGCCAGCGCTGATTGGTCGAGTTCCGTACTCTGGCCAATCAGCGCTGGCCAATGCATTCTATTAGCCCGATGAAGTAGAGCTGAATGTGTGTGCTTAGCACACACATTCAGCTCTACTTCATCGGGCTAATAGAATGCATTGGCCAGCGCTGATTGGCCGAATTCCGTACTCTGGCCAATCAGCACTGGCTAATGCATTGTATTGGCTTGATGAAGCAGTGCTGAATGTGTGTGCTTAGCACACACATTCAGCTCTACTTCATCGGGCTAATAGAATGCATTGGCCAATCAGCGCTGGCCAATGCATTCTATTAGCGTGAACTGAGTTTGCACAGGGGTTCTAGTGCACCCTCGGCTCTGCTACATCAGATTGCTACATCTGATGTAGCAGTGCCGAGTGTGCATCAGATGTGTAGTTGAGCAAAACTGACTCAGCACTGCTAAGTCTGCATTCGCATAGGAATGCATTGGCCAGCCTTCGGCCAATCAGCGCTGGCTCTGCCGGAGGAGGCGGAGTCTAAGGTCGGACCTGAATGGAGACTGGTGTGGAGCGACCTTAGACTCCGCCTCCTCCAGCAGAGCCAGCGCTGATTGGCCGAATTCCGTACTCTGGCCAATCAGCACTGGCTAATGCATTGTATTGGCTTGATGAAGCAGTGCTGAATGTGTGTGCTTAGCACACACATTCAGCTCTACTTCATCGGGCTAATAGAATGCATTGGCCAGCGCTGATTGGCCGAATTCCGTACTCTGGCCAATCAGCACTGGCTAATGCATTGTATTGGCTTGATGAAGCAGTGCTGAATGTGTGTGCTTAGCACACACATTCAGCTCTACTTCATCGGGCTAATAGAATGCATTGGCCAATCAGCGCTGGCCAATGCATTCTATTAGCGTGAACTGAGTTTGCACAGGGGTTCTAGTGCACCCTCGGCTCTGCTACATCAGATTGCTACATCTGATGTAGCAGTGCCGAGTGTGCATCAGATGTGTAGTTGAGCAAAACTGACTCAGCACTGCTAAGTCTGCATTCGCATAGGAATGCATTGGCCAGCCTTCGGCCAATCAGCGCTGGCTCTGCCGGAGGAGGCGGAGTCTAAGGTCGGACCTGAATGGAGACTGGTGTGGAGCTATCTTAGACTCCGCCTCCTCCAGCAGAGCCAGCGCTGATTGGTCGAGTTCCGTACTCTGGCCAATCAGCACTGGCCAATGCATTTCTATGGGGAAAAGTTAGCTTGCGAAAATCGCAAACTGACAGGGATTTCCATGAAATAAAGTGACTTTTATGCCCCCAGACATGCTTCCCCTGCTGTCCCAGTGTCATTCCAGGGTGTTGGTATCATTTCCTGGGGTGTCATAGTGGACTTGGTGACCCTCCAGACACGAATTTGGGTTTCCCCCTTAACGAGTTTATGTTCCCCATAGACTATAATGGGGTTCGAAACCCATTCGAACACTCGAACAGTGAGCGGCTGTTCGAATCGAATTTCGAACCTCGAACATTTTAGTGTTCGCTCATCTCTATTAATTACCTAAATCTACCAGTGAGTGCGGACCTGTGTCTTTCTATATCCTACTTCTCCGGTACTCCGGTGTTCTGCTGGTTCTGCTGCCACTCTCTCATGGATCCAAAAGTGATTATACAGGTTACGATTGTCATAACCTACTCCAGGTGAGAGGCCAACTGGTTTTATGTTTCTTTATAATTACTTCATGTCAAGTCCTATATAATACTACACTTTGAGCGCTCGGTGTCTCTCCCCTTTTGTTTTTACACTGTTCCACTTACCTGCACAGAACTGCTGCCGCCTCCCCTCCCGGTGTGTACGCCACTCCCTGGAGCTCCGGGTGCCCCTGCCTTCCTAGGCTAGTGTTACTGATGCTGGGAGAAGGCGGGGCTTGTTGTGGCTTACGTGAGTGTGGGTACACATCTCCCCTCCCTGTACCTGCCCACACTCTCCTAAGCCACAACAAGCCCTGCCTACTCCCAGCATCAGTAACACTAGCCTAGGGAGGTGGGGGCGCGCACATTGCTTTGCCAGTGTGTGCAAGAGAGGAGAGGACAGAGAACAACAGCCTGCAGCGATTCTGTGCAGGTAAGTGGGTTGAGTGTTCGGGATCGGAATTCCCATCTCGATCTTTTTAGTCAGGATTGGTAACTGATCGCGATCACGAAATTTACTCGATCACTGATCGGGATCTTATCTTTTCTGATACCGAACGCTCAACCCTAGAGATTACTCCGCACAGAGAACTAAATGATCCTGAAGTATTTATTTTTATTTGCCATGGCTCCTAGTATCTTTTTGTATATCTGCTATGAACTTGTATGTGTTATTTCTTAAAATATGTTACTGTATTATCCATGCTGCTGTAACACAATGAATTTCCCCATGGTGGGACTATTAAAAATTATTTTATTTTATCTTATCTAATCTTATCTCATCTCATAAACTTAATATAACAAGCAATAAACACACAACATGGTAACCAAAAAATATATCCCTTCTAAACCGCACTAAATGGTACTGAATGCAAAGTGAACCTTGAAAGCCGTCTGTTAGGATTGGGTCCTGCAGGTTGCTCTCCCGGAACACAGCACCACCTGTGGGTCAGTCTAAGTCCAGCTCTTACCCTACTGAGCATGCTCAGACTTTTGGAGCCGCTCACAAGCTAAGTGTCATTTCTCCCCTACTGTGCATGAGCGGTGAGGTCATGACCACCTCCCCTATTTGGCGGGGTCTTCCCTTTAAATAGTGTGAGCAGACGCCCGCCGGGTGCTCACACTTCGTCTAAAGATTGACTAAAAATCCACGGAAGTGGTTAATGACAGTAATTTCAGGGATACGCTGCAGTATTCAGGCAGGGGTGGGTGTGGGGTTTCTCTGCTTTGTTCTGGATGCTGTTAGTTAGGACCTGTAAACTCTGAAGTGTCAGCTCTACACCAGGGCTAGGAGCGGTATAGACGGTTCCAGCCTGTGGAGCTGCAGCAGGTTTGGTCTCTGAGATAGCCTTATTGAACTGTCAAACTTCATGGGTAACTCCTAGCTGTTGCAGGAGCATGTGTGTTTGCTGACCTGGGGTGAGTTAACCTTTGGCAGCCTTGTTTGTTTCAGCAGTACTGGTGCACCTGGCCAGTGAGCTTAACTGGCAGGGTTTAGTTGCATCCTGTTCACATTGAGTACCGCACCGGACCACTGCCAGTGTTTGTTGCACTCTGTTCACATTGAGTGCCGTGCCGCACCTCGGCCAGTGTTTGTTGCACCTTCTTCACTTTGAGTTCAGACATACAGCTGCCCATTGGGCCTGTGGACCTCGCTGTAGTGTTCTACAGACTAGAGGTTCTGTTTAAAAAATTTATATATATATATATATATATATATATATATATATATATATATATATACACATACATATATACACACACACACACACACAGAACACCCTCATGTTCTTTGCCAATGTTCAGTGGATCAAAATTATCAGTCCAAATAATTGTCCAAAGAGCCTGCCCACCTTGACCCCCCCCTCCACACTTAACTACAATCTGATATATACTATATCTAATATATACTATATATAACATAATATCCAAAACCTTCTACAACTTATCTAAATATAGAAATTACTCAAACTGACTACACATTGGGGCCCAAGTTTGGTGTCTGTCAGCCCTATATATTTTTATCCTGCTCAAAACAAGAAGCTACAGTGTGAGCACCGGCCCACCGTCAGCTTAGAGGAGACCTATAGAGATGAGCGAGTAGTATTCAATCAAATACCTCCCCTGCATAGTTATTGGTGTAATCAGTCGAATACCATGCAGTAAATGCTCCACTTAGTAGATGCTCCACTTAGACAGACGAATGGGACTCTCACTGAGCTACTATTTCAATGTTCTCTGTGGTTTCTGTATTTCTCATTTGGAATAGGAAATTAATTACATAGTGAAGAACCTTGGACATCTGATCCCTGAGTTTGGCCGTTCCATAGATCAGGTAGGAGGAATGGAGAAGTAATATAAATGCCAGGACATTATAAAGCAATGGAATGACCTCAGAGTAAATATAGTAATAAAAAGTACTAGCTAAATGGCAAATAAAGTATATAGTGTTATATATGAAGGTGAAGGACACAAATCTCATGACTGAGTAATATGTCTCCAGATTGATGGCTAAGTTACTGCTCATCTTCATCCTTGTTGTGTGATGATACAGAGAGGTGAAGAGGAGGACGGAGGAGATGACATAGACAAGTAATGGGAAGAAGGATCCTATAGTAAAGGAGTATAAATAAATATTAAAAATGGAATCATTGAATTCATTAGCCATGGTTGTATTGTATATTCCACCACTAGTGATCTTAGCGATGGCCAACCACAAGGGCAAAAGACTATATAAGGCAGAGCAAATGACTGACCCAACAATGAAACGAACAGTCCTGTGTAATATCATCCTCCTCAGATACAGGAACAGTCTGGTGTGGAGGTTGGAGATCTTCAGACACAAGACAATGGAGAGAAGAGAGGTTAGCCAAATATTGATATTAACAAAGAAAGCAAAGACTGCACCCACAACAAAACTTGGATCGTAATTCAGGCTCTTCAGAAAAAATGTGATCTGAAGAAAATATAGAATATCAGCAATTTGACCAAACAGCCTTGATATCGCAATAGAAGTTACAATGTGGTCAACAGGAGTCACTGATCTTCCTTTCCACCAGTCGGTGACATTGACCCCTATAATAAATGAATGGATCACCAGTCCGGGTATGAAAGCCGTCAGTGCTGGGACCAGAGGACGCAGATCTTGGAAGTCAGAGCTCCCGTCTGTAGAATCAGCCATCTCTCCGTCCTGTACTGTGAGGATCCTCAGAACACAGCGAGATTATAGTGAAAGCTTTATGATATCTCTATTACATCTATTCAAATATTACAACATTCACATTGGAAATACAGAGAACATCACCCGGGCTCTGAGCTGGCACAGGTATAGGAAACTACAGCAGATCACGTAACATAGGAGGTGCATTGTGTATCAGTTACTGCAGGAAAGGAAAAATCTGTCACTGTGCAAATGAAATGGAAAAGTATGAAATAGATGACTTTGTACTTAGTCTTATATTGCTAAATCTCTATCTTTCCCTAAGACTTCTATGTTAGAGGTAACTCACCCAGGCTTGGATGTTGGTTGCTTTAGTGATAAGAAACTAAGTAAAGGAACAGGGAGGAAAGCAGCATGAAAAATGGAGAAAGGAGAATTTTTCACTTAGAAGATATAATACAAAGTTTCTTAGTTCATGAATCAGCTCGTCCCACCTCATAGATGAACTGAACCAACCCCAACTCTTACACCTCCTGCCACAAATAAGCCAGGACAAGGTGTAAGCAAGTATGCATGTAGCCTAGCACTCGGACATGTCCTACTGCTTTGAAGTATCTGCTGGTATCTATTATCCTATAACAATAATACAATATTTCCAGCATCCCACTGAGTAGTAATGGCATAAGTCGTCATGTGAATAATACACTAAGGAGAAAAAAAAAAAAATCAATATCTCAATAATTTCCAATGAATAACTCAGAAGTAAGGTTGAGCCGATCTTGACTTTTCAGGATCGATTTTGAAATCTGATTTCCGATCATTTTTCATTCGAACCCGATCTTGATCCCAATTCAGATCCCAATGCAAGTCAATGGGATTTTTTTTACTAATCGGAGATCGGATTTTAAAAACAATCCTATTCACTATACAGCATGGAATCTAAGAATTGAACGCTTTAATTTTAATCACTAAGTAGCCAAAGGATTTTTTTAAATCCTCTGGCTACTTAGTCCCCCTTGGTGTCCACTTACCTGCAGAGATGGCTGCTCCGGTGCCCGGTGTTCTTGTTCTTGTTCTTCTTTGCCTCGCTGCCTCCTGCCTCTCAGGTTAGGAGAGTGTGGGCGGGTACTGGGAGGGGAGACATCACGTTTCCCCGTCCCGTACCCACCCACACTCTCCTAAGCCACAAGCTCCGCCTTCTTCCTAGCTCTTTAACACTAACCTGGGACCTGTGGAACCACAGTGGAGCCTTCACACTGAGTATACACTCCGCTCAGAATGAGTGGAGCGTATACTCAGTGTGAAGGCTAACACTAATCACCGATCTCGATCCCACCTACAGTCCTATGAAAAAGTTTGGGCACCCCTATTAATCTTAATCATTTTTAGTTCTAAATATTTTGGTGTTTATAACAGCCATTTCAGTTTGATATATCTAATAACTGATGGACACAGTAATATTTCAGGATTGAAATGAGGTTTATTGTACTAACAGAAAATGTGCAATATGCATTAAACCAAAATTTGACCGGTGCAAAAGTATGGGCACCTCAACAGAAAAGTGACAATAATATTTAGTAGATCCTCCTTTTGCAAAGATAACAGCCTCTAGTCGCTTCCTGTAGCTTTTAATCAGTTCCTGGATAAAGGTATTTTGGACAAACAATTCAAGTTCAGTTAAGTTAGATGGTCGCCGAGCATGGACAGCCCGCTTCAAATCATCCCACAGATGTTCAATGATATTCAGGTCTGGGGACTGGGATGGCCATTCCAGAACATTGTAATTGTTCCTCTGCATGAATGCCTGAGGATTTGGAGCGGTGTTTTGGATCATTGTCTTGCTGAAATATCCATCCCCGGCGTAACTTCAACTTCGTCACTGATTCTTGAACATTATTCTCAAGAATCTGCAGATACTGAGTGGAATCCATGCGATCCTCAACTGTAACAAGATTCCCGATGCCGGCATTGGCCACACAGCCCCAAAGCATGATGGAACCTCCACCAAATTTTACAGTGGGTAGCAAGTGTTTTTTCTTGGAATGCTGTTTCTTTTTGGACGCCATGCATAACGCCTTTTTTTTTTTTTTTATAACCAAACAACTCAATTTTTGTTTCCAAAATGAAGCTGCCTTGTCCAAATGTGCTTTTTCATCCCTCAGGCAACTCTATTTGTGGCGTACGTGCAGAAACGGCTTCTTTCTCATCACTCTCCCATACAGCTTCTATTTGTGCAAAGTGCGCTGTATAGTTGACCGATGCACAGTGACACCATCTGCAGCAAGATGATGCTGCAGCTCTTTGGAGGTGGTCTGTGGATTGTCCTTGACTGTTCTCACCATTCTTCTTCTCTGCCTTTCTGATATTTTTCTTGGCCTGCCACTTCTGGGCTTAACAAGAACTGTCCCTGTGGTCTTCCATTTCCTTACTATGTTCCTCACAGTGGAAACTGACAGGTTAAATCTCTGAGACAACTTTTTGTATCCTTCCCCTGAACAACTATGTTGAACAATCTTTGTTTTCAGATCATTTGAGAGTTGTTTTGAGTAGCCCATGATGCCACTCTTCAGAGGAGATTCAAATAGGAGATCAACTTGCAATTGGCCACCTTAAATACCTTTTCTTATGATTGGATACATCTGGCTATGAAGTTCAAAGCTCACTGAGGTTACAAAACCAATTTTGTGCTTCAGTAAGTCAGTAAAAAGTAGTTAGGGGAATTCAAATCAATAAAATGATAAGGGTGCCCATACTTTTGCACCGGTCAAATTTTGGTTTAATGCATATTGCACATTTTCTGTTAGTACAATAAACCTCATTTCAATCCTGAAATATTACTGTGTCCATCAGTTATTAGATATATCAAACTGAAATGGCTGCTGCAAACACCAAAATATTTAGAACAAAAAATGATTAAGATTAATAGGGGTGCCCAAACTTTTTCATAGGACTGTAAAAAGATCGTGTTTGGAATTCCAATCACGATCGTGACATTTTCTCGATCGCCGATCGGAATCCGATCTTTTCCGAACATGATCACTCAAAGCTACTCAGAAGTAGAATAGTCAGACTTCAGAGACAATAACCAAATAACCAAGAGTGCAACAAAGGTGGGAAATAATAATGGATAGATATGAGGCAATAAAATATTGAATATGTTTGTATGGTGTGGCAGTGTGACTGCTGGAGTGTCATATTTATGCCACTAGAGATACAAAAATTTTTGCATTTTATACTAGGAAGGAAGGGAGGGAGACAAGTCTTTGGAAAGTTGGGAATGTCATTTGAGTTGCAGACAAGTGGTCTCTTAATAAGGGCTATCAGCCAATCTCCTGGGTTCTCTCAGATGTGGGTCTTGCCGGGCGTGTGACTTCATCTGCAAAGGGAAAGCGGGTCACCACTTATGCAACAGGCACTACGTTCCAGATTAGGGATTTTATAAACTGCGGCATGGATTGTGTTGTATAGGTGGCATCCTGCCCCTATAGAGACAACTTTGTAGATGGATTCTTGATCACGTAGATGATATCTCCCGTGAAGAAGATAAGCCTTTGGCCTTACACCTTTGAGAATGCCATGGGGATAATGCATTGTATATTCAATTTCAGTAGATGGACCAGTTCATCCCTGGTTTTATCTATATCCTTTGGCTATATAGGTTACTATAGTGGCTGTTTATGTTTATTGTTATTGCTTTTCATGAATTGACTCCCACACTCCTTCCATTCACAACAATAGTTTTGTGGCCTCTATCAGTTTTGTCATCTCATGCCTGTAGATCATAACTTTCTTATTTTATCTGAGATGATGTGTCATGAGGTAGCCATCATAATCTAGGACTTGGGTTCCTGTACCACCAAGGTATCAGCAGGGCATGAACCAACCTGATGAAGCATCAGGCCGAAGTACAGCATTTCGGACACGTGATGGTCCTTTTTCAAGTGCACAATCACCCCAACGTCAATTCACCCTAAAACTTCATCAAGGGGCTGTTACACGTTACATGGCTGTACTTCAGCCTGATTCTTCACCAGGTTGGTCCATGATCTGCTGATACACATCACGTTCTTGAAATGTTTCCTCAGCTGCTGCCCTGTCCTACCTAGGATCCACTCATGTTCAAGGCTCTGTTGGGTTGTTGTGACCTCATCACAACCCATCCAGGTGAGCAGGCACTTGTTTTTCCTCTATTCCTACTCACCTACCCTATGGTAATATACGAGGATCGGCTCGGTATCTCTTCTTACTTTCTGTACTACCAAGGTGTCAGTCATTACGGTGATGTGTTTCTGTATACACCATAGGCTGTTTTATCGCATACACCTATTGTGTGCTGGGACTTTCTACCTTTAAATGGGGTAGAGAGGGTATTATTATAGCAGTAGGGGAGGGCTCGATTACATTGATGTTGAGGGGGGGGGGGGATCATAGAGGCCAAGTATATGGAGTTGCTCTATTTCTACCCCTTGAGCGCTCCCAGTCACTCTTTCCTCTCCATTGGATGGCATGCAGTTTATGTATCCTGACGGACATTATCCCTGTGTGCTATAACTGTTATCACCCTGTCCTGGTTCTATATGAACTTATATCTCAGAGTACCAGCGGCCCATGGGTTATCCGGGGTGATGGCTGCCATTGACAATTTATGCTCTCCCGTCGATATTGGTTTATATGCGTGTCATCTATAGCTTCATTTTGCTGCTTCTGGCTGTTTACATTGCGTAGAGCAGCCTGTGCTAGTCCACCAACAATGTGATACAGGATGCAAGGGACCACTTATTCTGATTGCTCCCCATTCCGACATGCGTGATTGTGGGGGTGGATTGGCTCACGGCATCTGGATATATAAGACTGGGCCGTGTCACTGTGCGACATTGACTATCAAGTACTCAAGACCACCATCACGACTCCAAGAACTGCAGATTTTATAGCATTTTTGTAGGCATTGTCCCCCCGATCATCATCTATTATTAATTCCTGATGAAGATGAGTTTTAGACCAGGGAAAATGCAATGACTATGGCCTCATCAGAGTATAGTTTGACTGATACCTGGGTCTTATCTAGACAGAGAGTTTATATCTTTTACTACCTCCACTTGCAGGCTTTACTCAGTGTTATTTTTAGCTGCATCAATCAATGGGAACCACTCAGGAGTTTTTTCCAGGAGCCAATTCTTCCGGTTCCCGGAAAAAAGAAGTGGGGGTGCTCATTCTTCAGGCTGTTTCACCTAGAGATTCAGCCTGAAGACACTCCCTCCTCCGGACTAAGCCCATTCATTGGGCCTAATCCGGAGCAGTGAACCGGCTTTCAGTTGTGGCTACCCGTTTTTTTGTCCAGAACCTGAGGCGGCCTCCAGACCAAAAAAACTACATGTGAACTTACCCTTAGGGTCTCATAGTGAGGGACATTGAATGGCTAGTCAGTTACCAGGCGGCTGAGGGTTTGTTTTAGTGCTTTGATGCACACAATGTTCCTGTAAAAATGGGAAGAATAAAGCTGGTTGTGGACAGTTCTGAACTGAATGCACAGTGTTGGAGTGAGAACTTATTGGAAATTTCTAATGGCCCAACCATCATGACCAAGAGATGGTGATTAGGGTTGAATGATCGAGATCCGAAAAGATCGGATCCCAATCAGCGATTGAGTAAACTTCATGATTGCGATTGGGTTCCAATTCCGCCTAAAAAAGAATTCCGTTTCCGAACGCTCAACTTACCTGCACAGAAGCGCTGCCGCTCTACGCTGCTCTTGCTCCTCTTCTTTCTACTGTGCATGTCTGCAGAGCACCGTGCGTGCCCCCGTGCGTGCCACAACGAGTCCCGCCTACTCCCAGCATCAGTAACACTAGCCTCGGAGGCGGGGGCACATACGGTGCTCTGCAGACATGCACAGTAGAAAGAAGAGGAACGAGAGCAGCGTGGAACGGCAGGGGCAGCGCTTCTGTGCAGGTAAGTGGACAGCAGGGGGGGACTTAAGTAGCCGGGGGATTTTTAAATCACTACACAGCATGGATGCCAAAAATTGAAGCGTTCAATTTTTGGATTCCATGCTGTGTAGTGAATAGTTTTTAAAATCCGATTTTCGATCAGTAAAAAATTCCATTGACTTGCATTAGGATGGGAATTAGGATCGGATAGAAAATGATCGGAAAATGGATTTTATAAATGATCTGGAAATCTCAAGATCGGCTCAACCCTAATGGTGATCCACAGAATATGCAGTTTACAATTACTTGCTTTGTAATAGCCAGCCATATTGTAATAATCACCTATGTCAGCTTATCATTGACAGCGCTGAAACACCCCACATAAGGAACAAAACTCAACACATCACCTACACATGTCCATATACAAAGTTCCCACACCAATGATGTCAATTAATCCACATTTCAGATTAATTCTATCAATCCTACAGAGCCATTGTGCAGGCTTGCAGAAAATAAGTTTGGCCCACTCGCTTCCTCTTTTTAGTAGTCGGACCCATTCAATTGCCCCTTATAAATTAGGTCCCACCCCTGGTGCACATGCAGGCTAATTAGGTATATTTCAGTTCCTATTAAAGGACCCCACTCAGCACTATTATGATTTGGGAAGCATTTTGGACTATCTATCTACAAAACTCAAATCCTGTAGTAGTCTGCTCTATACAAATCCATAGTTCTTGCCCGATTTGGCTGAAATTTGGCACGCCCCCTCTCCACCCATAGGAGCAGAATACTCTGCATGTTACATCTCGCCAGCCCAAACCCCCCCACCCCACCCCCACCGTCATCAGATTGGGGCCCCTAAATTTAGGCCCTATGCATATAATGGGGAAAGTGAAAGTGAAAGCGCTGAGGGGAAAACAACAGTTGTGACTGACAGGGACGGATTATAGCAATGGTGTCAAAGAGTCGCTGCTAAAGGGGCCGCACCACCACACACAATACACAAACATCTCACATACAACATATAAACATCACACAGACAGCACACATACACAACACCACATAAATGCCACAACACACCACACAAACACCACCCCATAAATACCATGGACCACACATGCACGCAGAGACACTCAGATGGATATACACTACACACATGGACGAATAGAGCACATGCGTACTCACACACAACTACCGCACGCATGGACACTTGCTCTGTGATACACACAGAAACACATGGATCACACACGCACATACACACATAAATATACACGGACCACACACGTGCATGCACACATACACATGGATCACACACATGTACACGCACGCACTGACAAAACACGTCTGGTATCCTTAGTAGCTGCTTGCACACTGCAGTATTTTTCACGGGCCTCCAGTTCCATAGATTTCTTTGTGCACAAAGCTGTGAATTTTGCAGGCTCTATAGAAGTCTATGGAGATGTAGAATCCAGGGCCCGGAGACTGTAGTGTTACTGTAGTGTGCAAGAAGCCTTACTGAGCAGCAATATTGGTCAGGGGAAAACTGCCTCATAGTAAGATTGTCATCATTGCTGACTATACCGGAGCTTTCATTACTGAGCCCTACAATAGACAGTTGTGTAACTGGAAACCAATTTAACTCTATTGTCCATGAACTACTTATAAATTACACTGGAGAGAGGGGGAAGGGCTGCACTATGTTGTTAATTAAGTGTAAATCGGTGGCATAACTAGGAATGATGGGGCCCTGTGGCAAACGTTTGACATCCCCCCGACACTGAAGACCCCAACTGACCCGCCCGCTCGCATTCCTGCGCACACACCATTATACCCCATAGTGGTCCCTGCACACAGTATTATGCCCCATAGTGGCCCCTGCACACAGTATTATGCCCCATAGTGGCCCCTGCACACAGTATTATGCCCCATAGTGGCCCCTGCACACAGTATTATCCCCCATAGTGGCCCCTTCACACAGTATTATCCTCCATAGTGGCCCCTTCACACAGTATTATCCACCATAGTGGCCCCTGTACACAGTATTATCCCCCATAGTGGCCCCAGCACACAGTATTATCCCCCATAGTGGCCCCTTCACACAGTATTATCCCCCATAGTGGCCCCAGCACACAGTATTATCCCCCATAGTGGCCCTGCACACAGTATTATCCACCATAGTGGCCCCTGCACACAGTATTATGCCCCATAGTGGCCCCTGCACACAGTATTATGCCCCATAGTGGCCCCTGCACACAGTATTATCCCCCATAGTGGCCCCTGCACACAGTATTATGCCCCATAGTGGCCCCTGCACACAGTATTATGCCCCATAGTGGCCCCTGCACACAGTATTATGCCCCATAGTGGCCCCTGCACACAGTATTATGCCCCATAGTGGCCCCTGCACACAGTATTATGCCCCATAGTGGCCCCTGCACACAGTATTATGCCCCATAGTGGCCCCTGCACACAGTATTATGCCCCATAGTGGCCCCTGCACACAGTATTATGCCCCATAGTGGCCCCTGCACACAGTATTATGCCCCATAGTGGCCCCTGCACACAGTATTATGCCCCATAGTGGCCCCTGCACACAGTATTATGCCCCATAGTGGCCCCTGCACACAGTATTATGCCCCATAGTGGCCCCTGCACACAGTATTATGCCCCATAGTGGCCCCTGCACACAGTATTATGCCCCATAGTGGCCCCTGCACACAGTATTATGCCCCATAGTGGCCCCTGCACACAGTATTATGCCCCATAGTGGCCCCTGCACACAGTATTATGCCCCATAGTGGCCCCTGCACACAGTATTATGCCCCATAGTGGCCCCTGCACACAGTATTATGCCCCATAGTGGCCCCTGCACACAGTATTATGCCCCATAGTGGCCCCTGCACACAGTATTATGCCCCATAGTGGCCCCTGCACACAGTATTATGCCCCATAGTGGCCCCTGCACACAGTATTATGCCCCATAGTGGCCCCTGCACACAGTATTATGCCCCATAGTGGCCCCTGCACACAGTATTATGCCCCATAGTGGCCCCTGCACACAGTATTATGCCCCATAGTGGCCCCTGCACACAGTATTATGCCCCATAGTGGCCCCTGCACACAGTATTATGCCCCATAGTGGCCCCTGCACACAGTATTATGCCCCATAGTGGCCCCTGCACACAGTATTATGCCCCATAGTGGCCCCTGCACACAGTATTATGCCCCATAGTGGCCCCTGCACACAGTATTATGCCCCATAGTGGCCCCTGCACACAGTATTATGCCCCATAGTGGCCCCTGCACACAGTATTATGCCCCATAGTGGCCCCTGCACACAGTATTATGCCCCATAGTGGCCCCTGCACACAGTATTATGCCCCATAGTGGCCCCTGCACACAGTATTATGCCCCATAGTGGCCCCTGCACACAGTATTATGCCCCATAGTGGCCCCTGCACACAGTATTATGCCCCATAGTGGCCCCTGCACACAGTATTATGCCCCATAGTGGCCCCTGCACACAGTATTATGCCCCATAGTGGCCCCTGCACACAGTATTATGCCCCATAGTGGCCCCTGCACACAGTATTATGCCCCATAGTGGCCCCTGCACACAGTATTATGCCCCATAGTGGCCCCTGCACACAGTATTATGCCCCATAGTGGCCCCTGCACACAGTATTATGCCCCATAGTGGCCCCTGCACACAGTATTATGCCCCATAGTGGCCCCTGCACACAGTATTATGTCCCATAGTGGCCCCTGCACACAGTATTATGTCCCATAGTGGCCCCAGCACACAGCATTATACCTCATAGCGGCCCTTTCACCCAGGATTATGCACCATTGTGGCCCCTTCACCCAGTATTATGTCCCACTGTAGATACCCATTACTAATTATTATACTCTGGGGGCTTTTCAGACCCCAGAGTATAATAATTGGAGACCCAGGAGGGATACAAACATAAAAAAAACACTGTTACTTGTCTATCCCTAGAAGGCACTGACCCACAAAGCAACTCATTACGTGACCCACGCATGAGTGCAACCGTAGAAATTGCATGTCCAGTGTGAACATTCCAATGCAGCACATCAGATGATTCATATGCCGAATGCAGACATTCCACACCTGAACCTAACAGGTCAGACTGCAAAGACCAGGCACACTGCTGTGATGTCATGTGCACCCAGGACAGGAAGGAGTGTGTGTGTGTGTGTGTGTGTGTGTGTGTGTGTGTGTGTGTGTGTGTGTGTGTGTGTGTGTGTGTGTGTGTGGCTTGGAAGCAGACAGCTCTCGTTTTTGGCACTTGAGAAAGGGCCAGTGTAAGGCCCGAAACGCGTTGTGCTATATGCTGTATTTTTAACCAACCAATAAACCCTATGTGATTGGACCCTGGTTTACCATCTTCATATATATACCAGTGTGCGCGGCTCTCCCTCAACGGACCTTTGGTCCTCCATTCCTCTTCACTTATCTATCTCCTGGCTTTGCTGTACTTCCCGCTGATGGCGGCAATCTTCAATGACTTCACATGACCCGGGGGGCCTGGGTCGCAATGCAAAGGACGCAGGCCCCAGTCATGTGAAGTCAGGGATGTCACACAAGTAAGCCCAAAGCCTGCCCGGAGAGGTAAGTAACACAGGTTTTTATGTTCCCTTACCTCTCCTGGGCCTCCGGTCATTATACTCGGGGGTCTTCTCAGACCCTTGAGTATAACAATAGTGTTTGTGGGGCCTGTTACTGGGGCCTTTTACTGTCTAGAATAACTCCAACCCATAATGGCCTATTAAAAAAAATAAAAAAATAAAAAAATGCAGCAGTAGTGGCTGTCGCCGGGCCCCCTAATGTCCCTGGCCCTGTGGCAGCTGCTATCCCTGGTGTCAACGTTTTATATGTTTGTGTAAGGGGCATACATTTTAATTTTTGATAAAAAAAAAATAGTTCAAAAAACAGTTGTAATGGTTTTACTACATATTATGCATTGAATACATAAAATGAATAAAAAAAAGTTGAAATAAAAAAAAAAAGTTGTTCACATTAAAGTTGCATCAAATTAGTAAAATGCCAAAATAATAAAAATTTAAAGTGGAAAAAAGGATTTACCGTAGTTCTGAAAATGCCGCTGTCAGTGTGACACTGAAAATTTTACTTTAGCATAACCAACAATTTAACATATTTTCCGCAAGCGAAGCCACAGGTATTCTACTAGTGTGTAATAAATGTAAATAATAATAATAATAATAATAATAATAATAATAATAATAATAATAATAATAATAATAATAATAATAATAATAATAATAATAATAATAATAATAATAATAATAATAATAATAATAATAATAATAATAATAATAATAATAATAATAATAATAATAATAATAATAATAATAATAATAATAATAATAATAATAATAATAATAATAATAATAATAATAATAATAATAATAATAATAATAATAATAATAATAATAATAATAATAATAATAATAATAATAATAATAATAATAATAATAATAATAATAATAATAATAATAATAATAATAATAATAATAATAATAATAATAATAATAATAATAATAATAATAATAATAATAATAATAATAATAATAATAATAATAATAATAATAATAATAATAATAATAATAATAATAATAATAATAATAATAATAATAATAATAATAATAATAATAATAATAATAATAATAATAATAATAATAATAATAATAATAATAATAATAATAATAATAATAATAATAATAATAATAATAATAATAATAATAATAATAATAATAATAATAATAATAATAATAATAATAATAATAATAATAATAATAATAATAATAATAATAATAATAATAATAATAATAATAATAATAATAATAATAATAATAATAATAATAATAATAATAATAATAATAATAATAATAATAATAATAATAATAATAATAATAATAATAATAATAATAATAATAATAATAATAATAATAATAATAATAATAATAATAATAATAATAATAATAATAATAATAATAATAATAATAATAATAATAATAATAATAATAATAATAATAATAATAATAATAATAATAATAATAATAATAATAATAATAATAATAATAATAATAATAATAATAATAATAATAATAATAATAATAATAATAATAATAATAATAATAATAATAATAATAATAATAATAATAATAATAATAATAATAATAATAATAATAATAATACACTTTACAATTTGAATATATGCTAATTAGGTTCTCTACTGACAGGTGGGCTGTCCTAATCTGGAGGAGACATCCTGGGACTGCCCATCTGACAGTAAAGAACCTAATTAACACATCAGGAACTGAAATTAACAACATTGATTGCTCAGGAATTGCTCAGAGTAAAATTTCAGCTGCACAGAATTAAAGGGGCACATCTTTTGTGAAGATGAAACTACTACTTCTTCCTGGCGCCCTTAGTGGCTGCCTCAATACAGGGCTCCAAGCTGGGAGCAATCTCTATCTTTCCTTTCTCACTCTTTTCCTCTGTATCTTCAAGAATCGTGTAACTAAGCAATCTAGCAATATGAATTAGCAACTATAAATCGAATGGAAGACCCTGTGGAGTATTTTGTTTCTATTGTAAAGCATGGACAACGACAAGACCTGGTTCAGCTGGTTTCCACATGTGCCTGTTACCATCCCCCCAGCTAGGACAGCATGGCTCACCATGCGGCAAGGAGGAGAAACCTACATGGACTTCTTCCTTCAAGGAGATGATTTTTGGCGTCTATTGCTGATGTGTGAAGATGCTACAGCTGACTGGTATTTCTTTCTATTACTGTGACACGTGGGACTCTGTTACAGCCTGGGAACCTACCATCACCCACCTACCCCATGAGTTTATGGAAGCTTGGCAAGAGATCAGCACCATGTATACCTGGATGGCTTCAGACCTCTCTGGGCAGTAGAAAACAGTGGTAAGAAGAAAGGAGGAGGACTTGTGATGAAGGACATTTGGGGCATTTTTTGTGGTTAATGGACAATAGTGCTGATACAAGATACCGAACTATCAGCTGTGAGCAGGAGATCTCACCACCTACCAAAGGAACTGCCACATGTTATCATGATAGCTGTATATGTCCCCCACCTCTGCAAAAATGTTTTCTGCTTGTTATATCCAAATGCTGTGACCCCTCCTCATGTCCTCCAACCACGGTCGGGCTGTATTATTATTATTAACAACACTCCACACAGAGAACTAAATGATCCTGCCGTGTGTCTGTGTTTCTTTCTTTTTTAGTTGCTATGATTCCTAGGATTTCTCTATCTGCCATGAGCTTGTATGTGTTTCTCTCTTGTTATATACTACTGTACCATCTATGAAACTGTATCACTGAAATTTCCCCATTGTGGGACTATTAAAGGATTATCTTATCTTATCTCTTAGAGATGAGAGAATAGTACTCGGTCGAGTAAGTATTCTATCGAATACTACGGTATTCGAAATACTCAATCGAGTACCACTCACTGTTCGAATGTAAAAGTTTGATGCAGAACCAGCATTGATTGGCCGAATGCTATACAGTCGGCCAATCAACGCTGGTTCTTCTCCTACCTTTAGAAGTCTTCTCCGTGCAGCGTCCCCGCGGCGTCTTCCGGCTCTTCATTCACTCTGCAAGGCATCGGGCCTGGGTAGAGCCGACTGTGCATGTCCGCTTGTAGTGCGGGCATGTGCAGTCGGCTCTGCCCAGGCCAGATGCCTGGCAGAGTGAATTCAAAGCCGGAAGACGCCTCAGGGAAGCTTCACGGAGGATCCAGCCCAACTCTCACTCGTGGACTTGGTAAGTATAATTTGATCGAATGTTGCCTACCCCTGAAACAAGCATTTCCCCCCCATAGACTATAATAGGGTTCGATATTCGATTCGAGTAGTCGAATATTGATGAGCTACTGGAAACGAATATCGAACATTTTACTGTTCGCTCATCTCTAGAAACTACTCCTTATCTCAGGAGGGTAAGAGACAATCATTTGTTTACCTAGATACAATGTGATGGTTGGTCAGGAAGTAGGACATTGGTGGTTTTAACTGGTCTTAACATTATAATTTGATTTTCATGAATATGAATACATTTTAAGATGCTTATTACTAAATTTTATGTTTTAGTGTTCATCATTTTTGAATTTGGCTATTGATATTCTGGTAAACATACCTTGGACCTGCTAGTACAGAGGATATTGTTTTGTATGGAATATCTCCAGCAGTCTTATGGACATAGTATGCTTGCTCAGCCTTCTGTTTCAGTTAGGAGAATGGGATCCCCCCCCCCCCTCAGTAAAGCCCCTACCAATGAGCTTGAGTCCTATGGATTGGGCCATCTTGGGCCATCCTCTTTGACGAGAACCTTTCACTACTTCACTATCTCCAGGTGCTGCTTCCCTGCTTCTGGCAAAGTTGGAATTTTTTCTAAAGTCTCCACCATTCCCTAGCAATTGGTGCAATAAACATAGAATATAGGTTACATGTTATTTTTGGTGTACAGTGAACTCCATAGAGACAAAGCTTGTAAGAAAGTCACATAAATTCCCCTTTTCTCCAATTCCACCCCACTCTGGTTTTTTTCCCCCCAGCTTCCCAGTACAGAACAATAATTACTACTATTATGATGAACAATTTGTCCCACAAACAGTAAGCTCTCATATGGCTCTATAAAAGAAAAAAAATAATTAAAAAATGTTTTGGGGTTTGGAATGTGGGGAGTCAAAAATGAAACTTGAAAAATGCAGGAAGTGTTTAGCAAGAAACATAAGGCAGGAGTTTACCATAGGAGCGGAGTTTGGAAGCAGTACTATAACAACTAGGGTTGAGCGATCGTGTTTGGAAAAGATCGGATTCCGATCGAGAAAATTTTACGATCGTGATCGAAATTCCGAACACGATCTTTTTAGGTGGGATCGAGATCGGTGATTATTTCCCACAATGCTTTGCTACTGTCCAAGCATTGTGGGAAAAGCTAACAATGTTAGCCTTCAGACTGAGTATACGCTCCACTCATTCTGAGCGGAGAGTATACTCAGTGTAAAGGCTATGCTGTGGTTCCATAGGAATGAATGGAAGCAGCCAGCACACAGCCTTAACCCCCTGCGTGCTGGCTGCGTCCATTCATTCTAATGGGAGACTAGCTAACATCTCTAGTAGCTACTTACCTCCAGAGATGGCTGGTCCGGTGTTCTTTTTTTTTTTTTTTTTTTTTTTTTTAGATTGTGAGCCCCACATAGGGCTCACAATGTACATTTTTTCCCTATCAGTATGTTTTTTTTGGAATATGGGATGGAAATCCATGCAAACACGGGGAGAACATACAAACTCCTTGCGGATGGTTTTTTGTCTATGGCGGGATTTGAACACCAGGACTCCAGCGCTGCAAGGCTGCAGTGCTAACCACTGAGCCACCGTGTGGCCCCCCGGTGCCCGGTGTTCTCGATCTTCTTTGCCTTGCTGACCCCGCCTCCCAGGTTAGGAGAATGTGGGTGGCTTAGGAGAGTGTGGGCAGGTACAGGGTGGGGAGACATGACGTCTCCCCTCCCTGTACACGCCCACACTCTCCAAACCTGGGAGGCAGCGAGGCGAAGAAGAACGAGAACACCGGGCACCGGACCAGCCATCTCTGCAGGTAAGTGGACACCAGGGGGGACTAAATAGCCAGAGGATTTAAAAAAAATACTCTGGGTACGAAGTGATTAAAAAAAAATTAAAGCGTTCAATTGTTAGATTCCATGCTGTATAGTGAATAGGATTGTTTTTAAAATCCAATCTCCGATAAGTAAAAAAATCCCATTGACTTGCGTTGGGATCGGAATTGGGATTGAGATCGGGTTCGAATGAAAAATGATCGGAAATCAGACTTCAAAATCGATCCTGAAAAGTCAAGATCAGCTCAACCCTAATAACAATGCCACCTCTACTCTATGTACTGTATGGGATGTGTTTGGAAAATAATAAAGAGTTGCCGCCCTCCAGCAGTACCAAAGTCCCTTTATTCCACTGGTCAGTACAATCATAGGTTGATTCTTACAATAGATTGTCAACAGAAAGTCCTGTACAATCCCCAGTTGTGCCTACATATGGAATACCTGTCACGATATTAGTGGCACAGGATCAGGAGTCCAGTTGTCGGGTAATGCAGAGGAGGCTGGAGACAGCACGTGGGTAGTCCACAGATGGGCTGAGGTATAGTCCAAGATCAGATGAGCAAATAACAGGTATAAGTCTGTAGAAGCTCAGGAGCTGTATAGAGCTACGGTGAGCTGGCAGCCAGCAGGTAAGGTTCCAAGGAACTTAAGAAGATCTCTAGCAGAGAGGTCTCCTGGGTGTCCAGGCTGTATCCAGATATTCAGAACACAATACCAACACAACAGGAAGTGTCAGAGTCATCTATATATAGGCAACCCAATCAGGGTAATACAGGGCGGGTTCCAATCATTAGAAACAGCTGATGAGCCTCAGGAGTAGGCTCCACACAGAAGTCCAACAGGCCGTTATTCAACAAGCTGCATAGCTCAGGAAACAAGGAGACACTGGGCAAGACAGCAGGTCACAGGTTCAAATCCTGACAATCTTTTTATATTTGTACATCAAATTCTCATATAAAAATATCCGACCACCTTCAAAGATCAGTTTACCCGGGTGACCAAGTCCTCTCTTCTGCCATTATTCATCTCACTGCCATCTCTATGTTCTCTCTGGTTTCTGTATCTTCCCTTTGCAGTAAGAAATGGATTACATTGTGAAGAACCTTGGACATCTGATCCCTGAGTTTGGCCGTTCTGTAGATCAGGTAGGAGGAATGGAGAACTGGTAGAAAGTCCAAGATAATGTAAAGCCATGAAAGGTCCCAACAGTAAAAATAGTAGTATAAAACAGTAGCAAAATGGCCAACAAGGTACATAGTGATATATATGAAAGTAAAGGACACAAATCTCATGGCTGAGTAATAGGACTCTAGATTGATGGATAAGTTACTGCTCATCTTCATCCTTGTTGTGTGATGGTACAGAGAGGTGAAGAGGAGGACGGAGGAGATGGAATAGAAAAGAACTGGGAAGAAGGCTCCGATAGTAAAGATTAGAGATGAGCGAACACTAAAATGTTCGAGGTTCGAAATTCGATTCGAACAGCCGCTCAATGTTCGTGTGTTCGAACGGGTTTCGAACCCCATTATAGTCTATGGGGAACAGATACTCGTTAAGGGGGAAACCCAAATCCGTGTCTGGAGGGTCACCAAGTCCACTATGACACCCCAGGAAATGATGCCAACACCTCTGGAATGACACTGGGACAGCAGGGGAAGCATGTCTGGGGGCATCTAACACACCAAAGACCCTCTATTACCCCAACATCACAGCCTAACAACTACACACTTTACACACTCAATACCACCTCTCTGACAGTAGGAAAACACCTTGAAACATGTGTATTTGGCACTTGCAGTGAGGAGAGCTTGTCACCAGCAGTGAATTTGGCCCTTGTAGTAAGTTGAGGTTGGCACCAACATTTGTTTTGAAAATCAGGGTGGATTGAGCCTCTAACCAGCAGAGTTTGGGCAAATTCATGGTGGAGGGAGCCTCTAAACACCCCAGTTTGGGCAAATTCATGGTGGAGGGAGCCTCTAAAAACCCCAGTTTGGACCAATTCATGGTGGAGGGAGCCTCTAACCAGCCCAGTTTGGGCAAATTCATGGTGGAGGGAGCCTCTAACCAGCCCAGTTTGGACCAATTAATGGTGGAGGGAGCCTCTAACCAGCCCAGTTTGGACCAATTAATGGTGGAGGGAGCCTCTAACCAGCCCAGTTTGGACCAATTAATGGTGGAGGGAGCCTCTAACCACCCCAGTTTGGACCAATTCATGGTGGAGGGAGCCTCTAAACAGCCAAGTTTGGACCAATTCATGGTGGAGGGAGCCTCTAAAAACCCCAGTTTGGACCAATTCATGGTGGAGGGAGCCTCTAACCAGCCCAGTTTGGGCAAATTCATGGTGGAGGGAGCCTCTAAACAGCCCAGTTTGGGCAAATTCATGGTGGAGGGAGCCTCTAACCAGCCCAGTTTGGACCAATTAATGGTGGAGGGAGCCGCTAAACAGCCAAGTTTTGGGAAATTCATGGTGGAGGGAGCCTCTAACCAGCCCAGTTTTGGGAAATTCATGGTGGAGGGAGCCTCTAACCAGCCCAGTTTGGACCAATTCATGGTGGAGGGAGCCTCTAAACAGCCAAGTTTTGGGAAATTCATGGTGGAGGGAGCCTCTAACCAGCCCAGTTTGGACCAATTAATGGTGGAGGGAGCCTCTAAACAGCCCAGTTTGGACCAATTCATGGTGGAGGGAGCCTCTAAACAGCCCAGTTTGGGCAAATTCATGGTGGAGGGAGCCTCTAAAAAACCCAGTTTGGACCAATTCATGGTGGAGGGAGCCTCTAACCAGCCCAGTTTGGGCAAATTCATGGTGGAGGGAGCCTCTAAACAGCCCAGTTTGGGCAAATTCATGGTGGAGGGAGCCTCTAACCAGCCCAGTTTGGACCAATTAATGGTGGAGGGAGCCGCTAAACAGCCCAGTTTGGGCAAATTCATGGTGGAGGGAGCCTCTAAACAGCCCAGTTTGGACCAATTCATGGTGGAGGGAGCCTCTAAAAAACCCAGTTTGGACCAATTCATGGTGGAGGGAGCCTCTAAACAGCCCAGTTTGGGCAAATTCATGGTGGAGGGAGCCTCTAACCAGCAGAGTTGTGGGAAAGCAGGGTGGAGGGAGCCTCTAACCAGCAGAGTTGGTGGAAATCAGGGTGGAGGGAGCCTCTAACCAGCAGAGTTGGGGGAAATCATGTTGGAGGGAGCCTAGTATTAGCAGAATTGTGCAACGCTTATGGTGGATGAGTATGAGGATGCGGAGGAATTGGAGAGGTTGAGTACAGACATGGAGTTTCATGTTGGGGTGCTTTACACAGGTGGGCACAAAAATGAAGGCTCTATCCAGTGGTGGTTCATTTTTATCAAAGTGAGCCGGTCGGCACTCTCAGCTGACAGACGGGTGCGCTTGTCAGTGATGATGCCACCGGCTGCACTGAACACCCTCTCAGATAGGACGCTGGCGGCAGGACAGGACAGCACCTCCAAGGCATATAGGGCAAGTTCAAGCCACAGGTCCAACTTCGACACCCAATACGTGTAGGGCGCAGAGGGGTCGGAGAGGACAGGGCTGTGGTCGGAAAGGTATTCCCGCAACATGCGCCTATACTTCTCACGCCTGGTGACACTAGGACCCTCCGTGGCGGCACTTTGGCGAGGGGGTGCCATCAAGGTGTCCCAGACCTTAGACAGTGTGCCCCTCGTTTGTGTGGACCGGTGAGAACTTGGTTGCCTACTGGAGGAACTGCCCTCCCTGCCGCCAACGTCACATGCTGGAAACATCTCCATCATATTCTGCACCAATTGCCTGTGGCAAGCATTGATGCGATTGGCCCTCCCCTCTACCGGAATAAAAGACGAGATGTTGTTTTTATACCGGGGGTCAAGGATAGCAAAGATCCAGTACTGGTTGTCCTCCATGATTTTGACAATACGCTTGTCGGTTGTAAAGCACCCCAACATGAACTCAGCCATGTCTGCCACAGTGTTAGTTGACATGACTCCTCTGGCCCCACCGGAAAGTTCAATCTCCATTTCCTCCTCATCCTCCATGTCTACCCATCCGCGCTGCAACAATGGGACGATTCGAAGTTGCCCGGAAGCCTCCTGTATCACCATCACATCATCGGACAACTCTTCTTCCTCCTCCTCCTCCTCCTCCTCCTCCTCCTCCTCCATTAAACGCAGTGAAGCGGACAGATGTGTGGACCTACTCTCCAGCTGTGACGGATCGGATGCTATCCCTAACTCCTCTGTGTGATCTGAGTTATCCCTGATGTCAATCAGGGATTCTCTCAGAACACACAAGAGCGGGATTGTAAGGCTCACCATCGCATCCTCAGAGCTCACCCTCCTTGTGGACTCCTCAAAGACCCGTAGGATGTCACAAAGGTCTCTCATCCATGGCCACTCATGGATGTGAAACTGAGGCAGCTGACTTTGTGGCACCCTAGGGTTTTGTAGCTGGTATTCCATCAAAGGTCTCTGCTGCTCAACCACTCTATTCAACATCTGAAACGTTGAGTTCCAGCGTGTGGGGACGTCGCACAAAAGCCGGTGTTGTGGCACATGCAGGCGTTGCTGGAGAGATTTTAAGCTAGCAGCGGCTACTGTCGACTTGCGAAAGTGGGCGCACATGCGCCACACTTTCACCAGTAGCTCTGGAACATTGGGGTAGCTCTTTAGGAAACGTTGCACCACTAGGTTGAAGACGTGGGCCAGGCATGGAACATGTTGGAGTCCGGCAAGCTCCAGAGCTGCTACCAGGTTCCGGCCGTTATCACAAACGACCATGCCTGGGCCCAGGTGCAGCGGCTCAAACCATATTGCCGTCTCATCGAGGAGGGCATCCCTCACCTCGGAGGCAGTGTGCTGTCTGTCCCCCAAGCTGATCAGCTTCAGCACAGCCTGCTGACGTCTACCAACGCCAGTGCTGCAACGTTTCCAACTCGTAGCTGGGGTCAATCTAACAGCGGAGGAGGAGGCGGTGGCGGAGGAGGAGGCGGTGGCGGAGGAGGAGGCGGTAGAGGAGGAGGTGGAGGGGGGTGTTCTTCTCGTGTCCCTGCCAGGAATGTTAGGCGGGGAGACGAGGTACACCGGGCCAGTTTGGGAAGCAGTCCCAGCCTCAACTACATTCACCCAGTGTGCCGTCAGTGAAATGTAGCGTCCCTGTCCGCATGCACTTGTCCACGCGTCGGTGGTCAAGTGGACCTTTGTGCAAAGCGCGGAACTAAGGGCCCGCCTGATGTTGAGTGACACGTGCTGGTGCAAGGCGGGGACGGCACACCGGGAGAAGTAGTGACGGCTAGGGATGGCATAGCGAGGTGCCGCAGTTGCCATCAGGTCCAGGAAGGCGGGAGTTTCAACAAGCCGGAACGCCAACATCTCCTGGGCCAGCAGTTTAGCGATGATGGCGTTCAAGGCTTGCGCGTGTGGGTGGTTAGCAGTGTATTTCTGCCGCCGCTCCAATGTCTGAGAGATGGTGGGTTGTTGTAAAGAAACGCCTGATGGTGCCTTTGATGGTGCAGGAGAAGGAGATAAGACAGGACCAGGGGAGGATGAGGTAGAAGTCAACAAAGTGGCGGAGGCAGATGAAGTGGTGTCCTGGCTCGTCCTCTGGAGTGCATCGCCAGCACAGTCAGCAGTGGCAGTGGCAGAGGCAGAGGCAGTGGCAGAGGCAGTGGCAGTGGCGTGAACGGCAGGCGGCCTTTGTCCTGCCGTTGCTGCCTGCCACTGATTCCAGTGCTTGGATTCCAAATGACGGCGCATTGAAGTGGTGGACAGGTTGCTCTTCTCAGAGCCCCTAATCAATTTCGAGGGGCAAATTGTGCAGACAACACTATATCTGTCCTCGGCGCATTCCTTGAAAAAACTCCACACCTTCGAGAAACGTGCCCTCGAGGTGGGAGTTTTTCGGGGCTGGGTACGAACTGGAACATCTTGGGAGATTCCGGGTGTGGCCTGGCTTCGCCTAAGCTGCTGACCTCTGCCTCTGCCTCTAGCTACCCTTTTTGGTGCTGCACCTGCCTCAACATCCACACTACTTTCCCCGCTTGACATCCCCCCTGTCCAGGTCGGGTCAGTGTCCTCATCATCCACCACTTCCTCTTCCAACTCCTGTCTCATCTCCTCCTCCCGCACAATGCGCCGGTCAACTGGATGCCCTGACGGCAACTGCGTCACATCATCGTCGATGAGGGTGGGTTGCTGGTCATCCACCACCAAATCGAACGGAGATGGAGGAGACTGTAGTGTTTGAGCATCTGGACACAGATGCTCCTCTGTTAGGTTCGTGGAATCGTGACGTGGAGAGGCAGGTTGAGGGACAATGAAAGGAGCGGAGAACAGCTCTGGGGAGCAGGGACAGTTTGGGTTATTGTTCTGTAAAGCTTCGGAATTTTGGGAGGAAGGAAGACAAGACTGTTGGGTAATAGGAGGAGAGGAGGCAGAGTCTGACTGGCTGCTGGACAATGTGCTGCAAGCGTTCTCTGACAGCCATTGCAAGACCTGTTCCTGGTTCTCGGGCCTACTAAGGTTTGTACCCTGCAGTTTAGTTAATGTGGCAAGCAACCCTGGCACTGTGGAGTGGCGCAATGCTTGCTGCCCCACAGGAGTAGGCACGGGACGCCCTGTGGCTTCACTGCTACCTTGCTCCCCAGAACCATTCCCCCGACCTCGCCCACGGCCTCGTCCACGTCCCTTTCCGGGAGCCTTGCGCATTTTGAATTCCTAGTTAGAAATTGGCACTGTATACCAGTAGTAAAAATTGTGGGTGCACGTAACCCCAATATATTATTTGAATTACCAGTCAGACACTGGCACTATATGGCAGTAGCAAGAAATGAGGGTATTTGTATTCCCAATATATTCTTTGAATTCCCAGTCAGACAATGGCACTGTATACCAGTAGTAAAAATTGTGGGTGCACGTAACCCCAATATATTCTTTGAATTACCAGTCAGAAACTGGCACTATATGGCAGTAGCAAGAAATGAGGGTATTTATAACCCCAATATATTCTTTGAATTCCCAGTCAGACAATGGCACTGTATACCAGTAGTAAAAATTGTGGGTGCACGTAACCCCAATATATTCTTTGAATTACCAGTCAGACACTGGCACTATATGGCAGTAGCAAGAAATGAGGGTATTTGTATTCCCAATATACTCTTTGAATTCCCAGTCAGACAATGGCACTGTATACCAGTAGTAAAAATTGTGGGTGCACGTAACCCCAATATATTCTTTGAATTACCAGTCAGAAACTGGCACTATATGGCAGTATCAAGAAATGAGGGTATTTGTATTCCCAATATATTCTTTGAATTCCCAGTCAGACAATGGCACTGTATACCAGTAGTAAAAATTGTGAGTGCACGTAACCCCAATATATTCTTTGAATTACCAGTCAGAAACTGGCACTATATGGCAGTAGCAAGAAATGAGGGTATTTGTATTCCCAATATACTCTTTGAATTCCCAGTCAGACAATGGCACTGTATACCAGTAGTAAAAATTGTGGGTGCACGTAACCCCAATATATTCTTTGAATTACCAGTCAGAAACTGGCACTATATGGCAGTAGCAAGAAATGAGGGTATTTATAACCCCAATATATTCTTTGAATTCCCAGTCAGACAATGGCACTGTATACCAGTAGTAAAAATTGTGGGTGCACGTAACCACAATATATTCTTTGAATTACCAGTCAGAAACTGGCACTATATGGCAGTAGCAAGAAATGAGGGTATTTGTATTCCCAATATATTCTTTGAATTCCCAGTCAGACAATGGCACTGTATACCAGTAGTAAAAATTGTGGGTGCACGTAACCCCAATATATTCTTTGAATTACCAGTCAGAAACTGGCAGTATATGGCAGTAGCAAGAAATGAGGGTATTTATAACCCCAATATATTCTTTGAATTCCCAGTCAGACAATGGCACTGTATACCAGTAGTAAAAATTGTGGGTGCATGTAACCCCAATATATTCTTTGAATTCCCAGTCAGACACTGGCACTATATGGCAGTAGCAAGAAATGAGGGTATTTGTATTCCCAATATACTCTTTGAATTCCCAGTCAGACAATGGCACTGTATACCAGTAGTAAAAATTGTGGGTGCACGTAACCACAATATATTCTTTGAATTACCAGTCAGAAACTGGCACTATATGGCAGTAGCAAGAAATGAGGGTATTTGTATTCCCAATATATTCTTTGAATTCCCAGTCAGACACTGGCACTATATGGCAGTAGCAAGAAATGAGGGTATTTGTATTCCCAATATATTCTTTGAATTCCCAGTCAGACAATGGCACTGTATACCAGTAGTAAAAATTGTGGGTGCACGTAACCCCAATATATTCTTTGAATTCCCAGTCAGACACTGGCACTATATGGCAGTAGCAAGAAATGAGGGTATTTGTATTCCCAATATATTCTTTGAATTCCCAGTCAGACAATGGCACTGTATACCAGTAGTAAAAATTGTGGGTGCACGTAACCCCAATATATTCTTTGAATTACCAGTCAGAAACTGGCACTATATGGCAGTAGCAAGAAATGAGGGTATTTGTATTCCCAATATATTCTTTGAATTCCCAGTCAGACAATGGCACTGTATACCAGTAGTAAAAATTGTGGGTGTATATAGCCCCAATTCTATTGCTAGGGGACTTGCAGGGTATTTCTGGGGTGAAGGTGGGGGGGCACACCGTTGGAACGGGTATCGGGGTATATATCGGGTATACGGGAATACACTGACAGTGTATTCCATTCAGGATCCTGGGAAAGCTGGGTTGCGGCGATTGAGCCCGTCAGTGCCACGTTACACTGACAAGCTTCTCCCTGGAATTTAGCTCTTATAAGAGCTGTTGGTTGTCTTCTCCTTCCTATCCTAGCCTGTCCCTGCCTACCCAGAATCTAAGCCCTAGCTAACTGGACGGAAACCTCCGTCCTCGGTGAATTGCAAGCTCAGAATGACGCGAACCTGGGCGGCGCTGTTCTTTTAAATTAGAGGTCACATGTTTTCGGCAGCCAATGGGTTTTGCCTACTTTTCTCAAAGTCACCGGTGTCGTAGTTCCTGTCCCACCTACCCTGCGCTGTTCTTGGAGCAAAAAAGGCGCCAGGGAAGGTGGGAGGGGAATCGAGTAATGGCGCACTTTACCACGCGGTGTTCGATTCGATTCGAACATGCCGAACAGCCTAATATCCGATCGAACATGAGTTCGATAGAACACTGTTCGCTCATCTCTAGTAAAGATGTATAAAGAATTATTATAAATACAATCATTGAATATATTAGCTGAGGTTGTATTGTATATATTGTATCCATCATTGGTGACATTAGTGATGGACAACCATGAGGACATCAGACTATTTAAAGTAGAGAAAATTACTGCAGCAACAATGAAATGTACAGTCCTGTGTAATATCATCCTCCTCAGATACAGGAACAGTCTGGTGTGGAGGTTGGAGATCTTCAGACACAAGACAATGGAGAGAAGAGATGTCAACCAAGTATTGGTATAAGCAAAGAAGGAATAAACTGTATCCAGAAAAACTAGAATTAAATGGAAAGAAAGATTTTTCAGGGACAATGTATCCACAAATACATACAGAGTAATAGCACTTTGAGTGCACATCCTTGAAACCCCAAGTAAAGTTACAATGTGGTCAACAGGAGTCACTGATCTTCCTTTCCACCAGTCGGTGACATTGACCCCTATAATAAATGAATGGATCACCAGTCCGGCTATGAGAGCCATCAGTGCTGGGACCAGGAGACCCAGATATTGGACTTCAGAGTCACCTTCGGTAGAATCAGCCATCTCTCCTGTACTGTGAGGATCCTGATAGTGCTGGAGGTTTTGTGGCAAACTTTTTGCATTTATTCAAATATTATCATATTTTCATTGGAAATGTAGATGACATCGCCTGGGCTCTGAGCTGGCACACATATAAGAATGCAAAGTAGATCACATAACATAGGAGGCACATTGTGTATCAGTTACAGCAGGAAAGGAAAAATCTATGCATGCCCATTGTGCACAAATATATGGAAATATTTTTTTACTTTAGTTTTTCTACATTCCTACAGAGGGATATACATATGTAGTATATCGTCCCTTTTTTTTACATTTATCTGGATATTTAAAACATAATAAGAATAATTATACAGAAATAAAAATATTAATGAACACTAGTAGAGATGAGCGAACAGTGTTCTATCGAACACATGTTCGATCGGATATCAGGGTGTTCGCCATGTTCGAATCGAATCGAACACCACGTGGTAAAGTGCGCCAAAATTCGATTCCCCTCCCACCTTCCCTGGCGCCTTTTTTGCACCAATAACAGCGCAGGGGAGGTGGGACAGGAACTACGACACTGGGGGCATTGAAAAAAATTGGAAAAAGTCATTGGCTGCCGAAATCAGGTGACCTCCATTTTAGACGAATAGTGGATTTCAAATCCGGGTCATATGAGAATGTGAACTTTGTGACTATGAGACAGGGATAGCTGTACAGGCAGGGATAGCTAGGGATAACCTTTATTTAGGGGGGAATGTTATTAAAAATAACTTTTTGGGGCTCTATCGGGTGTGTAATTGTGATTTTTGTGAGATAAACTTTTTCCCATAGGGATGCATTGGCCAGCGCTGATTGGCCGAATTCCGTACTCTGGCCAATCAGTGCTGGCCAATGCATTCTATTAGCTTGATGAAGCAGAGTATGCACAAGGGTTCAAGCGCACCCTCGGCTCTGATGTAGCAGAGCCGAGGCTGCACAAGGGTTCAAGCGCACCCTCGGCTCTGATGTAGGAGAGCCGAGGGTGCACTTGAACCCTTGTGCACCCTCAGCTCTGCTACATCAGAGCCGAGGGTGCGCTTGAACCCTTGTGCATACTCTGCTTCATCAAGCTAATAGAATGCATTGGCCAGCGCTGATTGGCCAATGTATTCTATTAGCCTGATGAAGTAGAGCTGAATGTGTGTGCTAAGCACACACATTCAGCTCTACTTCATCGGGCTAATAGAATGCATTGGCCAGCGCTGATTGGCCAGAGTACGGAACTCGACCAATCAGCGCTGGCTCTGCTGGAGGAGGCGGAGTCTAAGATCGCTCCACACCAGTCTCCATTCAGGTCCGACCTTAGACTCCGCCTCCTCCGGCAGAGCCAGCGCTGATTGGCCGAAGGCTGGCCAATGCATTCCTATGCGAATGCAGAGACTTAGCAGTGCTGAGTCAGTTTTGCTCAACTACACATCTGATGCACACTCGGCACTGCTACATCAGATGTAGCAATCTGATGTAGCAGAGCCGAGGGTGCACTAGAACCCCTGTGCAAACTCAGTTCACGCTAATAGAATGCATTGGCCAGCGCTGATTGGCCAATGCATTCTATTAGCCCGATGAAGTAGAGCTGAATGTGTGTGCTAAGCACACACATTCAGCACTGCTTCATCACGCCAATACAATGCATTAGCCAGTGCTGATTGGCCAGAGTACGGAATTCGGCCAATCAGCGCTGGCTCTGCTGGAGGAGGCGGAGTCTAAGATCGCTCCACACCAGTCTCCATTCAGGTCCGACCTTAGACTCCGCCTCCTCCAGCAGAGCCAGCGCTGATTGGCCGAATTCCGTACTCTGGCCAATCAGCACTGGCTAATGCATTGTATTGGCTTGATGAAGCAGTGCTGAATGTGTGTGCTTAGCACACACATTCAGCTCTACTTCATCGGGCTAATAGAATGCATTGGCCAGCGCTGATTGGCCGAATTCCGTACTCTGGCCAATCAGCACTGGCTAATGCATTGTATTGGCGTGATGAAGCAGTGCTGAATGTGTGTGCTTAGCACACACATTCAGCTCTACTTCATCGGGCTAATAGAATGCATTGGCCAATCAGCGCTGGCCAATGCATTCTATTAGCGTGAACTGAGTTTGCACAGGGGTTCTAGTGCACCCTCGGCTCTGCTACATCAGATTGCTACATCTGATGTAGCAGTGCCGAGTGTGCATCAGATGTGTAGTTGAGCAAAACTGACTCAGCACTACTAAGTCTCTGCATTCGCATAGGAATGCATTGGCCAGCCTTCGGCCAATCAGCGCTGGCTCTGCCGGAGGAGGCGGAGTCTAAGGTCGGACCTGAATGGAGACTGGTGTGGAGCTATCTTAGACTCCGCCTCCTCCAGCAGAGCCAGCGCTGATTGGTCGAGTTCCGTACTCTGGCCAATCAGCACTGGCCAATGCATTTCTATGGGGAAAAGTTAGCTTGCGAAAATCGCAAACTGACAGGGATTTCCATGAAATAAAGTGACTTTTATGCCCCCAGACATGCTTCCCCTGCTGTCCCAGTGTCATTCCAGGGTGTTGGTATCATTTCCTGGGGTGTCATAGTGGACTTGGTGACCCTCCAGACACGAATTTGGGTTTCCCCCTTAACGAGTTTATGTTCCCCATAGACTATAATGGGGTTCGAAACCCATTCGAACACTCGAACAGTGAGCGGCTGTTCGAATCGAATTTCGAACCTCGAACATTTTAGTGTTCGCTCATCTCTAAACACTAGCCCTACTGTATGTACAGAGAAGGAAATCATTATTTGATTTCTTTGCTGATTTTGTAAGTTTGCCCCCTGACAGAGTCATGAACAGGGGAGAAATAGAATATCAAAAATGAAATCCTGTAAATCACATTGTTTAAATTTTATAAATGTATTTGCAATTTGCATAGAGTAATAAAACTTAATACTTGGTGGCGAGACCCTTGTTGGTGCGCACAGCAGTCAGAGTTTTTTGTAGTCAATGATGAGGTTTGCGCACACGTCAGGAAGAATTTTGGTCCTCTCCTTTTTGCAGATCATCTCTAAATCATTAAGATTTTGAGGCTGTCACTTGGCAACTCAGAGCTTCAGTTTTCTATGGAATTGAGGTTTGGACACCGGCTAGGCCACTCCATGACCTTATGGGGCTTCTTTTTGAGCCGCTCCTGTATGATTTGGGTCAATGTCCTACTGGAAGATCCAGCCATGACCCATTTTTAATGTCCTGGCAGAGGGAAGGAGGTTGTCACTCGGGATTTTAGGGTACATGGCTCCATTCATTCTCCCATTGATGCGGTAAAGTAGTCCTGTGACCTTTACACAAACATCCCCAAAATGTTTCCTACTCCATGCCTGACAGTGGGGACAGTGATTATTGGGTCATAGGCAGCATTCCTCTTTCTCCAAACACGGCAAGTTGAGTTAATGCCAAAGAGCTCAATTTTTGTCTCATCTGACCACAGCACCTTCTCCCAATCACACACACCGTCCCCATTGTCAAGCATGGAGGGGGAAACATTATGTTTTGGCAGTGTTTCTCTGCTAAGGACACAGGACTACTTAACCACATCAATGGGAGAATGGATGTAGCCAACAGACAGACCTCAGGATAGACATGTCACAAGCAGAAAAAAAAAGCTACAGGTCAACAATCTATCGGATAGGGAATTGACAAAAAATGAATTGGATGTGCTTTCAAAAGGTTTATCATACGTGCCATCTACTAGATTTTATCACTTTGGGTGGGTGAAAGACGTGGCTCTGTTTGTGAGAAAACTCAGTTGGTCCAAATTTATGGCTACAATTGAAAATAGGAGAGCCAGGGACTTAGGGGTTGAGGTTGAGGATCTCGAGGGTATTCGAATCCTGGAGGGACTTTTGCTAGAAAATGAGGGGATGGAGAAAAATCAGATGTAGACGTAGAAATCGGGGGAACCCCCCACCCTGCGACTCGAGATATATTGACACATTTGAAAAAATGGTGGTAGGACAGCTGGAAGCATTAGCTTCCAAACCGAGTTTCAGGATACCAAACCTGAGTGCGATCCAATTTCAAGCTCTCAGAGATTTGGAAGAAGACCGTAACACTATTATTAAATCCTCTGACAAGGGGGGGAACATAGTGCTAATGAACCGTGAAGAATATGTCTCAATGTGCCAACAAATCCTCAATGACCCTAGTAGCTATACAATTCTGAGCTCAGACCCAACCCCACTTTTCACATCCCAACTTATATACATCTTGGACCAGGCTAGGGACGAAGGTCTCATTTCATTTAAAGAACATCAGTTTATGTGCCCCGAAAACCCCCAGGTCCCCATGTTCTATTGTTTGCCAAAAATACACAAGGGGTATCCCCCCCTTAAGGGCCGCCCCATCCTCTCGGGAATCGACGGGTTGATGCAGGGGGCGAACATTTATCTAGATACCATCCTTCGCCCCTTTGTGTTGGCGCTCCCGTCGTATGTCCAGGACACGATGGATGTCCTCCTCCATTTGGAGGACATCCAAGTTCCATCGGGGGCGGCCCTGGCAACATTGGACGTGGAGGCGCTCTACAGTTCCATACCCCACGACAGGGGGTGTGGGGCTGTGGGGCGCTTCCTTAGGACCCGGGGGAATCGGTTCCATTGGCACAACAGCTTTGTCCTGGAACTGTTGCAATTCGTCCTATCACACAACGCCTTCCTTTTCAATGGTCAGATTTACCATCAGCGGCAGGGCACCGCAATGGGGTGCCCCGCCGCACCAACTTACGCTAACCTTTATTTGGGGAGTTGGGAGGAGGGACTGGTATTTGGAGAGGCATGTGAACAATTGGCTTCTAACATGATTGTATGGCTTCGTTTTATTGACGATATCATCATCATTTGGTCCGGGACAACTCAGGCATTTGAGTAATTCGTCAACTGCCTGAATTATAACGATTTGAACCTTAGATTCACGTCCGCCATCCACCCAAAATCCATGTCATTCCTTGATATCCAGATTACCATTCTAGACTCAGGAAGACTAGAAACAACACTGTTTATAAAAGATACCGCAACCAACACATTGCTCAGATGGGACAGTCATCATCCCCAGGCCCTGAAAAAGGGAATACCAAAGGGACAGTTCCTCCGGGTTAGGAGGAACTGTTCCAACCTGACTGACTTTGATGCACAGAGTGATCTACTCATGAACCGCTTCCTCAATAGGGGCTACCCCCGCCATATACTTGAACAAGTGAGGGGAATAGCAAGGGCCACTCCGAGAGAACAACTATTAGTACCTAAAAGAAAAGAACAGGAGACACACATTATTAGAATGATAGGTACATACGACCAACAAACTCAGGAAGTGGTTGAGATACTGCAAAACTATTGGGGGATTTTACAACAAGACCCTGACATCAAGGCAGTCATTAGCCCGAATCCATCAGTGACCTTTAGACGGGGCCGTAATATTGGGGACATCGTGACACGCAGTCATTTAGAACCTCTGAAGAACACTACGTGGTTGGGAAGCGATCGACCACCTGGCACACATAAATGCGGCAGTTGCCGCGCATGTGCATACATCAAAAGGGGACAGGAAGTTACAGCATATGCGACGGGGAAAAAATACACGATCCGGGACTTCATTAACTGTGCCACAGAGGGGGTAGTGTATGTTATATCTTGCCCGTGTGGTATGAACTACGTGGGCAAGACAAAGAGACAATTGAGGAGACGGGTCCTCGAACACGTAGGGCACGTACTTAGGGGGACAGACACACCAGTGGCAAACCACGTGAGAGACAAACATGGAGGTGATGTGTTCAGCCTCAAATTCCAGGAAATTGAGCGAATCAAAAAATCCATAAGACGGGGTGATTGGAATAATGTCATCCTAGGAAGGGAGGCAGAATGGATTTTTCGTTTTAAAAGCCTAAAACCTAGAGGTCTGAATGAGGAATTATCCTTCATACCATTTGTGTGAGGTGTGAAGGGATCAGAGACCCTAGACAGAAACATGAATTTTTCTTTAAACTTCAAGAACTCTGAGGGGTGTTCTCATTAGGAAGAACCTATGCCGCCCAGATGTTCGTCTCGTTCACCCATAGCCCCACTAATGTATGTCCACTAAACAGAAAGAACTGAGGGATGTGCTCTCACAATAAAGTATCTATGTCTCCCTGTTCAGAAGATTGTCTTTTGTGCCACTATTGTGTGTTTACCTTTAAATTATCCCTCTACATGATGGTAAAAGATACAGCAAACACCTATTAGGTACCAGAATTAATGACACAAGCACTGACTAAGGTGTAGATAAATACATTCTATATAGTTAATGGAGTATAATAAACAGTTAATATAAATCCAAACAAATAACCGTTCCGCAGGCGTTCAATCTTAAGGGATTGCAAACCTAGGAACCTTAGCATGACGGCATAAGCAGGTGGCTACTGGTAGGGAGTATCACTAGAAAGAGGTTATATGTAGGTGGAATAGATCCAACTAAAAGGAGACACAGACCGAGTAAATGTTATACAGTGATACACACAAGCAGTGTGAGTTATTGTATGGAATACATAATACGCAGCCATGCATATGCCACCTGAATGAACTATATCAATAGGTTATTGAAAGGATGGATAACTGGCTCCCTGTGGCACAAATAGTTAACTTTGCATGACCCCCAGGCGTCTTCCTGTTGGAAGAAAAGAACTGTTTACATTTACCTGATCAACCACTGCTGATCTCCTCCAGCGACACATGGCTAGTGTTTACATTGAGACTCCGCCCCCTCGCCAAACCCCCGATGATGCGCTCAGTACTTGGCAACATTTGATTGGCTGAGCCCGGGAGGGGCGGCGGAGGGGCGGGGCTACAGACTCCATGTTGGAGCTATTTAAACCAGGCACTAGCAGAACACAGCGTCGGACTTGCTGGAGTATTGGGACCTACCACTAATGTCACAGGAAATGCGGTTTTAACCGCACATTTTTATCTATTGTGCTATTTATCTCCCAACCTATAATCTCTCCTGATGAGCTAATTCAGTTAGCGAAACGTGCGTTGAGAATTTGAACATCCATGAAACTATAGGGCTCTGTTTATGACCTGACCTAAGCACACCACTGCATCTGCAGGGGGGAGGGGTAACTGACCAGGGACTGGGGATCTCAAACAGTCTGACCCAGAGACACTGAATCATGAGCTGACTACCATACGACACAGAGGAGTCAGTGTAGCAGAATTTATTACCCTAGCCCTTATACCCCTTCAATATACACTCACCGGCCACTTTATTAGGTACACCTGTCCAACTGCTCGTTAACACTTAATTTCTAATCAGCCAATCACATGGCGGCAACTCAGTGCATTTAGGCATGTAGACATGGTCAAGACAATCTCCTGCAGTTCAAACCGAGCATCAGTATGGGGAAGAAAGGTGATTTGAGTGCCTTTGAACGTGGCATGGTTGTTGGTGCCAGCCCTTCTGAGTATTTCAGAAACTGCTGATCTACTGGGATTTTCACGCACAACCATCTCTAGGGTTTACAGAGAATGGTCCGAAAAAGAAAAAACATCCAGTGAGCGGCAGTTCTGTGGGCGGAAATGCGTTGTTGATGCCAGAGGTCAGAGGAGAATGGCCAGACTGGTTCGAGCTGATAGAAAGGCAACAGTGACTCAAATAGCCACCCGTTACAACCAAGGTAGCCAGAAGAGCATCTCTGAACGCCGCACAGTACGTCCAACTTTGAGGCAGATGGGCTACAGCAGCAGAAGACCACACCGGGTCCCACTTCTTTCAGCTAAGAACAGGAAACTGAGGCTACAATTTGCACAAGCTCATCGAAATTGGACAATTGAAGACTGGAAAAACGTTGCCTGGTCTGATGAGTCTCGATTTCTGCTGCGACATTCGGATGGTAGGGTCAGAATTTGGTGTCAACAACATGAAAGCATGGATCCATCCTGCCTTGTATCAACGGTTCAGGCTGGTGGTGGTGGTGTCATGGTGTGGGGAATATTTTCTTGGCACTCTTTGGGCCCCTTGGTACCAATTGAGCATTGTTGCAACGCCAAAGCCTACCTGAGTATTGTTGCTGACCATGTCCATCCCTTTATGACCACAATGTATCCAACATCTGATGGCTACTTTCAGCAGGATAATGCAATGCCATGTCATAAAGCTGGAATCATCTCAGACTGGTTTCTTGAACATGACAATGAGTTCACTGTACTCCAATGGCCTCCACAGTCACCAGATCTCAATCCAATAGAGGAGCATCTTTGGGATGTGGTGGAACGGGAGATTCGCATCATGGATGTGCAGCCGACAAATCTGCGACAACTGTGTGATGCCATCATGTCAATATGGACCAAAATCTCTGAGGAATGCTTCCAGCACCTTGTTGAATCTATGCCACGAAGAATTGAGGCAGTTCTGAAGGCAAAAGGGGGTCCAACCCGTTACTAGCATGGTGTACCTAATAAAGTGGCCGGTGAGTGTACACTGTGAATGGGTGCAATTTAATTAGGTCAAGGACCACGGCCCTCTAAGACTAACAGGGAGGAAACTTTGGCTATCAGCAGGAAGAGTTAAACCAGTGAAAATTTAATTAACCCTTTGTAATCCGTCTATGCATAAACCCATGAATACCTGAATTGGGAATAGAAAGGGTTTTAAAGGAGAAGGGGTGGGTGACTATGTACCTGCATAGAATAATACAGGAGAAAGATCGGGTATCCTGTATCAAGTGAATCTTTGTCCGAATGTTAAGTTTTTATTCACCTTAGGGACCTTAAGTCCCATGTTTTTTTTATTTTTTATATAATAAAAGTTATGTTTTATTACTTGTTTGTTCAGGGTTGCCCAAGATGTTCAAATTAATGTCCTACTGGAAGACCCAGCCATGACCCATTTCTAATGTCTTGGCTGGCAGAGGGAAGGAGGTTGTCACTTGGGATTTTAGGGTACATGCCTCCATTCATTCTCCCATTGATGCGGTAAAGTAGTCCTGTGACCTTTACACAAACATCCCCAAAATATGTTTCCAACTCCATGCCTGACAGTGGGGGCAGTGATTATTGGGTCATAGGCAAACACAGAGAGTTGAGTTAATGCCAAAGAGCTCAATCTTTGTCTCATCTGATCACAGCACTTTCTCCCAATTACACACCATCCCTATTGTCAAGCATGGAGGGGGAAACATTATGTTTTGGCAGTGTTGCTCTGCTAAGGACACAGGACTACTTAACCGCATCAATGGGTGAATGGATGGAGCCATGTACCGTAAAATCCTGAGTGACAACCTCCCTCTCTCCGCCAGGACATTAAAAATGCTGTCCTCTGCCTCTTGACATGCCTCTGCCTCTAGCTACCCTCTTTGGTGCTGCACTGCCCTCCACATCTCCACTGCTCTCCCCGCTTGACATCCCCCCTGTCCAGGTCGGGTCAGTGTCCTCATCGTCCACCACCTCCTCTTCCAAATCCTCCGACGGCTCCTCCTCCTCCTCTTGCCCACTGACGACAGCAACAGGCTGCCCTGATGGCAACTGTGTCTCGTCATTGTCGTCACTGAGGGCCAATTGCTGGTCAACAACAACAGGAGATAACGGATGCTCCAGTGTTTGTGCATCAGGGAACTCATCTGTTACCTCTGGTGATTCAGGACGCGGTGGGACACAGAGAGGGACAGTGAATGGAGCCGAAAACAGCTCCTGGGAGGCGGGAAAGGTGGGATTAGGTTGCTGGGAAGATTGGGCATGTTGTGGGAAAGGAGGAGCAGTCTGTTGGGTAGGAGGAGGAGTTGAGGTAGAGACTGACTGGTTGGTGGAGAATGTGCTGGAAGCATTGTCCACCAGCCATTGTAACACCTGTTCCTGGTGCTCGGGCTTTGTGGAAGCGTAATGCTTGCTGCCGCAGAGCTGTAGGCACAGTAGACGGTGTTTGTTAAGCGCAACCTTGCTGAACATCTGCATTTCCACGCCCCCGTCCTCGTCCCTTTGCGCTAGCCTTGCGCATTTTGGATGTATACTAATTCCCTTTTTTATGGTCTATACACCCCTAATAAAAGCTGTTTGACAGGTGTATCAGCAACAAGTAACTGCTAGGGATGCCTGCAATTTGGTGTACGACACCTCCCAAAAAAGATGTTTGACAGTATATAGCAAGAAGTCAATGTGTTCCTGCTAATTTGTGGCTGGGGGACAGCCAAAATAAAAGCTGTTTGACAGGTGTATAAGCAAGAAGTAACTGCTGCGGATGTCTGCAATTTGGTGTGCGGACACCCCCCCCAAAAAAAGTTTGACAGTATATGACAAGAACTCTATACTCCTCTCCCTTTAGTATATAGCTCTGAAAAGAGCTGTAGCTGTTCTTCGGTTTTTCCCTGCCTACTACAAGCTAATGCCTATCTAGCCCTCAGTTGTTAAGTCTCTCTTCCCAACATCTGTGACCGCAAAAATGGCGAATAGGGCGGCGGCCGTTCTTATAAATGGGAGTTCACATGTTTTTGGCAGCCAATGGGTTTTTTCAATGTTTTTCACTGCCTCCATTGTCGTAGTTCCTGTCCCACCTCCCCTGCACAGTTATTGGTGCAAAAAAAGCACCATGGAAGGTGGGAGGGGATACTAATTTTTACTGCGTATGCCGCCTTGTATTCGATTTTAATCGAATACCTCAAATGGCCTGATATTCGATTGAATAGCTACTCGATCGAATGGTGTTCGCTCATCTCTAAAGAACACTGGTGACATGCAGCTTTATTTATGTGTATTGACAGTCACCTCTATTACAAAAGTGTCTGACCCCTGTATAAGCAATGCCGCCCCTGCTACCTCTTGTGTCACCCCCTCTACCTCATAGATTGTAAGCTCTTGCGAGCAGGGCCCTCAGTCCCACTGTGTGAAATGACTTTCTTTGTAATCTATCTTTCTGTCTGTATTTGAACCCTACAAATTGTACAGCGCTGCGGAATATGTTGGCGCTATATAAATAAAACGTATTATTATTATTATTATTAGTCACATTAAATATTGATGGAATCTAGATTTCTATTTTCTTGTTTTACTTCATTTTGTTAATTGACAAAAATAAACTATTAACTCTTCTCTTTGTGAAAACATTCTTAGTTTGCAGAGTTTTGCCCACATCTGCCTGAAACTTTTGCACAGAATCAGGAGCCCGTGGTCAGGCCCCCACTAAAGATCTCCCAGCATTATGTCATTGCGGGCGCTGCTTACTCAATGTATCCTTGATCATGTTGGTTGTGGGGGCTATAGCATAATCCCTTTCAAGTTTATGGCATACCACTGAGGCACCCCTAACTAACTAGGGTTGAGCAATCAGGATCGGAAAAGAACGGATCCCGATCGGCGATCGAGTAAATTTCACGATCACGATTGGCTAGAAAATGATCGGAAATTGGATTTTAAAATCGATCCTGAAATCTCAACATCGGCTCAACCCTACTGTATATAATATACAATTAGGGTTAAGTGATCGGGATCGGAAATGATCGGATCCCGATCGGTGATCGAGTAAATTTCACGATTGCAATCAGCATCGGCTCAACCCTAGTTCAGACATTTTTTATTTTTTTTTGGACATGCAGTTTTGAGGGCTATAACTTTTTCCTTTGGATCATTTGTTAGGGGCGTTTTTGTCAGTGGTAAATGCAGCTTTATTTTTATGTTGTTTTTATTTTTCATGTTTTTATTTATTTTAACCTGTTCCGCACCACCCATAGGCTATATACGTCTGAATGGTCCCTTTCTTGTTCCGCAAGGATATACCGGTAGGTCCTTGCAGTTTTAAGCCGCTGCACAAAATCGCTGAAACAGGAAGCCAACTGGAACTACAGCCAGAGCGCCCATAGAGAATGATCAGGCCTAGTCGGGAGCGAGTGTCACGCCGCAGACACCGCGGCTGCTTTAGCCACGGAATGCACGAAAAGATTAGGTCAGCTCGCTTCTTTTTTCCGTAGTGGGAAAAAAAATGCTAGTTGAAAAAAGAAGCGAGAGACTCCCATTGAAGTCAATGAGAGCCGTTTTTGACGACGGATTTTGAGGCGGAATCCGCGTCAACAGGTGTACCTAATAAAGTGGCCGGTGAGTGTAGGTTCCTACAGTAATATATTTTGGGTGCTGTATATAGTAGAAAAGAGGTGGTGGGCGGTCACCTTCTAGCCATAGCTGGCACTAAGAAGACTGGTTTATTACCTTCCCTGCCTTCCCAATCGCTGTGTACACAGTGCTCAATGAGCACTGTATAGAAAGCTATGGGCACCGCCATGATGCAGCTCCCCTCTGACTCAGTGGTCATGTTATACATCGGGATCAGAGTCTATTAGGGTAAGTTTACACAGGGTTTTTTGGACCGGAACCTGGGGCGGAAGCCGCTGCGGGTAGCTGCGACTGGATTCCGGTGCATTGCCCCAGCATCCAGTCACGCACTCCGCTCCGGATTAAGCCCAAATGAATGGGGATAGTCTGGAGGAGGGAGTGTCTTCAGGTGGATGTCGCGAGGATATTCCGCCTGAAAGAATGAGCATCTCAGTTCTTGTTCCGGGAGCTGCAACAAACCGGCTCCTGGAAAAAAGATTGATTTCAATGGGAGCCATCAAAAAACTCAGTATAAACCTACCCTTAGAGCTGCTGGGTCCTACATCTATAGTTAAAGGGATTCTAACATTAAAACCCCTTTTTTGTGGATAAGACGTCGGAATAGCCTTTAGAAAGGCTATTTGTCTCTTACCTTTAGATCATTCCTTAGAAATACTGTTTTTACCAGTATGCAAATTAGTTCTCTCACAGTGATGGGGGCATACCCACTGCTGCTCGAGAACACGATCCTGCGATGCCTTTATCTTCGGCTGGATCCTCCCCTTCTGTGTCGCCTTTCTTCGGCGTCACCTCTCGCCTGTGCAGTTGGCTCTGCCACTGAGACACTAGTAGAGCCAACTGCACATGTTGGCTGGCGACCATAGTACCGAGGCCGCAATTGCACGCATGCTCTACTAGTGTCTCACTGGAAGAGCCAACTGCGCAGGCGTCGGAGGTGACACCGAAGAAAGACGAAGAAAGAAGGGGAGGATCCAGCCGAAGATAGAGGCATTGCTGAAGCCTATTCTCGAGCAGCAGCAGTGGGGACGCCCCCATTGCATTTCCAGAGCTGGGTCCCGCCCCCATCGCTGCGAGAGAACTAATTTGTATACAAATAAAAACGGTATTTCTAAGGAACGGTGCGGTAGAGATCACATCTAAAGGTAAGAGACGAATAACCTTTCTAAAGGCTATTCCAACATCTTATCCACAAAAAAAAAAGGGGTTTTAATGGTAGAATCCCTTTAATGGCAGGGGGCTGCATTCCTCCTACAACAGGGGCTATATGTATTTGGAAATCAGCTCCCCCCACAAAATTGAAGTGATAAGATGTCCGCAATGATCTATAATGACCTTATAGAGAAACAATGTAAAACAATAGATAAAGAAAAATAAAGTTTTAAAGTAAAATAATTAAAAAAAAAAAAGTACAATAATATGTCAATAACACGCCCTTATTACAGGATCCAGCCCCACCCCCGATGAAGCAATATAAAATAAAAAATTGCTATAACGTGGGGGAGAAACAGACACGTATTCCATCCTCTCTTGTTTATATTTTCCCGGATATAATAATAAAAAAAAAAAAGTGCAAAAATAAAAACAAAACAATAAAGCAATATGATAAAAATGTTACAGCCCTCAATACCGCACATACATAAAACCTTAAAATGTGTGCGATCCTGGTCCAGAAAATGGCCCGGTACTGAGGTGGTTAATATCTGAAAAAATGGAAGCAATAAAAGGAGGGAAAATGGGAATGTTTTCAGTACGGGGGCACCACAAGGTACAGTTCTTGCCCCATTTCTCTTCACACTGTACACTGCTAACTTTAGACACAACTCCTCCATCTGTTACTTACAGAAGTCCTCCGATGACTCTGCTATAGTCGGCCTTATCACTGATGGCGACGATAGGGAATACAGAGACTTAAACCGGGATTTTGTTGAATGGTGCCAGCGGAACCAGCTCAGGATTAATGCTGGGAAGACCAAGGAGATGGTGGTGGACTTTAGTAAACGGAGAGGTGCTCCGACCCCGGTGGAGATCCAAGGAACATGTATTGAGATCGTCAGGACCTATAAGTATCTGGGCAGCTCCTCAATAATGAACTAGACTGGGCTGATCACCTGGAGGCGCTGCACAGAAAGGGCCACAGCAGACTCTACCTGCTCAGGAGGCTGAGGGCCTTCGGAGTCCAGGGGACACTTCTTAGGGCCTTCTTCAACTCTGTGGTTGCTTCAGCCATCTTTTTCGGTGTGGACTGCTGGGGAGCAGTATATTAACCAGGGACAGAAATAGACTTGACAGGCTGATCAGGAGGGCCAACTCTGTCCTGGGGAGCCCCCTGGACCCAGTACAGGTGGTGAGTGACAGAAGGATACTGTCTATGGTGACCTCCATGCGGGAGAACAAATCCCACCCCATGTATGGGACCCTGATGGGACTTGGCAGCACTGTAAGTGACCGTCTGCTTCACCCCAAGTGTGAGAAGGAGCTATCGCAAGTCCTTCCTTCCAACCGCGACCAGGCTGTATAATCTACATCAGACCAAGCGAAGATAACTCCGCACAGAGAACTAATGATTATGTCGATGACCATGAAGTCTTCCTTCTTTCTCTTCCATTCCTTAGCTGCTATGGACTCCTAGTATATCTTCTCTTCTCAGCATATGTGTGTCTACGTCTGTAATATATTACTCTGTATTATCCTGTATCTGTATTACTATGCTGCTGTAACATGCTGAAATTTCCCCACTGTGGAACTATTAAAGGATTTTCTTATCTTATCTTATTTATCTCACAGAGCTTCTACTTCTATGTTCTCTCCAGTATCTGTATCTTTCTTTTGGAAAAAGAGATGAAATACATTGTGAAGAACCTTGGACATCTGAGTCCTGAGTTTGGCCGTTCTGTAGATCATGTAAAAGGAATGTAGAGCTGGGAGAAAATCCAAGACAATATAAAATGATACAAGGTTTATACAGTACAAATAGTAATAAAAAGCACTAGCAAAATGACAAATGAAGAATACAGTGCTATATATGAAAGTGACGGATACAAATCTCATCATTGAGTAATATGTCTCCAGATTGATGGATAAGTTACTGCTCATCTTCATCCTTGTTGTGTGATGGTACAGAGAGGTGAAGAGAAGGATGGAGGAGATGGAATAGAAAAGTAATGGGAAGAAGGTTCCAGTAGCAGAAGTGTATATAAAATGATCATAAAGGCAATTATCGGATACATTTGCTGTGGTTGTATTGTATGTTCCACCACTGGTGAGCTTAGTGATGGACAACCAGATGGGCAAAAGACTATTTAAAGCTACAATGAAATGTAGAGTCCTGTGTAATATCATCCTTCTCAGATACAGGAACAGTCTGGTGTGGAGGTTGGAGATCTTCAGACACAAGACAATCAAGAGCAGAGATGTTGACCAGATATTGACTTTAACAAAGAAAATATAGATCGTGCTAAAAAAAAACAGTGTTACATGTGAATTCAGGCTTTTCAGAAAAAATATATATTTAACCAAATAGAGAATACCAGCAAACTCAGCACACATCCTAGAAATCCCAAGACAAGTTATAACATAGTCAACAGGAGTCACTGATCTTCCTTTCCACCAGTCATTGACATTGACTCCTATAATAAATAGACACATCACCACACCGGCTATAAAAGCCACCAGTGATAGAGCCAGGTGCCCCAGGAATTGGCCTTCAGAGCTTCTATCTGTATAATCAGCCATCTCTCCTGCACTGTGAGGATTCTGATAACACAGCGAGTATATTCTGAGAGTTCTATCATCTCCTTTTTACATGTATTCAAATATTACAGCATTCACATTGGAAATACAGAGAACATCACCCGGGCTCTGAGTTGGCACAGGTATAGGAAACTACAGCAGATCACGTAACATAGGAGGTGCAGGTTGTATCAGGTACAGCAGAAATGGAAAATGCCATGTTTCCTTGTCACGTCACTGCACAAATACATAAAATACATTATTTTGTACTTAGTGTTATATCACAACGATTCTATCTCTGTCTCTGTTACATTTTATTCAATACAATATATTTTAATGTTTCTTCTATTCTACTATTAATCTATATTAGTGTACTGTACAATCTCTATAAATATCAAGATGAATAACCCCCAAGTGTATCCTCACATTTATCTCTTATGTCTTATCTCGTATGCAGTATATAAAAATGAGTTTCTGTTTGTCTGTCCTCTCTGTGCGACCAAACTGAACTGATCTTCACCGAATTTGGCACAAAGATACATCAGCTCTCCGGGAAGGCTTTAAACTGGGCCTCAACTCTCTCGGACGTACTGTTCCTGAGATACAGTATTCAAAAAAAAAAAAAAAAGCTGATTTAGCCAATACAAACTGGCAAATCTTTCACTCATATTCCACTTTCCATACATATAGTCACTCCACATGCACAATCTGAACACTGATATCCAAACTATGATACATGTATCAGAGGATTACATATACAGCTCAACGCGCAGTATCACACATCAGAGGATTAGATACACAGCTCAGCACACAGTATCACACATCAGAGGATTAGATACAAAGCTCAGCACACAGTATCACACATCAGAGGATTAGATACAAAGCTCAGCACACAGTATCACACATCAGTGGATTAGATACACAGCTCAGCATTCACCATCACTAGAGATGAGTGAGTACTGTTCGATCGAGTAGGTGTTCGATCGAGTACTACGGTATTCAAAATACTTGTACTCGATTGAACACTACTAGCTGTTCGAAGTTTAATGTTCGATGCAGAACCAGCGTTGATTGGCAGAATGCTATACATTCTGCCAATCAACGCTGGTTCTTCTCTTACCTTTCCGAAGTCTTCTCCGCGCTGCATCCCCGCGTCTTCTTCTGGGTGGAATTCACTCTGCCTAGGCATCTGGCCTAGGCAGACCCGACTGCGCATGCGCAGGCATGCACGCGCATACTCGCGCTTGCGCAGTCCGCTCTGCTCAGGTGTTGGGCCTGGGCAGAGCCGCACGCACATGCGCAGTCGGCTCTGCCTAGGCCGGATGCCTAGGCAGAGTGAATTCCACCTGGAAGTGGACGTGGGGACCCTGCGCCAGGAAAGGACTTCAAGGGGAATGCAGCCCGACCGTCACTCATGGACTTGGTAAATATAATTGTATCGAATGTTGCCTACCCCTGAAACAAGCATTTTCCCCCCATAGACTATAATGGGGTTCGAAATCCGTTCGAACAGCCGAACAGTGTGCGGCTGCTCGAATCGGATTTCGAACCTCAGACACTTTAGTGTTTGCTCATCTCTAACCATCACATATCCAGGGATTAGTTATATAGGTCAGTGTTACGGTCAGCATGATACTTAAAACGAAAAACTAAATAATAAATATCCTGCAGAGCCCAACTGAGCTCTAAACAGCAGAGCTACCCTGATGTGAACAAGGCCCAACAGTTAATGTCACTTCCGGGCTACAACACCAAGTGGATACAAACTGAAACTAAATAGATAATATCTCTGCAGGACGGAGCAGCCACAAATGAATTATAAAGTCTTGCAGTTACTCCACTGCAAGACCAAACACAAACTAAGAATGACCATAGCTTACTGGGCCGCACCCACCACAGCCACCTGCCTAAGGTAGGAGATTCCCAAAAACTAACCAAGGGGGGACTCCCACAATATTAACAAAAGGGAAGAGATTCTCACTACCTACCTAACTAGGCAGCTTGCTGTCAAACTAATGATTGCACTGAGGTGCACAAATAAGGTTTTCAGGTTTTAGGCTAAGGCACTGGGTGAACAGACCTGCCTCCTTAAATAGAGGGAAGGCGGGTCTAAACACAAGTTCAGGTGCCCACTCCAGGAGCTCATAGGTTAGTATCACCGTCAGTCAGAAGGCCAACCATGCCTATAGGCTGCAAGGGAATTAACCCCATGTATGCTGGACTGAGCAGAAACAACGGAACAGGCTGCAACCCCGCTCTCTTGGCCACACCTACCACAGTCCTAACAGTCAGCACACAGTATTACACATAAGAGGATTAAATACACAGCTCAGAATACACCATCACATAACAGGGGATTAGATACACAACTCAGCATACACCATCGCATATTGGGGGATTAGAAACACAGCTCAGAACACACTTTCACACATCGGATGACTAGATGCACAGCTCAGAACACAGTATCACAAGTCGGAGGATTAGATACACAGCTCAGCAGACAGTATCACACATCAGAGGATTAAATGCTCAGATCAGCACACAGTTTCACAAGTCAGAGGATTAGGTACACAGCTCGGCACACTATATCATACATCAGATGATTAAATGCTCAGCTCAGCACACAGTATCACACTTCGAATGACTAGATGCACAGCTCAGAACACAGTATCACAAGTTGGAGGATTAGATACAAAGCTCAGCAGACAGTATCACACATCAGAGTTTTACTCCAGGTTTCCATAACAACCCAGCCATTTTTATTCTTTGCTGGAAGTCAACTTTAGAGGGGCAGGGCGCTGTAGGTGACAATGTTAAACGAGATCACATTCACACAGCTTTACTCCAGATATCCATAACAAAATGATCACAGATTTTTCACTGATATCCAAACTGAGATACACATGATCATATGACACTTATGACACGCACACAAACAACATACAAAATACACCAGTGCAAACCTGGGCAATTATTAAGGGGCCACTACACAAACAAAAAATTAAATATACCCGAAACGAAGCCGGGTCCTCCTGCTAGTCTTATATATATTAGAGATGAGCGAACACTAAAATGTTCGAGGTTCGAAATTCGATTCGAACAGCCGCTCACTGTTCGAGTGTTCGAATGGGTTTCGAACCCCATTATAGTCTATGGGGAACATAAACTCGTTAAGGGGGAAACCCAAATTCGTGTCTGGAGGGTCACCAAGTCCACTATGACACCCCAGGAAATGATACCAACACCCTGGAATGACACTGGGACAGCAGGGGAAGCATGTCTGGGGGCATAAAAGTCACTTTATTTCATGGAAATCCCTGTCAGTTTGCGATTTTCGCAAGCTAACTTTTCCCCATAGAAATGCATTGGCCAGTGCTGATTGGCCAGAGTACGGAACTCGACCAATCAGCGCTGGCTCTGCTGGAGGAGGCGGAGTCTAAGATCGCTCCACACCAGTCTCCATTCAGGTCCGACCTTAGACTCCGCCTCCTCCGGCAGAGCCAGCGCTGATTGGCCGAATTCCGTACTCTGGCCAATCAGCGCTGGCCAATGCATTCTATTAGCCCGATGAAGTAGAGCTGAATGTGTGTGCTAAGCACACACATTCAGCACTGCTTCATCACGCCAATACAATGCATTAGCCAGTGCTGATTGGCCAGAGTACGGAATTCGGCCAATCAGCGCTGGCTCTGCTGGAGGAGGCGGAGTCTAAGATCGCTCCACACCAGTCTCCATTCAGGTCCGACCTTAGACTCCGCCTCCTCCAGCAGAGCCAGCGCTGATTGACCGAATTCCGTACTCTGGCCAATCAGCACTGGCTAATGCATTCTATTGGCGTGATGAAGCAGTGCTGAATGTGTGTGCTTAGCACACACATTCAGCTCTACTTCATCGGGCTAATAGAATGCATTGGCCAGCGCTGATTGGCCGAATTCCGTACTCTGGCCAATCAGCACTGGCTAATGCATTGTATTGGCGTGATGAAGCAGTGCTGAATGTGTGTGCTTAGCACACACATTCAGCTCTACTTCATCGGGCTAATAGAATGCATTGGCCAATCAGCGCTGGCCAATGCATTCTATTAGCGTGAACTGAGTTTGCACAGGGGTTCTAGTGCACCCTCGGCGCTGCTACATCAGATTGCTACATCTGATGTAGCAGTGCCGAGTGTGCATCAGATGTGTAGTTGAGCAAAACTGACTCAGCACTGCTAAGTCTCTGCATTCGCATAGGAATGCATTGGCCAGCCTTCGGCCAATCAGCGCTGGCTCTGCTGGAGGAGGCGGAGTCTAAGGTCGGACCTGAATGGAGACTGGTGTGGAGCGATCTTAGACTCCGCCTCCTCCAGCAGAGCCAGCGCTGATTGGTCGAGTTCCGTACTCTGGCCAATCAGCACTGGCTAATGCATTGTATTGGCGTGATGAAGCAGTGCTGAATGAGTGTGCTTAGCACACACATTCAGCTCTACTTCATCAGGCTAATAGAATACATTGGCCAATCAGCGCTGGCCAATGCATTCTATTAGCTTGATGAAGCAGAGTGTGCACAAGGGTTCAAGCGCACCCTCGGCTCTGATGTAGCAGAGCCGAGGGTGCACAAGGGTTCAAGTGCACCCTCGGCTCTCCTACATCAGAGCCGAGGGTGCGCTTGAACCCTTGTGCAGCCTCGGCTCTGCTACATCAGAGCCGAGGGTGCGCTTGAACCCTTGTGCACACTCTGCTTCATCAAGCTAATAGAATGCATTGGCCAGCGCTGATTGGCCAGAGTACGGAATTCGGCCAATCAGCGCTGGCCAATGCATCCCTATGGGAAAAAGTTTATCTCACAAAAATCACAATTACACACCCGATAGAGCCCCAAAAAGTTATTTTTAATAACATTCCCCCCTAAATAAAGGTTATCCCTAGCTATCCCTGCCTGTACAGCTATCCCTGTCTCATAGTCACAAAGTTCACATTCTCATATGACCCGGATTTGAAATCCACTATTCGTCTAAAATGGAGGTCACCTGATTTCGGCAGCCAATGACTTTTTCCAATTTTTTTCAATGCCCCCGGTGTCGTAGTTCCTGTCCCACCTCCCCTGCGCTGTTATTGGTGCAAAAAAGGCGCCAGGGAAGGTGGGAGGGGAATCGAATTTTGGCGCACTTTACCACGCGGTGTTCGATTCGATTCGAACATGGCGAACACCCTGATATCCGATCGAACATGTGTTCGATAGAACACTGTTCGCTCATCTCTAATATATATATAAATGAGTTTTTGTGTGCCAAGTTTGGTGATGATCCTCACCAAATTTGGCACACAGATACATCAAGAGTCAGAAAAGGTTGTAGACAGGGTCTCAGCTGTCTAGGACATTCTGTTCCTGAGTGTTACGCACATATATATATATATATATATATATATATATAATTTATTTATTTTTTACTACAGAACCTCTTAGCTGCAAGACACTGCAGCGAGGTCCACAAGCCCAAGGGGGAGGGGCGGCCATGTGCCTGAAAAGCTATACCAACAGTTAACTGCACTGGCAGTGGTGTTTGTGCGGTTCTGGTGTGAACTAACTGCAAACACACTCTCACCAGTTAACCTCACTGGGAGAGTGCACCTGTGCAAAGCTGTTGGGTGAAGCTGATTGAAGCCTTGCACAAAACCTCTGCTAAATCACAGCAGAGGGAGAGGCACTAGAACAAGCTTCAGCCTGCTACACAGGGAAGGCTGCCAGGGGTTAAACGTCACCACTGGTCAGTAACATAGAGGGCTCCTAAACAGCTTTGGAGCATTAATATAAATGGACAGTTCAATAGGCTTAGGTGATTCCACTGGCAGAGCCAAGCAATCCTAACTTAGATCCCTGACCTGACAACCTGCCATTAACAGGAACCTAACCCTGACCTCCTGTCTCAATTTTAATTAAAGTGTGAGCACCGGGCGGGCGTCGGCTCACACTATATAAAGGCTAGTCCCCACCCAAAGGAGCGGTGGCATGACATCACCGATCATGCCCAGTATGGGCAAAATGGGACTTAGCCTCTGAGCGGCTCCAAAATGTCTGTGCATGCTCAGTGGGCCGAAAGCTGGACTTAGACTCCAGACACCTTAAAGCACAGTGCCGAGGGCGAGGTTTGGATTGGCCCACAGGTGGCACTATGCGCTGGACGAGAAGCCTGCGGTACCCAATCCTAACACTGAGATACAGTATTCCCAAAAAATTACCTGAATTACTCACTTCAAACCTACAAGTTTTTCACTTATATTCCAACTGCTATACACACGGTCCCATATCCTTTACCAACCAATAGAAGCTCGCAGACGCTAAATCTCCACATGCACACAGCTTTACTCCAGGTAACAACCAATCGCAGGTTTTTCACTGATATCCAAACTGAGATACACATGATCCTATGAATCTATTCTTATGGAGCCACTACACAAACAAAAAATGAAATATACCCGTGCAGAGTCACTTTATCTCCCATTCATGTTATTTGATTGAGACAAGGTATATAAAAGAAATATATATGAGAGCACAGAATATACTGGCCAAATAATATGATATCAGAGAGTCACGCTAGCAGAGGTGCCAGCTGCCATCTCCAGCTCCATATAGTAATCAAAGGAGTTTCCCTTTAACATAACCAGATTTATAATTGTAGATAATTAAAATTTTTTGCAAATATAAGTAGTTAAAAACTTTGCTTTGTTTATCAGGCAGGAACACCGCATGGCTGAGAAGATAACCTGACCACAGTAAAGAAACCATGAATGTGTTTCAGAAATTTAAGTTTTCTACACTCATGCTCATATCCATTGGCAACAGATCAAGACAACAGACGTCACCATTAAAAGGGTTTTCCCATAAACATTTTTTAAATTTTGTAGACAATTGTACATGAACTATTTTTTTCAAATATAAATTTTTAAGAATTTAGCAGAGTTTTAAAGATTTTCTCTAAACGTCTTAGTGATGGCACTAAATAGAGGAATCCCTACCTTGTGCAGGCTGGGTAAGGACAGTGTTAGGACTGTGCGGCAGGAGAGCAGGGTCACAGCCTGTTCCGCTGTATCTGCTCAATCCAGCATGCATGGAGTTAATTCCTTTGCAGCTGATAGGCGTGGTTGGTCTGACTGGTAACCTATGAGCACCTGGCGTGGGCACCTGGGGCTTGCTGGTTAGAACCACCTTCCCTCTATTTAAGGAGGCAGATCTGTTCGCCCAGTACCTTAGCCTTAACTCAAAAACCTGAATTGTGCACCTCAGTGCAATCATTAGTTTGGCAGCAAACTGCCTAGTTAGGTAGGTAGTGAGAATCTCAACCTTATGTTAAAATTGTGGGAATCCTTCCCTTAGTTAGTTTGTGTGAATCTCCTACTTTAGGCAGGCTTCTACCTGTGGTGCTCCACAGCAGGTGTGTGTGGTGGGTGCGGCCCAGTAAGCTACTGGGTGCACACGGTCATAGTTGGTTTGTGTTTGGTCTTGCAGTGGAGTAAATTCAAGACTTTATATTCATTTGCAGCTGCCCTGTCCTGCAGAGGTCTTATTTATTTAGTTTCAGTTTGTACCCAGTTGGAATTGTAGCCCGTCAGTGACATTAACTGTCGGGCCTTGTTCACACCAGGGTAGCTCTGCAGCTCAGAGCCCAGTTGGGCTCTGCAGGATATTTATTATTTAGTCTTTTTTATAGTATCCTGCTGACCGTAACAGACAGTCCGTGAATCAGCTCATGGCAATTTAGACTGCTGAAAAGGGTCAGTGATTTGGACAAACTTTTTTGCGTAAAAAAGTACAGTGATTCTATAGGATTGGTTGTGTTCGATGCAAATACCTAAATGACCAACATATTTTTCCATGCTTTATCTGAAATACACATTAATCTATAGTCATGGTGTGGGGAGTGCGTCTGGAAGTCTATTTTGGGTGATGTAATGTGAGGAGTTTCAGCCCTGTCATTGACATTCTGATATGTGGGATTGTACAATATGGCTGTTTTTTTTCCCCAATGCACATTATTAAATAGACACTTTGCACATCCTTATATACCTATACATTGTTTTATTGTCTCATGTAATGGATATTGTTATTGTTTTCCCACCTTAGATTTTAGTCTAATATTTACTTGATATTCTGTATTAAAGTCACTCTATCATGGGGAAAAGTAATTTTTAACCAATTTCATACTTGTATAGCCTTTAGAAAGGCTATTTCATACATACCCTTTGTATGTAAATCGCCTCAGTAGTTTTTGAATAAGTTTGTTTTTATTCATATGATAATTAGCCTTCTCCGTGCACTGGAAGTGTCCATGTGCACAGTCTGCTATTCTGTATGTGTATGAGAGCAGAGAGGCTCTTCAAAAACTACTGCGGCGATTTACATACAAAGGGTATGTGTGAAATAGCCTTTCTAAAGGCTATACAAGTATGCACTTAGTTAAAAATTACTTTTACCCATGATAGAGCCCCTTTAATCCTGACTGTCCATGGCCATTACTGCTCAGTGGGATGCCAGCAATATTGTATTATTGTTATTGGAACATAAATGCTGGCACATACATCATAACATTAACAATTTTTGGACTACATGCTGTGTAGTGAATAGGATCATTTTTAAAATCCAATCTCCGAATGATCGTAAATTGGATTTTAAAAATGATCCTGAAATTTCAAGATCGGCTCAACCCTAAGTGCTGGCCGATGTAGCAGTCTGATGTAGCAGTGAATTGAAAGACCTTCCCGCATTTTAAAGTCTATCATCACCTAAATCTCTTGAAATTTAATTAAAAATTCCAAAAGTTAATTTGGATGGTGTACAAGTGAAAGTTACAGGTGAAAGTTACACAATAGAACATAGAACACATATCAGAAGGTGAAAGTTACACAATAGAACATAGATCACATATCAGAAGGTGAAAGTTACACAATAGAACATAGATCACATATCAGAAGGTGAAAGTTACACAATTGAACATAAATTACATATCAGAAGATGAAAGTTATACAATAGAAAGAACATAGATCACATATCAGAAGGTAAAAGTTACACAATAGAACATAGATCAAATATCAGAAGGTGAAAGTTACACAATAGAACATAGATCACATATCAGAAGGTGAAAGTTACACAATAGAACATAGATCACATATCAGAAGGTGAAAGTTACACAATAGAACATAGATCACATATCAGAAGGTGAAAGTTATACAATAGAACATAGATCACACATCAGAAGGTGAAAGTTACACAATAGAACATAGATCACATATCAGAAGGTGAAAGTTATACAATAGACCATGGATCACACATCAGAAGGTGAAAGTTACACAATAGAACATAGATCACATATCAGAAGGTGAAAGTTACACAATAGAACATAGATCACATATCAGAAGGTGAAAGTTGCACAATAGACCATGGATCACACATCAGAAGGTGAAAGCTACACAATAGAACATAGAACACATATCAGAAGGTGAAAGTTACACAATAGAACATAGAACACATATCAGAAGGTGAAAGTTACACAATAGAACATAGAACACATATCAGAAGGTGAAAGTTACACAATAGAACATAGATCACATATCAGAAGGTGAAAGTTACACAATAGAACATAGATCACATATCAGAAGGTGAAAGTTGCACAATAGACCATGGATCACACATCAGAAGGTGAAAGTTACACAATAGAACATAGAACACATATCAGAAGGTGAAAGTTACACAATAGAACATAGAACACATATCAGAAGGTGAAAATTACACAATAGAACATAGATCACATATCAGAAGGTGAAAGTTACACAATAGAACATAGATAACATACCAGAGGGTGAAAGTTACATGTTAGGGGCAATCAGCCCTGGATATTTTGTCGTAGTCCTAATCTCTCTATCTTATAAAAATGAATTCTTGTCTGTCTGTCTGTCTGTCTGTCTGTCTGTCTGTCCGTCCGTCCGTCCGTCCGTCCGTCCGTCCGTCCGTCCGTCCGTCCGTCCGTCCGTCTGTCTGTTCTCTAATGCGAACCAAACGACTGGACCGATCTTCACCAAATTTGGTACAGAGATACTTCAGATATCCGGGAAGGTTTAAGACGAGACTCCAACTCGCTCGGACGTTCCGTTGCTGAGATACAGCATTCCAAACACAGTGCCCCCCCTTAGCCAATACAAACCTGCAAGACTTTCACTCATATTCCAACTGTAATACACACGGTCACTCCACATGCACAATACAACACTGATATCCAAACTGAGATACACGCATCAGAGGATTAGATAAACAGATCAGCACACAGTATCACACGCCAGAGGATTAGATACACACGTCTGCACACAGTCCCACAAACCAGAGGATTAAATACGCACTTCTGCACACAGTTCCACACACTGAAGGATTTGATACGTACATCTGCACACTCTTCCACATGCCGAATGATTACATACAGGTGTCTACACACAGTTCCACACTCCAGAGGATTAGATACGCGCATCTGCACACATTTGTACACACCATAGGATTAGATACACGCGTCTGCACACAGTACCACATGCAGTAAGATTAGATACGCGCGTCTACACATAGTTCCACACGCCGAAGGATTAGATACACGCCTCTTCACACAATACCACACAAGGAAGGATTAGATACACGTGTCTTCACACAGTTGTACACGCCATAGGATTAGATACACCCGTCTGCACACAGTACCACATGCCGTAGGATTAGATACGCACGTGTACACACAGTACCACTTGCCGTAGGATTAGATACGCGCATCTACACACAGTTTCACACTCCAGAGGATTAGATACGTGCATCTACACACATTTGTACACACCATAGGATTAGATACACACATCTGCACAGAGTACCACATGCCGTAGGATTAGATACGCGCATCTACACACAGTTTCACACTCCAGAGGATTAGATACGCGCATCTACACACATTTGTACACGCCATAGGATTAGATACACACGTCTGCACAGAGTACCACATGCCGTAGGATTAGATACGCGCATCTACACACAGTTCCACACTCCAGAGGATTAGATACGCGTGTCTGCACACAGTACCACTTGCCGTAGGATTAGATACGTGAATCTACACACAGTTTCACACTCCAGAGGATTAGATACGCGCATCTACACACATTTGTACATGCCATAGGATTAGATACACACGTCTGCACAGAGTACCACATGCAGTAGGATTAGATACGCGCATCTACACACAGTTCCACACTCCAGAGGATTAGATACGCGCGTCTGCACACAGTTGTACACGCCATAGGATTAGATACACGCGTCTGCACACAGTACCACATGCAGTAGGATTAGATACGCGCGTCTACACATAGTTCCACACGCCAAAGGATTAGATACGCGCCTCTTCACACAATACCACACAGGGGAGGATTAGATACATGTGTGTGAACACAGTACCACACTTTGGAGGATTAGATGCATGCCTCTGCACACAGTACAAGCCAGAGAATTAGATACGCGTCTCAGCACACAGTATCACATGGGGAAGGATTAGATATGCGCGTCTGCACACAGTACCACATGCCGGGGGATTAGATACGCGTGTCTACACACAATTCCACGCGCCGTAGGATTAGATCCGCGCCTCTTCACACAATGCCACAAAGGGGAGGATTAGATACACGTGTCTTCACACAGTTGTACACGCCATAGGATTAGATATACACGTCTGCACAGAGTACCACATGCTGTAGGATTAGATACACGCATCTACATACAGTTCCACACTCCAGAGGATTAAATACGCGCGTCTGCACACAGTTGTACACGCCATAGGATTAGATACACGTGTCTGCACACAGTACCACATGCTGTAGGATTAGATATGCGCGTCTACACACAGTTCCACACGCCTTAGGATTAGATACGCGCCTCTTCACACAATACCACACAGGGGAAGGATTAGATACACGCGTCTGCACACAGTACCACATGCTGTAGGATTAGATATGCGCGTCTACACATAGTTCCACACGCCGAAGGATTAGATACGCGCCTCTTCACACAATACCACACAAGGGAGGATTAGATACGTGTGTGTGCACACAGTACCACACTTTGGAGGATTAGATACATGCCTCTGCACACTGTACCACAATCCAGAGAATTAGATACGCGTTTCCGCACACAGTATCACACGGGGAAGGATTAGATACGCGCATCTGCACACAGTATCACATGCCGGGGGATTGGATACGCGCATCTACACACAGTTCCACACGCTGTAGGATTAGATACGCGCCTCTTCACACAATACCACACAGGGGAGGATTAGATACACATGTCTTCACAAAGTTGTGCACGCCATAGGATTAGATACGCATGTCTGCACACAGTACCACATGCCGTAGGATTAGATACGCGCATCTACATACAGTTCCACACTCCAGAGGATTAGATACACGCGTCTGCACACATTTGTACACGCCATAGGATTAGATACACACGTCTGCACAGAGTACCACATGCTGCAGGATTAGATACAGGCATCTACACACAGAGTCTCCTCTTTCCTCCACTCATTACCTGTAGTAATGGCACCTGTTTAAACTTGTTATCAGTATAAAAAGACACCTGTGCACACCCTCAAACAGTCAGACTCCAAACTCCACTATGGTGAAGACCAAAGAGCTGTCAAAGGACACCAGAAACAAAATTGTAGCCCTGTACCAGGCTGGGAAGACTGAATCTGCAATAGGCAACCAGCTTGGATTGAAGAAATCAACTGTTGGAGCAATAATTAGAAAATGGAAGACATACAAGACCACTGATAATCTCCCTCGATCTGGGGCTCCACACAAAATCTCACCCCGTGGGGTCAAAATGATCACAAGAACGGTGAGCAAAAATCCCAGAACCACGCGGGGGGACCTATTGAATGAACTGCAGAGAGCTGGGACCAATGTAACAAAGCCTACCATCAGTAACACACTACACCGCCAGGGACTCAGATCCTGCAGTGCCAGACGTGTCCCACTGCTTAAGCCAGTACATGTCCGGGCCCGTCTGAAGTTTGCTAGAGAGCATTTGGATGATCCAGAAGAGTATTGGGAGAATGTCCTATGGTCTGATGAAACCAAACTGGAACTGTTTAGTAGAAACACAACTTTACGTGTTTGGAGGAAAAAGAATATTGAGTTGCATCCATCAAACACCAAACCTACTGTAAAGCGTAGGATTAGATACGCGCATCTACACACAGTTCCACACTCCAGAGGATTAGATACGCGCGTCTGCACACATTTGTACACGCCATAGGATTAGATAAACACATCTGCACAGAGTACCACATGCCGTAGGATTAAATACAGGCATCTACACACAGTTCCACACTCCAGAGGATTAGATACGCGCGTCTGCACACAGTTGTACACGCCATAGGATTAGATACACGAGTTTGCACACAGTACCACATGCAGTAGGATTAGATACCCGCGTCTACACATAGTTCCACATGCCGAAGGATTATATACGCGCCTCTTCACACAATACCACACAGGGGAGGATTAGATACGTGTGTGTGCACACAGTATCACACTTTGGAGGATTAGATACATGCCTCTGCACACAGTACCACAAGCCAGAGAATTAGATACGCGTCTCCGCACACAGTATCACACGGGGGAGGATTAGATACGCACCTCTTCACACAATACCACACGGGGAGGATTAGATATGTGCATCTGCACAAAGTACCACACCAACAAGGATTAGATACTTGAGTCTAAACACAGTACTACACGGGGAAGGATTAGATACAGCTTTACTCCAGGTATCCATAACAACTGATCACAGGTTTTTCACTGATATCCAAAATGAGATTCACATAATCACATGACGCTTATGGACATACACACAAACCACATACAAAATACACCAGTGCAAAACTGGACAATTCTTATGGGGCCACTACACAAACATAAAATGTAATACACCTGTGCGAAGCCGGGTCCTCCCTCTAGTTAATCAATATATGTGTATTGGTGACATCACAGCAATTGCTTGGAGAACACACAGTCAGACACACAAGTATCGTAATCAGGATGTTCAACTTTATTGAACAACATAACAAAGTTTATATAGGTAGGAAGTAAACTATCACGTAGTGCGGTATCCTAATATGGTTAGTAACATCCAGTAGCACATAATGCATTTTGTTATTTTAAACCAATTTCATCTGGTTACACTACAGGCAAAACAATATGCAGAACTCAAGGGAATGGAATGTTCCCTGGGAGATAAATCTATAAGCAAAGCTTAGCAGTTAAACATTTTCTTCTATTTTTTCTCAATATAACCAAAGTTGCAAAGATTAACCCTTCAGACACAATAGAACATAGATCATGATGTTAAGGATGCTGCCCTCTATAGGGTGGTGTACAGAGTGCACTCTGTTCTCCTAATTCCATCCAGGAGAATATATTTGCATATTTTTTACCCATAATCCCTAGCGGAGCAGGAATGACTTGTAAGTCTCCGTACTGCCTATGTAGGCGAACACTCTCCCTAATGTGGATGAGTGCCCCCATACCCTGGTCTATAGTCTCTCACTCTGCCAAATCAATATCCCTACACTATGCTGAGGATGGCCCAATAGGCCGAAACAGCGCTGTCCATAGCTGGGAATCTGTTCCTTTTGGGACAGAAATATTGATTTGGCAATTAAATCCACATCATGATTAAAAGACTTTATAACTGAGTCGTTCATGATGTTAAGGATGCTTCCCTCTATAGGGTGGTGTACAGAGTGCACTCTGTTCCCCTAATTCCATCCAGGAGAATAGATTTGCATATTTTTTACCCACATATCAGAAGGTGAAAGTTACACAATAGAACATAGATCACATAACAGAAGGTGAAAGTTACACAACAGAACATAGATCACATAACAGAAGGTGAAAGTTGGAAGGTGAAACTGCATCCAAGTTGTAGCAGAGATCAGCGCACGGCCAGCTCTGCTGCATCTCAGATGTAAGATAAAAACAAACCTAGCACATAAGAGGGAAAAACTATATACAGTTTTGAGACACATAACAGTCCAAGAAAAAAAATGTGTAGTTCAGCTCACCAGAAGGAGCCGAGAAGAAGGGACATTACAGCCCCGAAACGCGTTGCTCTGTACGACCAGCTAAACTTTAGAGTTACCATGTAACTTTTTTATTTTTATATAAAATAAGTTATATTTTATGAAAATCACCGTGGATTTTTCAATCATCGTTTCTGAATACAGCTGGCTTTCCTTTCCTTGTTGCTTTGAGACACATAGTATGTTCCCAAAGTAGGGTCCTCACCCCCAGACGAAGGCAGGCGTGCTGAAACGCGCACGTCGGGTGCGAGCCGGCGGTTCCTCTTATTGCCCTCCTACTTCTATTTACGTGGTTTATATCATGGGTAAGCTGTACTTCCATTTATTAATATGATAGACCTGCTGTGTAACCTCTGCTGCCGCTGATTAAGTCTTACAATCTACGTTGTGGCCATTTTTTCTTGTCTACAAGTTCTCAATGTACATGTTGTTATATTATTTTACTTTTAGCTTAATTGCACGTTTGCCTTATTGCACTTTGCTATCTATCTATCTATCTATCTATCTATCTATCTATCTATATATATATATATATATATATATATATAGATATATATATATATATATATATATATATATATATATATATATATACTATAGGATAAATTTGTCCTCCTTTTGGAAGCATTTGTATAATCTGGCCTTATGCTTTAGCTTACCTTGCTGGTCCATGTGGTATATATATATATATATATATATATATATATATATATATATATATATATATATATATATATATTCTGTTTACCACTCACATTTAACTACATTTGATAACTATACTGGGCAGTATTGGACTCCTTGCTGTGCTCTTTTTTGTACATTTATCTGTGTGTTACTCGCATCATATATTTTGTATAACTTTTTAATGTGATACTATTAAAGTCTGTATATTCCTATTATGAGTTTTGGTCTATTTTTGACCTCACTATTCTGAGTGTCTGTATACCTATTTCTTTTTTCTCTTTTTTTTTTTTGCATTTCAGATGTAGTAGAGTTCAGCGCACGGCTAGCTCTGCAGCATCTCAGGTGTAGCAGAGTTCAGTGCACAGCTAGCTCTGCAGCATCTCAGGTGTAGCAGAGTTCAGTGCACGGCCAGCTCTGTTGCATCTCAGATGTAGCAGAGTTCAGTGCATGACCAGCTCTGCAGCATCTCAGGTGTAGCAGAGTTCAGCACATGTCCAGCTCTGCTGCATCTCAGGTGTAGCAGAGTTCAGTGCACGGCCAGCTCTGTTGCATCTCAGATGTAGCAGAGTTCAGTGCATGACCAGCTCTGCAGCATCTCAGGTGTAGCAGAGTTCAGCACATGTCCAGCTCTGCTGCATCTCAGGTGTAGCAGAGTTCAGCACACGGCCAGCTCTGTTGCATCTCAGGTGTAGCAGAGTTCAGCTCATGGCTAGCTCTGCTGCATCTCAGGTATAGCAGAATTGAGCGCACAGCTGTGTCAACTCTGCTATTCCTGAGATTGGACCACAATGGAGACTGCTGTGGACTGATCTTAGACTTCGCCTCCTCACAGACAAGCCTCCGGCAGAACCAGCGTTGGTTGGCCGAATGCTGTACTCTGTATGGCATTCAGCCAATCAACGCTGGTCAATGCATTCCTATGGGAAAAAGTCATCTCTCGCATTATTAGTGGCATAATACAGGTACTTGGGCATGTTAGATGCCGACAGGCATGCTTCCCCTGCTGTCCCAGTTGCATTTCACAGGTGTTGTCCTCATTTGCTGGGGTGTCATAGTGGACTTGGTGACTCTCCTGAGTCGAAGAATGGTTTCCCCTGAAATGAAGCTTTTTTCCCCATAGACTATAATGGGGTTTGATATTCGTTCGAATATTCAAATATTGAGGGGCTATTCGAAATGAATAAAGAATATTTCACTGTTCGCTCATCTCTATTCAGTATCTGTGTCCTTTACTGATACCGAGTAACATTGTACATCTCTTTTACCATGAAATTTAAAAATAGTAGTACACAATATAACAATCCAAAACAATGTGTATTTTCATTCTTTCTTTTCTTTACTCCATCACCCCTGCACCCCACAAATATTGAAAATAATGTTAATCCATAATAAACACAAAACTACATTTATCCTATTGTATCACACATACGACACTACTTTTATTTACTATAGAATAATAATAAAAATAATTATTATTAATAATAATAATAATAATAATAATAATAATAATAATATTGTGAGATGATGAAACAAAAAGAAACAGAAAGTAAAAATAACACAAACTAATAAACCTAGAAACTCAAGTGAATCCTTGTACATTCATTGTTAATAATGATCCCCATCATCATTTGTTGTCATCCTGCTCAAAACCACAAAAAGCTACAGATCCAACATCCACTCACCAGCAGAATAAAGGAGAACTTTATATATAGCCAAGCACTGTGTTCAACTCCAGCAGCCCCATAGACACAGAACAGAGCAGCAGTGGGCATGCCCAGTCTGCTACTCCATTCATACAGGAGAATGGGACCCCCCACCAGTTAGCCCCCTCACCCTTCTGCCTGTGGATAGGGGATTAGATTGAGACTTTACTATGTTGTGATTGCAAATGAATATTTAAACATTGATCTGCAACACCAAAGAGAGCAATGAGAAAACTAAAACTAGATGTGTATACAAAATGAAATACGGCAGTGTGCAAAAAAAATTGGGCAGGTGTGGAAAACATGCTGCAAGACAAGAAAGTGAATGTATAAAATAGAAATCTAAATTCCATCAATATTTGAAGTCCTGTTAGTGATGATATGGTTCCCACTGAGCTCGGATCTTTACGTCCAGTCTGTCTAGGATGACATTAAGAGACAGAAGGACAGGAGCAAGCTTACATCCAAGATTTGTGCTTAGTTCTCCAAGATGGCACAAACAATCTCCCTGTCAAGTTCCTTCAAGACGGTGTGCAAGTAAAGCACTGAAGAAAGGCAAAATGTGTTTACACTGCTGTTTCCACCATCTAACCTTGATATATCCCTTGCAGTCTCCGGCCTTACCATAGCTCTTAGGCAGAATGCCCATTGCCTCAGGGTTGTGTTTGACTTATATCTTTCCTTCACCTTCTATATCCAATCATTTGCCCACTCATGTCGTCTCCACCTTAAAAACATCTCCAGAATCTGTAATTTCCAGATAATTAAAGACCCTTATTGTTGCCCTGATTCACTCTCTTAACCTGACTACTGTAACTCCCTTTACTAAACTTTTCACTTCAAAGCTGGCTGCCCGACTCATCTATCAGTCGGTCTGTGCCGGTCACTACATTGGCTGCCTATTTATTATAGAATAAAATATAACGTTATCACTCTCATCCACAAGGCTCTCCATAATGCCGCACCTCCCTACATTTCCTCCCTCATGTCTGTCTATCACCCAAACCCATTCTCTCTGCTCAATCAACGACCTAAGACTTACATCCTATTATCAGAATCTCACATGCTCGTATACAAGACTTCTCCCGAGCTGCACCACTTCTCTGGAATGCTCTACCCTGGACAATCAGATTAACTCCCAATGTCTACAGTTTTAAGCGTAAACTAAAGCCACATCTTTTCAGACAGGCCTATCACAATTCCTAATGTAAACCCATTACCCCACACGATATATGATGCCATTTGAAACTAACTTTATATGTCCAGGCACAATCTGCACATTAAAGGACATGACTGGTGACGGCTCATACAGTTTTATGTTTGTGTAATGACAGTAACTTCTATTATAGAATTGTCTGACCGCAGTATAAGCCTCCACCATGACATGTGTAACTCCTCCCTTATCCCATTATTTATCTCACAGAGCTGTTACTTCTATGTTCTCTCCAGGATCTGTATCTTTTTTTTGGAAAAATAGGTGAGTTACATTGTGAAGAACCTTGGACATCTGAGTCCTGAGTTTGGCCGTTTTATAGATCATGTAGGAGGAATGGAGAACTGGGAGAAAATCCAAGACAATAAAACAAGATACAAGGTTTATACAGTACAAATAGTAATAAAAAGCACTAGCTAAATGGAAAATTAAGAATGAAGTGCTGTATATGAAAGTGACGGATACAAATCTCATGACTGAGTAATATGTCTCCAGACTGATGGATAAGTTACTGCTCATCTTCATCCTTGTTGTGTGATGGTACAGAGAGGTGAAGAGGAGGATGGAGGAGATGCAATAGAAAAGTAATGGGAAGAAGGATCCTATAGAATAACTGTATATAAAATTATTAAAAATGCAGTGATTGAATAGATGAGCCGTGGTGTTATTGTATGTTCCACCACTGGTGAGCTTAGTCATGGACAAGAAAAAGAGTAAAAGACTATTTAAAGCAGAGTAAATGACTGAGGCTACAATGAAATAACCAGTCCTGGGTAATATCATCCTCCTCAGATACAGGAACAGTCTGGTGTGGAGGTTGGAGATCTTCAAAAACAAGACAACCGAGAGTAAAGAGGTTAACCAGATATTGACATTAACAAAGAAAGTATAGACTGTGCCCCCCAAGAAAAGTGTTACATAGGAATTCAGGCTCTTCTGAAAAAATATATATTTAACCGAATAGAGAATACTAGTAAACTCAGCACACATCCTTGAAATCCCAAGACAAGTTATAACATAGTCAACAGGAGTCACTGATCTTCCTTTCCACCAGTCGGTGACATTGACCCCTATAATAAATAGACACATCACCAGTCCGGCTATAAAAGCCACCAGTGATAGAGCCAGGTGCCCCAGGAATTGGCCTTCAGAGCTTCTATCTGTATCAGCCATCTCTCCTGGACTCTGAGGATTCTGATAACACAGTGACTATGTTCTGAGAGTTTTGTGATATCCTTTTTACATGTATTTAAATATTACAAAATTTACATCAGAAATACAGAGAACATCACCCGGGCTCTGAGCTGGCACAGGTATAGGAAACTACAGCAGATCACGTAACATAGGAGGCGCATTGTGTATCAGTTACAGCAGAAACGGAAAATTCTATGTTTCCTTGTCATGTCACTGCACAGATGTATGAAATATATTATGTTGTACTTAATGTTATATTACATTGTCTCTATCTCTTTGTCACATTTTTATTCAATACAAAATATTTTATTGTTTCTTATATTCTGCTATTAATCTCTAATATTATACTGTAGAATCTCTATAAATAGCAAGATGAATAACCCGCAAGTGTAACCCTACATCTATTTTTTCTTATACATTTAAAAATGACTTTCTGTCTGCTGTCTGTCTGTTCTTTATGCACGACCAAATGACTGGACCGATCCTCACCAAATTTGGCACACAGGTACATCAGGTGTCAGGGAAGGTTTTAGACCGGGTATCAGCTCTCTAGGACATACCGTCTCTGAGATACAGGATTCCCCAAAAAGTGACCTTTATTAGCCAATACCAGCCTGCAAGTCTTAGGGCGCCTTCACATGGCTGATACGCTCGCTGCTGTGGAGCGTGTAAACATTCCGAAGCAGCGGCGTATAGAGCAGATCACATTGTTTTCTATGGGAGCCGGCAGACGCGCGCTCCCCATAGAAATGAATGGAAAAAAGCAGCCTATTCATTTCTATGGGGAGCGCGCGTATGTGTGTGTGTATGTGTGTGTGTGTGAGATGTAGTACAGTTGGGCATGCTGTGTGGGTATGCAGAATGGTGGTTGCTGTGAGTATGTCGAGACGTAGAAGAGGTGGTGTATGAAGAGATGTGCAGAGCTATGTGGGTTCAGTGGTTACGGAAAGTATTCAGACCACTGTAATTTTTTCACTTTTTGTTTAATTGCAGCCATGTGCTAAAAGCAAAAAAAGTTAATTTTATTTCTCATTAATGTACACTCAGCCCCATCTTCACAGAAAAAAACAAAACTTAAATGTTGATATTTTTGCACATTTATTAAAAAAGAAAAACTGAAATATCGCATGGTCATAAATCGTTTTTAAAATCCAATTTCCGATCATTTTCCATTCGAACCCGATCCTGATCCCAATTCCGATCCCAATGAAAGTCAATGGTATTTTTTTAATAAACGAAGGTCGGATTTTAAAAACGATCCTATTCACTACACAGCATGGAGTCTAAAAATTGAACACTAAGAGTTAGACTCCACGCTGTGTAGTGATTAAAAAAAAAATCCTCTGGCTACTTAGTTCCCCACTGGTGTCCACTTACCTGCACAGATCTCTGCCACTGGTCCAGTCCCCGCTGATCTCACTCCTGTTCTCGATCCTCTTCTCGCCTCGCTGCCCCCGCCTCCCAGGTTAGTGTTACAGACCTAGGAAGAAGGCAGGGCTTGTGTTTTAGGAGAGTGTGGGCGGGTGCAGGGTGGGGAGATGTGAGTGCTCCCCTCCCAGTACCTGCCCACACTCTCCTAAGGCCACAAGCCCCACCTTCTTCCTAGGTCTGTAACACTAACCTGGGAGCATTATAGTCTATGGGGCTGTGCGCTTGAACTGCACAGCTCTTGCTCAGCATATGTGAACTAAGTCTTAAGCTACTAGAGATGTTGGCTAGTCTCCGATTAGAATGAATGGACGCAGCCGGCGCGCAGGGGGTTAAGTGGCCGGACGCCGGCACAGGCTGTGTGCTGGCTGCATCCATTCATTACTATTGGACCTAGCTAACATTGTTAGCTTTTTTCCACAATGCTTGGTCAGTAGCAAGCCTAAAAAGATTGGGATCGGAATTCCGATCGCGATCGTGAAATTTACTCGATCGCCGATCGGAATCCGATCTTTTCTGATTCCAATCACTCAACCCTAGTCATGATGTGAGGAATTTCCGCCCTATCAATGATATACAGTCCTATGAAAAAGTTTGGGCACCCCTATTAATCTGAATCATTTTTAGTTCTAAATATTTTGGTGTTTGCAACAGCCATTTCAGTTTGATATATCTAATAACTGATGGACACAGTAATATTTCAGGATTGAAATGAGGTTTATTGTACTAACAGAAAATGTGCAATATGCATTAAACCAAAATTTGACCGGTGCAAAAGTATGGGCACCTCAACAGAAAAGTGACATTAATATTTAGTAGATCCTCCTTTTGCAAAGATAACAGCCTCTAGTCGCTTCCTGTAGCTTTTAATCAGTTCCTGGATCCTGGATAAAGGTATTTTGGACAAACAATTCAAGTTCAGTTAAGTTTGATGGTCGCCGAGCATGGACAGCCCGCTTCCAATCATCCCACAGATGTTCAATGATATTCAGGTCTGGGGACTGGGATGGCCATTCCAGAACATTGTAATTGTTCCTCTGCATGAATGCCTGAGTCGATTTGGAGCGGTGTTTTGGATCATTGTCTTGCTGAAATATCCATCGCCGGCGTAACTTCAACTTCGTCACTGATTCTTGAACATTATTCTCAAGAATCTGCTGATACTGAGTGGAATCCATGCGACCCTCAACTTTAACAAGATTCCCGGTGCCGGCATTGGCCACACAGCCCCAAAGCATGATGGAAACTCCACCAAATTTTACAGTGGGTAGCAAGTATTTTTCTTGGAATGCTGTTTTTTTTTTTGGACGCCATGCATAACGCCTTTTTGCATGACCAAACAACTCAATCTTTGTTTCATCAGTCCACAGGACCTTCTTCCAAAATGAAGCTGCCTTGTCCAAATGTGCTTTTGCATACTTCAGGTGACTCTGTTTGTGGCGTGCTTGCAGAAATGGCTTCTTTCTCATCACTCTCCCATACAGCTTCTCCTTGTGCAAAGTGCGCTGTATAGTTGACCGATGCACAGTGACACCATCTGCAGCAAGATGATGCTGCAGCTCTTTGGAGGTGTCTGTGGATTGTCCTTGACTGTTCTCACCATTCTTCTTCTCTGCCTTTCTGATATTTTTCTTGGCCTGCCACTTCTGGGCTTAACAAGAACTGTCCCTGTGGTCTTCCATTTCCTTACTATGTTCCTCACAGTGGAAACTGACAGGTTAAATCTCTGAGACAACGTTTTGTATCCTTCCCCTGAACAACTATGTTGAACAATCTTTGTTTTCAGGTCATTTGAGAGCGGGCTGTCCATGCTCAGCGACCATCAAACTTAACTGAACTTGAACTGTTTTGTAAAGAGGAATGGTCCAAAATACCTTCATCCAGGATCCAGGAACTGATTAAAAGCTACAGGAAGCGACTAGAGGCTGTTATCTTTGCAAAAGGAGGATCTACTAAATATTAATGTCACTTTTCTGTTGAGGTGCCCATACTTTTGCACTGGTCAAATTTTGGTTTAATGCATATTGCACATTTTCTGTTAGTACAGTAAACCTCATTTCAATCCTGAAATATTACTGTGTCCATCAGTTATTAGATATATCAAACGGAAATGGCTGCTGCAAACACCAAAATATTTAGAACTAAAAATGATTAAGATTAATAGGGGTGCCCAAACTTTTTCATAGGACTGTACTGAAATATGATATTATACAATATGGCAGGTTTTTTTTTCAACGCACTTTATTAAATTGATACTTTATACATCCTTTTATACCAATACAGTTTTTTATTGCCTCATATAATGGATATTTATTGTTTCCCCAAAAATGTTGCGCTCCAGTCTGTCTACTGTACCTCTGATTTACTCATTGGAAATTACTGAGATACTGATAATAATCTAATATTTACTTGATATTCTGTATTATTCCTGACTGTCTGATATCGGCAATATTGTATTACTATAATTGGAACATAAATGCTGGCGGATACGTCATAGCAGTCGATGTATCTAAGTACCAGCCATCATACATACCTGTTTGAACGATCCCAAATTCTCCAACTAGCTTACATTTGAGGGTAGGTAAGTCGTGAAGGGGTTGATGGTGAAACAAGCTGATTCTTGCCCGAACCCAACATGTAGGAGGTGGGGACTCCTCTACTGAGTCTTGGCACTCCCCTAAGGAGAGAGGGCTGCCGATATCAATGGGTTCCCGATATTTTATGTGTATAAAGGGCTCCTGACAGTGATCTAATAAGTAATATTGGCTCCTTATAAAAATAACTACTTACTGTCTGGAAACAAAGGGATTTTTTTGCCCAGTATATTCTGTGCTAAAGGTTTAGCTAAACCTTATACTTTCCGTTGTTATGGATCTTTGCATATGAAGGTTATTTTTTATGGATGCTGGAAGTTTTATTATGGTTTTCTATTATCCCACCCCTTTGGTTGCAATAGACCCCTCCAACCATCTCTCAGTGGAAGAACAAAGTGAATCAGATCCTAAGGTTGGTGGAGTTTACCAGCTGGATAAAAAGGTCACATTCCTACAGATCTGGACTCCATTGTTAGATGCAAGATGACTCTTCTCCAGGCCTTCATCCTTCTTCCGTGGATGCTTCATTCTCCTCTAGGTCCTCTGCTTTTTCTCAAACCCCCTTTCTTCTTTCTTTTTTCCATCTTTCCCTTTTTCCCCTTCACCTCTTCTTTCCTCCCTTTCATTGTCAGGGCCTTCCATTGTCCTGTAATAACATCCCTCCATACTTTCCCTCTTCTCCCCCATCTATCCTTCCCTTTTCCAGAAAACAAAATATAAATGGTTTGTTTGTATCTGTCTCATCATTTTTTGTATTTTTTTGTATGATATGCCTTTCAATGAGTTTCGAGACATTTTTTGAATGTACATAAAGGTGACATCTCCTCTTTGTCATTCAAGGCTATAGATCGAGTACCTTGCATGATTCGAGGAGGAGATCACACTCATAAACTTAGAATAAAAGAGACATCCTGGATCATGAAACTCAAAACTAGATCTCCTCTAGGTATGAATCTCAGAAATTATCTATCTTTAGAGATGAGCGAACAGTGTTCTATCGAACACATGTTCGATCGGATATCAGGGTGTTCGCCATGTTCGAATCGAATCGAACACCGCGTGGTAAAGTGCGCCAAAATTCGATTCCCCTCCCACCTTCCCTGGCGCCTTTTTTGCACCAATAACAGCGCAGGGGAGGTGGGACAGGAACTACGACACCGGGGGCATTGAAAAAAATTGGAAAAAGTCATTGGCTGCCGAAATCAGGTGACCTCCATTTTAGACGAATAGTGGATTTCAAATCCGGGTCATATGAGAATGTGAACTTTGTGACTATGAGACAGGGATAGCTGTACAGGCAGGGATAGCTAGGGATAACCTTTATTTAGGGGGGAATGTTATTAAAAATAACTTTTTGGGGCTCTATCGGGTGTGTAATTGTGATTTTTGTGAGATAAACTTTTTCCCATAGGGATGCATTGGCCAGCGCTGATTGGCCAGAGTACGGAACTCGACCAATCAGCGCTGGCTCTGCTGGAGGAGGCGGAGTCTAAGATCGCTCCACACCAGTCTCCATTCAGGTCCGACCTTAGACTCCGCCTCCTCCAGCAGAGCCAGCGCTGATTGGCCGAATTCCGTACTCTGGCCAATCAGCACTGGCTAATGCATCGTATTGGCGTGATGAAGCAGTGCTGAATGTGTGTGCTTAGCACACACATTCAGCTCTACTTCATCGGGCTAATAGAATGCATTGGCCAATCAGCGCTGGCCAATGCATTCTATTAGCGTGAACTGAGTTTGCACAGGGGTTCTAGTGCACCCTCGGCTCTGCTACATCAGATTGCTACATCTGATGTAGCAGTGCCGAGTGTGCATCAGATGTGTAGTTGAGCAAAACTGACTCAGCACTGCTAAGTCTCTGCATTCGCATAGGAATGCATTGGCCAGCCTTCGGCCAATCAGCGCTGGCTCTGCCGGAGGAGGAGGAGTCTAAGGTCGGACCTGAATGGAGACTGGTGTGGAGCGATCTTAGACTCCGCCTCCTCCAGCAGAGCCAGCGCTGATTGGTCGAGTTCCGTACTCTGGCCAATCAGCACTGGCCAATGCATTTCTATGGGGAAAAGTTAGCTTGCGAAAATTGCAAACTGACAGGGATTTCCATGAAATAAAGTGACTTTTATGCCCCCAGACATGCTTCCCCTGCTGTCCCAGTGTCATTCCAGAGGTGTTGGTATCATTTCCTGGGGTGTCATAGTGGACTTGGTGACCCTCCAGACACGAATTTGGGTTTCCCCCTTAACGAGTATCTGTTCCCCATAGACTATAATGGGGTTCGAAACCCATTCGAACACTCGAACAGTGAGTGGCTGTTCGAATCGAATTTCGAACCTCGAACATTTTAGTGTTCGCTCATCTCTATCTATCTTATATTTATTAATATACTTACCTCAGTATGAATTCTTGCTTACTGTTTCTTAAATTTCCTTTTCCTTTTCTCCTTTTATCTAATTTAATTTTTTCTTTTCTTCTTTTCTTTCCATGCTGTCTCGTTTTTCCCGGTTATAGGTCCTCTTTTTTATCCAGACTCACGGTGTATGTTTACTTATTTTATATAGGATGTTACAGAATACACCTTTTCTAATAAAGGGGATCTTTTCCGATTTCCGGGGGAACCAGGAAGCATGTACACATTAAACCATATAATACAATCAGCCATCTTTGTTAAGGGAATTGTAGAAACTACACACATTTACACTTCAGGTGATCATGGCATACACTCACAGGCCACTTTATTAGGTACACCATGCTAGTAACGGGTTGGACCCCCTTTTGCCTTCAGAACTGCCTCAATTCTTCGTGGCATAGATACAACAAGGTGCTGGAAGCATTCCTCAGAGATTTTGGTCCATATTGACATGATAGCATCACACAGTTGCCGCAGATTTGTCGGCTGCACATCCATGATGCGAATCTCCCGTTCCACCACATCCCAAAGATGCTCCTCTATTGGATTGAGATCTGGTGACTGTGGAGGCCATTGGAGGACAGTGAACTCATTGTCATGTTCAAGAAACCAGTCTGAGATGATTCCAGCTTTATGACATGGCATTGCATTATCCTGCTGAAAGTAGCCATCAGATGTTGGGTACATTGTGGTCATAAAGGGATGGACATGGTCAGCAACAATACTCAGGTAGGCTTTGGCGTTGCAACGATGCTCAATTGGTACCAAGGGGCCCAAAGAGTGCCAAGAAAATATTCCCCACACCATGACACCACCACCACCAGCCTGCACCGTTACCGATACAAGGCAGGATGGATCCATGCTTTCATGTTGTTGATGCCAAATTCTGACCCTACCATCCGAATGTCGCAGCAGAAATCGAGACTCATCAGACCAGGCAACGTTTTTCCAATCTTCAATTGTCCAATTTCGATGAGCTTGTGCAAATTGTAGCCTCAGTTTCCTGTTCTTAGCTGAAAGGAGTGGCACCCGGTGTGGTCTTCTGCTGCTGTAGCCCATCTGTAGCCTCAAAGTGCGACGTACTGTGCGGCGTTCAGAGATGCTCTTCTGGCTACCTTGGTTGTAACGGGTGGCTATTTGAGTCACTGTTGCCTTTCTATCAGCTCAAACCAGTCTGGCCATTCTCCTCTGACCTCTGGCATCAACAACGCATTTCCGCCCACAGAACTGCCGCTCACTGGATGTTTTTTCTTTTTCGGACCATTCTCTGTAAACCCTAGAGATGGTTGTGCGTGAAAATCCCAGTAGATCAGCAGTTTCTGAAATACTCAGACCAGCCCTTCTGGCACCAACAACCATGCCACGTTCAAAGGCACTCAAATCACCTTTCTTCCCCATACTGATGCTCGGTTTGAACTGCAGGAGATTGTCTTGACCATGTCTACATGACTAAATGCACTGAGTTGCCGCCATGTGATTGGCTGATTAGAAATTAAGTGTTAACGAGCAGTTGGACAGGTGTACCTAATAAAGTGGCCGGTGAGTGTATATAGTTTAGGTAGGTTTATTCTTCCTTTTTCTGGGCATAATGTTATGCACGTATTTGTAACAAACGATATTATATATTTGCAGTGATCTATGTTTTATTTTTAATTTATTTTTCATTTTATTTTTCATGTTTTTGTGTTGTGTTCTCAATCTACGGACATGCAATAGCAATACATGACCATGTGAAGTTTAATTGGGAGGTTACTTCTTCCAGTTACACCGGTCTATAATTAAGCACTTTTCGTCTGTCCATATATTGAGTAACCATTCAATTCACATTAGGCTACGACTAAGACACATCATGTGTGTGATAATAGCTGGAACCTGGTAGTGGCTCTGGAGCTTGCCAGACTCAAACACGGTCCACACATGGCCCATCTTTTCAACTTGTTGGTGCAAAGGTTTGTAAAAACCTACCCCAATGTGCCTGATATACTGGTGAAAGTGGGGCCATTTTCGTAAGTCTAAAGTAGCCGCTGATAGACAGAAAACATTGAGATCACACTCCTCTCATCTTCTCACTGTTGGATGATGCAGGAAGAGGAGGAGGATGAAGTTGCATTTCATGTCACTGTCCCACACGAGGCTAGCGGGGAAGTTCAGTGCATCCCATTGCTTCAGTGCGGATGGTGTGCAGGGGAGTTGAAAGTGAAGGAAATGGAAAGTGACCATTCGGTGGGGGCAGCAAAGTCATGCCAAGTAACACTCTGGCACACATGGCTGACTTCATTTTGGGCTGCTTCTCCAGAGACAAAGGTATTGTTCTCATCATGGAGAGGAACCAATACTCGATTTTTGCAATCCTCAACCCCCGGTATAAAAATAACATCTCGTCTTTCGTTCTGGTAGGGGAGAGGAACAATCGCATAAATGATTGCCACAAGCACCGGGTCATGAATATGATGGAAATGTTTCCATCAACCCTCGCTGGTGGCAGAAAGGAGATTTCCTCCAAGAGGACACTTTGTACATCCTTATATACCCATAGTTTTTTTGTTGCCTCATATAATGGATACTGTTATTGTTTTCACAAATTTGTTGAGCTTGGGTCTGACAACTGTACCACCACTGAGGGGCCTAGTGTCACTAGGAGGGAAAAGTATAGGCGCATGTTGCGTGAGTACCTGGCCAACCACAGCCCTGTCTTTTCCGATCCCTCTGCGAATTACACATATTGGGTGTAGAAGTTGGACCTGTGCCCCTTGGGGTGAGTGGCGGCTTCCCCCAGCTGAGGTTTAGTTGAGTTTGGCAAGGGGGTGCAAGTACGCACCCCAGTTGTCCTTTTTGGTGGCATAGAGTGTACACAATGAACCACAACTGTCACTTGCTGAGCCACTCTTCTACTTGTAACATCATGATAGAACCTGCGTGTCTATGCTTTCTTTTGAGTTATAGATATATTGGGGCACCTTCATTTTAAGTTTATGCTCCGTTCTGTTGCTTCAGCCCACAGGCAGAGAACTTTTTTTTTGTGCCCCTTTGTGCCAATTCAGACCTGCCACCCCCACTAGTAATTCTTTCATCCCTATCTTTGAATTGTGACTTGCCCCAGCAGCATTTACAGTCTCAGCCCCATTCTGTTGCTTCAGCCCAGGTATATACTGTATACCAGTGGTACGGAATTGCAGCCCTAAAAAGTGTTTTTGAGAACTTTCTGCAGGATGAGCCTATAAGCTGATGGTGTATATAGACCCATCAAGCAGTGTTGCTGTTTTCAGACTCTTTCCTGCCTAGCAGAAGTTAAAATTTCCCCCTGACCCTCATCATGATGTCTCTCCCTATCTATCACAGCCGCAAAAGACACGGACATGGCTGCCACTAATCATATAGATCCGAGGTCACCTGATTTCACCAGCCAATGGCTTTTTCCTATTTTTTTTCGATGCCTACCTTTTCCTCCTTCCTGTCCCACCTCCCCTGCACAGTTATTGGTGCAAAAAAAGCAACAGGGGAGGTGGGAGGGCATACCAATTTTTTCATGCATTTACTGCATGGTATTCATTCGAAATACAATATGTCAAATAGCCTGATAGTCGATCGAATATCTACTCGATCAAACGGTATTCGCTCATCTCTAGTTCCTAGGAGCCCTGACAGAGTTCTACACTATGTTTTATAGACAGATTCCTAGGTGTCCTAAGAGTATTCTACACTATGTTTTATTGATTGGTTCTTAGGAGCCCTAAGAATATTCAATACTATGTTTTATAGATAGGTACCTAGAAGTCCTAAAATTGTTCTACACTATTTTTCATACATAGGTTCCTAGGAGTCCTAAGAGTATTCTACACTATGTATTATAGATAGGTTCCTAGGAGCCCTGACAGTGTTCTAGACTATGTTTAAGTCAATTTAAGGGGTGTTTCATACTAAACTTGTTTGACCGTTGCAACCCAAACCTGAAATAAAATTTTTTTTGAGATTGTGTTTTTAATTTTGACAGACTGACACAAAATGCCATTGTTTTGGAGATTTCTGGATTTATTTTTGATGTTTAACTTGACTTTTTGTAATGTGATAAGACAAGCCATTGGAAACTTATTAAAAAAGAGTTATGTGCAATCACAATGTACATACATTACATTACTTATCCTGTACTGATCCTTGAGTTACATCCTGTATTATACTCCAGAGCTGTGCTCATTATTTTATTGGTGCAGTCACTGTGTACATACATTACATTACTTATCCCGTACCGATCCTGAGTTACATCCTGTATTATACTCCAGAGCTGTGCTCACTATTCTGCTGGTACAGTCACTGTGTACATACATTACATTACTTATCCTGTATTATACTCCAGAGCTGCACTCACTATTCTGCTGGTACAGTCACTGTGTACATACATTACATTACTTATTCTGTATTATACTCCAGAGCTGCGCTCACTATTCTGCTAGTTCAGTCACTGTGTACATACATTACATTACTTATCCTGTATTATACTCCAGAGCTGCGCTCACTATTCTGCTGATGCAGTCACTGCACTATTCACTACCTATCCTTTCCTGATACCGAGTGACATTGTACATCTCTTTTACCATGAAAATTAAAAATAGTAGTACACAATATAACAATACAAAACAACATGTATTTTCTTTCTTTCTTTTCTTTACTCCATCACCCCTGCTTCCCCCAAATAATGAAAATAATGTTATTCCATGATAAACACAAATCTACATTTACCCTCTTGTATCACACATAGGACACTACTTTTATTTACTATAAATTATTAATAATAATAATAATAATAATAATAATAATAATAATAATAATAATAATAATAATAATAATATTGTGAGATGATGAAACAAAAAGAAACAGAAAGGAAAAATAACACAAACTAATAAACCTAGAAACTCAAATGAATCCTTGTACAATCATAGTGAATATTGATCCCTATCATCAGTTGTTCTCATCCTGCTCAAAACAACAAGAAGCTACAGATCCAACATCAGCTCACCAGCAGCATAAAGGAGACCTCTTTATATAGACAAGCAACTCCAGCAGCCCCATATACACAGAACAGAGCAGCAGTGAACATGCCCAGTCTGCTGCTCCATTCATACAGGAGAATGGGAACCCCCATCATTTAGCCCCCCCACCAGTCAGCCTGTGGATTGGGGATGAGATTGAGACTTTACTATGTTGTGATTGCAAAATGAATATTTAAAACTTTGACCTGTAACACCAAAGAGAGCAATGAGCAAACTAAAACTAGATGTGTATACAAAATGAAATATGGCACTCTGCAAAAAGATTAGGCAGGTGTGGAAAACATGCTGCAAGATAAGAAAGCGTTCAGAATTTTAAGAAGTGAATGTATAAAATAGAAATATAAATTCCATCAATATTTGAAGTCCTGTTAGTGATGATCTGGTTCCCACTGAGCTCGGATCTTCACATTGTCCAGTCTAGGATGACATTAAGAGACAGAAGGACAGGAGCAAGCTTACATTCAAGATTTGTGCTTAGTTCTCCAAGATGGCAAAAACAATCTCCCTGTCAAGTTCCTTCAAGACGGTGTGCAAGTAAAGAACTGAAGAAAGGCAAAATGTGTTTACACTGCTGTTTCCACCATCTAACAGACCTAACCCTGATATATCCATTGTAGTCTCCGGCCTTACCATAGCTCTTAGGCAGAATGCCCGTTGCCTCAGGGTTGTGTTTGACTTATATCTTTCCTTCACCTTCTATATCCAATCATTTGCTCACTCATGTCGTCTCCACCTTAAAAACATCTCCAGAATCTGTCATTTCCAGATAATTAAAGACCCTTATTGTTGCCCTGATTCACTCTCTTAACCTGACTACTGTAACTCCCTTTACTAAACTTTTCACTTCAAAGCTGGCTGCCCGACTCATCTATCAGTCTAGATGCCACAGTGATGCCTCCTGTCTGTGCCGGTCGCTACATTGGCTGCCTAATCATTAAAGAATACAATATAAACTTATCCCCCTCATTGACAAGGCTCACCATAATGCCGCACCTCCCTACATTTCCTCCCTCATCTCTGTCTACCGCCCAACCTGTGCTCTCCGATCACTCAATGACCTAAGACTTACATCCTCTATCATCAGAACCTCCCACGCTCGTATACAAGACTTCTCCCGAGCTGCACCACTTCTCTGGAATGCTCTACCCCGGACAATCAGATTAACTCCCAATGTCTACAGTTTTAAGCGTAAACTAAAGCCACATTTTTTCAGACCGGACGATCACAATTCCTAATGTAAACCCATTACCCCACACGATATATGATGCCATTTGAAACTAACTTTATATGTCCAGGCACAATCTGAACATTAAAGGACATGACTGGTGACGGCTCATACAGTTTTATGTTTGTGTAATGACAGTAACTTCTATTATAGAATTGTCTGACCGCTGTATAAGCCTCCACCATGACATGTGTAACTCCTCCCTTATCCCATTATTTATCTCACAGAGCTGTTACTTCTATGTTCTCTCCAGGATCTGTATCTTTTTTTTTTTGAAAAATAGGTGAGTTACATTGTGAAGAATCTTGGACATCTGATCCCTGAGTTTGGCCGTTCTGTTGATCAGGTAGGAGGAATGGAGAACTGGGAGAAAATCCAAGACAATATAACAAGATACAAGGTTGACACAGTACAAATAGTGATAAAAAGCACTAGCAAAATAACAAATGAAGAATATAGTGCTGTATATGAAAGTGACGGATGCAAATCTCATGACTGAGTAATATGTCTCCAGATTGATGGATAAGTTACTGCTCATCTTCATCCTTGTTGTGTGATGATACAGAGAGGTGAAGAGGAGGATGGAGGAGATGCAATAGAAAAGCAGAGGGATGAAGGTTCCTATAGAATAACTGTATATAAAATTATTAAACATGCAGTCAGTGAATAGATGAGCCATGGTGTTATTGTATGTTCCACCACTGGTGGGCTTAGTGGGGGACAAGAAAAAGAGCAAAATAATATTTAAAGCAGAGTAAATGACTGAGGCTACAATGAGATGAAGAGTCCTGGGTAATATCATCCTTCTCAGATACAGGAACAGTCTGGTGTGGAGGTTGGACATCTTCAAAAACAAGACAATCGAGAGTAGAGTGGTTAACCAGATGTTGACATTAACAAAGAAAGTATAGACCGTGCCCCCCAAAAAAAGTGATACATAGGAATTCAGGCCCTTCCGAAAAAAATATATACTTAACCAAATAGAGAATACTAGAAAATTCAGCACACATCCTTGAAATCCCAAGACAAGTTATAACATAGTCAACAGGAGTCACTGATCTTCCTTTCCACCAGTCATTGACATTGACTCTTATAATAAATAAACACATCACCAGTCCGGCTATAAAAGCCACCAGTGATAGAGCCAGGTGCCCCAGGAATTGGCCTTCCGAGCTTCTATCTGTATAATCAGCCATCTCTCCTGCACTGTGAGGATTCTGATAACACAGCGAGTATATTCTGAGAGTTCTATCATCTCCTTTTTACATGTATTCAAATATTACATTGGAAATACAAAGAACATCACCCGGGCTCTGAGTTGGCACAGGTATAGGAAACTACAGCAGATCACGTAACATAGGAGGCGCAGGTTGTATCAGTTACACCATAAATGGAAAATTCCATTTTCCCTTGTCATGTCACTGCACAAATACATAAAATACATTATTTTTAGAGATGAGCGAATGCTGTTCGATCGAATACGTATTCGATCGAATATCAGGCCGTTCGGGATATTCGATTCCAATCGAATACAAGGCCGCAAACGCAGTAAAAATTTGTATCCCTCCCACCTTTCCTGGCGTTTTTTGCACCAATAACTGTGCAGAGGAGGTGGGACAGGAACTACGAAAAGGTAGGCAGTGAAAAAAATTGAAAAAACCCATTGGCTGCCGAAAACATGTGACCTCCCATTCATAAGAATGGCTGCCGCCATATTCGTGTCATTTCAGTTTTGGAGTGATAGGGAGAGTGTGGTCTAAGGGCGATACAGGGCTTTTATAGCTTTGGTTAGGCAGGAAATAACAGCTCTTTTCAGAGCTTAATACATGATGCAGCGTAGCAGCAGGGGACATGGGCGTGGATGTGGATAACCAGCTGGATATCCACCCCATAGTCCAGTTACTGGAGAGAAGCTGCCAGCAACCAATTTACTCTTCCTCCTCTTCCTCCTCCTCCTACAACCCCAGCCCCTACTTCTGAATGTGAATTTATTTTTATTTTTTTTACATTAAAAAAAAAAATATATATTTCCATTATCCCCCCCCCCCCCTTCCCCCAGGGGCTTGCAATTCAATTTTTCAGGGCTCCAGCCCAAGGGCCTGCAAAATAATTTTTTAGGGCTCACCCCCAAGGGGTTGAAATCTAATTTTTTAGGGCTCCCCCAAGGGCCTGAAAATTTATGTTTTAGGGGTCACCCTAAGGGCCAAAAAATGAATCACTGCTGCTGCATGGCTCTAGTCACCCCAAGGGCAAGAAATAAAACACTGCTGCTGCAAGGCTGTATTCACTCCAAGGGCCAAAAACTCTGTATTTTAAAGGCTCTACTCACCCAAAGAACCAACAAACCTCTGCTGGTGAAGGCTGAACTAAGTTAAAGGGCCTAAAACTCTGCAGGTAGAGGCTGAAGTCACCTGAAGGGCCTCAATCTCTGCTGGGAGCTCAGCTTAAGGTCCTGTAACTTATTTTGGAAGGGCTCATGTTAAGGGCTAGAAAAGAGAATTTTGGAAGGTCTTACCACATCACACACACACACACACACACACACACACACACACACACACACACACACACACACACACACACACACACACACACAATGACAGGTCAGGGTGGAGACTGATGGATTTCCCATTGCCTATTCCATCTGTGGTTGTCATGGGCAGCATGATTTAAAGGGGTGCTTGTTAATGTTTTTTGAGCTTAAATTTGGGTTTCTGTCCATCCATTTGGGGAGTAAAAAAGGTTTCCAGGTATTTTCCCACTTTGATAGAGGTTTTTTGGAATGTGGAAGGTGTGTAGTTGTTAGGCTGTGATGTTGGGGTAATAGAGGGTCTTTGGTGTGTTAGATGCCCCCAGACATGCTTCCCCTGCTGTCCCAGTGTCATTCCAGAGGTGTTGGCATCATTTGCTGGGGTGTCATAGTGGACTTGGTGACTCTCCTGAGTCGAATGAGGGATCCCCTGTAGTGAAGCATTTTCTCCCATAGACTATAATGGGGTTCGATATTTGTTCGAATAGTCAAATATTGAGCGGCTATTCGAAACGAATAATGAACATCGAATATTTTACTGTTCGCTCATCTCTAATTATTCTGTACTTATTGTTATATCACAAATGCCTCTATCTTTTTGTTACATTTTTATTCAATACAATATATTTTAATGTATTAATCTATAATATTGTACTGTAGAATCTCTATAAATACCAAGATGAATAACCCGCAAGTGTATCCTCACATCTATCTCTTATGTCTTATATGCAGTATATAAAAATGAGTTGCTGTTTGTCTGTCCTCTCTGTGCGACCAAACAACTGATCTGATCTTCACCAAATTTGGCACAAAGATACATTATCTGTCTGGGAAGATTTTAAACTGGGCCTCAACTCTCTCGGACGTACTGTTCCTGAGATACAGTATTCCCAAAACAATGAGCTGAATTAGCCAATACAAACTGGCAAATCTTTCACTCATATTCCATTTTCCATACATATACTCACTCCACATACACACTGATATCCAAACTATGATGCATGTATCAGAGGATTACATACACAGCTCAGCACACAGTATCACACATCAGAGGATTAGATACAAAGCTCAGCACACAGTATCACACATCAGAGGATTAGATACACAGTTCAGCACACAGTATCACACATTAGAGGATTAGATACACAGTTCAGCACACAGTATCACACATTAGAGGATTAGATACAAAGCTCAGCACATAGTATCACACATTAGAGGATTAGATACACAGTTCAGCACACAGTATCACACATTAGAGGATTAGATACACAGTTCAGCACACAGTATCACACATCAGAGGATTAGATACACAGTTCAGCACACAGTATCACACATCAGAGGATTAGATACACAGTTCAGCACACAGTATCACACATCAGAGGATTAGATACAAAACTCAGCACACAGTATCACACATCAGAGGATTAGATACAAAGCTCAGCATTCACAATCACATATCAGGGAATTAGTTACTGTACATAGGTCAGTGTTACGGTCAGCAGGATACTTAAAAAAAAAAAAATATCCTGCAGAGCCCAAGTGGGCTCTGAACCGCAGAGCTACCCTGGTGTGAACAAGGCCTGACAGTTAATGTCACTGCCGGCCTACAACACCAACTGGGTACAAACTGAAACTAAATAGATAAGATCTCTGCAGCACAGAGCAGCCACAAATGAATTATAAAGTCTTGCAGTTACTCCACTGCAAGACCAAACACAAACCAACTATGACCGTGTGCTCCCTGTAGCTTACTGGGCCGCACCCACCACAGCCACCTGCCTAAGGTAGGAGATTCCCAAAAACTAACTAATCCTCACCAAATTTGGCACACAGATACATCAAGTGTCAGGAAAGGTTGTAGACAGGGTTTCAGCTCTCTAGGACTTCCTGTTCCTGAGATACAGTATTCCCAAAAAATTACCTGCATTAGCCACTACAAACTTGCAAGTCTTTCACTTATATTCCAACTGCTATACACATGGTCACATGTCCTTTACCAGCCAATAGAAGCTTGCAGGCACTAAGTCTCCACATGCACACAGCTTTACTCCAGGTAACAACTAGAGATGAGCGAACAGTAAAATATTTGAGATATAGCAGAGCTGAGTGTGCGCTGAGCTCTGCTACACCAGAAATGTAGCAGAGCTGAGTGCCAGAGGAGGCAAAGTCTAAGATTGGTCCACAATCCGATCTCAGATGTAGCAGTGTTCAGCGCACAGCTCTGCTACACCTGAGATGTAGCAGAGCTGGCCGTGCGCTAAACTCTAGTACACCAGAAATGTAGCAAAGCTGTGTGTGTGCTGAGCTCTGCTACACCAGAGATGTAGCAGAGCTGAATGTGCACTGAGCTCTGCTACACCAGAGATGTAGCAGAGCTGGCTGTGTGCTGAGCTCTGTTACACCAGAGATGTAGCAGAGCTGGCCTGCGCTAAGCTCTGCTACACCAGAGATCTCTGATGTAGCAGAGCTCAGCGCACACTCAGCTCTGCTACATCTCTGGTATAGCAGAGCTCAGCGCACACTCAGCTCTGCTACATCTCTGGTGTAGAAGAGCTTAGCGCACGGCCAGGTCTGTTACATCTCAGGTGTAGCAGAACTGTGCGCTGAACACTGCTACATCTGAGATTGGACTGTGGACCGATCTTAGAATCCGCCGCCTCCGGCACTCAGCTCTGCTACATCTCTGGTGCAGGTTCTGGCAAGATTCTGCCTCCGATTGTTTTCAAAGGGAAGGTAGAGATCACAGGACATGGAAAAAATAAGTGCCAAGCTCAATCTTGACTTGAGATTCCCTGCTGCCTCCCTGCTTTGGCATCCCCTCATGAGTAGCCCCCCAGCCTAGAACTTGTGGTGAATCCCGATTCTTAACCTCTTCAGTACTGGGCTATTTTCCTTGGTTGAGGACTGGCTACTTTTTTTTTTTTTTTGTGCATGCAGTTTTGATGGCTACAACATTGATGGATATCAACTAGATATCAACTGAAGATCATCCAGGATGAGACAACAAGGCTTCTATGTCCTTCTTAGAAAGTTACATTGTGACTGTTGTTTACATAACATTATGTGACTCCCAAGTTAGGGATTGAGCTTCAGCACGGCCATGTCACCCATTTACAAGGTGTCCCTTCCTGAGAAAAAGAAGGCAGCCATGCTTTATAACCCTGGATTACACCTTTAAATAACTGACTACTGTGGAGAAGTTTGCTCGGTAGAAGCAGTGGTGCGGACCCAAACAGTCAAGACAGGGACGCACTATAAGCAGCAAAAAGGTTTATTTAGAAAAACACGAAAATAAACCTTGACTTCAGGCACAAATGAGCAAAAAACAAAATACAGCCTTAACTTCAGATAAAAATAGAACAAATTCCTGCTCGTCCGAGCGACTAAACAGAAGTAAGAACCTAACTGTACGTGTCTTACTACCACCCACATGAAACAACAAGCACGATTTGGTCTCACCGGTCTTAGGGTCCCTCCTCACTTCCTAGATCTCCCCTGAATGCAGGCTCTGCAACCTTTTATGGGCCAGTATTGAGCCTCAGGACTCACACATGGGGCTGAAACCTATTCCAGTCCCGCACTGGACCTCACATAAGTCAGGAATCTGGGGCTGATATAGTGTGATTCCAGGACTCTGCCTGTCACCTTCTGACACTACACATAGCATAACTCTATTTGATCTGCAAATTCCCATATAAACATATCAGACACCCTTCAAAGTGCAGTATACCACTATGACATGGGGAGGTAAGGGATGCAATAAATGTGTAGTATTCATATGCCATTGACAGTAACTAACTTTGGTCAGTAAGCAGCAGCAAAGTAATAAACTGCCCATAAATATAAGTATTAATGCATGAGAATGTACGTATTGTTCTAGGCTGCAAAGTCTGATTATAGCTAATTACTGTGATGTTTTGGACTACTACTAGCCCCACAGTGCCCTGGGATTGCAGTTTTGATGCCTCCCATTGGAGATAGGGAACAGCATCATCATTCAGCAGGAAACAGGAAGTGATTTCTATGTGAAAGGGGTGTACCCATCTCAGTGACCCTACCGTGTTTCCCCAAAAATAAGACGGTGGCTTATATTAAATTGTCATCCTAAATATAGGACCTGTCTTATTTTCGGGGGATGTCTTATTACAACCGGCAGTCATGCCGGCACTTCCTTAGTGGAGTGTCAGCATGACTGCTGGTTGTAGGTAGTGTAGGGGAGGGGGGAAGGTATCCTACTTACCTTTCCCATCTTCGTAGCAGCACTGGTGCTGCTGTTCATCCCGGCAGTGGTAGGCGGGGCTTAGCAATCCTTCGGGGGTGGGGCTTTGCAGGCCTTTCATGGGCGGGGCTTAGCGATCCTCAATTCACTAACAGCAGCCGGCTGGATGCCATGCTCTTTGCTCCGTGTGCACATTAAAGCCGGCTGCAGCCTCTTTTGTATGGTGGCTGCTGCCTCTGCCTCTGGGATGAGCTGGGAGAGCTCATCCTACAGAAGCAGGGATACAACAGCAGAGGCAGCAGCCGAATTTCCTTTGCACACTGAGCACATCGCAGTGTTCAATTGGCTGCAAAGATTTTTAGGCATGCCTTATTTTCAAGGGGTGCCTTATATTAGGCAATTCAACAGAACCCCCCTGCATGTCTTACTTTCAGATGTGTCCTATTTTCGGGGAAACAAATGTAAATGTAAAGCACCATGGAATTAATGGTGCTATATAAATAAATAAATAAATAAATAATAATAATAATAATAATAATAATAATAATAATAATAATAAACACAGTATGTGTACTGGTGGCTTATTGAAGAGTTTACCTAAATATACTGCTTTAGCTTTGTGAAATGATATCTCCCATCATTTCCATAGAGCCGGACCTGTGTAATAAGACAGGACAGATGACATCACTCACTGCTCTCACTGTTATCTACAGCTCTGCAGTTCAGCTAATTGCAGTTTGCTGTTAATGCCATGTCTGTTATATCTCTATGTACACACACAGATATCTCTGAGTCATTTCTCTAGAATCATGTGCATATTATCTGATCTGCATCTATATTAGACTTCTAGTAACTATAATAAGTATTTTGATACTACATAGTGTCCTGTTCAGCAAGCTGGGGGGAGGCGGCTTTAACTGTTGTGATAAGGAATACAGGAAGTGAGAAGAAGAGATAGCAGGTAAAGCTACTGAAACATGGAGATGCAAAAAGCCCTTGAAGGACTGGTCTTGGACTGTTGAGGTCTGAGCTGTGCTGGGCTGCAGGAGAAGGCTATGTGCTGGATGGAGATTTGAGATGAGCTGAATTGCAGGAGATGTCTTGGTGCTGGCTGAGGACCGAATCTAGGAAAATAATGGCTGTTAGACAAGGAGTGCACCCCTGAGGCTCAAAAAATAAAGTGGCTACATGAAAGAAATGCCTCAATGACTTGTAAGTATAGCTTGGCCGCATCTACTTAGACCATGCAGAAGACGGAAAACTGTCAGACCGGGTCCGGCCGTGAGCGCTGGTGAGCGTTTTATGCTCTCCGCCGCGAAACCGTTTTTTTTTAAACCGGACACAGAGTACTGCATGTCCGACTCTGTGTCCGATTTAAAAAAAAAACTGTTTCGCGGCGGAGAGCATAAAATGCTCACCGGTGCTCACGGCCAGACATCTTTCAAACCCATTCAAAGGAATGGGTATGAAAGAGTCCTGCAGGTTTCCGTCTCCTACTCAATTTGGTGCAGGAAACGGAAACCTGCAGAATGGAGACCGGGCACAGATGTGAACGAGCCCTGACTTAGTATTTGTTCTCCCACTATTCATCTCACAGAGCCAGACTTTCTGTGTTCTCTCTAGAGTCTGCATCTTTCTTTAGGAAAAATAGGTGAATGACATTGTGAAGAATCTTGGACATCTGAGTCCTGAGTTTGGCTGTTCCATAGATCAAGTAGGAGGAATGGAGAACTGGGAGAAGTGCCAGGATAATATAAAGCCATACAAGGAGAGAACAGTAAAAATAGTGATAAAAAGCACTAGCAAAATGGCAAATGAAGAATACAGTGCTATACATGAAAGTGATGGACACAAGTCTCATGGCTGAGTAATATGTCTCCAGATTGATGGATAAGTTACTGCTCATCTTCATCCTTGTTGTGTGATGGTACAGAGAGGTGAAGATGAGGACGGAGGAGATGGAATAGAAAAGCAGTGGGAAGAAGGTTCCTATCGTAAAAGTGTATATGAATTTATCATAAAGGCAATCATTGGATACATTTGCCGTGGTTGTATTGTATGTTCCACCGCTGGTGAGCTTGGTGATGGACAACCAGACGGGCAAAAAACTATTTAAGGCAGAAAAAATGACTGAAGCAACAATGAGATGAAGAGTCCTGTGTAATATCATCCTCCTCAGATACAGGAACAGTCTGGTGTGGAGGTTGGAGATCTTCAGACACAAGACAATGGAGAGCAGAGTTGTTAACCAGATATTGACATTAACAAATAAAGTATAGACCGTGCCCAAAAAAAAAAACTGTTACATAGGAATTCAGGCTCTTCAGAAAAAAAATCATCTTAACCAAATTTACAACACCAGCAAATCCAATGCAAATCCTAGAAGTACCGAGAGACGTTACAATGTGGTCAACAGGAGTCACTGATCTTCCTTTCCACCAGTCGGTGACATTGACCCCTATAATAAATGAATTTATCCCCAGACCAGCAATGAGAGACATCAGTGATACAACCAGGAGACCCAGGAGTTGATCTTCCGAGCTTCTATCTGTATAATCAGCCATCTCTCCTGCACTGTGAGGATTCTGATAACACAGCGAGTATATTCTGAGAGTTCTATCATCTCCTTTTTACATGTATTCAAATATTACATTGGAAATACAGAGAACATCACCCGGGCTCTGAGCTGGCACAGGTATAGGAAACTGTAGCAGATCATGTAACATAGGAGGCGCAGGTTGTATCAGGTACAGCAGAAAAGGTAAATTCCATGTCCACTTGTCATGTCGCTGTACGAATACATGAACTACATTATTATGTACTTAGTGTTATATCACAATTAGAGATGAGCGAACAACATTCGATAGAATAGGTATTTGATTGAATATCAGGCCGTTCGAGGTATTCGTTTCCAATCGAATACCACGCGGCATACGCAGTAAAAATTTGCTTCCCCTCCCACCTTCTCTGGCGCGTTTTTTGCACCAATAACTGTGCAGGGGAGGTGGGACAGGAACTACGACAATGGAGGCATTGAAAAAAAAATGAAAAAAACTCATTGGCTGCTGAAAACATGTGACCTCGGATGTATAAGAATAGACAGCGCCATCTTCGATTCATTTTCCGGCTTTCAGACATAGAGACAGACGTGCTGCTGAAGACTAGATAGGGATTAGCTTCAGATAGGCAGGGAAAAACTCAAGAAGAACAACAACAGCTCTTGAGTTGAGATTTCAACGGGGTGTCTCCTCAAATCAGGGATACAGAGCAATTCAGTCCAGCGATACACGCTCAACCCAGCTTTGCAGGCAGTATGTAACCCCAAAACAGGGAAACAGAAAAATTTAAGCCAGCTATATAGGCTGAACCCAGCTTTTCAGGCAGTGTGTAACCCTAAAATAGGGATACAGAAAACTTCAGTACAGCTATATACGCTCAACCCAGCTTTGCAGGCAGTGTCCCCCCCAAAACCTAACAGGGATACAAACAATTCAGTCCAGCCAGATACGTTCTACCCAGCTTTTCAGGCAGTGTGTAACCCCAAAACAGGGATACAGAGCAATTACATCCGACTATGTACGCTCAATCCAGATATCCAGGGTGTGTACCCCCAAAACCTAGGTGAGAGACACCGAAATTCAGTCAGGCTATGTACGTTCAATCCAGTTTTTCACGGTGTGTAACCCCAAAACCTAACTGGGAGACAAAGAAATTCAGTCAGGCTATGTACGCGACATCCAGCTTTCCACATGCTGTATCCCCCAATGCTAAGTGGGAGACAGCCATTCATTCAGTCAGGCCATGTATGGTCAAACCTGTTTTTAATGCTGTACCCCCCGAAGCTAAGTGGGATACACAGCAATTCAATCAGGCTATATCAGCTCAATACAATTTCTAAGGGTCTACCCCGCAAAAGCGAAGTGTGATACACAGCAATTCAGTCAAGCTATATAAGCTCAATACAATTTTTGGTCAATCCAGATCTGCTACCAGGTTCCGGCCATTATCACATACGCAACCATACGCAAACCATATTACCATATCATCCAGGATGGCATCCCTTACCTCGGAGGCACTGTGCTGTCTGTCCCCCAAGCTGATGAGCTTCAGTACAGCCTGCTGACTTCTCCCCACGCCAGTGTTACAGTGTTTCCAGCTTGTAGCTGGGGTGGAGGTTGCAGCGCAGTAGGCTTTCAGAGAACCCCTGCCATGAATTTTGGGCTGGGAGAGGAGATAGACCACCCCAGTTTGCACCCCGGGCCCAGACTTCACTACATTCACCCGGCCTGCTATTAAAGATAAACAGCATCCCTGACCACAGGCCCTTGTCGATGCATCGGTGGTCAAGTAGACCTTGCAGCAAAGCGCGGAACTCAGGGCCCGACTGATTTTATGGGACACGTACAGGCGCAAGGCGGGGACAGCACACCAAGAGAAGTAGTAACGGCTAGGCCCAGCATAGGGAAGTGCCGTTTAGATGAGGCCGATGAAGGCTTGGGCATGCGGGTGGCTTGCGCTGTACTTCTGCCTGCAATGAAACGCCTGGGAGATGGGGAGTGTCTAGGAAGAGGCGCATGATGGTGCAGGCAGAAAGAGCTGATGAGGGTGAACTCCCCAGTGTGTCAGAGACAGATATGTAGGTGTCATGGCTGGTGGTCTGTACTGCAGTACCAGTACTGTAAACAGTGGAAGAGGCAGTGTCGGCAACGGCAGGCGACGATTGTCCTGTGTTTGCTCTCTCCCACTGAGCCCAGGGCTTGCCTTCCAAATCACAGAGCACACAAAAGGTGGTAAGGTTGCTCTTTTCAGAGCCCCTACTCAGTTTAGACTTGCAAAGTGTGCAAACCACACTAAATTTGTCATGTAACTGACATGTAAATGATGGGTGTATCCATTGGCTGTTCATTTTGATGAAAGTCAGCCGGTCAGCACTTTCAGCTGACAGCCGACTGTGCTTATCCGTGATGATGCTACCGGCTGCGCTGAAGACCCTTTCCGATAGCACACTGGCAGCAGGACAGGACAGCACCTCCAAGGCAAGTTCCAGCCACAAATCCAACTTGGAGACCCAATAAGTTTAGGGCGCAGAGGGATCGGAGAGGACAGGGCTGGGGTCAGCCAGGTACTCCCGCAACATGTGCCTATACTTGTCCCTCCTGGTGACACTAGGCCCTTCAGTGGTGGTAGTTCGGCCGGGGGTGCCACTTATGTGTCTCAGACCTTGGAGAGTGTGCCCCTGGTGGGTGTGGACTGGATGGCAGTTGTTAACCTGTTGGAGGAATAAGTCTGCCAACATCGGCGAGTTTTGCACGAGTGGCTAGTACACAGAAAATCTTTGGCCTTGCTGCCTCTGGACATGCCTCTGCCTCTAGCCACCTTTTTTGCTGCTGCGCTTGCATCCACATCTACACTGCTTTTGCCCCTAGACATCACCCCTGTCCATGTTGGGTCGGTGTCCTCATCGTCCACCAACTCCTCTTCCAATAGCTCACTCTCCCCTTACTGCAAACCGCTCATAACCACAGCTTGCCCTGATGGCAACTGTGTCTCATCATCATCACTGAGGCCCAGAAACGTCAGATGCGGGTCCACAACCACAAAATTGGTAGGAAATGGCGGATGCTCCAGTATTTTGGCATCAGTACACACAAAGTCGTCTGGTAGCTCCTGCGATTCTGTAAGTGGTTCAATAGAGGGAGAGACAGTAAAAGGACCCGAAAATAGATCCTGAGAGGAGGCACGGGTGGGATGACTCTGTTGGGAAGATTGGGCATGTTGGGAGGAAGTAGGGGCAGACTCTTGAGTATGAACATGACTGCAGGTAGTGGCGGACTGACTGGTGGAAAAGCAGCTGTAAGCATTATCTGCTAGCCATTGTAACACCTATTCCTGGTGTTTGGGCCAGGTCTGCGTTGTACCCTGCACCCTGCTGTCATATCAGAAATTGTGATGAGCACATGCTAATGTTTCTTGTTTAGTGGAAAGGATGGGATAGGCTTTCACATAAGTCTGCCACCCATGGAAACTCATGGTGCAGAAACTGATGGAGCTGACTTTGATGAACCCTTGGGTTTTGCAAATGGAACTCCATTAAAGGTCTCTGCTGCTCACACACCCTGCTCAACATATGGTATCTAGGGTTTCAACGTGTGGTGACCTCGCACAACAGCCGGTGCTTAGGGCAGATGTAAGTGTTGCTGGAGTGTATTGAGCCTAGCAGCAGCTACTGTAGGCTTGCCAAAGTGGGTGTACAAGCGCCGCACTTTCACCAGTAGCTCGAGAACATTGGGGTATATTTTTAAAGACCGTTGCACCAATAAGTTGAAAACGTGGGCCAGGCATGGACCGTGTTGGAGGTTGGCAAGCTCCAGAGCCACAAGGTCAATGTCTGGGTCCTCAGTCCAATCCACTGCATCAATCCCACACAATAAGAGTGATGGTTCTGGAACCACTGTTTTAGGGGCTAAGAATTTTAAAGGGGTTAACACTCTGCTGGTGCAAGGCTCAACTCCCCGAAAGGGCAAAAAGCTCTGCTGGTGCAAGGCTGAACTAAGCTAAAGGGACTAAAACTCTGCAGGTAGAAGGCTGAAGTCACCTAAAGGGCCTCAATCTCTGCTGGTAGCTCATTTGGAAGGGCTCACGTTAAGAGCCAGAAAAGTGAGTCTTACCACATCACACACACACACACAACCACAATGACAGGTCAGGGTGGGGACTGTTGGATTTCCCTTTGCCTATTCCATCTGTGGTTGTCATTGGCAACGTGATTTAAAGGGGTGCTTGTTAAGGTTTCTTTAGCGTCAAGTTTGGGTCTCTGTCCATCCAATTGGGGAAGAAAGAAGGTTTCCAGGTATTTTCCCACTTTCATAGAGGTTTTTTTGAGTGTGTAAAGTGTGTAGTTGATAGGCTGTGATGGTGGGGTAAAACAGTGACTTGGGCTTGTTAGATGCCCCCAGACATGCTTCCCCTGCTGTCCCAGTTGCATTGCAGAGGTGTTGGCATCATTTACTGAGGTGTCATAGTGGACTTGGTGACCCTCCTGAGTTCCCCTGAAACAGAGCATTTTTTTCCCCATAGACTATAATGGGGTTCGATATTCATTCCAATAGTCAAATATTGAGTGGCTATTCGAAACGAATAACGAATATCGAATATTTTACTGTTCGCTCATCTCTAATTACAATGTCTATATCTCTTTGTTACATTTTATTAAATACAATATATTTCAATGTTTCTTCTATTCTACTAATAATCTATATTATTGTAATGTATAATTCTATAAATATCAAGATGAATAACCCCCAAGTGTATCCTCACATCTTTGTGTTATAAAAACAGCCACCTGATTCCTTATTTCAGATTATCAGATTGAGACAAAGGGTATAAAATGAATATATCAGAGATCACAGAATATACTGGCAAAATAAGATGATATCGGAGAGTTAGACATCCCAGTGCCAGTCAGGGCCACTTTGACCATAGGGCACTTTCACCGAGCCCTATGGTTGTGAAGGCTCCGGATACAGACACCAGACTTTTTGCCCAGGACAGCTCCAGTCACAGCTATGCACACCGATACTGTTGAAGCCTATGACAGGGCAGAGAGTTATAAAGTCCTTGCTCCGCCATAGAAAACTTACATACATCACAGGATGTCCCGGCACAGCTGAGGACGTCACAATGGTGAAGCAGGAGCTGTCCTCAAAAAGCTCCTGCTTCACCCCTGTGCGGAGCAAACCCCCATGTACTACAGCCCCGGGATCTGTAGGCGCGATGTGATGACATCACTCACATTACACCTGTAGCTCCCTGAATAGTCTGGAACAAGAGACTGCACAGAGCGGCAGGGGAGCACAGAGATGTGAATATCATTGGTTTATGTTAAACAGAATGGGGAACATTAAACTGGGGGGAGATGAAGGGAGTCATTAAACTGGAGGCAAATGGGGGGGAGGGATTAAACTGAGATGGCCAAAGTGACATTTTATTGTAGAAAAATCAGTCTGTTAGACCTATTGAAGTACAGGGACCTACCAACAAGGACCCAGGAACTAAACTATCTCTAACTTCATCTTTTATCATTGACGCTCTCCTGAGGAGCCATTATTATGGCGAAACGCGTTGAGAGGCTATTGACACACCAATAATGTATTCCACAAGCTGGCATAGCCTATAAATAGTAGGTAGATTTGCTCTAGCGCTGGCGTGAAGATTGCACAGCAGTGAAACATAGGCTAGGAGCACGGCATACTGTATAGTGGTGGGTATGATCAGGAATTTATACAGCAGCAGCAGCCACTCCATAACTGAGCTATCTAGCGCTAGTATAGCCGGCACTTAGCACTGTTAGTGCCAGTGCAGCCTGTGTGAATGGGATTAGTAGCTCTGTATGACCTTAAGAGATAGTACTAGCATCTCTGTGATGGAGGAGAAACGTGGCTACTAGTTAAACCTAGGGCTGTATGACACAATATAGCAGCCTAAGTGACTAGACCACATCTGTGATTGGATACTTGACATCTCCCTCCGCACCCGACCAGGGCTTGCTAAGAGAGGTCCTGACATTTATCCCGGGTTTATAGGGAATTTTAACTGACAGCTTAATTAAAAGTTACGTTTTAAGGGTTTATCTTTTTCTTTATATGAAAGGCGTGCAAATTCAAAGTTTGAAAACTGCATTTTGTTTCCAAATTTTCATCAAATTTCCTATTTTTTCATAATCAAAGACAAAACATATCGACTAGGGTTGAGCGATCGTGTTCGGAAAAGATCAGATTCCGATCGGCGATCGAGAAAATTTTGCGGTCGCCATCGGAATCCGATCTTTTCCGAACACGATCTTTTTATGTGGGATCGAGATCGGTGATTTTTCCCACAATGCATTGCTTAGCCTTCACACTGAGTATACGCCGTGTATTCAGTGTGAAGGCTCCGCTGCAGTTCCATAGGAATGAATGGAAGCAGCCGACACACAGCCTTAACCCCCTGCGCGCCGGCTGCCTCCATTCATTCGAATGGAAGGCTAAACTAAATCTCTAGCAGCTACTTACCTGCAGAGATGGCTGCTCCGGTGCCCTCCTTCTTCTTGCCTCGCTGCCCCGCCTCCCAGGTTAGTGTTTAAAGTGCTAGGTAGGTGGGGCTTGTGGCTTAGAGTGTGGGCAGGTACAGGGCAGGGAGACGTGATGTCTCCCCTCCCAGTACCCGCCCACACTTTCCTAACCCGCCCACACTCTCCTAACCTGGCGGGGAGGGGGTAGCAAAGGAAGAAAAGCAGCATGGAGCAGCAGTGAGGCGAAGAATGAAGACACAGGCACAGGACCAGCCATCTCTGGAGGTAAGTGGACACTAGGGGGTAGGATTGCTTTTAAAATCCGATCTCCGATTAATAAAAAAATCCCATTGACTTGCATTGGGATCGGAATTGGGATCGAGATCGGGTTCGAATGAAAAATGATTGGAAATCGGATTTTAAAATCGATCCTGAAAAGTCAAGATCGGCTCAACCCTAATATCGACCGAAATTTACCACTGACAAAGTCCAATGTGTCACAAAAAATTGTCTAAGAATCACTTTCATAACGTAAAGCATCTCAAAGTTATTTCCACCATAAAGTGACACACATCATGTCATGAGGCCTGGTCCTTAAGGCACTTTTGGGCTGCATACATAGGGGGTTTTATTTCTTATTTCTTATGGTAGAGTTGGAAGGGACCTCAAGGGCCATCGAGTCCAACCCCCTGCGAGTGCAGGTTTTCCTAAATCATCCCAGCTATATGTTTATCCAGATTCCGCTTGAAGATTTCCATTGATGGAGCGCCCACCACCTCCCGTGGCAGCCTATTCCACTCTCTCACTACCCTCACTGTCAGAAAGTTTTTCCTAATGTCTAATCTGTATCTCTTTCCCTTTAGTTTCATCCCATTGCTTCTTGTACTTCCTTGTGCTAATGAGAATAGGGGATATCCCTCTGCACTGTGACTACCTTTCAGATATTTGTAGACTGCTATTAAATCTCCCCTCAACCTTCTCTTCTGCAAACTAAACAATCCCAGTTCTTTTAGCCGCTCCTCATAGGACATGGTTTGCAGACCTTCCACCATTTTGGTTGCTCTTCTCTGGACTTGCTCCAATATATCAATGTCTTTCTTGAATTGAGGCGCCCAGAACTGTACACAGTATTCAGTTCTGGGCGCCTCAATTCAAGAAAGACATCGATATATTGGAGCAAGTCCAGAGAAGAGCAACCAAAATGGTGGAAGGTCTGCAAACCATGTCCTATGAGGAGGTTAAAGGGGTATTCTATGAACATGACCAGACTTATATTTGAATACAAGTCAAATGTCAAGATTTTTGTGAGTATATATAGTTAAAAATTTTTATCTAACCACCTTAGTGGTGACATACTTTGTTTTATTTGGTTGCCAATAAATCCAAACACGAAATCAGAAACTTTCTAAGGTCTGAGACTTGTCAGAAACCCAGCCATATGGTCCTTGCAGACACGTTATCAGCAGGGGATACTACATATATGAGAGGATAACCCAACCACAGTAAGGACATCATGGCTGGTTATCAGGAGGACACTACATGTATGAGAAGATAACCTGACCACAATAAGGACATCATGGCTGGTTATCAGGAGGAATACATGTATGAGAAGATAACCTGACCACAATAAGGACATCATGGCTGGTTATCAGGAGGACACTACATGTATGAGAAGATAACCTGACCACAATAAGAACATCATGGCTGGTTATCAGGAGGACACTACATATATGAGAAGATAACCCAACCACAATAAAGACATCATGGCTGGTTATCAGGAAGACACTACATGTATGAGAAGATAACCTGACCACAATAAGGACATCATGGTTGGTTATCAGGAGGACACTACATGTATGAGAAGATAACCTGACCACAATAAGGACATCATGGCTGGTTATCAGGAGGACACTACATGTGTGAGAAGATAACCTGACCACAATAAGGACATCATTGCTGGTTATCAGGAAGACACTACATGTATGAGAAGATAACCTGACCACAATAAGTACATCATGGCTGGTTATCAGGAGGACACTACATGTATGAGAAGATAACCTGACCACAATAAGGACATCATGGCTGGTTATCAGGAGGACACTACATGTATGAGAAGATAACCCGACCACAATAAGGACATCATGGCTGGGTATCAGGAAGATACTACATGTATGAGAAGATAACCTGACCACAATAAGGACATCATGGCTGGTTATCAGGAGGACACTACATGTATGAGAAGATAACCTGACCACAATAAGGACATCATGGCTGGTTATCAGGAGGACACTACATGTATGAGAAGATAACCCAACCACAATAAGGACATCATGGCTGGTTATCAGGAGGACACTACATGTATGAGAAGACAGGATTTGCCATATTTGCTTACAGAAAAGTGCTCTGGCTGTTTTCAGCCACTATGCCCAATATCTTCCTTTTAGCCATGAAGCTTTGATTATGAAAGATAATCTGTTTTCCCTTAGTCATAACAGCAGCACAAGTGGGGTATTATGCCCCTGTGTGCTGGTAGGACAGATGGAATTTTTAATTGATTAATCACAACCCGGCCCTATAAGAGGGCACAAGAACCTCACACCTGCATGTTAACACAAGAGTACATAATTTATTTAGCTCATAACAATAAAACCACAATAATAATAGGGAGGGAGTCTTGTGCTGCTGTTATGACTAAGGGAAAATAGATTATCTTTCATAATCAAAGCTTCCCTGTCGTCATACCAGCAGCACAAGTGGGGAGATAGCAAGTAATCCCCCCTTAGGGAGGGTTTTCTCGGCCCATAGAGGTCAAGACCGACCACCAAAGGCCGTAGCGTCAGAAGCCCGGGAGTTTAGGCAATAGTGCCTTAAAAAGGTGAGAGGTGAGGACTAGGAGGCGGCTGCACAGATGTCTTCTAGTGGACACCTGAAGAAGAAGCCAGCTTGAAACGCGTTGTGTGTGAGGCTTTAATAAACGAATGCAACAAGAACTACGGTTGGTAAGCGTGGATCCTTTTATCCTTTTATCCATTTGATACTGCTGTAGAAGTTGGTTGGATAGGTCCTTTTCTGTATAGTACCATGCATATGTGTTTTCACGGTTAAGATCTGCCAGCTAGTAGCCATTTTGTCTATGAAACAATATTTGAGTGCTGTGATCATTTCACAGCACTTAAAGGTGATTATATGTTGAATAATACTTTGTGGAATCACTTTAAAAGGGTAATGCACAAGGTGCCGCGCGGTGCTCTCTCTTGTGTTTTCTTCTAGTGGAACTGCCGACCTCTCTGCCCAGGAAGATGAAACTGCTCTGGTCGAATGAGCAGTTAGGCAAGCTGGAGGGGAAAGGCCCCAGGACAAAAAAAGTCGTCTTTATGGCCTCTCTTACCCAGCAGAATATAGAGGCCTTTGAGGCCTTCTGACCACTAAATCTCCCAGCTAAATTAATCAGGAGGTGCTCTGACCTCCTAAAAGACAGGGTCCGGTCTAGGTAGATCTGGAGGCATCCGCCTAGATCCAAAGAATGTAGCGTAACCTCCTCGGGGGAGGAAGGCCCCGGCACGAAGGTTGATAAGGAGATCAGTTGATTTAAGTTTGCCAGGGAAGGCACCTTGGGTGTAGAGGCTATGGCCACAGAGGCCGGAGCTGAGGCCGCGAAAATAGCATTCTCTCAGGATCCCACATATGTCTGACCAGAAGGTCTTGTAAGTTGAAAACATCATCCAGATGGACCACCGTACATCAAAAGAGCTTCGCGACTGCCAAATCCACCTTAGGAGGTGGACCCAAAGGATCTAGCTGTGATGAGGCTATGGGGTACAGGGTCTTGACCTCTGACAGTCCTCTATTCAGAAATAGGGACTGGAATTAAGATGAGTTCTCTCAACATGTTTCCACTCGGTCTCCATCAGCTTGGCCAAAGCTGTGTCCACCTGGAAAGGCCCTCTGACCCCCAGAGGTGGGCGGGGAGGCTTCTCCATCGACATCCTGGTCGCCTGACTGGATGGACTTCAGCAGCCTTCCCATCTTTCCTATGGGGAATATAGGTCTGCCGGTACTGGAGCTTCGTCATCAGATCAGATGGTCTGATAATTCATGCGTAGATGCTCCAGAGGTGGAAGGGATAATGAGTGCCTATTCGTGCTCAATTTTTTATTTTTTTGAGATATGGTATGTAGAACCCCTATATCCTTGAGAATGCTCCATGAATTCTTTTACCTCAGGAGGAGGGCCTCTGCAGGAGCGGCAGCGGGATCAATGCAGATATAAAAGCCACATACGGGGAAGGGGGGGGGGTTGTTTTTTTCCTTTTCTCCTGATTATCAGGCTAAAGTGAACTCATCCGTCAGGAAGAGGTACTTCGCGGACAGCGCAGCCATATGCCTCCTCTTGGAGTAAGACTCCCGTCTTCTGTGGTCACCTGAAGGAGGGGTAGACAACCTACGCGGAGCCACTAGCCCACTCAACTCTGGAAAAAAGACATTTAACCTCCAGACCACAGGTAAACCAAGACCTTCTATACTTACGGAACTGAGGCAGTTCAGCGCTAATACACTTCTGTGAGAATACACAGGAACTAGAGATGAGCGAACACTAAAATGTTCGAGGTTCGAAATTCGAATCGAACAGCTGCTCACTGTTCGTGTGTTCGAACGGGTTTCAAACCCCATTATAGTCTATGGGGAACATATACTCGTTAAGGGGGAAACCCAAATCCGTGTCTGGAGGGTCACCAAGTCCACTATGACACCCCAGGAAATGATGCCAACACCTCTGGATTGACACTGGGACAGCAGGGGAAGCATGTCTGGGGGCATCTAACACACCAAAGACCCTCTATTACCCCAACATCACAGCCTAACAACTACACACTTTACACATTCCAAAACACCTCTATCAAAGTGGGAAAATACCTGGAAACCTTCTTTACTCCCCAAATGGATGGACACAAACCCCAATTTAAGCTCAACAAACAGTAACAACCACCCCTTTAAATCACGTTCCCCATGACAACCACGGATGGAATAGACAATGGGAAATCCAAAAGCCCTCACCCTTAACTGTCATTTTGAGTGTGTGTGTGTGTGTGTGTGTGTGTGTGTGTGTGTGTGTGTGTGTGAGTGATGTGGTAAGACCTTCCAAAATTCACTTTTCTAGCCCTTAACATGAGCCCTTCCAAACAAAGTTACAGGACCTTAAGCTGAGCTACCAGCAGAGATTGAGGCCCTTGGCATGAGTAGAGCCTTGCACCAGCAGTGTTTTTGGCACTTAGGGTGAGTTGAGCCTTGTACCAGCGTGTGTCCCTTAACATCAGGCGGGCCCTAAGTTCTGCGCTTTGCACAAACGTTCCACATTAACTAGGCTGAATGGTACAAAGATTAGTAGGCCCGAGAACCAGGAACAGGTCTTGCAATGGCTGTCGGATAACACTTAAAGCACATTGTCCACCAGCCAGTCAGCTTCTACCTCCTCTTACCCAACAGTCTTGTCCTTCTTCCACCCAAAATTCCCAATCTTCCCAGAACAATAACCCCAACTGTCCCTGCTCCCCAGAGCTGTTCTCCCTTCCTTTGACTGTACCGCAACCTGCCCCTCTATTTCGCGATTCCACGGACCTAACAGACGAGTATCTGTGTCCAGATGCTCAAACACTAGAGTCTCCTCCATCTCCGGTCGATTTGGTGGCGGATGACCAGCAACCCACCCTCATCGACGACGATGAGATGCAGTTGCTGTCAGGGCAGCCAGTTGACATGCGCATTGTGCAGGAGGAGGAGGCGAGACAGGAGTTGGAAGAGGAGGTGGTGGACGACGAGGACACCGACCCCACCTGGACAAGGCGGATGTCAAGCTGGGAAAGTAGTGTGGATGTTGAGGCAGGTGCAGCACCAAAAAGGGTAGCTAGAGGCAGAGGTCAACAGCTTCGCCGAAGCCAGGCCAGACCCGGAATGTCCGAAGATGTTCCCTTTTGTACCCAGCCCAGAAAAACTCCCCCATCGAGGGCACGTTTCTCGAAGGTGTAGAGTTTTTTCAAGGAATGCGCCGAGGACAGATATAGTGTCGTCTACACAATTTGCCTCTTGAAATCGAGTAGGGGCCCTGAGAAGAGCAACCTGTCCACCACTTCAATGCACCGTCATTTGGAATCCAAGCACTGGAATCAGTGGCAGGCAGCAACGGCAGGACAAACGTCACCTGCCGTTCATGCCACTGCCTCTGCTCACAGTGCTGGCGATGCACTCCAGAGGACGAGCCAGGACATCACTTCATCTGCCTCCACCACTTTGTTGACTTCTCCCTCATTCTCCCCTGTTTCTGTCTTATCTCCTTCTCCTGCACCATCAAAGGCACCATCAGGCGCTTCTTTACAACAACCCACCATCTCTCAGACATTGGAGCGCCGGCAGAAATACACTGCTAACCATCCACCCACGCAAGCCTAGAACGCCAACATCGCTAAACTGCTGGCCCAGGAGATGTTGGCGTTCCGGCTTGTTGAAACTCCCGCCTTCCCGGACCTGATGGCAACTGTGGCACCTCACTATGCCGTACCTAGCCGTCACAACTTCTCCCGGTGTGGCGTCCCTGCCTTGCACCAGCACGTGTCACTCAACATCAGGTGGGCCCTTAGTTCCGCGCTTTGCTGCAAGGTCCACTTGACCACCGACACTTGGACAAGCGCATGTGGTCAGGGATGCTGCTTATCTTTAAGGACAGGCAGGGTGAATGTGGTGGAGTCTGGTCCCGGGGTGCAAACTGAGGTACCCTATCTCCTCTCCCAGGCCAAAATTCATGGCAGGAGTAGACTGAAACCCTACGACGCTGCAACCTCCACCCCAGCTACTAGCGGCAAACGCTAAAACACTGGTGTGGGGAGACATCAGCAGGCCGTGCTGAAGCTCATCAGCTTGGGGGACAGACAGCACAGTGCCTCCAAGGTCAGGGATGCCATCCTGGCTGAGATGGCATTTTTTTTCCCTGCTACACCTGGGGCCTGGCATTTTTACGCCTGTGATAATGGCTGGAACCTGGTAGCGGCTCTGGAGCTTGCCAGCCTCCAACACGTTCCATGTTTGGCCCACATCTAACCTAGTGGTGCAACGTTTTTTTGAAAACATACCCAAATGTACCGAAGCTACTGTTGAAAATGCGGTGCTTGTGCGCCCACTTTTGCAAGTGTACAGGAGTCGTTGCTAGCCTAAAAACACTCTAGCAAGGCCTACATCTGTCCAAACACAGGCTGTTGTCCGTCATTCACACACGCTGAAACCCTACAATACCATATCTTGAGCAGGGTGTGTGAGCTGCACAGACCTTTGATGGAGTTCCATCTACAAAACCCAAGGGTTCCTCAAAGTCAGCTCCCAAAGTTTCTGCACCATGAGTTTCCAGGGGTGGCATAGTTATGGCTAGGGGCAGAGGCATGGATAGGGATGATGTCTAGGGGCAAAAGCAGTGTGGATGTGGAGGCAAGCTAAGCAGCAAAAACTGGTGGTACAAGCTAAGGCATGGACTGGGGTGATGTCTAGGGGCAAAAACAGTGTGGATGTGGAGGCAAGCTAAGCAGGGAAAAAGGTGGCTAGAGGCAAAGGGATGTCCAGAGGCAGAAGACAGCTGCATGACAGAAGCTAGACCTGAGCCAGCAAGGCCCAAGATGCCCTCTTTTCTAGCTTCCTTAGAAAAATTCCCCCATCGAGGCCACGTTCCTCGCTGGGGAGATAATTTCTAAATGTATAGGTCGAGGACAAACTGAGTGTGGTTTACACACTTTGCAATGCGACTCCCCATCTCCCAGGCCTTTCATTCCAGGCTAAAGTACAGCACAACCCACCCACATGCCCAAGGCTTCAACGGCCTCATCTCAAAAATTCTGGCCCAGGAGATGTTGGGGTCCCGGCTTGTGGACACTCTGCCCTTTTTGGGCCTGCTGGCTACTGCGCCACCTCACTGTGCCGTCCACACCAGCACTTTTCCCCAAACATGAGGCGGTCCCTAAGTTCAGCGCTTTGCCCAAAAGTTCCACATGACCAGCTATGAATGGACAAGTGCATGCGGACAGGGACGCTAACTTTTAATCTTGGCACAGTGGTTGAATGTACTTGAGGCATGGACCGGGTCGCAAAATGTGGTAGACTGACTTGTCTCCCCACACAACATTCCTGGGAGGAGGGCTGAAACACCACCCTCCTCCTCTGCTGTTGGATTGACCCCAGCTACGAGCTGGAAACGCTGCAACACTGGTGTGGGGAGACGTCAGCAGACCGGGCTGAAGCTCATCAGCTTGGGGGGCGGACAGCACACTGCCTCTGAGGTCAGGGATGCCATCCTGGATGAGATGGCAATTTTTTTATCCCCGCTGCCCCTGGGGCCAGGCTTTTTTGTCTTGTTGGAGGGCTCTGGAGCTTGCCAGCCTCCAACACATTCCATGCCTGGCCCACGTGTTCAATCTAGTGGTGCAATGATTTTTAAAAAATACCCCAAATTAGCAGAGATAAGGGTGAAAATGGGGCACTTGGACACCCACTTTCCCAAGTCTACAGTACCTGGAGCTAGCTGCAATACACTCCAGCAAGGCCTACATCTGCCTGAAGCACCTACTGTTGTGCGAGGTCACCACACGCTCAAACCCTAGATACCGTATGTTGAGCAGGGTGTGTGAGCAGCAGAGACCTTTGATGGAGTACCAGCTACAAAACCCAAGGGTTCCTCAGAGTCAGCTCCCTCACTTTCTGCACCATGAGTTTCCATGGGTGGCAGAGTTATGGCTAGAGGCACAGGCATGGATAGGGGTAATGTATAGGGGCAAAAGCAGTGTGGATGTGGAGGCAAGCTAAGCATAAAAAAACTGGGGGTAAAAGCAGAGGCATAAACTGGGGTGATGTTTAGGGGCTAAAGCAGTGTAGATGTGGAGGGAAGCTAATTCAACAAAAACAGTGGGTAGAAGCAAAGGCATGCAAAACTCTACCCTGTTGGAAGACTTATTCCTAGGTCTGGAACACGTTAATGGCCCCCCCTGGGCAAATTACTGCCACTCAGGGGCCTAGTGTCACCAGGAGGGACAAGTATAGGCGCATGTTGTGGGAATACCTGGCCGACACCAGCTCTGTCCTCTCCAATCCCTCTGTGCTCTACAGCCTACACTTATTTTCTCATCTTTTTTTCTGCACTGCACATCTCTTGCCTACTTCCTTTGGGATCTTAGAAGTGGTGGTCCACTTTCAAAGGTGGTAATTTCAGTGCTGGAGTTGTCAATAGACAGTGTAACGGGAGTAGCTGAGGTATCACTGTCTTAACCACTTTTTGGCACAAAATTAACTTCCAAAGCCAAGTATGGTGCAAGTATATGATGCAAGGACACCTACACACCTATCTCTGACACACTGGGGAGTTCACCCTCATGCGCCCTTTTGGCCTGCACCATCATGCGCCTCTTCCCAGCCACTCCACATCTCCCAAGCTTTTCATTGCAGGCAGAAGTACAACACAACCCACCCCCATGCCCAAGCCTTTAACAGCCTCATCGATAAACTGCTGGCCCTGGAGATGTTGGTGTTTGTTTATGCTTCTGGATACCCAGGCCTTCCGTCAGAAGATGGCAGCTGGGGTACCTCCCTATGCTGGGCCTAGCCGTTACTACTTCTCTTGGTGTGCTGTCCCTGCCTTGCGCCTGCATGTGTCCCATAACATCAGTCGGGCCCAGAGCTCTGCGCTTTGCTGCAAGGTCCACTTGACCACCGACACATGGACAAGCGCCTGTGGTAAGGGATGCTGCAGTGCTTATCTTTAATGACAGGCAGGGTGAATGTGGTGGAGTCTGGTCCCCGGGTGCAAACTGGGGTGGCCTATCTCCTCTCCCAGGCCAAAATTCATGGCAGGAGTAGACTGAAACCCTACGATGCTGCAACCTCCACCCCAGCTACTAGCGGCAAACGCTGTAACACTGGTGTGGGGAGATGTCAGCAGGCCGTGCTGAAACTGATCAGCTTGGGGGACAGACAGCACAGTGCCTCCGAGGTCAGGGATGCCATCCTGGCTGAGATGGCATTTTTTTTCCCCTGCTACACCTGGGGCCTGGCATTTTTGCGCCTGTGATAATGGCTGGAACCTGGTAGCAGATCTGGAGCTTGCCAGACTCAAACACGGTCCACGCATGGCCCACGTTTTTCAACTTGTTGGTGCCATGTTTCTTTGAAACCTACACCATTGTGCCTGATATACAGGTCAAAGTGGGGCCATTTTCGTAAGTGAGAACTAGCCTCTGCTAGGCAGAAAACATTCAGAGCACACTCCTCTCATCTTCGCACCGTTGGCTGGCGGAGGAAGACGAGGGGGTTGGAGTGGCATCTGATGTCCCTGTCCCACACGAGGCTAGAGGGTGCACTTCAGTGCATCCCATTGCTTCACCACAAATGGTGTGAAGAGGAGTGGAAAATGGAGGAAATGGAGAGTGACCCTTACAGTTGGGGCCAGCAAAGGCATGCCAAGTAACACACTGGCACACATGGCTGACTTCATCTTGGGTTGCTTTTCAACACATATTTCACATCATGAAGAACAAATAATACTGGATTTTTACAAGCCTCGAACCCCGGTCTAGGTCTAATGTCTGTTCCTTTCTTATATTAGGGGAGAGGGGAAAAAAAATTACTTCAGTGATACGTTTAGCGTACATAGACTGACTATTAATGTGTATCCCACTTAGTGTTGTTAGGGTTACACACCTTCACAACCTGGCTAAAGCTTCTATAGCTGTTAATAAAGTCAACATAACTTTACGGTATCCAAAAAGACAGCTGGTACCGACAGAGAGCAAGACAAATGTCAACCAAAGCTGTGAGCTCTGAACACCCACAGTGACTTTGGCGTCATCATCATTATAAGGGAGCGGGTGGTAATAAATAACTTGGCAGTGCCTAAAACCCAAAAAGCTTATACAACTATATTTACATTAAGATACACAAATGACACTTTTTAGTAGCATGTCATGAGACAAGCTGATAAGCTCTTCCTTTGTGCAGTGCTATTTGAAAGTTAAACGCTGCCTTTATTTTAATTCTGGAGAAGGTGCAGACATTAGATTTAGAACATGTTGTCTTCATTGTCCAAATCCTCTATATAGGTAATGTGTTTTTCGGGCCGAGCTGTCTGGGAACGAGCTGGTGCAGCACTGACAACCTGGGTGAATATGGCAAGAGCCTGAGATGTAGGGTGAATGAATCCCCAAATTATTTGGGGAATTTCCACTCAGAAACTGGCACTATATACCAGTAGCAAAAATTGTGGGTGCACGTAACCCCAATATATTCTTTGAATTCCCAGTCAGACAATGGCACTATATGGCAGTAGCAAAAATAGTGGGTGTATATAGCCCCAATTCTATTGCTAGGGGACTTGCAAGGTATTTCTGAGGTGAAGGTGGGGGGGGCACACCATTGGAACGGGGATTTGGGGTGTATATATGGGGTATACGGGAATACACTGTCAGTGTATTCCATTCAGGATGCTGGGAAAGCTGGGTTGCGGCGATTGAGCCCGTTAGTGCCACGTTACACTGACAAGATTCTCCCTGGAATTTAGCTCTTATAAGAGCTGTTGGTTGTCTTCTCCTTCCTATCCTAGCCTGTCCCTGCCTACCCAGAATCTAAGCCCTAGCTAACTGGACGGAAACCTCCGTCCCCGGTGAATTGCAAGCTCAGAATGACGCGAACCTGGGCGGCGCTGTTCTTTTAAATTAAAGGTCACATGTTTTCGGCAGCCAATGGGTTTTGCCTACTTTTTTCAACGTCACCGGTGTCGTAGTTCCTGTCCCACCTACCCTGCGCTGTTATTGGAGCAAAAAAGGCGCCCAGGAAGGTGGGAGGGGAATCGAGTAATGGCGCACTTTACCACGCGGTGTTCGATTCGATTCGAACATGCCGAACAGCCTAATATCCGATGGAACATGAGTTCGATAGAACACTGTTCGCTCATCTCTAACAGGAACCAATGCTCAAAACACTTCTCCTCAACATGCCCCTTCCATTGTGTCGTGACAGCTCCCCCGCCCACCTACAGCCCTCCAACTTACCCTGGCAGCTGTCATCACACCCCCTCCAGATAACTTCAGGCGTCACCCTGGTTTTTATACAGTGTAATCCCATCGTATAATCAGGCTGTTTTTTTCCAAGATGGCGCCACATGAGTGGAAGCCTCGATACAGAGCTCCAAGCTGAGAGCGTCCTTTATCTTTTGTTTTTCACTCTTTTTGTCTGTATCTTCTAGAATCCTCTATCCAAGCAACCTAGCACTATGAATTAGGTAACTATAATCGAATGGAAGAACCTGCAGACTTTCTTTGGAAGATAACTTCTCAGCTGGAAATTCCTGTGAGCATGTGCCTTGTTACCATCCTCCCATGAGCAAAGGAAAGTATGGTCAACATTAGGCAGACAAAGCATGGAGGAGAAACCTGCATGGAATTGCGGACTTCATCTTTCAAGGAAATGTTTCTGGTGTCTGTTGCTGATGCGTAGAAGATGCCAGCGGTCGGCTGACTGGTATTTCTTTCTTTAACTGTGGACACATGGGACTCTGTTACAGCCTAGGAAGCTACCATCAAGAGAACAGCACCCTGTCTACCTGGATGGCTTCAGACTTCTGCAAGCGGATAAAACATGTGACAGCGGTAAGAAGGCCATGTGATAAAGGATGTGCTACTTTTTAGGACATTTTTGTGGTTAAGTAACAATAGTGCTGATGCAAGATATCAAACTATCAGCTGTGAGCCTACTACCTACCAAAGGAACTACAACATGTTATCATGATAGCTGCATATGTCCCCCACGTTTGCAAAAAGCTGATTCTGCCTGTTATGTTTACATGCTATGACCCCCCCTCCTTGTGTCCTCCAACCACGGTCGGCTGTATTATCAACACCACTTCACACAGAGAACTAAATGATCCTGCAGTGTGTCTGTGTTTCTTTCTTATTAGCTGCTATGACTACTAGTATCTCTCTATCTGCCATGAGCGTGTATTTGTTTCTTGCTATATACTAATATATTATCCATGATGCTATATCACAATGAATTTACCCATTGTGGGACTATTAAAGGATTATCTTATCTTATCTTATCAGCATGATTTGAGCCTTATAGACAAGACAATCACTGTCCCTGCAGTGCTGTGTGAATGAAAACAATGACCCCTTGTAACGTCTCTGCCTGTTTCGGAGTCTGTGCTACCCTCCGCTCACATGCTGCGGTGCAGGAGACGTGTTCAGTTTGATTCTTTGCTTAGAGTTTTTTGTTGTTCTGTATGAACACTGCTCTATTATCTCTCTTATATAATTGCATTCCCACCGCACCCATCTCCTGCACCTTTTTCCCTCTGTTCATCAAATAGTTAATATTAGCCTTGCCTGTGTGATTGACAGCCTGTCTACTAATCAAGTCTGGGGCATGTCCTGGACCTACTATATACAGGTAATCAGCCCACACAGGTTTGCTGGCTATTTTGACTCTGCCCTGTGACTTTGTCCTCACTAGCTTCCTACTAGTTCTTCTATTGTATTACTGACCTCTGACCTTTGGCTTCCCTTGTCCCTTTGGATTATGATTTTGTACTGCTTTGTCTTTCTGGCAATTGCTTGCTTACTTTGCTTCTATGTTGTTTTGTCTTGTCTTGTTATGTGTTACATTTATTTCAGAGAAGGGATCACTGTCCAGTCTCCAATTGAATAAAAGAAAGGAGGAGTTTTGTTCTTTGCGTCACATTCTATTATTCCACATCCCCACATACCCCAGATTGAGTCAGCCATATAATCAGGCTTAATTTTCCTCCCAAACCTTTCTATTATGTGGTGCTTATTGCAGACATCACTAAAAAACCACTAACATTCTCTTTTTTTGCTATACAAGCTGACGCAGAATATATTATATCGGACTACGTAGTAGACGCAGCTTACCCCATTCATAAACTTAATGTCGGTATACAAATTGACTGCAAAAAAAAAAAATAATAATTAAAAAGTTTATTAAGCAGATAAAGTGTTACAGCACACATAAATTCAAAAAATATGTTTAGCAGAGTTGCACTATACAATACAATAATAATATACACATGATAGGTATTTACAAGCTTAACTAAGAAGATAACCATCTGCCAAGCCAAAACCCCCAACATGCCCTGAACAAGGCTCAAATAAAAGGAGTCATTGAGAGAGACAAAGAGCGGTACATCGAGGAATGGAGAAGCGCAATAAATAACTCCAAGAAACTCACTGTGTACCAGTCACTGCAAAGGGACTACACCATGGCCACCTACCTGGAGAGAATACACCACCCCAAACACAGACAGACCCTGAGCCGGTACAGACTGAGCGCCCACAACCTGGAGATAGAAACAGGCCAACACAAACAGACGTACAAGCCACAGGAGAACAGACTGTGCCAACACTGCGACCAAGGGGCCCTAGAAGACGAGACCCACTTCCTGCTACACTGCACCAAATTCTCAGCTGTGAGGGCCGTCTACTACCAAAGACTCTCTGCCCACATCCCAGACTTCATATCTGCAGACGAGAAGAGGAAACTCTACATCCTACGGGGAGAAGAAGAGGCCACTGTGGACATCGCCGCCCAATACGTGTCCAGCTGTCACCACACAAGAGGAAGATGAGACCCCACAGACTGTTATACCCCAAACCAACCGCCCCACCCCACCTCCACATGTAGCGGTCACCAACTAAGAGGAAGATGAGACCCCACAGACTGTTATACCCCAAACCAACCGCCCCACCCCACCTCCACATGTAGCGGTCACCAACTAAGAGGAAGATGAGACTCCACGGACTGTTATACCCCAAATCCTCCCCACCCCACACACAGCTGTCACCAACTAAGAGGAACATGAGACTCCACAGACTGTTATACCCCAAATCACCCACCCCACCGCACTCCCCCATACTCTCCCCCTCGACTCTAACTCCCCCCACACACACACACACACTATTAGCTTTGGCAATGCCAAATATCTATTCGGACGTTCTAATAAAGCTGATTTGATTTGATTTCATTTCATTTTAACATCAGTGGGAGACTTCTTCTAGGTAGCAGGCTGCCCTGTGTTATACCTGTAGGTGTGGAGGGTTTGGTCAGATAGAGCTTTTAGGGTGATATTTACAAATGAATCAATCAGATTAGTTTTTAAACCGTCGAGACTCTCTCGTACATGAATTACCCACAATAGTAGATGGAAATTTAAAGTACAAATCGTAGAAGCAGCTCTATATGTAAAAAGAGTACAGGTAACTCCAGTTGTCAGGATAGGCCACAGTCAGGCTCTTCTATCAGCTACCGTGAAATACGCCACCAATAGGGTCTGTCTCAAGATTTATACTAATCCGGTTGGTACGAGAATTACAAATCTGTTTCTGGGACAGTTACCTAAAATTGTAATAATAGGTTTTGTTGAAAATGAAGCCTATAGGGACTCATACAACTGTAATCCGCTATGCTTCCACCACTACAATGTGAATCAGGTGTCACTTTATCTGGACAACCAGCGGATCCCCACAAGGCCGTTTAAGATGGATTTTGAAACGGACTCTGCAGTCAGAGACTATGCGGCGTTTCTTCATGTATCGGGCAAACAAGAAAGTGATAGTGGACTAGCTTTAGACAGAGATGAATTTATGAACGGCTACACATTTTTTACATTTGATTTGTCACTGAATCAAGAACCAGGCGGACATTTTTCACTCATTAAAACTGGGAATCTTAGAGCGGAGGTGTGCTTTACTCTACCAGCACCGTATAATAGAACGTGCTGTTAGTTTTATACAAGACTAGCCTCTGCCCGTGACTTCGTTTGCATGTTTTTGGCATCGATGATCCACCTATACTCAGCAAATTGCTGTCGTTGATGGTTTGCCTGCTCCGGCATTTCGGCAGCTCTCAAGCTGTCCTGTTGCTGAACTTGTTCCTCATGCCGTGCCTGTGATTGTTCCAGCAGCTCGCTGGGAATCCATAGATTGAGCGTCTTGTTGGCGTTGATGATCTGCCTGCTCCAGTGTTTCGTCAAGCTGGCCTGCTGCTGAATTTGTTCCTCGCATTGTCCCGTTATTTTTCCGGCATCTCAGCAGCTCGATGGGACGCCATATAATGAGTGTGTTGTTGCTGTCGATGATTCCTCTAAGCTCCACTTGAGGAGAATTCTGTAACTTCTGGCTACCTTCATAGCTCTTGTTTTAGAATTTTGCAACACATTAGATTTTCTTTTTCCCGGCAAGTTTAAAATTAGCAAACTGTCAATTTGGATAAAAGATGCTTTCCCATACAGTGTGTCAGCACTGCCTGGAGCAGATCAGATAATATGCAAATGCATATACACAATGGACTGAGGGTTAGCTGAGTGTTTCCATAGAGGGATAACAGACCTCTAACAGATAACTCTATTGGGAGCCTTTCTTTGGAGGCTGATTTTGAGGCGGATTCCTGACTAAATTCCTGACCAAAAAACTCTGTGTGAACTCAGCCTTATTATAATTATGCAGTTATTCATTTTGAGTGTTGCTTCCCCACCAACACTCACACCTATTTTTTCCTTGCCTTAACCATTTCAATACTGGTTCAGAATCAAACACATTTTTTTTTTTTTTGCACATTTTTTTTTCCATTTAGTTATTCAAGTATGTTTGGAGGGATTTTGTCAGTGGTAAATAGCGCTTTATCTTTATGTTGCTTTTATTTTAACATATTTTCAATTTTATTTTAATATTCGAGAAAATGTCAATACAAAAAGGAGGCTATAGTTTTCATGATTTTCTTTTTCCCATCACAAAGAGAACACATTTAGAATTGAGTTTGATTCCACCTCCAAATCGAAAATTAATATGTAAGATCTTAGTTAAAGAGTTAAGATTTGGATACGACCTTCTGCTCCTTCTATTCAGGCAACTCTTAACTCTTATTGACACTGTGGGGGGCTAACAATATCTTATGAAAAATTTATGTATAGAGGTAGGGGCAGAGATTGTTCTATCTGTCCATTTCCCTTTCCCAGAGATGAGCAGTTTGGAACTTGCCAGACTGGTTATGTAGACACTATGCTCTGTGTATTGGGTGATGCTATCTTACAAAGAACGGAGACAGTTTGGCTGGGACCAGGGGCATTGTTAGTAAAAGATCAAAGCCGAAAGACCCCTTTTTAGATAAAGGGAGAAGAGAAGGGTAATTAAGCTAATTGTCTCCAACGAGGATGTAAACACAAGATGTCTATTGTCTTTAGAAGGCCTTGAGATATACATCTAGAGACTGTGGGGTGGTAGTTTCCTGTTGGAATGTACTAATTAGATGTAATTAAGCCTTAGCCAATGAGAAGATGCTAGGTTATGTTACTATGTCATTAGAATAACCCAACCTGTATAAATACTACCTCTCTGTAACAATAAATCAGAATCCATTTTGATACACCACCATCTGTGTTTTTGTGGTTCTCCAGGCTAAAGGATGGCTGTAGCCGATCCAGGCCTGTTATTTAATTTGAAACTACACCAACATAAGCTCTGGGGGTCTTGTGCCCTTAACAACACTACTCATACCTATGAATGAACAATAGCATTGGGAAATTTGTCCTTTGCCAAATATGATAATATCTGGAGAGTTTGGAGAGAAAGTTCATATTGTACCGCCCATTAATACACTATATGGTACTGTAGTTATTCCTCCATTATTACCTCCATAGTTATTGGGGCAACTTAAGCACGACACTGGGGTTATTCAATCCATATTTTCTAACTTGCTTTAATTTACTGTGACCTTCCTTTGTTTTTCCCTTTCCTTTTTGTTTCTTAGCTTGTCTTATGTTTTCCCCTTAATATCTATTTATTTGATAATTAATGTAACTTAATTACTGCTTGTTTGTCAAGGTATGATTGTTGTAATATAAAACATTTAAATAATCCCTTAATAAAAATTATTGAAACAAAATATCACAAAGAGTTTTACAGTAGTTGCTGGGGATAGGAAAAAAGACTATGGTAAAATAATGAAGGATTGCGGCCATCCTTCAATTTCCCAAACCCTATTGCAAGCCCGGACCCCACCACTCTGTACAGCCTATGTAAACTGGATATTAGGGATGAGAAAACATGGCTTCTATGTTCTTAGAAAGTCACATCATGTCTGTTGTTTACATGCCAATATGTTCCACCCAAATAAATGGGATTGAGCTTCAGCATGGCCATGTCACCAATTTCTACGATGATACCTCCTGAGAAGAAGAAAACAGCCATGTTTTCCAATCCTGGATAATCCCTTTAAATAACTACGCATAGCATAAGTCTATAACTCAACTGTAAACTCTCATTAAACACATCAGACCACGTTCAGTGCAGTATACCACTAAGACATGTGTAACTACCTCCATTAGTTATCTCACGGAGCTTCTACTTCTATGTTCTCTCTAAAGTCTGTACCTTTCTTTACGTAAAATAGATGAAGGACATTGTGAAGAACCTTGGACAACTGTGTCCTGAGTTTGGCTGTTCCATAGATAAGGTATGAGGAATGGAGAAGGGGGAGAAGTGCCAGGATAATATGAAGCCATTCAAGGACTACACAATAAAAATTGTGATAAAAAGCACTAGCAAAATGGAAAATGAAGTATAAAGTGCTGTATATGAAAGTGATGGACACAAGTCTCATGACTGAGTAATATGTCTCCAGATTGATGGATAAGTTACTGCTCATCTTCATCCTTGTTGTGTGATGATACAGAGAGGTGAAGAGGAGGACGGAGGAGATGGAATAGAAAAGCAGTGGGAAGAAGGTTCCTATAGAAAATGTGTATATAAAATTATCATAAAGGCAATCATTGGATACATTTGCCATGGTTGTATTGTATGTTCCACCACTGGTGAGCTTAGTGATGGACAACCAGATGGGCAAAAAACTATTCAAAGAAGAGTAAATGACTGAAGCAACAATGAACTGAACAGTCCTGTGTAATATCATCCTCCTCAGATACAGGAACAGTCTGGTGTGGAAGTTGGAGATCTTCAGACACAAGACCATGGAGAACAGAGTTACTAACAAAATATTGACATTAGCAAAGAAAGTATAGACCGTGCCCAAAAAAAAAAGTGATACATGTGAATTCAAGTCATTCAGAAAAAATATCAACTTAACCAAATATAGAATACTAGCAAAATCGGCGCACATCCTTGAAATCCCAAGAGAAGTTACAATGTGGTCAACAGGAGTCACTGATCTTCCTTTCCACCAGTCGGTGACATTGACCCCTATAATAAATGAATGTATTACCAGTCCGGCTATGAGAGCCATCAGTGTTACAACCAGGAGACCCAGGAATTGGCCTTCAGAGCTTCTATCTGTAGAATCAGCCATCTCTCCTGGACTGTGAGGATTCTGATAACACAGCGAGTATATTCTGAGAGTTTTGTAATTTCCTTTTTACATGTATTCAAATATTACAGCATTCACATTGGAAATACAGAGAACATCACCCGGGCTCTGAGTTGGCACAGGTATAGGAAACTACAGCAGATCACGTAACATAGGAGGCACAGGTTGTATCAGTTACAGCAGAAAAGGAAAATTCCATGTTCCCTTGTCATGTTGCTGCACAAATACATGAAATACATTATTTTGTACTTAATGTTATATCACAATGTTTCTATCTCTTTGTCACATTTTATTCAATACAAAATATTTAAATGTTTCTTCAATCCTACTAATAATCTACACTGCTCAAAAAAATAAAGGTAACCCTCCAATAACACCTCCTAGATGTGAATGAATGAAATCTTCTCATTGAATACTTTGTTCTGTACAAAGTTGAATGTGATGACAGCAAAATCACACAAAAATCATCAATGAAAATCAAATTTATTAACCAATGGAGGCCTGGATTTGGAGTCACCCCCAAAATTAAAGTGGAGAAACACACTACAGAGCGATCCAACTTTGATGTAATGTTCTTACAACATGTCAAAATGAGGCTGAGCAGTGTATGTGGCCTCCACTTGCCTGTATGACCTCCCTACAATGCCTGGGCATGCTCCTGATGAGGTGGTCGATGGTCTCCAGAGGGATCTCCTCCAAGACCTGGACTAAAGCATCTGCCAACTCCTGGACAGTCTGTGGTGAAATGGGACGTTGGTGGATGGAGCGAGAAGTGATGTCCCAGATGGGCTCAATCGGATTCAGGTCTGGGGAATGGGCGGGCCAGTCCATAGCTTCAATGCCTTCATCTTGCAGGAACTGTTGACACACTCCAGCCACATGAGGTCTGGTATTGTCCTGCATTAGGAGGAACCCAGGGCCAACCGCACCAGCATATGGTCTCACAAGGGGTCTGAGGATCTCATCTCGGTACCTAATGGCAGTCAGGCTACCTCTGTTGAACACATGGAGGGCTGTGTGCCCCTCCAAAGAAATGCCACCCCACTCCATTATTGACCCACTGCCAAACCGGTCATGCTGAAGGATGTTGCAGGCAGAAGATCGCTCTCCACAGCATCTCCAGACATGCCACATGTGTTCAGTGTGACCCTTCTTTCATCTGTGAAGAGCACATGGTGAAGTTGCCAATTCTGGTGTTTTGTGGCAAATGCTAAGCATCCTGCACGGCGTTGGGCTGTTAGCACAACTCCCATCTGTGGACGTCTGGCCCTCATATGATTCCCATGGAGTTGGTTTCTAATTGTTTGTGCAGACATATGCACATTTGTGGCCTGCTGGGGGTCATTTTGCAGAGCTCTGGCAGTGCTCCTCCTGTTTCTCCTTGCACAATGGCAGAGGTAGCAGTAATACTGCTGTTTTGTTGCCCTCCAATGGCCCCCTCCACGTCTCCTGGTATACTGGCCTGTCTCCTGGTAGTGCCTCCAGCGTGTCATGATGCACCAGAGACTGTCCAGGAGTTGGCAGATGCTTTAGTCCAGGTCTGGGAGGAGATCCCTCAGGAGACCAACCACAACCTCATCAGGAGCATGTCCAGGCATTGCAAGGAGGTCATACAGGCCCATGGAGGCTACACACACTACTCAGCCTCAGCTTGACATGTTTAAATGACATTACATCAAAGTTGGATCAGCCTGTAGTCTGTTTTTCCACTTTAATTTTGGGGGTGCAGTGTATAATATTGTACTGTAGAATCTCTATAAATATCAAGATGAATAATCCCCAAGTGTATTCTCACATCTATGTGCCAAAAAACAGCCATTCCCTCATTCATATTATTGAGACGAGGTGTATAACATGAATATATCAGAGATCACAGAATATACTGGCAAAATAAGATGATATTGGAGAGTCAGGCACTATGGTGCCAACAACTAGCACAGGCACCGGTTGTCATCTCCCTCCCACACTATGAATGCAATCCGCTCCAGCAGACCTCTATATAGTAATTAAATGAGTTTCCTATTACCATAACCAGATTTGTATTTGTAGATAATCTTTTAGGGCTCCCCCACAAGGGCCTGCAATTCAATATTTTAGGGCTCCCGCACAAGGGTCTGCAATTCAATGTTTTAGGGCTCCACCCCAAATGCCTGCAAATCAATGTTTTAGGGGTCACCCAAAGGGCCTAACACTCTGCTGCTACAAGACTCAATTCACCATAAGGGCCAATCATTCTGCTGGTGCAAGGCTCTACTCACCCAAGGGCCAAAAACACTGCTGGTGCAAGGCTCTACTCACCCCAAGGTACAAAAACTAAGCTGGTTAGAGGCTCAACTCACCCAAAGGGCCTAACATTCTGCTGGTGCAATGCTCAACTCAATTAAAGGTGCAACATTTAGATGGCTTCTTTCCAAACTGAGGGTGATTCCTTTCGGTAAGATGTGATGGCTGTTTCCAGCCCTGATTATCCTGGTTCATCATGTTCAGTAATGAGGCAAGCTCAGCATGAGGATCTTGTACGTTAGGTTGTCCATGCCCACTAATGTGCATGAAGACTCGATCACAGTAAATGTTATTTTTCTCCAATTCAATCTCTGAATGAACTGCTCTGAAAGATGGCCTAGGCACTGCTGCAATGGCAATCACTGGGTTTTCCTGTTCTGGTTCCAAAGAATCTTGTGTCTTACTTGAAGAAGAGACAATCTTAGGGTAAGTTCATATACACGTGCCGGCAGATGACGTGCTCAAAATGCTCCCATTCATTTCAATGGGAGTTAGGAGCGTATACGCCGCGTTATTTTGTGCCCGTGATTTTGCGTGTCTAAATGACCAACTTATTTTTTCATTCTTTATCTACATTGCTCATTAATCTACAGTCATGGTGTGGGGGCTCCATATGGGAGTCTATTTTGGGTGATGTAATGAGTTTTACTCGTCATGATGTGAGGAGCTTCAGCCCTGTCTATGATGTACTGATATAGACAATATGGCTGATTATTCCAACGCAAGTTATTACATAAACACTTCGTACACCCTTATAAACCCATTGAATATTTCATTGCTTCTTATAATGGATATTGTTACTGTTTCCTCACCTTTGTTCTCTTCAGTCTGACTACTGTAATTCTGATTTATTCATTGGAAATAACTGAGATATCAATTCTTCTACCCAAGTATATTATTTACATGACATTCTGTATTATTCCCGTCTGTCTGCTGCCATTAGTGCTCAGTGGGAAACCAGCAATATTGTATTACTGTAATTGGAACATAGATACCAGCCGATACGTCATAGCAGGAGATGCATCCAAGTGCTAGCCATCTTGGACAAGCCCAAACACTCCAGCTGGCTTACATGTGAGGGTATGTATATCAAGGCTTGTTTGGCCCATGTCATCTATGAGGCTATGTAATGGCATAAATACCAGGTTAGCAGCGGTAGCGGTTGCCACTGGGCAGGGGACATTAAGTGGCCCAGTAGGACCCTGATTTATTTATTTTTTTTTTTAATAGGCGATTATCTGCTGGAGTAACCCCAGCAGATAACGGGCCCTATGTACTTACTCATCCCCGCTCCTGCTCACGACCGCCTACGCTTCCCCTTCCCATATCATGTCGTTGTGTGCAGGAGTGGGGATCAGTAATGAGGTTGCAGGACCAGGAACCCCACAAATACTGCTATCAATATACTCCGGGTTCTTTTTAGACCCAAGAGTATAATAATCGGAAGACTAGGGAAGGTGAGGGAACATAAAATACAATGTTACTAACATCTCCTGTACTCCAGCAGTCTGTGGTCCTCCTTGGTGACATCTCAGGTATCATGTGGGCCAGGCCGGCATCATTATGCGTCGCAACACCAGCCTGGCTCACGTGACGTCTGTAGCAACATTGAAGAGGACCGAAAGAAGCAAGGAGTGTGCCGGAGGGAAGGATAGGTAACTAAGGAGGCATTCAGATGGAGTATTTTGGCACGATAACTCGCGTAAGAATCAGTTCTGCAAAACAGAGTCCCATTGAGTTCAATGGGTTCCGGTTAATGCGCATAACCCATCGAAATCAATGGGAGGCTTTTTAACCCATTGATTTACAGGCTTTGTATACAGGGGTCAATGAACGCTGTATATATCACTATGGGCGCTTCCCGTTAACCCGGCAGTCACATGATCCACCGGGATCAGAGTCTGTTAGAGCTGCTTCAGGACCCAGATCAGCTCTGTAGTAAAAGCCAGGAGGCTGCATTACTCCTGCACATGGAGCTATATGTAGCATCCCCAGTTATGGAAGAAATCAGATCCCCCTAAAAAAAAAAAAAAAAAAAAAAAAAAAAAGTGATAAGACTATTATGACCTTATGGGGACACAATGTAAGAGAAAAAAAAAGAATAGAAGTGTAAAAAAAAAAAAAAAATAAAAATAAAAAAATAATAATATGCCGATAAAAAGAAATCCTTATTAAAGGTTCTAGCACCCCCTCCCAACAACTCCATACAAAATAAAAATTACTGTAACAGAGAGTTGAAAACACTTTTTAAAAAGTATTTTTTAGTAGCACTTTGTGCTAGTGAAAAGTAGACATGTTTTCCCTTTTCTTTTATTTATATTTTCCCGGTGTGGGGAATTTAGCTTGGTAGAAGCAATGCTGTGGACCCAAACAGTCAAGACAGGGACACAAAGTATGTAGCAAACAGGTTGACTTCAGGCACAAATGAGCAAAAAAATAAAAAAATAAAAAATACAGCCTTAACGTCTGGAAAAAATGAACAAATTCCTGCTCGTCCGAGCGACTAACTAAACAGAAGTTTTAACCTAACTATACGTGTGGGTTACTATCAGCCAAATGAAAAACACAAGCATAAATTGTGTTCACTGGACTCAGAGTGACAGGATAGACCCAGCCACTTCCTCTCCTCCCAGGATCTGCCCTGACGTGCAGGCTCAGCAGGCTTTTATGGCCCAATAATGAGCCTATGATCCACACCTAGGGCTGAGGCCTACTCCAGACCTGCACTGGTCCACACATAATTCAGGAATCTGGGGCTGATATAGCGGGACTCCAGCACTCTGCCTTACACCTTCTCACGTCGGATATAAAAAAATAAAACCATGCAAAAATAAAAAGAACATTAAAAAAGCCCTATGTTTGACGGAGGTGCTGACTGGCATGGCAAATGGGAAATCTCCGGGCCCCGATGGCATCCCTGTGGAGGTGTACGCTCAGTATAAGGATGTGCTTCTTCCTGTGTTGCTGGACTGTTACAAGTCTGCTTTTGAGGGCCTTAGTATCGCGGCGTCCTTTTATGACGCTCCCATTATCCTGCTTCTTAAGCCAGACAAGGACCTGCTGGACTGTGGCTCTTATAGGCCTATTAGCTTGTTAAATATTGATTATAAACTCTTGGCTAAAATGCTTAATTCGGTGATCCTGGACCTAGTTCACTCGGACCAAACAGGTTTTATGCCGGGTAAATCCACATCTGATAATCTTAGACGCGTCCAGGTGGTGGCTCAAATTGGGTCGGTCTCCTCTGGTGACTGGGCGATAGCCTCTTTAGATGCAACCAAGGCCTTTGATTCGGTCGAGTGGCCCTTCCTTTTACAATCCCTACGTAAATATGGCTTTGGGGAGGGTTTTACTTGGGTGTCACTTCTGTACCAATCTCCCAGAGCGGTGTTGTTCATTAATGGTCTTCTTATTTCTCGTTGGGTAGGGGTACGTGTCAGGGCTGTCCACTCTCACCGCTGCTGTTTGCCTTAGTCATAGAACCTTTGGCCATGCTTCTTCGACAGGACCTTATCTATCGGGTATATTTATTGGCTCCCGGGAGGAGAGAGTCGCGCTTTATGCCGACAACCTCCTCCTCTTCCTGTCTGATCCTTCTGTGTCGCTTCCCCGCGCCATGGAGATGATAGATGTATTTGGTAATTATTCAGGCCTGCATACTAACTGGGCTAAATATTACTATATGTATATTGGTCACGCTTCAGCAGTGGTGGTGGGGAAATGATGTGTGGGCTGCCGATAGTCTCGGTCTGTAAATATCTCGGTATCATACTCCCCAGGGACTATAAGCGGTTCCTTGATCTGAACATATTTCCCCTCCTTTGCCAATTTAGGACTAAGTTTCAAACCTGGGCTGCGTTGCCCCTGTCTGTGGCAGGTCGGATTAACCTCATCAAAATGACTGTCCTGCCCAAGTGCCTATATGTTTTAAGCCACTCGGCCATGCCCGTGCCCCTCTGCTTCTTTAAACAGTTGGATTCCCTGATTGCCTCTTTTGTGTGGGGCCACTCTAGACCTAAGTTGAGGCTGTCTGCTCTTCAGAGACTGAAACAGCTGGGGGGTGCATCTCTTCCCGACCTGTTCCTTTACTACCTAGCTGGTCAGCTTTGCTTCGTTAGGCCCTGGCTTTCCCCGGAGCAGCTCTGGGGCCCAGAGGCGCATCTGGTCCATCACCTGGACTTGTGTACCCTGTGGCCAGTGTTAGAAACCCCCTGACTATTTAGGGGCAAACTTTTGCCCCTTCACTCTCTAACAGTACAGGTCTGGAAGCAGGCCCAAAAAGTGTCTCCCTAGTCTGACACCCCTGAAGAAACCCCCCTGTGGGATAATCCTGGTCTGCCTAACCTTTATGGGTTGCCTGATGCCCGGTCTTGGTCCCGGTATGGTGTACTCTTCCTTTCGGACCTATATGTACAGGGGGTCTTTGTTACTTTTGATTCCCTTTCCACCTCACGTGAGATTCCCCATCACCAGTTTTTTTGTTTTCTCCAGATTCGTCATGCTCTCTCCTCTCTGTTTCCCATCCAGCTGAGTGCCATCTCTGAATATCCGTTGATTGGTGTGCTGCGTTCTCAGGGTCCACGGGATCTGATTTCTGCCCTTTACGAATACCTGATTTATGCTAAAGTGTCTTTGGCTGAGACTCCGGCCCTGATGCACTGGCGCACCAATATCCCGGAGCTGACGGATGAAACATTCCAGGATATTTTGGAATCTCCTCTCTACGTTTCTCCCTTGGCTAATAATAAGTTGATTCAATTGTTTATCTTGCATCAATGTTATCTGACTCCGACTTGCCTCCACAAGATGGGCCATTTGCCTGACTCGAATTGCCTCAGGTGCCTGCACCCTCATGTGGACTTCTGACATATGATATGGAATTGCCCGATTGTGCAGGCTTATTGGAGGGGGGTGGTGGATCTCCTGGCAGACGTCCACTGGCTGTCCAGTCCCATTTTCTCCTGAATTTTGCTTATTTTGGCGTTCTGGATGAGGAGACCTGGCACCATCATGTACGGATATTTTTCCGAGAAAGTTTATTCTATGCCAGGAAGGCTATTGCCCTGCGGTGGATGGGCCCTCGGTCGCCGTCGGTGTCTCAATGGCACAAATTGGTTAATTCGATCCTCCCCTTTAACCAAATTATATATAAAGGCAGGGGCTGCCCTCAGAAATTTACTAAGATTTGGGGGGCGGGCGTGGTGTGCTTTCCCCGTCACCCAATATTCTGCTCCCTCCATGCGTTCAGCATTGGGCGCTTATGTACCCTGAGGAGAGACGTCTGCCGGGTGGATCCATTGCCCCTTGTAATTGTGTATTTGCTGACACTGTAGTGCCCTTCCGTTTTTGCACTTTTCTCTGCTCGTGGTGTGAGGGTGGGGGTGGGATGGTGGTGTGGCAGTTCTTTGTTTATCTGTGTTGGGTTTTTTTCTATGTTTTATTCTTTTTGCTGTTCTGTACATGTTTTGCTTGATTACCCTGTTTATTTTGTTGCATCTCCTTCAATAAAAGAGTTAAAAAAAAAAAAAAAAAAAAAAAAAAGCCCTATGTGTCACGGAAAAAAGACACAAAAATTAGTTGAATAACGCCAATGATAAAATGTTACGGTCATTAAAACTGCATGTACAAAAAACCCGAAAATATGTCTGGTCCTGAACCAGAAATTGGCCCAGTACTGAAGTGGTTAATTGCCATTGCCCATGTGTAATAAATTTAGTGAAGGATAGCAATTTCATCATTAAGATCATTAAGACTGATGTAGTATTGCTTATAATCTAATGTCTCCCTAAAAGTTACAATCAATAAACATTGCATGGTATATCTACTTGAGTGTGGTCTGAAGATGTTGGGAGTACCATCGGGTGTATTTTGGGTTAAACCCTATTGGGTTCAACCGTACCAAAGGTGGTGAACCATTGTCTGGACCGAAGCTACCTCCATTCAAAAGGACTATCAATTCAGGAAAGTCATTGGGACTTATGAGGACAAGTCACCAGACCCTTCCTACAAAAAATACCTGAATCTCAAGGAAGCGCAATTACACTTCTCCTTTCATTCCTCTAAGACCACTATTTTCCAAAAAGTTTTGTCATATAGGGTAGAGATGAGCGAACACTGTTTGGATCAGCCGTTCCAAACAGCACGCTCCCATAGAAATGAATGGAAGCACCTGGCATGGCGACCGGCCGCCGGCAAAGTGTACGTGCCAGGTGCTTCCATTCATTTCTATGGGAGCGTGCTGTTCGGAACGGCTGATCCGAACAGTGTTCGCTCATCTCTAATATAGGGCAGCAGAGCCCTTTTGTCATCAAATACCTATGGAGCAACTTAGGGACAATTATGTTTTATTGATATGTGAATGAGCCTCAAGTGCATCAGGAGCGGGCACAGTGTCCCAGATGGGAAGATCCTTATAAACCATTTATTAACATTTATCAAAATATATCAGAATTTACACTTGGAAACCAGAATACAACACATACATAGGGATGCAGTTGTAGATCCAAAGTTGTGTGAGCGTAGTGTCCAAGCCCGTTCACATTAATGTAATGATGGACTTCACACCATAACGTGTAAGCAAATGTCCGCTATGCCATCCTGCTGGGCCATCACCCCTTTCTCTACTCCACTTGAGACAATTGGCATTATTTTGTGGGCCCGTTTCAGGATAATCACTGAGAGTCTGAAGAAGGTCTAGATTGTACAGACCAAAAAACGTTTTACTGTTCTACCATACATGCACCTGTGAAATATAAACAGACATTTGCTTACATGTTATGGCGTGAAGTCCATCATTACAGAATACAACACAAAGACTAAGAGACGGCTTTATTTCAAAAATTTATAACAGATCACAAAGCAGAAGATTATTTTACAGCTGGTACCAGAGAGATAAAGAAACCAAAAGGACATTGATGTCAAAGTATAAATAATGTTTTTATTCAGTCCTAATTTATAGTCTGTATTATACTCCAGAGCTGCACTCATTATTCTGCTGGTGCAGTCACTGTGTACATACATTACATTACTTATTCTGTATTATACTCCAGAGCTGCGCTCACTATTCTGCTGGTGCAGTCACTGTATACATACATTACATTACTTATCCTGTACTGATCCTGAGTTACATCCTGTATTATATTCCAGAGCTGCGCTCACTATTCTGCTGGTGCAGTCACTGTGTACATACATTACATTACTTATCCTGTATTATACTCCAGAGCTGCGCTCACTATTCTGCTGGTGCAGTCACTGTGTACATACATTACATTACTTATCCTGTACTATACCCCAGAGCTGCACTCACTATTCTGCTGGTACAGTCACTGTGTACATACATTACATTACTTATCCTGTACTATACCCCAGAGCTGCACTCACTATTCTGCTGGTACAGTCACTGTGTACATACATTACATTACTTATCCTGTATTATACTCCAGAGCTGCACTCACTATTCTGCTGGTACAGTCACTGTGTACATACATTACATTACTTATCCTGTACTGATCCTGAGTTACATCCTGTATTATACTCCAGAGCTGCGCTCACTATTCTGCTGGTGTAGTCACTGTGTACATACATTACATTACTTATCCTGTATTATACCCCAGAGCTGCACTCACTATTCTGCTGGTACAGTCACTGTGTACATACATTACATTACTTATCCTGTATTATACTCCAGAGCTGCACTCACTATTCTGCTGGTGCAGTCACTGTGTACATACATTACATTACTTATCCTGTATTATACTCCAGAGCTGCACTCACTATTCTGTTGGTACGGTCACTGTGTATATATATTGCATTACTTATCCTGTACTGATCCTGAGTTACATCCTGTATTATACTCCAGAGCTGCACTCACTATTCTGCTGGTGTAGTCACTGTGTACATACATTACATTACTTATCCTGTATATACTCCAGAGCTGCACTCACTATTCTGCTGGTGTAGTTAGTCTGTACATACATTACATTACTTATCTTGTACTGATCCTGAGTGACAATGTACACCTCTTGTATCATGAAAATGAAATATAATAGTACACTATATAAGAATAAAACAACTTTCACTCCTTCACCCCCCCCCATCCTCCTAAATATTGAAAGTCATGTTAATCCATAATGAAGACAAATCTACATTTATCCTGTGGTATCACACTTAAGATATAATAATAATAATAATAATAATAATAATAATAATAATAATAATAATAATAATATTCTGAGATAATGAAACAAAAACAAACAAAAAACAATCTACAAACTAATAATCCTAGAAAATCGAATCCAAGTAAATCCCTGTACATTCATAGTGTTGTCATCCTGCTCAAAACAAATCAACACAGAAAGAAGCAACAGAGCCTGGGGCAGGTCCTGGACTTCATATATACAGGTCATCAGCCCACACAGGTTTTCTGGCTATTTTGACTCCGTCCTGTGACTTTGTCCTTGCTAGCTTCCTACTAGTTCTTCTATTGTATTATTGACCTCTGACCTTTGGCGTCTCTTGGGACTACTCTTTTGGATTACGATTTTGTACTGCTTTGTCTTTCTGGCTTTGTCCCTTGCTTGCTTACTTTGCTTCTGTGTTGTTTTGTCCTTTCTTGTTCTGTGTTACACATTTCAGAGAAAGGACTGTCACCAAGTTGCTCCTGACATTAGGAAAATTGTGGCAATTAGGTAGGGACAGGGGCTACGTTGAGTTTATGGCTCACTGTCTGTCTTTCCTTCTTCTATTGTTGCAGCATCAGTGCTAAGGAATTGTGTGACTAGCAATTTACTTAAACTCCTCCCCAGTCAGAATACTATAAACCTTGAGACAGACCCTATCGGTGGTGTATTTTGCGCTAGATAATAGCAGGGCCTGACTGTGGCCTATTCTGTCAGCTGGAGATACCTGAACTCTTTTTACATACAGAGCTGCTGTACTTTAAAGTTTTGTCTACTATTGAGGGTAATTCATCTACGAGAGATTCGGATTGGTTTAAAAATGGACGTGAACGAGTCGTTTGCAAATGTCACCCCTAAGCGCCCTCTTCTGATCAATCCCTCCGCACCTATGGGTATAACACAGGGCAGCCTGCTACCTACAAGAAGTCTCCCGCTGATGCCACAATCTTCTTGGTTAAGCTTGTAATTACCTATCATGTGTCTATCATTATTGTATTGTATAGTGCAACTCTGCTAAACATAGTTTTTGAATTTCTATGTGCTGTAACACTTTTATCTGCTCAATAAACTTTTTAAAACTTTTTTTTTTTTGTTTGCGGTCAATTTGCCTGCTCCGATACAATACAGTCTACGTCAGCTTGTGTAGTAAAAAGGAGAAGGTTAGTGTTTTTAGCAACGCCTGCAGTAAATATATGATATGAATGTAATAATGTTGTATACAAGATTTGGGGAAGGAAATTACACCTGATTATATGACTGGATCAATCTGGAGTATGGGAGGGTTGTGGAATAATAGAATGTGATACGAGGAACAAAAACCCTCAGTAGTGCTTTTATGTATCATCACATTCTTCAGTCTTTGGTATGAGGGGAAAAGTGTTAAGGCGGGGGTGGAACTCTGATTTCACTAATACAACACTGCAGGAGAAGTGATTGTCTCATCGATAAGGCTCAAATCATGCTGATTAAGTCTGATTATATGGTGGGATTAAGCTGTATCATAAACCAAGGTGACGCCTGAAGCTATCCTTTGGGAGAATATTGGAAGGGTGTTAGGGGGCGCCTGTTAGACTTTCCGTGACTTGCCCTGACATACCTGTGTGACAAGAGATGCTAGAGGTGGTTGGAGGGCTGGAGATGGGCGTGAGAGGGGAGCTGTCAGAAGAAAATGGAAGAGGCTTATTGACGAGAAGTGATTTGGCAACTAAAGTAAAGTATAGACGCTTTACTACTCTCAAGTAAGAATAAAAAGGTGTGTAAAATCTGTCTGAAGACCATAACAACCATTGAGGTATATCTGTTCAGCGCAGCATGGTGCCCAACGTACCAGCGTTCACATTGCCCAAGGTGTCATGCCAATGTCACGAGCTTTGGCATCCCATGACAAAGTCACATTAGTTGAAGCAAACTAAACAGGTGGCGGCATCTGAACACTACACGAAGCTGCTGGGATGGACATACACACTATAGTTTATGTTTATATCTGAGCACCTTCGTGTGGTTTTCTGTTTTTGAACTGTAATATTCTCTATTACTGTCTGATACATTTGGATGTTACACATCACATGATCTATGTAACATTCATTGGTTGATACACTCGCCTCTACTCAGTCTCTGACATCTTTTTATATTGTTTTGTTTCTTCCTACTGTGTTATGTTGATTATAATCATGGTTTTATAAATTTGGGATACTTTTATGATAATTATGCAGTTATTCATTTTGAGTGCTACTTCCCATCCACCCCTTTTTTCCTTGCTTTAACCATTTCAGTACTGGGCTATCTACCCTGGTTCAGGACCAGATACATTATTGGGTTATTTGTACACATGCAGTTACGAGGGCTATAACATTTTTTTTCCTTTTAGTTATTCAAGTATGTTTGGGATGATTTTGTCGGTGGTAAATAGTGTTTTATTTTTAGGTTGTTTTTATTTTAACATTTTTTTCAATTTATTTTAATATTCGAGAAAATGTCAATACAAAAAGGAATCTATAGTTTTCATGCTTTTCTTTTTAATATCACAAAGAGTTTTACAGTAGTTGCTGGGGTTAGGAAATTATACTGTATAGACTATGTCTGGTAAAATAATGAAGGATTGTGGCTATCCTGCAATTTCACAAACCTCGGACACCACCAGTCATACACCGATTCTTATAATAGTTTATCAATAGAAGGTCCTGTACAGCCGATGTAAACTGGATATTAGGGATGAGAAAACATGGCTTCTATGTTCTTAGAAAGCCACATCATGTCTGTTGTTTGCATGACAATATGTGCCACCCAAATAAATGGGATTGAGCTTCAGCATGGCCATGTTACCAATTTCTACAAAGAAAACAGCAGTGTTTTCTAATCCTGGATAATCCCTTTAAATAACTACACATAGCATAAGTCTATAACTAAACTGCAAATTCTCATTAAACACATCAGACCCCGCTCAGTGCAGTATACCACCAAGACGCGTAACTACCTCTCTTATTTAGCTCACAGAGCTTCTACTTCTATGTTCTCTCTAGAGTCTGTATCTTTGTTTTGGAAACAGAGGTAAATCACATTGTGAAGAACCTTGGACATCTGATCCCTGAGTTTGGCTGTTCCATAGATCAAGTAGGAGGAATGGAGAAGTGGTAGAAGTACCAGGATAATGTGAAGCCATACAAGGACTGCACAGTAAATATGGTGATAAATAGAAGTAGCAAAATGGAAAATGAAATATAAAGTGCTGTATATGAAAGTGATGAACACAAGTCTCATGACTGAGTAATATGTCTCCAGATTGATGGATAAGTTACTGCTCATCTTCATCCTTGCTGTGTGCTGATACAGAGAGGTGAAGAGGAGGACGGAGGAGATGGAATAGAAAGCAGAGGGAAGAAGGTTCCTATAGTAAATATGTATATAAAATTATCATAAAGGCAATCATTGGATACATTTGCCATGGTTGTATTGTATGGACCTCCGCTGGTGAGCTTAGTGATGGTCAACCAGGTGGGCAAAAGACTATTCAAGGAAGAGTAAATGACTGAAACAACAATGAAATGACCAGTCCTGTGTAATATCATCCTCCTCAGATACGGGAACAGTCTGGTGTGGAAGTTGGAGATCTTCAGACACAGGACAATGGAGAACAGAGTTACTAACCAAATATTGACATTAGTAAAGAAAGTATAGACCGTGCCCAAAAAAAATAGTGTTACGTGTGAATTCAGGTTATTCAGAAAAAAGATCAACTTAACCAAATATACAACACCAGAAAATCCAGAGCAGATCCTTGTAATCCCAAGAGAAGTTACAATGTGGTCAACAGGAGTCACTGATCTTCCTTTCCACCAGTCGGTGACATTGACCCCTATAATAAATGAATGGATCACCAGTCCGGCTATGAAAGAAATCACTGATACAATCAGGAGACCCAGGAGTTGGTCTCTTGAGCTTCTTTCTGAAGAATCAGCCATCTCTCCTGGACTGTGAGGATTCTGATAACACAGCGAGTATGTTCTAGGAGTTTTATAATATCCTTTTTACATGTATTCAAATATTACATTGGAAATACAGAGAACATCACCCGGGCTCTGAGCTGGCACAGGTATAGGAATCTATAGCAGATCATGTAACATAGGAGGCGCAGGTTGTATCAGTAACAGCAGAAATGGAAAATTCCATGTTCACTTGTCATGTCGCTGCACAAATACATGGAATACATTATGTACTTAGTGTTATATTACAATGTCTCTATCTCTTTGTTACATTTTATTCAATACAATATATTTCAATGTTTCTTCTATTATACTACTATTAAAGGGGCTCTATCAGCAAAATTATGCTGTATGAGCCCCACATATGCCTGAATAGCCTTTAAAAATTCAGGCACCGCTAATCCTATTTTAACCCCCCATTTTAAAATAATACCCTTAAAACGATTTTTCCAATGATACTTACAGGAGGACATCGCTGGAAGAAGAAAGAAGAGGAAGGCGTGACAGCAAGATGATGCCCCACAGTGCACGACCACCCACCATGCACGGTAAGTATTATTTGAATAATCGTTTTTAGGGTATTATTTTAAAATGGGGAGGGTGTTTAAAATAAGATTAGCGGTGCCTAAATAGCCTTTTTCAGGCATATGTGGGACTCATACAGCATAATTTTGCCGATAGAGCCCCGTTAATCTATAATATTGTACTGTAGAATCTCTATAATTATCAAAATGATTAACCTCCAAGTGTATCCTCACATCTATGTGCCAAAAAACAGCCATTCAACCAATCCCTCATTCATGTTATCAGATTAAGGAGAGGTGTATAAAATGACTATATCAGAGAGCACAGAATATTCTGGAAAAATAAGATGATATCGGAGTGTCAGACACTATGGTGCCAACTAGAGATGAGCGAACAGTGAAATGTTCCAAGTTCGATTCGAGTAGCCGCTCAATACTCAACTGTTCGATCGAACATCGAACCCCATTATAGTCTATGGGGAAAAAATACTCGTTTAGGGGGAAACCAATATTCGACTCAGGAGGGTCACCAAGTCCACTAAGACACCCCAGGAAATGATGACAACACCTCTGGAATGCAACTGGGACAGCAGGGGAAGCATGTCTGGGGGCATCTAACAAGCCCAAGTCACAGTTTTACCCCACTATCACACACTAACAACTACACACTTTCCACACTCCATACAACCTCTATGAGTGGAAAAATACTTGGAAACCTTCTATTCTCCCCAATTGTACGGACAGAAACCCAAATTTTACTCTAATGAAACCTTAACAAGCACCCCTTTAAATCACGTTGCCCATGACACCACAGATGGAATAGGCAATGGGAAATACAACAGTATCCACCCTGAACTATCATTGTGGATGTGTGTGTGTGTGTGTGTGTGTGTGTGTGTGTGTGTGTGTTATGTGGTAAGACCTTCCAAAATTCACTTTTCTGGTCCTTAACATGAGCCCTTCCAAATTAAGTTACACGCCCTTAAGCTGAGCTCCCAGCAGAGATTGAGGCCCTTTAGGTGATTTCAGCCTCTTACCAGCAGAGTTTTAGGCCCTTTAACTTAGTTGAGCCTTGCACCAGCATTGTTTTTGGCCCTTGGAGTGAGTTGAGCCTCTAACCAGCAGAGTTTGGGGAAATCAGGGTGGATTGAGCCTAGAAGGATTAGAATTGTGCAACGCAGATGGTGGAGGAATATGAGGAGGAATTTTAAAAGTTGAGCGCAGACATGACAATTCATGTTGGGGTGCTTGACACTGTTGGGCACGAAAATGATGGGTCTATCCAGTGGCTGTTCATTTTGGTGAAGTCAGGCGGTCAGCACTCTCAGCTGACAGCCGGCTGTGCTTATCCGTGATGATACCACCGGCTGTACTGAAGACCCTTTCAGATAGCACACTGGCGGCAGGACAGGACAGCACCTCCAAGGCATATAGGGTAAGTTCAAGCCACAGGTCCAACTTCAACACCCAATACGTGTAGGACGCAGAGGGATCGGAGAGGACAGGGCTGTGGTCGGCCAGGTATTCCCGCAACATGTGCCTATACTTTTCCCGCCTGGTGACACTAGACCCCTCAGTGCTGGTACTTTGGCGAGGGGGTGCCATTAACATGTCCCAGAGCTTAGACAGTTTACCCCATTGTGGGTGTGGACTGGACGGCACTTGTTCGCCTCATGGAGGAACTGCCCTCCCTGCCACCGACACTTGATGGAAACATCTCCATCATGTTCTGCACCAATTGCTTGTGGCAATCATTAATGCGATTGGCCCTCCCCTCTACCGGAATAAAAGACGATATGTTATTTTTATAACGGGGATCAAGGATTGCAAATATCCAGTATTGGTTGTTCTCCATTATTTTGACTACGCACTTGTCACTTGAAAAGCAGCCCAACATGAAGTCAGCCATGTGTGCAAGAGTGTTACTTGGCATGATTTCGCTGCCCCCACCAGAAAGGTCACTCTCCATTTCGTCCTCTTCCTCCTCCTCCTCCCTTTCGCCCAATCTGCGCTGCAAGAATGGAACGCATTGAAGTTCCCCGGTAGCCTTCTGTGTCACAATTAGAGATGAGCGAACAGTGTTCTATCGAACACATGTTCGATCGGATATCAGGGTGTTCGCCATGTTCGAATCGAATCGAACACCGCGTGGTAAAGTGCGCCAAAATTCGATTCCCCTCCCACCTTCCCTGGCGCCTTTTTTGCACCAATAACAGCGCAGGGGAGGTGGGACAGGAACTACGACACCGGGGGCATTGAAAAAAATTGGAAAAAGTCATTGGCTGCCGAAATCAGGTGACCTCCATTTTAGACGAATAGTGGATTTCAAATCCGGGTCATATGAGAATGTGAACTTTGTGACTATGAGACAGGGATAGCTGTACAGGCAGGGATAGCTAGGGATAACCTTTATTTAGGGGGGAATGTTATTAAAAATAACTTGTTGGGGCTCTATCGGGTGTGTAATTGTGATTTTTGTGAGATAAACTTTTTCCCATAGGGATGCATTGGCCAGCGCTGATTGGCCGAATTCCGTACTCTGGCCAATCAGTGCTGGCCAATGCATTCTATTGGCGTGATGAAGCAGTGCTGAATGTGTGTGTTTAGCTCAACTACACCGGTGGAGTAGTTGACTAAGCACACAGATTCAGCTCTGCTTCAATCAGCGCTGGCCAATGCATTCTATTAGCTTGATGAAGCAGAGTGTGCACAAGGGTTCAAGCGCACCCTCGGCTCTGATGTAGCAGAGCCGAGGCTGCACAAGGGTTCAAGTGCACCCTCGGCTCTGCTACATCAGAGACGAGGGTGCGCTTGAACCCTTGTGCACACTCTGCTTCATCAAGCTAATAGAATGCATTGGCCAGCGCTGATTGGCCAATGCATTCTATTAGCCCGATGAAGTAGAGCTGAATGTGTGTGCTAAGCACACACATTCAGCACTGCTTCATCACGCCAATATAATGCATTAGCCAGTGCTGATTGGCCAGAGTACGGAATTCGGCCAATCAGCGCTGGCTCTGCTGGAGGAGACGGAGTCTAAGATCGCTCCACACCAGTCTCCATTCAGTTCCGACCTTAGACTCCGCCTCCTCCGGCAGAGCCAGGGCTGATTGGCCGAAGGCTGGCCAATGCATTCCTATGCGAATGCAGAGACTTAGCAGTGCTGAGCCAGTTCTGCTCAACTACACATCTGATGCACACTCGGCACTGCTACATCAGATGTAGCAATCTGATGTAGCAGAGCCGAGGGTGCACTAGAACCCCTGTGCAAACTCAGTTCACGCTAATAGAATGCATTGGCCAGCGCTGATTGGCCAGAGTACGGAACTCGACCAATCAGCGCTGGCTCTGCTGGAGGAGGCGGAGTCTAAGATCGCTCCACACCAGTCTCCATTCAGGTCCGACCTTAGACTCCGCCTCCTCCAGGAGCCAGCGCTGATTGGCCGAATTCCGTACTCTGGCCAATCAGTGCTGGCCAATGCATTCTATTGGCGTGATGAAGCAGAGTCTAAGGTCGGACCTGAATGGAGACTGGTGTGGAGCGATCTTAGACTCCGCCTCCTCCAGCAGAGCCAGCGCTGATTGGTCGAGTTCCGTACTCTGGCCAATCAGCACTGGCCAATGCATTTCTATGGGGAAAAGTTAGCTTGCGAAAATCGCAAACTGACAGGGATTTCCATGAAATAAAGTGACTTTTATGCCCCCAGACATGCTTCCCCTGCTGTCCCAGTGTCATTCCAGGGTGTTGGTATCATTTCCTGGGGTGTCATAGTGGACTTGGTGACCCTCCAGACACGAATTTGGGTTTCCCCCTTAACGAGTTTATGTTCCCCATAGACTATAATGGGGTTCGAAACCCATTCGAACACTCGAACAGTGAGCGGCTGTTCGAATCGAATTTCGAACCTCGAACATTTTAGTGTTCGCTCATCTCTATTCACAATCATATCATCTGTCTTCATCCTTCTCCTCCTCCATCATTAAACGCTGTGAAGCGGACAGGTGTGTGGACCTACTCTCCAGCTGTGACGGATCGGATGCTATCCCTGACTCCTCTGTGTGATCTGCGTTATCCCTGATGGCAATGAGGGATTCTTGCATCACACACAAGAGCGGGATTGTTACACTCACTAGTGCGTTGTCACAGCTGACCCTCTTGGTCGACTCCTCAAACACCCGTAAGATTTCACATAGGTCTCCCATCCATGGCCACTCATGGTTGAGAAACTGAGGGAGCTGACTTTGTGGTACCCTAGGGTTTTGGAGATGGTACTCCATCAAAGGTCTCTGCTGCTCAACCACTCTACTCAACATATGATATGTTAAGTTCCAGCGTGTGGGGACGTCGCACAACAGCCGGTGTTCTAGCAGATGTAGGCATTGCTGGAGTTTTTTGAGGCTAGCAGCGGCTACTGTTGACTTGCGAAAGTGGGCGCACAAGCGCCACACTTTCACCAGTAGCTCGTGCACATTTGGATATGTCTTTAAAAAAACTTGCACCACTAGGTTAAAGTTGTGGGCCAGTCATGTTCCATGTTGTTGGGGGGTGGCAAGCTCCACAGTTGCTACCAGGTTCCTGCCGTTATCAGACATGACCATGCCTGGGCCCAGGTGCAGCGGCTCAAACTATATTGCTGTCTCATCGAGGAGGGCATCCCTCACCTCGGAGGCAGTGTGCTGTCTGTCCCCCAAGCTGATCAGCTTCAGCACGGCCTGCTGACGTCTACCCATACCAGTGCTGCAACATTTCCAGCTCGTAGCTGAAGTCAATTCAACGAAGGCGGCGAAGGAGGAGGAGGAGAAAGAGGGTGTTGTTTCAGAGCCCCTGCCAGGAATGATAGGCGAGGAGACGAGGTACACCGGCCCAGTTTGTGACCCAGTCCCACCCTCGACTACATTCACCCAGTGTGCCGTCAGTGAAATGTAGCATTCCTGTCCACATGCACTTGTCCACGTGTTGGTGGTCAAGTGGACCTTTGTGCAAAGCGCGGAACTTAGGGCCCGCCTGATGTTGAGTGACATGTGCTGGAGCAAGGTGGGGACGGCACACCTGGAGAAGTAGTGACATCTAGGGATGGCATAGCGAGGTGCCGCACTTGCCATCAGGTTCCGGAAGACCAGAGTTTCCCCAAGCCGAAATGCCAACATCTCCTGGGCCAGGAGTTTGGAGATGTGCGCGTTCAAGGCTTGCGCATGTGGGTTGTTAGTGCTGTATTTTTGCCTGCGCTGAAATGTCTGAGAGATGGTGGGTTTCTGGGAGGAGGCGCATGATGGTGCAGGAGAAGGAGCTGAGGCAGGAACAGGGGAGGATGAGGGAGAAGTCCCCAAAGTGGCAGAGCCAGATGTTGCGGTGTCCTGGCTGGTGTGACGATTGTCCTGTGTTTGCTCTCTCCCACTGAGCCCAGTGCTTGGATTCCAAATGACGGCGCATTGAAGTGGTCAAAATGTTGCTCTGTTCAGAGTCCCTACTCAGTTTTGAGTGGAAAATTGTGCAAACCGCACTACATTTGTCCTCCACGCATTCCTTGAAAAATCTCCACACCATCGAGGAACATGCCTTTGATGGGGGAGTTTTTCTGGGCTGGCTATGATAGGGAACATCTTGGGCCATTCTGGGTGTGACCTGGCTTCGGCGAAGCAGCTGACCTCTGCCTCTGGGCATGCCTCTGCCTCTAGCTACCCTCTTTGGTGCTGCACCTCCCTCAACATCGAAACTGCTTTCCCCGCTTGACATCCCCCCTGTCCAGGTCGGGTCAGTGTCATCGTCGTCCACCACCTCCTCTGCCAATTCCTCTCTCGCTTCCTCCTCCTGCACACCACACATGGCAACAGGCTGCCCTGATGGCAATTGTGTCTAGTCATCGTCACTGAGGGTGGGTTGCTCGTCAACCACCACAAAATCAACAGGAGATGGAGAAGACTCCATTGCTTGGGCATCTGGACACAGAAAGTCGTCTGGTAGCTCCGTGGAATCGGGAAATGGAGGGACAGGGAGAGGGACAGTTAAAAGACCAGAGAACAGCTCCTGGGAGCAGGGAAAGTTGGGATTACTCTGCTGGGAAGATTGGGCATTTTGGGAGGAAGGCTGACCAGACTGTTGTGTAGGGATAGGAGTTGAGGTAGAGGCTGACTGGCTGGTGGATAACGTGGTGGAAGCATTATCCAGCCAGCCATTGTAACACATGTTCCTGGTGCTCAGGCCTACTTAGGTTTGTGCCCTGCACGCTACTTAATGTGGCCAGCAAGCTGGGGACTGTGGGGAAGCGCAATGCTTGCTTCCCCTGAGGAGTAGGCATGGAATGCGCTGTGGCTTCACCGCGACCTTGCTCCCCAGCAGCATTCTCATGCCCCCGGCCTCACCCACGGCCTCGTCCATGTCCCTTACTGGTAGCCTTGCGCATTTTTAGATGGTTTTGATGGTTTGGTGGGTATACACCGTGACAACCTGGATGAAGCGTCTATAGCCTGAGAATTAGAATGTATATCCCACTGATGTTTTGTGGGTATACACAGTGACAACCTGGATGAAGTGTATATAGTGTAAACGGGATGAGAATTTCAGTGTATACCCCCTTAGTTTCAGGGGGGGAGGGTAGGGGTAAACACACTGTTGAACCCTGGATTAAGAGTATATAGGGTATATGGGCATACAATTTCAGAGTATCACACTTAGTTTAATCCCCACCACGGAAAGCTGGGTTGCGCAGATACAGCCTGGCTTAATTTCTGTGAATCCCACTTTAGCGTTTGTGGGTAGACACTGTGCCAAACTTGTTTCAGCTTCTCTTTTTAGTGTAGATCTTACAAGATCTGTTGTGGTTCTTCTTCTTTGCTATTCCTGCCTAGCAGAATCTAAAACCTCACTAGCCCTCAGCAGATGTCTGTCTCCAACTAAGTGCAAGCACAGAATGATTCGGAGCTGATGCCGCCTGTTCGTTTGAATCAGAGGTCACATGTCCTCAGCAGCCAATGGCTTTTTCCTAGTATTTTCATGGCCTCCGTTGTCGTAGTCCCTGTCCCACCTCCCCTGCACTGTTATTGGTGCAGAAAAAGCGCCAGGAAAGATGGAAGGGGAATCGACCTGTAAGTGCATTTGCAACGCGGTGTTCGTATCGTATCGAATCGAATGTCTAGTGCCAACAACTAGCACAGTCACCGGCTGCCATCTCCATATGGGAGTCTATATTGGGTGATGTGATGAGTTTTATTTGTCATGATGTGAGGAGCTTCAGCCCTGTCTATGATGTACTGACATAGACAATATGGCTGATTATTCCAACGCAAGTTATTACTTAAACACTTTGTAAACCCTTATAAACCCATTGAATATTTCATTGCCTCTTATAATGGATATTGTTACTGTTTCCTCACCTTTGTTGCTCTTTAGTCTGACTACTGTAATTCTGATTTATTCATTGGAAATAACTGAGATATCGATTTTGCTACCCAAGTATATTATTTACATGAAATTCTGTATTATTCCCGGCTGTCTGCTGCCATTAGTGCTCAGTGGGATACCAGCAATATTGTATTACTGTAATTGGAACATAGATACCAGCCGATACATCATTGTAGGAGATGCATTTGAGTGCTAGCCATCTTACACAAGCCCAAACACTCCAGCTGGCTTACATGTGAGGGTATGTATATCAAAGCTGGTTTGGCCCATGTCATCTATGAGGCTATGCAATGGCATAAATTCTGGGGTAGCAGCGGTAGCGGCTGTCACTGGGCAGAGGACATTAGGTGGCTCAGTAGGATCCTGATTTTTTTTTATTTTCTTTTTTAATAGGCAGTTATCTGCTGGAGTAACCCCAGCAGATAACGGGCCCTATGTACTTACTCATCCCCGCTCCTGCTCACTGCTTCCCCTGAACATATCATCAGGAGCGTGAATCAGTAAGTGAGTCCGCAGGCCCACACAAATATTTCTATAATTATACTCCGGGTTCTTTTCAGACCCCAGAGTATAATGATCGAAAAGGCCAGGGGAGGTGAGCGAACATAAGACAGTTTTACTTACCTCTCCTGTGCTCCAGCAGTCTACGAGCCTCTTTGGTGACATCCCAGGTGTCATGTGGGCTAAGCCAGCATCATTATGTGTTGCAACGCCAGCCTGGCTCACGTGATGCCTGAACCAACATTAAAGAGGGCCGAAAGCAGCAAGGAGTGCGCCGGAGGGGGCTACTATGGGACATAATACTGTGTGCAGGGGCCACTATGTGGCATAATAGTGTGTACAGGGGCCACTATGGGGCATATTAGTGTGTATAGGGGCTACTACGGGGCGTAATAGTATGTGCAGGGATCACTATGGGGCATAATAAAGTCTGCAGGGGCTACTGTGGGACATAATACTGTGGGCAGGGGCCACTATGTGGCATAATAGTGTGTACAGGGGCCACTATGGGGCATATTAGTGTGTATAGGAGCTACTACGGGGCGTAATAGTATGTGCAGGGATCACTATGGGGCATAATAAAGTCTGCAGGGGCTACTGTGGGACATAATACTGTGGGCAGGGGCCACTATGGGGCATATTAGTGTGTATAGGAGCTACTACGGGGCGTAATAGTATGTGCAGGGATCACTATGGGGCATAATAAAGTCTGCAGGGGCTACTGTGGGACATAATACTGTGTGCAGGGGCCACTATGGGGGATAATACTGTGTGCAGGGGCCACTATGGGGCATAATAGTGTGTGCAGGGGCCACTAAGGGGCATAATACTGTGTCCAGGGGGCATTGTGTAGCATAATAGTGTGTGCAGGGGCCACGGTGGGACATCATACTGTCTGGATGGTTTGCTGGGGAGCCCAATCTTTGCTAGTTATGCCACTGAGGCCACCCAAACGTACTCTTGCCCTAACCCAGTATTTAGGAGGTGAGGACTCCTCTATTTAGTCTTGGCATTCCCCTGAGTAGATTAGGCTACTGACATCAATGTAGATACTCAATAAGGGGCCCCTGACAGTGAACTAATAAGTAAAATTGATTCTTGATTTAAAAAAATAAATAAATAAATAACTGCTCACCATCAGGAAACATATGGGGGTCTTTAGCCAGTATATTCTGTGCTCTCTGATATATTCATTTTATACACTTAGTCTCAATCTGATAAATTGGAGAAGGGGAGGCAGTGACTGATTTTATGACACATGCGGAGACCCGATCAGAGAATATTTACCCTGATATTTGTAGAGATTGTTGTGTCAGAATAAATCATTAGAGGGACACTATAAGATTACAGAATCATGGATACATTAAAGCCGTGTTCCAAAGACAAAATCAGACAAAGCCAAAGTATTACAACTGTGCGCTTCTATTTATCACCAATGTTAAAGTCTATCTCCAGCTATAAACAATGTGTACTAAATGAAATTAATGAAACTTTGTAATATAATTTATTAAAGTTTTCTGTTTCTTCCTCTACTTATCAGGCTGCTCTTCTCTTCATTTTCTTATTTTTTATAGAGGATGTGAGCTCTATATCTATCTCACATACAGAAGTCTATGGAGGGGGGAACGGGAGGAGGCTGCTGTTTGCTGGTTAATCGATTTATTGCCTCATTTTATGGAGTTATAAAGTCTTATATTGAATATATAGCAGTGACATAAAAGCTGTCCCACTCTCACAGAGTAGCAAAGAGTAGCAGCAGCAGCATCCCCCTCCCCTCCCCTCCCCTCTTGAATATATGTTACTAAGTTTCTTATATTCACCTGCACTATTCATTTATGCAGTTGTTTTTGTTTGTTTAATAACTGGAGATACCCTTTAAGATTTTTGCTATATTTCAGTGAAAACACTCCAGAGATAGTAAGGTAGTACAAAATAGTACAAAGTAGTAACTTTGTGGCTATAGAAAGGGTATAATTGTATCCTATCCACAGTATAGTCTCTCTGCGATTCCCAGAGAGAAGGCAGGGAAGGTTTATTACCTTCCCTGCCTTCCCAATCGCTGTGTATATAGGGCTCAATGAGCGCTATATACATCACTATGGGCGCCGCCATGTTGCAGCTTCCCTCTGACCTGGCAGTCATATGATCTGCTGGGATCAGCGTCTGTTAGAGCTTCTGGGTCCTAATGGGCAGGAGGCTGCATTACTCTTGCAATTGAGGATATATGTATCAGCCCCAGTTAAAAAAATATACAAAAAAAAGTGATAAGATGCCCCCGAAGGACTATTATGACCTTATGGGGTCACAATGTAAAAGGAAAAAAAAATGAATAGAAGAGTGAAAAAATGAATAAATAAAATAATTAAAAAATTAATAAAATAATATGCCAATAAAAAAGCCATAATAAAGGCTCTAGCACCACCCCCAACAACTCCAAACAAAACAAAAATTACTGTAACGGAGAGTAAAAACAATTTTTTTTTTTTTTTTTTTTTGTATCACTGTGTTATTAAATAATAAAAAAATAAAAGTGAAAAATACACAAGTTTTCCTTCCTCTTTTGTTTATATTTTACCGGTGTTAGGTAAGTTAGCCAGGTAGTAGCAATGGTGCGGCCCCAAACAGTGAAGACAAGGACACAAAGTATGCAGCAAACAGGTTTATTTACAAAAAAACCAGGAAAATAAATAAGCCTTGACTTCAGGCAGAAATGAGCGAAACAAAAATACAGCCTTAACCTCAGGCAAAAATAAACAAATTCCTGCTCGTCCGAGCAACTAACTAAAATGAACTTTTAACCTAACTATATGTGTGGCTTACTACCAGCCAAACGAAAAACACAAGCACAAATTGGTCTCACTGTACTAAGGGTTACAGGACAAACCCAGACACTTCCTCTCCTCCCAGGATCTGCCCTGACGTGCAGGCTCAGCAGGCTTTTATGGTCCAATAATGAGCCTATGGCCCACACCTGGGGCCCGGTATTGAAGTGGTTAATAAATCATTGCCTATGTGTAATAAAGTCAAGCATAGTAATTTCATCATTAAGATCACTGAGACTGATGTACTATTGCTTATAATCTTAGAAGGTCCAAAAATACCTTCAAAAAAGTTCTGTCATGTAGAGGAGCAGAGCCATACCTTTATGGTCCCATATCTATGGAGCAATTCGGGGATACTTATGTTCTATTGATATGCAAATCAAACATCACCGTATTAAACATCAATTGTTCGGCCTCCTATCATGTATCATTATCTCAAACAGGAACAAAATCCTAAAAGGGTGAACCCTAAATAACGAAGAAAACTTCACTTTTAATCATAGTTAAAATGTCTCAATGGACTGAAAAATGAAGTAAGAAGTGCTCCAGCAATCTGCTACACTCCTCCAGTGACAACCCTGTACTCCAGGTTGTCCCTTACTAGAGATGAGCGAAAAGTAAAATGTTCGAGATTCGATATTCGTTTCGAATAGCCGCTCAATATTCGACTATTCGAACGAATATCGAACCCCATTATAGTCTATGGGAGAAAATGCTTTGCTACAGGGGATCCCATCATTCGACTCAGGAGAGTCACCAAGTCCACAATGACACCTCAGGAAATGATGCCAACACCCTGGAAAGCAACTGGGACAGCAGGAGAAGCATGTCTGGGGGCATCAAGTACCCTTATTATGTCAGATCCCTGTCAGCTTGCGATATGCCGGAGCTGACTTTTTCCCGATTTTTTCCCTGTCACACACACACACAGCTCTGCACTACTGCCAACCATCCCTCCAGCTACTCCTCCTGTCACACACAGCTCTGCACTACTGCCAACCATCCCTCCAGCTACTCCTTCTGTCACACACATCTCTGGTGTAACAGAGCTCAGCACACACTCAGCTCTGTTACATCTCTACACTCTGTTGTAGAGATGTAGTAGAGCTGAGTGTGTGCTGAGCTCTGCTACACACGAGATGTGTGTGACAGGAGGAGTAGATGGAGAGATGGTTGGCAGTAGTGCAGAGCTGTAGAGATGTAGCAGAGCTGACCGATGTTAGCAGTCCGATGCAGCAGGACTGAATGTGTTAGTCTGCTGCATCAGACTGCTACATCTGCCAGCTCTCCTACATCGTGCCATGCGCTCAGCTCAACTACTCCGGAGTAGTTGAGCTGACTGTACAGTATCGGACACTACTATGTGGGAGATGAAGCAGAGCTGGGATTTTAAAGACAATACTGCACACTCACAGACGATACTGCACACTGTCCGATACTGTACACTCAGCTCAACTACTCTATAATACTAGTCGGGGAGAGGGGGGGTTATAAGAGTGTGGACGGGTACTGGGCAGGGAGACGTCTCCCCGCCCAGTACCCGCCCACACTCTCCTAAGCCACGCCTTCTCAATAATACTAGTCGGGGGAGAGGGGGACAGGGCGCTCTGAAGACCGGAAAGAGGGCCGGACTGGACCAAGAAGAACAGGGAGCTTCAGGTAAGCGGACACCAGTGAGGGGGAGGGGATTAATCACTACACAGCATGGGGTCCCCATGTTGTGTTGTGAATAGGATCGTCTTTAAAATCCCAGCTCTGCTTCATCTCCCACATAGTAGTGTCCGATACTGCACACTCAACTGAACTACTCTGGAGTAGTTGAGCTGAGCACACGGCCCGATGTAGGAGAGCTGGCAGATGTAGCAGCCAAGCAGAGTGCACTGCTGTGGATGGATCTTAGACTTCACCTCCTCCAGCAGAACCAGCGTGATTGGCCGAATGCTGTACACTGGCCAATCAACGCTGGTCAATGCATTCCTATGGGAAAAAATCAGCTCGTGCATATCGCAAGCTGACAGGGATCCCGACAAAATAGAGCCCAAAAGAGCTGGGTGAGTAACATTCCCCCCTAAATAAAGGTAACCCCTAGCTAACCCTGCCTGTACATCTGTCCCTGTCTCACAGTCACATAGTTCACAGTCCCAAATTAATCGAATGTTAAATCCACCATTCGTCTAAATTGGAGGTCACCTGATTTCAGCCGCCAATTCCTTTTTCCGATTTTTTTTTTTTTTTATGCCTCTGTTGTTGTAGTTCCTGTCCCACCTCCCCTGCGCAGTTATTGGTGCAAAAAAATGCGCCAGGGAAGATGGGAGGGGATACACATTTTTACTGCATTTGCCTCGTGGTATTTGATTGGAATCGAACACCTCGAACAGCTGATATTCAATCGAATATGTATTCGATCGAACAGTGTTCGCTCATCTCTACAGAGGTATAGTAGGTCTTGAGGGAAGCCCAGGGTTGGAGCCAGATGAAGATGGATTTGTTGCAGGGATGCCGTAGTTCCTGAAGTTTACGTCCATTCTTCGCACTTGCTATCCATGCTCCCAAATTGAAAATAATTTTGGAAGACCATGCTCCCCTTCACCGTCTTACTGGAGCTCTGCTCTGTCAGCCTGAAGTCTGGCTAGATATAACAAAAGCAGTGTGTGTGTGTGTGTGTGTGTGTGTGTGTGTGTGTGTGTGTGTGTGTGTGTGTGTGTGTGTGTGGTCACTATAATCAGAAGAAATAAAAAAGCATTTTAGTAGGTTTATGCGTAATCTCATATCTTATACACAGTATATAATAGAAGTTTCTGTCTGCCTGTTCTTTATATGCAACCAAAGAACTGGATCGATCTTCACCAAATTTGGCACACAAGTACATCAGGTGTCTGGGAAAGTTTTAGACCAGGTCTCAGTTCTCTAGGACGTACCATTCCTGAGATACAGTATTTCCCGAAACATGACCTGTATTAGTCAATACCAGCCTGCAAGTCTTTCAGTGATATTTCAATTGCCATACACATGGTCACATATTCCTTATCAGCCAATAAAATTTTGGTCTCCACATGCACACAGCTTTACTCCATATTTCTATAACAACCCAGCCATTTTTCTTCACTGTTGTAGGTCAGCTTTAAATGGGCAGGGCGCTGTGGATGACACTGTTACACAAGGTCACATGCACATAGTTTTACTACAGGTTTCCATTACAACCCAGCCATTTTACTTTACTGCTGCAGGTCAGTTTAAAAGGGGCAGGGCGCTGTGGATGACACTGTTACACAAGGTCACATGCACACAGTTTTACTCCAGGTTTTCATAACACTCAGCCATTTTTCTTCACTGCTTTAGGTCAGCTTAAGGCTGTGTTCACACAGGAATATTCCATGGATTTGGGGGTGGTTGCCCCCAAATCAGGAGCAGATTCCTCCTGGAATCCAACTCCCATTGTTTTCAATGGAAGGCAGAGATCACAGCAGGACATGGAAAAAATAAATGTCCTGCTCGATCTTGGACTCCATGACTGATTCCAGGCCTAATCAGGAGCAGGATGTCGCGATGGAGTGCACTGCAATGGCATTCCATCATGGATAGACTGTGGCAAAAATGTCAGTGAGAACATGAGAACATACCATTAAAGGTTCAGGTTGCTGTGGATGACACTGTTACACAACATCACATACACACAGCTTTACTCCAGGATTCTGTAACAACCAATTTCCAACCTGAGATACACATGATCACATGACACCTATGGACCAATGAAAACTCGCAGGTTCTTCGGTCTTTCCATACACACATTATACTATGTTCAATTTATTTCACAAATAAGGCTACCTATTTCAAGACTTATGTGTCCTGAAAAAGACATTGTTATAAATAGTGTAAATATGCAGGGCCATTATAAAGATATTGCTGCGTAAAGCAATGTATACAAAAATCATTGGGAAATTAATGGCCCATAGTCCTTAAAAGTTTAATATCAAGAACACACATAGGCCTATAACTAAAATGTGTACCCACATTGCAAAGAATACCCAATCCTCCACACATCTACTGATCTGGTATGGTAATTGGGAGATAAGGCATTTCTTATACACAGAAGTGAAATTAAGACACCTACTCAATGCTATATCTACACCCTCCCCCTTCTCCATTATTCATCTCACAGGGCTACTACTCCTATGTTCTCTCTGGTCTCTGTATCTTTTTTTTTTTTTTTTTGAATAAATAAATCAGCTACATTGTGAAGAACCTTGGACATCTGATCCCTGAGTTTGGCTGTTCCATAGATCATGTAGGCGGAATGGAGAACTGGTAGGAAGCCGAGGACAACAAGAAGCCAATCAAGAACTACACAGTAAAGATAGTAAGAAAAAACGCATGCAAAATGGCAAATGAAGTTAATAGTGCAGTATATGAAAGTGAAGGACACAAATCTCATAACTGAGTAATATGTCTCCAGATTGATGGATAAGTTACTGCTCATCTTCATCCTTGTTGTGTGATGGTACAGAGAGGTGAAGAGGAGGATGGAGGAGGTGGAATAGAAAGTCAAAGGGAAGACAGATCCTATACTGTAACTGTATACAGAATTAATATTATTGCAGCCACTTAATAGATTAGTCATGGTTGTATTGGTTGATCCACCAATGGTGACCTTACTGATACGCAGCCATTGGGGAATAAAACTGCTTAATGCAGAGCAAGTTACTGCAGCAACAATGACATAAAGAGTCCTGTGTAATATCTGTCCCTTCAGATACAGGAACAGTCTGGTGTGGAGGTTGGAGATCTTCAGACACAAGACAATGGAGAGCAGAGATGTCAGCCAAATGTTAGCATTAATAAAGAAACAATAAGCCCAGTTCATTATAGCAAGAGTTACTTGTATATCCAGGCTGTTAAGGGAAAATGTGACCTTAACCATATGTAGTATGCCAGCACATGAAGCACAGATCCTTGAAATCCCAATAGAAGTTACAATGTGGTCAACAGAAGTCACTGATCGTCCTTTCCACCAGTCGGTGACATTGACCCCTATAATAAATGAATGTATCACCAGTCCGGCTATAAACAATATCAGTACCAGAGCCTGAACACACTCGTGTTGGTCTCCAAAGTCACCCTCTGAAGAATCAGCCATCTCTTCTGTTTCCGAGGACCTTAATAACTCATCTAGACTTTGCTGAAGGTTTTGTAACAAACTTTTTACATTTATTCAAATATTCCAATATTTTCCTTGGAAACACAGACTACATTGCATAGACTCTGAGCGGGCACAGATAGAAGAATGCCCAGCAGATCACATAACATAGGAGGCGCATTTTGCATCAGAGATAGAAGGAAAGGAAAAATCCCTGTTCATCTGATCTGACACGGTGGAAATATATAAAGGGGGGGGGGGTGAGATCAAGGGAGCATAGCAGTCTGGTAAATGGAAAAAGAAGCCTATTTATTACAGATGAGCAAATACCGTTCAATCGAGTAGATATTCGAGCAAGTATTAAGGTATTTGACAAATTCGATTCCAATTGAATCCCATGCGGTAAACGCAGTAAAAATTGTATCCCCTTCCACCTTCCCTGGCACTTTTTTTGCACCAATAACTGTGCAGGGGAGGTGGGACAGGAAGCAGGAAAATGTAGGCATAAAAAAAAAGTAAGAAAAAAGTCATTGGCTGGCGAAATCAGGTGACCTCAGATTTATAAGAATAGTGTCAGCCATATTAGTCTCTGATGCAGTTTGGAGAGATAGGGAGAGACATCATGAGCAGGGTGAGAGAGAAAGTTTAGCTTGTGCTAGGCAGGAAAAGTGAAAATCAACAGCTCTTTTCAGAGCTACACTGCAGGAACAATGTACACGTACACTGAACCTACCAATGATGCATCAGAATAGCATCAAGGGATGGGAGAGGGCACATGGCGTGGAAATCCAGCTGGGGATCCAGTCCACAGTCCAGGTACTGGATAGGGGTTACCAGCAATGCCCCTCATCAGTAGCACAAGGGGGCGAGGACAAGGACCAGGAAATCCAGTTGGGGATCCAGGTCAGGTGGGTGGGGGGGGGGGGGGGGCGCCCATGTCAAAAGTTCGCCACGGGGCCCCGCCATTCCTAGTTACGCCACTGATTCTACACTATGTTTTATAGATAGGTTCCTGGGAGCGCTAAGAGTATTTTACACTATGTTTTATAGATAGGTTCCTAGGAGCCCTGACAGTGTTCTACACTATGTTTTATAGATAGGTTCCTAGGAGCCCTGACAGTATTCTACACTATGTTTTATAGATAGGTTCCTAGGAGCCCTGACAGTATTCTACACTATGTTTTATAGATAGGTTCCTGGAGGCTTAAGAGTATTCTACACTATGTTTTTAGTTAGGTTCCTAGGAGCCCTAAAGCTGAGTTCATACAGAGTTTTTTGGTCTGGATTTTGATGCAGAATCCACCTCAGAATGTGGCTGCAAAAAACACCTCCCATTGACTTCACTTCTTTTTTCCACTAGCAGTTTTTTTCCTGGTTGCGGAAAAAAGAAGCAAGCTGCCTTATCTTGCTGCGGATTCTGCGGAAGAAAGAAGCGAATGGGGAGAAGTCAAGTAAGTGGTTTATTGCAATATTAAAAACGCCTCCAAGAACAAGATGTCCCTCCGCAAATAAACTCAATTCCTGAAGTTTGTCAATTAACCATGTTATTTGCCCTTTGTTGGGGGCGTAGAGGTTGGCCAAAGTCTAGGGCACTGAAGCTATAGTTCCTTTAAGAAATAGAGCTCTTCCTTCAGGATCTGCAGCTACTTTTAATGATGAGCAGGACTGATTTATGGATAAGAGTTGACACACCTTTAGACGCTGAGTGTGGGTGGGCACTATGGAACCACTATGAATATTCTCTAGTGGGCAGTTTGGGTACCTTATTCACCTTAAAGTGCGTTAATGAAGGCTATTTTGGACTTCATCTTGTGCATCAAGTGTAGGATATGACGTCTCTTGTTTGGTGAGTTCAGGCCCTTGACATTAAGGGAGGTAAAGACAAGCCTGGCTTTGCTCTCATTGGACAAAACATCTGTGTGTTTGACTAGTGTGTTTGAGGTCAGCAAGGAGCTCAACCAGCTCCGCAAGTACTGTCCCTGACAAAAGTTCTGTCGCTTATCCATGTTGTGGAATTAAAAGCTTATAAACTGACTTTAAATTCATCACACTTCAAGGCCCCAATTTGAAGACTACACACCCTGTTTTTTTTTTTATAGTGCCAGCATCAGCCCACCACCAGGTTAAATGAGATCTTTGGAGACTCCCAAGCACTGTGTTTACCATATTAGATGTAGGTGCCCGACCAGGTATAATAGGTGTTGGGGGTAGCCATGGGGTGGAGGCAGATTAAGCCGGATCTGTTGCAGGGATGCCATAGCACCTAAAGTTTGCATCTATTCTCGGTGCTTGCTATCCATGTGTTACAGTCAGCAGGATACTATAAAAAAAAAAACTAAATAATAATATCCTGCAGAGCCCAACTGGGCTCTGAAATGCAGAGCTAACCTGGTGTGAACACGAACCGACAGATAATGTCACTGCCAGGCTACAACACCATCTGGGTAAACACAAAAACTAAATAGATAAGTTCTCTGCAGGACAGGGCAGCCACAAATAAATACAATAGTCTTGCAGTTACTCCACTGCAAGACAAACAGAACTCTGACCGTGTCTTCCCAGCTACTATACTGGGCCGCACCCACCACAGTCACCTGCTGTTGCAGCACAATCCACAGTCAGGAAGCTGATAGACTGTGTGAATTAGGTCCTAAACAAATAGCTACAATTTTGGAAGCGACACCCACTTCCACAACACATAGGACACAGACAAAAACATATAAAAGTGCTGGGCCACACACAGAGCCACAGCACATGTGACATTTAAGATTTGAGGCTAGAGCACCGGGCGTCCAAACCTGCCTCCTTAAATGGAGGGAAGGCGGGACTGAACAGCCAGCCCAGGTGCCCAAGCCAGGTGTTCATAGGCTAACACCCCTGTCAGTCAGCAGACCGACCACACCCAAAGGCTGCAAGGGAATTAACCCCTGCTATGATGTACTGAGCAATAACAGCGGAACAGGCTGCAACCCTGATCCCTTGGCCGCACCTGCCGCACAGTCCTAACACCATGCCCCTGCAGTGAAAATAATTTGAGAAGCACATTGTGCTATCAAAATCTGTTCCCACTTCATCATCTTACTGGAGCTCTTCTCTGTCAGCAGGAAGCTTGACTAGATATGAGGGTAAGTTCACACGGGGCAGAGGCCGCCTCAGGTTCCGGACCAAAACCTGGGTAGCCGCAACTGAAAGCTGGTGCATTGCACCGGCATCCAGCCACGCACTTTACTCCGGATTAGGCCCAATGAATGGGCCTAGTCCAGAGGAGGGAGTGTTTTCAGGCTGAATCACGAGGCAAAATGGCCTGAAGAATGAGCACCTCGGTTTGTTCCGGCTCCCGGAAAAAAGACCTGAGCGGCTCCCATTGATTTCAATGGGAGTCGTCTTTTTGGTCAGGATTTTGAGGCCGTATTCTGTGTGAACTTACCCTAACACAAGCAATTTACAGTCCTATGTTAACCTACTGGTCAATTTAGGGTCAGTTCACATGGAGTTTTGATGTAGAATCTGCCTCAAAATCCGCTGCCAAAAATGGCTAGTGGAAAAAAGAAGTGAGGTGGCCTATCTTGTCGAATCAGCCGTGGTGTCCGTGGCGCGAGACTCGCTCCCCACTAGGCCCATTCATGTAGAATTCCATGCCGGAAGTGAAATTAAGACCCCTGCTCAATCCTATATCTACACCCTCTCCCTTCTCCATTATTCATCTCACAGGACTACTACTTCTATGTTCTCTCTGGTCTCTCTATTTTTTTGGGGGAGAACTAAATCAGCTACATTGTGGAGAACCTTGGACATCTGATCCCTGAGTTTGGCCGTTGCAAAGATCAAGTAAGAGGAATGGAGAAGTGGTAGAAATCCCAAGACAATATAAAGCCATTGAAGAACTACACAGTAAAGATAGTAATAAAATACACTTGTAAAATGGAAAATGAAGTTAATAGTGCAGTATATGAAAGTGAAGGACACAAATCTCATGACTGAGTAATATGTCTCCAGATTGATGGATAAGTTACTGCTCATCTTCATCCTTGTTGTGTGATGATACAGAGAGGTGAAGAGGAGGACGGAGGAGATGTAATAGAAAAGTAATGGGAAGAAGGTTCCTATAGTAAAGGTGTATACAGAATTAATATTATTGCAGCCACTGGTTGTATTGGTTGGTCCACCAGTGGTGACCTTACTGATACTCAAACAGTAGGGAATCAAACTGCTTAATGCAGAGCAAGTTACTGCAGCAACAATGACATAAAGAGTCCTGTGTAATATCTGTCCCTTCAGATACAGGAACAGTCTGGTGTGGAAGTTGGAGATCTTCAGACACAAGACAATAGAGAGCAGAGATGTCAGCCAAATGTTAGCATTAATAAAGAAAGAATAAGCCCGGCTCATAATAAGAAGAACTTGTGTATCCAGGCTGTTCAGGGAGAATGTGACCTTAACTATATGTAGAACGCCAGCACATGAAGCACAGATCCTTGCAATCCCAAGAGAAGTTACAATGTGGTCAACAGGAGTCACTGATCTTCCTTTCCACCAGTCGGTGACATTGACCCCTATAATAAATGAATGGATCACCAGTCCAGCTATAAACAATATCAGTACCAGAGCCTGAACACACTCGTGTTGGTCTTCATAGTCACCCTCTGAAGAATCAGCCATCTCTTCTGTTTCCGAGGACCTTACTAACTCATCTAGACTTTGCTGAAGGTTTTGTAACAAACTTTTTACATTTATTCAAATACTCCAATATTTTCCTTGGAAACACAGACTACGTTGCATAGACTCTGAGCGGGCACAGATAGAGGAATGCCCAGCAGATCACATAACATAGGAGGCGCATTTTGCATAAGAGATAGAAGGAAAGGAAAAATCCCTGTTCATCTGATCTGACACGGTGCAAATATATAAAGTGTGTGGGGGGGGGAGGTCAAGGAAGAGGAGTCTGGTAATTGGAAAAAGAAGCATTTATTCATCAAGATATTACATAAAGTTTTTGCTGTCCAGTTTTACTATTCAGTTATGACTAGAGATGTGTCAACTGATTCGTTCTGATTTGGGTTGGACTCAAACATTTTAAATTGTTTTTTAACCCCTTCCCGACATCCGCCGTACTAGTACGGGAGTCGGGCGGCCGCCATAGCCGCCGGGTGTCTACTGCTTTACTGCTTCCCCAGACCGATTGGAGGCATTAACTCTTCTGGCACCTCGGTCAAAGCTGACCGAGGCGCCATTTTCCTCGTGATCACCAGCACCCGGAGTAAGATGCAGGGCCGGCGTCATGTTACTATAACAGCCGTGAGCCTTGTGAAGGCTCCCCGGCTTCTCATTACATTGCTTCTATTGCTGGCTATGCTACATAGCCTGAAATAGAAGTGCCGGTATTTTGCATTGTAATGCTTGCATTAGTGATCAGACCCCCTGGGGTTCAAGACCCCTAGGAGGTCTAATAAATGCAAAAAAAAAAGTAAAAAAAAAATATCACATTTTTCAAAAAGTATTAAAAATTCAAATCAAACCCTTTCCTTAGAACACATAAAAGTAGTTAAATACTGTGAAACACATACACATTAGGTCTCCCCGTGTCCGAAATCGCGCGCTCTACAAATCTATAAAAATATTTTTCCTGTGCAGTAAACGCCGGAGCGGCAAAAATAGTCAAAAGTGCCAAACCACCGTTTTTTCACTGTTTTGATTCTGATAAAAATTTGAATAAAAAGTGATCAAAGCAAAAGCATATCCCAAAAATGGTGGAACTAAGAAGTACACCCGGCCCCGCAAAAAAAGATGCCCTATACATCCCCGTACACTGACGTATAAAAAAGTTACAGCTGTCGGAAGATGGCGACTTTTTAAAATAAAAAAAAAAAAAAATTAACACAGTTTTGGATTTTTTTTAAGGGGTTAAAATGTAAATAAAACCATATACATTTGGTATCAGCAGAATCATACGGAAATACAGAATACAGGGGACAGGTCATTTTGGCTGCACAGTGAACGCCGTAAAACCAAAGCCCGTAAGAAAGTCACAGAAATGCATTTTTTTTTTTTCAAATTCACCCCATTCTGAATTTTTTTTTCCATCTTCCCAGTACATTATATAGAATAATTAATGGTGGCATCATGAAGAACAATTTGTACTTCAATAAAAAGAGAATTTGAAAGAAAGAAAGAACAATTTGTCCTGCAAAGATTAAAACTAGAGATGAGCGAACAGTAAAATGTCCGAGATTCGATATTCGTTTCGAGTAGCCCCTCAATATTCAACTACTCGAATCGAATATCGAACCCTATTATAGTCTATGGGGGGGAAAATGCTCGTTTCAGGGGTAGGCAACGTTCGATCAAATTATACTTACCAAGTCCACGAGTGAGGGTCGGGCTGGATCCTCCGAGAAGTCTTCTCTGTGCTGCGTCCCCACGGCATCTTCCGGCTCTGAATTCACTCTGCCAGGCATCGGGCCTAGGCAGAGCCGACTGCGCATGCCCGAACTACAAGCACTACAAGCGGACATGCGCAGTCGGCTCTGCCCAGGCCCGATGCCTGGCAGAGTGAATGAAGAGCCGGAAGACGCCGCGGGGAAGCTGCATGAAGAAGACTTCTAAAGGTAGGAGAAGAACCAGCGTTGATTGGCCGACTGTATAGCATTCAGCCAATCAATGCTGGTTCTGCATCGAACTTTTCCATTCGAATAGCGAGTGGTACTCGATCGAGTATGAGTATTTCGAATACCGTAATATTCGATCGAATACCTACTCGATCGAGTACTACTCGCTCATCTCTAATTAAGACCTCATATGGCTCTGGGAGTGGAGAAATAAAAAAAAAAAAATGTGGTTTAGAAGGAGGGGAGTCAAAAATTAAAAACAAAAATCCAAAAATGCCATCAGCGGGAAGGGGTTAACAATAGAGATGAGCGAACAGTGTTCTATCGAACTCATGTTCGATCGGATATTAGGCTGTTCGGCATGTTCGAATCGAATCGAACACCGCGTGGTAAAGTGCGCCATTACTCGATTCCCCTCCCGGGACAGGAACTACGACACCGGTGACGTTGAAAAAAGTAGGCAAAACCCATTGGCTGCCGAAAACATGTGACCTCTAATTTAAAAGAACAGCGACGCCCAGCTTCGCGTCATTCTGAGCTTGCAATTCACCGGGGACGGAGGTTTCCGTCCAGCTAGCTAGGGCTTAGATTCTGGGTAGGCAGGGACAGGCTAGGATAGGAAGGAGAAGACAACCAACAGCTCTTATAAGAGCTAAATTCCAGGGAGAAGCTTGTCAGTGTAACGTGGCACTGACGGGCTCAATCGCCGCAACCCAGCTTTCCCAGGATCCTGAATGGAATACACTGACAGTGTATTCCCGTATACTCCATATATACACCCCAAATCCCCGTTCCAACGGTGTGCCCCCCCACCTTCACCTCAGAAATACCCTGCAAGTCCCCTAGCAATAGAATTGGGGCTATATACACCCACTATTTTTGCTACTGGTATACAGTGCCATTGTCTGACTGGGAATTCAAAGAATATATTGGGGTTACGTGCACCCACAATTTTTGCTACTGCTATACAGTGCCATTGTCTCACTGGGAATTCAAAGAATATATTGGGGTTATGTGCACCCACAATTTTTGCTACTGGTATATAGTGCCAGTTTCTGACTGGGAATTCAAAGAATATATGGGGGTTACGTGCACCCACAATTTTTGCTACTGCTATATAGTGCCATTGTCTCACTGGGAATTCAAAGAATATATTGGGGTTATGTGCACCCACAATTTTTGCTACTGCTATATAGTGCCAGTTTCTGACTGGTAATTCAAAGAATATATTGGGGTTACGTGCACCCACAATTTTTGCTACTGGTATATAGTGCCATTGTCTGACTGGGAATTCAAAGAATATATTGGGGTTACGTGCACCCACAATTTTTGCTACTGCTATACAGTGCCATTGTCTGACTGGGAATTCAAAGAATATATTGGGGTTACGTGCACCCACAATTTTTGCTACTGCTATACAGTGCCATTGTCTCACTGGGAATTCAAAGAATATATTGGGGTTACGTGCACCCACAATTTTTGCTACTGGTATATAGTGCCATTGTCTGACTGGGAATTCAAAGAATATATGGGGGTTACGTGCACCCACAATTTTTGCTACTGCTATACAGTGCCATTGTCTCACTGGGAATTCAAAGAATATATTGGGGTTACGTGCACCCACAATTTTTGCTACTGGTAGATAGTGCCATTGTCTCACTGGAAATTCCACAAATAATTTGGGGATTCATTCACCCTACATCTCAGGCTCTTGCCATATTCACCCAGGTTGTCAGTGCTGCACCAGCTCATTCCCAGACAGCTCGGCCCGAAAAACACGTTACCTATATAGAGGATTTGGACAATGAAGACAACATGTTCTAAATCTAATGTCTGCACCTTCTCCAGAATTAAAATAAAGGCAGCGTTTAACTTTCAAATAGCACTGCACAAAGGAAGAGCTTATCAGCTTGTCTCATGACATGCTACTGAAAAGTGTCATTTGTGTATCTTAATGTAAATATAGTTGTATAAGCTTTTTGGGTTTTAGGCACTGCCAAGTTATTTATTACCACCCGCTCCCTTATAATGATGATGACGCCAAAGTCACTGTGGGTGTTCAGAGCTCACAGCTTTGGTTGACATTTGTCTTGCTCTCTGTCGGTACCAGCTGTCTTTTTGGATACCGTAAAGTTATGTTGACTTTATTAACAGCTATAGAAGCTTTAGCCAGGTTGTGACGGTGTGTAACCCTAACAACACTAAGTGGGATACACATTAATAGTCAGGCTATGTACGCTAAACGTATCACTGAAGTAATTTTTTTTCCCTCTCCCCTAATATAAGAAAGGAACAGACATTAGACCTAGACCGGGGTTCGAGGCTTGTAAAAATCCAGTATTATTTGTTCTTCATGATGTGAAATATGTGTTGAAAAGCAACCCAAGATGAAGTCAGTCATGTGTGCCAGTGTGTTACTTGGCATGCCTTTGCTGGCCCCAACTGTAAGGTTCACTCTCCATTTCCTCCATTTTCCACTCCCCTTCACACCATTTGTGGTGAAGCAATGGGATGCACTGAAGTGCACCCTCTAGCCTCGTGTGGGACAGGGACATCAGATGCCACTCCAACCCCCTCGTCTTCCTCCGCCAGCCAACGGTGCGAAGATGAGAGGAGTGTGCTCTGAATGTTTTCTGCCTAGCAGAGGCTAGTTCTCACTTACGAAAATGGCCCCACTTTGACCTGTATATCAGGCACAATGGTGTAGGTTTCAAAGAAACATGGCACCAACAAGTTGGAAAACGTGGGCCATGCGTGGACCGTGTTTGAGTCTGGCAAGCTCCAGATCTGCTACCAGGTTCCAGCCATTATCACAGGCGCAAAAATGTCAGGCCCCAGGTGTAGCAGGGAAAAAAAAATGCCATCTCAGCCAGGATGGCATCCCTGACCTCGGAGGCACTGTGCTGTCTGTCCCCCAAGCTGATGAGCTTCAGCACCGCCTGCTGACGTCTCCCCACACCAGTGTTTTAGCGTTTGCCGCTAGTAGCTGTGGTGGAGGTTGCAGCGTCGTAGGGTTTCAGTCTACTCCTGCCATGAATTTTGGCCTTGGAGAGGAGATAGGGTACCTCAGTTTGCACCCCGGGACCAGACACCACCACATTCACCCTGCCTGTCCTTAAAGATAAGCAGCATCCCTGACCACAGGCGCTTGTCCAAGTGTCGGTGGTCAAGTGGACCTTGCAGCAAAGCGCGGAACTAAGGGCCCACCTGATGTTGAGTGACACGTGCTGGTGCAAGGCGGGGACGCCACACCGGGAGAAGTTGAGACGGCTAGGGACGGCATAGTGAGGTGCCACAGTTGCCATCAGGTCCGGGAAGGCGGGAGTTTCAACAAACCGGAACGCCAACATCTCCTGGGCCAGCAGTTTAGCGATGTTGGCGTTCTAGGCTTGCGTGGGTGGGTGGTTAGCGGTGTATTTCTGCCGGCGCTCCAATGTCTGAGAGATGGTGGTTTGTTGTAAAGAAGCGCCTGATGGTGCCTTTGATGGTGCAGGAGAAGGAGATAAGACAGAAACAGGGGAGGATGAGGGAGAAGTCAACAAAGTGGCGGAGGCAGATGAAGTGATGTCCTGGCTCGTCCTCTGGAGTGCATCGCCAGCACTGTGAGCAGAGGCAGTGGCATGAACGGCGGGCGACGTTTGTCCTGCCGTTGCTGCCTGCCACTGATTCCATTGCTTGGATTCCAAATGACGGTGGATTGAAGTGGTGGACAGGTTGCTCTTCTCAGGGCCCCTACTCGATTTCGAGAGGCAAATTGTGTAGACGACACTATATCTGTCCTCGGCGCATTCCTTGAAAAAACTCTACACCTTCAAGAAACGTGCCCTCGATGGGGGAGTTTTTCTGGGCTGGGTACAAAAGGGAACATCTTCGGACATTCCGGGTCTGGCCTGGCTTCGGCAAAGCAGCTGACCTCTGCCTCTGGACATGTCTCTGCCTCTAGCTACCCTTTTTGGTGCTGCACCTGCCTCAACATCCACACTACTTTCCCAGCTTGACATCCGCCTTGTCCAGGTGGGGTCGGTGTGCTCGTCGTCCACCGCCTCCTCTTCCAACTCCTGTCTCGCCTCCTCCTCCTGCACAATGCGCATGTCAACTGGCTGCCCTGACAGCAACTGCGTCTCATCGTTGTCGATGAGGGTGGGTTGCTGGTCATCCGCCACCAAATCGACCGGAGATGGTGGAGACTCTAGTGTTTGAGCATCTGGACACAGATACTCATCTGTTAGGTCCGTGGAATCGTGAAATGGAGGGGCAGGTTGCGGTACAGTCAAAGGAAGGGAGAATAGCTCTGGGGAGCAGGGACAGTTGGGGTTATTGTTCTGGGAAGATTGGGAATTTTGGGTGGAAGGAGGACAAGACTGTTGGGTAAGAGGAGGTAGAGGCTGACTGGCTGGTGGACAATGTGCTTTAAGCGTTATCCGACAGCCATTGCAAGACCTGTTCCTGGTTCTCGGGCCTACTAATCTTTGTACCATTCAGCCTAGTTAATGTGGAACTTTTGTGCAAAGCGCAGAACTTAGGGCCCGCCTGATGTTAAGGGACACACGCTGGTACAAGGCTCAACTCACCCTAAGTGCCAAAAACACTGCTGGTGCAAGGCTCTACTCATGCCAAGGGCCTCAATCTCTGCTGGTAGTTCAGCTTAAGGTCCTGTAACTTTGTTTGGAAGGGCTCATGTTAAGGGCTAGAAAAGTGAATTTTGGAAGGTCTTACCACATCACACACACACACACACACACACACACACACTCAAAATGACAGTTAAGGGTGAGGGCTTTTGGAATTCCCATTGCCTATTCCATTTGTGGTTGTCATGGGGAACGTGATTTAAAGGGGTGGTTGTTACTGTTTGTTGAGCTTAAATTGGGGTTTGTGTCCATCCATTTGGGGAGTAAAGAAGGTTTCCAGGTATTTTCCCACTTTGATAGAGGTTTTTTTGAATGTGGAAAGTGTGTAGTTGTTAGGCAGTGATGTTGGGGTAATAGAGGGTCTTTGGTGTGTTAGATGCCCCCAGACATGCTTCCCCTGCTGTCCCAGTGTCATTCCAGAGGTGTTGGCATCATTTCCTGGGGTGTCATAGTGGACTTGGTGACCCTCCAGACACGGATTTGGGTTTCCCCCTTAACGAGTATCTGTTCCCCATAGACTATAATGGGGTTCGAAACCCGTTCGAACACACGAACATTGAGTGGCTGTTCGAATCGAATTTCGAACCTCGAACATTTTAGTGTTCGCTCATCTCTAGTTAACAAAACTGAAGAAATGGCAATTTCCTTTCATTGCCAATAATCTAATTTTGTCAAAGCCTGTTTTGCAATAGAGCAGTGTGATATGTGACAGTCCACAGAATGTTTAGTGCAATTTTTACCAATAAAGTCAGTCCTGTTAGTGAAAAATCTTTAGGCAAGAGTTTTTGGTTTTTTTTTCCCCCCATTAAATACATGTAAAGTATAGACATCTATGGAGGGGGAGGAGGGAGTGAGATTAATTTTAGTGTTAAAAAAAACAAGAACAGCAAGGAATAGCTGAGTATAACAGCAGCAATTATTTGAGTGTCTTCACTAATCCCCCTCACCTCTTTATAGACTGGGGGAGAAAGTAACTTTAATAAGTTTAAAAACTGAATATTTGTTCAATAAGATATATTACAAAGTTCCATATGTTAAACTATACTATTTATTTACAAAAAGTTTTTTTTTTTTTTTTTTTAGAACTGAAGATACACCTTAAGAGTTTTTTCTTTAACACCCTAAAAACAGTCTCACAGTAAGCTGATCTAAAAAAAATCTTATGGTGGTTACCCATTATACATACGAGGGTAGTCTGAAAAGTTTCCGACCTCCACATGTAGATGGCAACACTCGTCAAGCAAAGTTGAGGAATGTGCTCACGCATGCGTTGTAATGTATTTACAAAAATTTCAGCCATTTTCGCACCAGCGTTTTTTCTTTGACAGTCGCTGAAGTGAATTGATGCGAGTGATTTTGTGAAAATGGATACAATCGAATATCGAGCTGTTTTTGTTTCTGGGGTGTAATGGTGTATCCAAATTTCATCCACAGTAATTGATCGGCGCCAAAATCTCTGATTTATTGCGCCTAAACTCTGCCAACAGAGCTTTTCAAATGTTCATCCAAACACGTTTTTGATCCAGAGTGAGCAATCGCGACAGTCAGCACGCGGTCAGCTTTCTCATCCCTAAAATTTCAACCAATATGTGGTTTATATTATAGTTTGATGTTTATGGTTATCTTTATCGTGCCTCCTTTGAAGTGTCCAATGCTCCTTGGTGATGTCATATGCCTGTAATTGGGCCTTATTGGTCATATGGGAACGTGGAGCATCATGGCCTCTTGATACTTAGTTTGCCCATGTGACCACTGTGGCCCAGTCACTGTGATCCATTGTGCTTGATGTCACCATAAGAGCATAGAATTCCATGAGGAGGGGACAACATGATAGCTCAGTGGTCAGCACTGTAGCCTTGCAGTGCTGGAGTCCTGGGTTCGAATCCTGCCAGAAACAACATCTGCAAGGAGTTTGTATGTTCTCATCGTGTTTGCGTGGATTTCCTACCATTCTACAAAGACATACTGATAGGAAAAAAAAAATGTACATTGTGAGACCTATATGGGGCTCCAAATCTACATTAAAAAGAAAAAAAAAATTCCATGAGAAGGACAAAAAAAGGTAGGGGAAGGTGAGTATGGATTATCAATAGAGATGAGCGAACAGTAAAATGTCCGAGATTCAATATTCATTTCGAGTAGCCCCTCAATATTCGACTACTCGAATCGAATATCGAACCCTATTATAGTCTATGGGGGAAAAATGCTCGTTTCAGGGGTAGGCAACGTTCAATCAAATTATACTTACCAAGTCCACGAGTGAGGGTCAGGCTGGATCCTCCGAGAAGTCTTCTCCTTGCAGCGTCCCCGCGGCGTCTTCCGGCTCTGAATTCACTTTGCCAGGCATCGGGCCTGGGCAGAGCCGACTGCACATGCCCGCACTACAAGCGGACAAGTGCAGTCGGCTCTGCCCAGGCCCGATGCCTGGCAGAGTGAATTCAGAGCCGGAAGACGCCGCGGGGAAGCTGCACGGAAAAGACTTCTAAAGGTAGGAGAAGAACCAGCGTTGATTGGCCGACTGTATAGCTTTCGGCCAATCAATGCTGGTTCTGCATTGAACTTTTACATTCGAAGAGTGAGTGGTACTCGATCGAGTATGAGTATTTCGAATACCATAATATTTGATTGAATACCTACTCGATCGAGTACTACTCGCTCATCTCTAATTATCAACTAAAGGTGAGACACCAGTCATATTCATGAAAGGTGATATAGGAAAGGGAGAATTCATAATAAATGTTACATCTATTGGTTAAAGTATGTATATTTCATGTCAGATATCAGATAGATATGGTCCATGTTAGAGAAACATGAGGCTCAGTGACTTACTGTACTTTACTGAATGGGATAAATTGCAAAGCTAGTACCACAACACCACTTGTACTATATATACTGTATGGTGAGGTTCCACAGTCCCCTGTAAAGAAATCTTGGACCCCACCAATCACACGTAGATTCTGACAATAGGTCATGAATTCAAAGTCCTGCACATCTCCATATCTACCTAAGGCATATCTATATAACTAAACTGTATATTCTGATATAAAAATTACAGATCCCCTCCAAACTGTGTTTTGCTGCTGCAACGTGTCTATCTTCCCCATTATGTTTCAAATAACTACCAGTTAGCCGGTTCCTAGTTCTATGTTCTCTTGAGTTTCTGTATTTTTCCTTTGGAATACAAGTTCAATGATATTGTGAAGAACCTTGGACATCTGATCCCGGAGTTTGGTCGTTCTGTAGATCAGGTAGGAGGAATGAAGAACTGGGAGAAATTCCACGATAACATAAAGCCTAGGAAGGTCTATACAGTAAAATAAATAATACATTGCAGAAGCAAAGTGGCCAATGAAGTATAGAGTGTTATATATGAAAGTAATGGACAGAAATCTCATGACTGAGTAATATGTCTCCAGATTGATGGATAAGTTACTGCTCATCTTCATCCTTGTTGTGTGATGGTACAGAGAGGTGAAGAGGAGGACGGAGGAGATGGAGTAGAAAAGAAGTGGGAAACCAGTTCCTATAGTAAAGTTATATATAGATTTAATATAAATACAATTACTTAATAGATTATCCATTGTTGTATTATATATTCCACCTTTGGAGCCTTCATCACGAATTGTCCACATGTGGATCATACCATTCAAAGTAGCAAAGATTAGTGCAACTACAATGAAGCAAACAGTCCTGTGTAATATCATCCTCCTCAGATACAGGAACAGTCTGGTGTGGAGGTTGGAGATCTTCAGAAACAAGACAATGGAGAGCAGAGATGTCAACCAGATATTGGCATGAGTAGAGAAAGAGTATATTGTTTCTATAATAACCATTACATAGGAATTTATTTTGATCAGAAAAAATTTCATCATAAAAACACCGAGAGTAATGGCACATTGAGAGCACATCCTTGCAATCCCAAGAGAAGTTACAATGTGGTCAACAGGAGTCACTGATCTTCCTTTCCACCAGTCGGTGACATTGACCCCTATAATAAATGAATGTACCACCAGTCCAGCTATGAACAGAAGGAGTGCTGGGGTTAGGACTTCAGAGTTACCCTCTGTAACATCAGACATCTCTGCTGTTCTATGAGGATCCTTAGGGTACAAGACTCTTTTATGGAGGGTTTATTGAAACTTTTTACATTTATTCAAATGTTACAATATTTCCGATGGAAATTCAGACTACATTACATAGACTCTGAGCCGGCATCGGCCTATGGAAGCAAGCAGATCACATAACATAGAAGGCTTATTTTGCATGTTCCACAGCAGGAAAGGAAAAATCAGCGATCTTCTGAGAAAATCTTTAAATCTTTCTTGATCGGTTGCCAATGGTTACCATTAGAGATGAGCGAGTACAGTCATGGCCAAAAGTTTTGAGAATGACACAAATCTTCTATTTTCACATGATCTGTTCCCTCTGGTTTTTCTGTGTTTGTCAGATGTTTTTATCACATACAGAAATAGAATTGCAATAATATTATGAGTAATAAAAGCTTATATTGACAGTTAGAATGAGTTAATGCAGCGTTGCAATATTTGCAGTGTTGACCCTTCTTCTTCAGGACCTCTGCAATTCTCCCTGGCAGCTCTCAATCACCTTCTGGACCAAATCCTGACTGATAGCAGTCCATTCTTGCACAATCAATGCTTGCATTTTGTCAGAATTTGTAGGTTTTTGTTTGTCCACCCGTCTCTTGATGATTGACCACAAGTTCTCAATGGGAGTAAGATCTGGGGAGTTTCCAGGCCATGGACCCAAAATCTCTGTTTTGTTCCCTGAGCCATTTAGTTCTCACCTTCGCTTTATGGCAAGTTGCTCCATCATGCTGGAAAAGGCATTGTTGATCGCCAAACTGCTCTTGGACGGTTGGGAGAAGTTGATCTTGGAGGACATTCTGGTACCATTCTTTATTCATGGCTGTGTTTTTAGGCAAGACTGTGAGAGAGCCGATTCCCTTGGCTGAGAAGCAACCCCACACATGAATGGTTTCAGGATGCTTTACAGTTGGCATGAGACAAGACTGGTGGTAGCGCTCACCTCGTCTTCTCCGAATAAGCTGTTTTCCAGATGTCCCAAACAATCGAAAAGGGGATTCATCAGAGAAAATGACTTTACCCCAGTCCTCAGCAGTCCACTCCCTGTACCTTTTGCAGAATATCAGTCTGTCCCTGATGTTTTTTCTGGAGAGAAGTGGCTTCTTTGCTGCCCTCCTTGAGACCAGGTCTTGCTCCAAGATTCTCCGCCTCACAGTGCGTGCAGATGCACTCACACCTGCCTGCTGTCATTCCTGAGCAAGCTCTGCACTGCTGGTAGCCTGATCCCCAGCGCCACACCTCCCATGAGGCGACCTGAAGTGAGCGCTTCAGGCGGCACTATGCCAGGGCCTCAGGGAGGGCGGCATTTTTGCTAACCTAAGCCAGTCCAGGACAAGCTGTCCTGGACTGGCTTATCACCGAGCGGTGGTTTGGGGAGGCCACTGGAGCAGCGCTGCTCCAGCAGCCTCCTCTCACGCTCAGGCAGAGAGCAGGCAGTCTCCAGGCCTACTCTCTGCTGGCGAACGGGGCTAAGCCCCGCCCCTTCAACCAACCACGCCCCCGATCCGCCCGGCCACGCCCCGATCCGCACGGCCACCCCCCCCCCCCCCCCGATCCGCCCCCTCCTCCCGGCGGGGGGGGGGGCGGCTTTCTGCAGTTAGCCTCGGGCGGCGAAAGGAGCAGGCTCACCCCTGCTGATCCCGCAGCTGAAACACTTTTAAGAGACAGTCCTGGCGCTTGCTGATCTTTCTTGGGCGCCCTGGAGCCTTTTTGCTAACAATGGAACCTCTCTCCTTGAAGTTCTTGATGATGCGATAGATTGTTGACTGAGGTGCAATCTTTCTAGCTGCGATACTCTTCCCTGTTAGGCCATTTTTGTGCAGTGCAATGATGACTGCACGTTTTTCTTTAGAGATAACCATGGTTAACAGAAGAGAAACAATGATGCCAAGCACCAGCCTCCTTTTAAAGTGGTGTCATTCTTACTTAATCATGACAGATTGATCTCCAGCCCTGTCCTCATCAACACCCACACCAGTGTTAATGGAGCAATCACTGAAACGATGTTAGCTGGTCCTTTTAAGGCAGGGCTGCAATGATGCTGAAATGTGCTTTGGGGGATAAAGTTCATTTTCTAGGCAAATATTGACTTTGTAAGTAATTGCTGTTAAGCTGATCACTCTTTATAACATTCTGGAGTATATGCAAATTGCCATTAGAAAAACTGAAGCAGTAGACTTTGTAAAAATTAATATTTGTATCATTCTCAAAACTTTTGGCCATGACTGTACTATTCGATCGAGTAGGTATTCAATCAAATACTACGGTATTCGAAATACTCGTACTCCATCGAATACCACTCGCTATTCGCAGTAAAAATTTGTTTCAGAACAAGCGTTGATTGGCGGAATGCTATACAGTGTATATCACCGTTCCTTAGAAATACTGTTTTTTACCGGTATGCAAATTAGTTCTCGGGCCCCAGTGCTGAAAATGCGATGGAGACGTCCCCACTGCAGCTCGAGAACATGATCCTGCGACGCCTCTATCTTCGGCTGGATCCTCCCCTTCTCTGTCGTCTTCCTTCTGCGTCACCTCCGACGCCTGCGCAGTTGGCTCTGCCAGTGAGACACCAGCAGAGCCAAGTGTGAATGCCGGTCGGTGGCCATTTTTGGGAGGCTGCTCCTGCCTTGAACTACAAGAGCAAGAGTTGCCTCCCAAAACTGGCCACCGGTCGGCATGCGCAGTCGGCTCTACTAGTGTCTCACTGGCAGAGCCAACTGCGCAGGCATCGGAGGTGACGCAGAAGGAAGACGACAGAGTAGGGGAGGATCCAGCCGAAGATAGAGGCGTCGCAGGATCATGTTCTCAAGCAGCAGTGGGGACGCTCCCATCGCATTTTCAGTGCTGGGGCCCGCCTCCATTGCTGCCAGAGAACTAATTTACATACCGGTAAAAATCGGTATTTCTAAGGAATGGCGCGGCGGAGATCACATCTAAAGGTAAGAGATGAATAGTCTTTCTAAAGACTAATCCGACGTCTTATCCACAAAAAAAAAGAGGTTTTAATGGTAGAATCCCTTTAAAACTCTGCAAAATGTTTAATTACTGATATTTGCAAAAATGTTTCACTTTTAATTATCTACAAAATTAAAAATAATTATCTACATGGGAGACCCCTTTAAGTAAATGTTTTGTTTTGGGTAATTTGGTTTATAGGACGATAGTATATACCCTTTATATATACAGGTAACATATTATATATAATATAATTAAGTTATAAGACTGAACTGAGTAAGACGACTTGAGCTAAAACGACCTTGCGTTCCATCAAGGCAAATGTGACCACATCTAACTTTAACTCTACTCCTAACATTTGCCTAGGTGCTGGCAGCAGCCATGACTTTGTATACTGCTTTGCATTTTGTATTTTTACATCTCTTGGGTACACAGAGTGATATTTATTTGCTCAATCTGTCAGTAATATAGAATATGTCATTCCAGGTAATGTTATATTACTGGCGTCAGGCTGTTGCTTTGTATAAGGTCATGAGAACTGTAATGGCGGTCCTCAGACTGACACTGAATTATTATATATTATATTTTAAATGACAAATATATTTTAAAAAATTGGTGACACATTATATTAAAACAAATTCAATTAAAAGTAAGGATGGATACATGTGTATTTATCATGAAGCCATAGGGACTACAGCTTTACATAGGCCTCCTTTATAAGACCATAAAACAGAAGATCAAGTGGAAAGACAATGCTTTCTAGTATTTTATTTTTGTTACATTAATCTATTAGACAGAAGCTAGCTGTAATCTAAAGATTCGTGATTTCGACTACATAAAGAGTAGGCTTTCATTGGGTTACATTGGGTCATTGTCTCCACCGGGCCTGTCGGACATGTTGGATGTTCTCGTTGAACTGATTTCTCTGCTGGACCAGCAGGAGCTAAAAAATGTTGTTGTATGCTAAGTTCTCATGGGAAGCCGTTCTATGGCTGTGATCTCTTCAGTTGAAGATATGTAGAAGTAGAAAGACAACTGCTTTGAAGTACTTGGTCTTGTGTGAATCGGAGATTACAGATGGGGAGGCAGCGAGAGATTGGATCAGAGAAACAGGTCAACAGGAGTCACTGATCTTCCTTTCCACCAGTTGGTGACATTGACGCCTATAATAAATGTCTGGCTATAAGAGTTACCAATTATAGTATATGGGGCGCACAATCTAAGATTAACAAAGAAAAAGAAACTTCTCACTGGCTGTGACGTCCTGGAGTCCTTCCACTTAAGCCGCCGATTGGCCTTAGTGGTCACGTGATTGCTGAGGCCAATTAGCAGCCTCAAGAAGAAACCCCAGGATATCACTGGACATGCCCATCGCTGAGACCACAGATTGGTGTGTTGGGGATTTCCACCAGAATACAACAATGGACCAAGAGGAGGGAGGCACCGGAGCACCATGAAAATGTGAGTGTGATTTTTTTTTTTTCTTGCCCCTGTGAAAAAGTAAACTTTTAATCCATTTTTGCCTGAACAACCTCTATAAAACATATTTACCAGGGTGCCATTATAGTAAAGCTCACAGTTACGCACAGATATATTGAAAATAATTGCCTCCTGTCTAGGTTACAACTAGGGTATAATCAATAGAGGTTCATAGAGATAATAGAGGCCACTTAAATGGAATGACCTCTATTATCAACATGGACCTTTATTGATTAGTCAGTGTTATACATTTACATAGTTACATAGTAGATGAGGTTGGATGAAGACATCAGTCCATCAAGTCCAACCTATAACCCTACAATCCCCTACAGGGTTGATCCAGGGGAAGGCAAAAACCCCATGGGGCTCATGCCAATTGTTGGTGAAGTAATATCACCCTCTATGTAACTAGCCTGGAGACCATGTCTGAGCCTTTATAAAGAAAACTGCACTGTTTGCCCTGACCACAGAGCTGTACATAACAATAAAAAAAATCTCAGCTTCCCCCACAAAGCAGTGACTCATCCTGACCTGTTATCAAAGGTTTGAACAAAAACTGGCTCAAGTAATAAAGGTCCCAAATAGAGTAAAAACATCAATTATTATAGAAATATCAAGGAATGATGGAATTATGGGGAATAAAAACAAGTTCAATATGTTAGCACATTGACTGCACATACTTGAAATCCTAAGAGAAGTTACAATGTGGTCAACAAGAGTCACTGATCTTCCTTTGGACCATTAGCTTTCATTGATGGTTATAGTAAATGCATGTATCACCAGTCCAGGCTATGAGATACTTCAACTAGTTGTCCTGGACAGATCCATAGAGAACTAACATTATTTATGGCATATCTTTCTCATCAGTAACTTCTCACATCAGACTGAGATTTATTATTGTGTTAGAGATATCTTCTCTAATTTCCTTATCGTTCCTTTGGAATAAGAAATCAATAACTTTTTGAAGAACCTTGGACATCTGATCCCTGAGTCTGGCCGTTCTGTAGATCAGGTAGGAGGAATGGAGAAGTGGGAGAAATTCCAAGACAATATAAAGCCATTCAATATCCATACAGTAAAAATAGTAATACACATCACAAATAAAATGGCCCAGAAAGTACATACTGTTATATATGAACATAAAGAACAAGAATCTCATGACTGAGTAATAGGTCTCCAGATTGATGGATAAGTTACTGCTCATCTTCATCCTTGTTGTGTGATGGTACAGAGAGGTGAAGAGAAGGATGGAGAAGATGGAACAGAAAAGGAGTGGGAAGATGTCTACTATTGTATAATTGTAGAAAGAGTTAATATTGTAGCAATCTATGAACACATGGTCCATGGTCGAATTGTTCGTTCCAGCATTAGTGACCTTGGTGATAGCCAACAGGAAAGGCAACAAGCAACTTAGAGCAGAGGGAAACATCAAGGCTACAATGAAATAACCAGTCCTGTGTAATATCATCCTCCTCAGATACAGGAACAGTCTGGTGTGGAGGTTGGAGATCTTCAGACACAGGACAATGGAGAGAAGAGATGTCAGCCAGATATTGGCATAAGAAAAGAAATAATAAACCAAATCCAGACTAATCAGAGTTACTTGCATGCAAAGGCTTCTCAGGAAGAATGTAAGCACAAAGAGTTGTAGTGTATAAGCAAAATGAGCGCACATCCTTGAAATCCCAAGAGAAGTGACAATGTGGTCAACAGGAGACACTGATCTTCCTTTCCACCAGTCGGTGACATTGACCCCTATAATAAATGAATGGATCACCAGTCCGGCTATGAAAGACATGAGTCCTGGGATCAGGAATTCCAGATACAGGGCATTAACACCACCCATTGCAGAATCTGTCACCTTTCCTGTGCTATGAACTTCGCAATGAGCTAAGAAGTGTTAAGTGAAGGTTAAATGATAACTATAATCAAATACTGAGATACTGGGAGGTGTGCAAGAGCATTTGTAATGCAAATTATACCACAAACTCTGAGGCAAAGCAGAACAGAACACCTGTCATAAATAATGTCCTGTACTGCCCTATTTATCAGATGTTTTTATACATATACTAGCCTCTGCCCACAACTTCGTCTGCGGGTTGTTGAAGTGGATGATCTGCCTATATTCAGCACCATTGCTGATGGTTTTCCTTCTCAGGCATTTTGGCAGCTCTTAAGCTGTCCTGCTGCTGAACTTGTTCCTCACGCTGTGCCAGTGATTGTTCTTGCATCTCAGCAGCTTGTTGGGACGCCATATATTGAGCATGTTCTTGGTGTTGATGATCCACCTTCTCCGGTGTTTCTACAGCTGTCAAGCTGGTCTGTTGCTGAACGCGTTCCTTGTGTTATGCCTGAGATTGTTCTGACATCTCAGCAGCTCGCTGGGAAGCCATATAATGTTTTGTTGGCGTTGATGATCAGCAGCTCTCAAGTTGGCCTGGCACTGAAGTTGTTCTTCACACCGTGCCTTTAATTGTTCCGGCATCTCAGCAGTTTACTGGGACACCATATAATGAGCGTGTTGTTGGCGTCGATGATCCCCATCAGCTCCACTTGAGGAGAACTCTGTGACTTCTGGTTACCTTCAGAGCTCTCGTTGTTTGAGACAAATTGGATTTTCTTTTTCACGGCATGTTTAAAATTGACAAACTGCCAATTTGGATTAAAGGTGTTTTCCCATCCAGTGTGTCAGCATGTTGTCTGGAGCAAATCAGATAATATGCAAATGTAGGTACACTGAGGGTTAGCGTGTGTTTACACAAAGAGATAACATACCTGGGACCTGAGATAAGGCTGCTGCAGGAGCAGTGTAATATAGTATGTGAACATAAATTTATAACAGTCGTGAAGCCATGTCATTTACTGGGATAAAAAGTAGCCAATGTGTTAATCTAGGTTACAACCTATCTATTTGCCAAATTTCATTCATATCCATTCAGCCGTTATTGCGTGATTGAGGAACAAACATCCAATGTTATGACTGTGCGAGAGGTGCGGCCATGGTATTAGGGTTGCAGCCTGTTCCACTGGTTCTGTTCAGTCCAGCATCCATGGGGTTAATCCCCTTGCAGCCGATAAGCGTTCTCGGTCTGCTGACATTGGTGTCAGCCTATAGGCATCTGGCTTGATCTGGCTGATTGGTTCCGCCTTCCCTCCCTTTAAGGAGGCTGGTTTGGACGCCGGCTGCTCTAGTCTCATTTGCATCTTGTGTAAATCTGTGAAAGACATTAGTTTGGCAGTGAGCTGCCTTAGCTAGCTAGGGCTTTAGATTGAATTGTTGATCTAGTAATTGCCCAGGGAACTCACAGATAGCTAACCTCTTACCTCAAACCTCAATTGTGTGCAAGTCTGTGCAGACCTTAGTTGGCAGAGTGTTGCCTTAGTTAGGCAGATAGGGAGAATTTCCCCTTTATGGGTTAAAATTGTGGGTACCCCTTTCCCAAGTTAGATTTGTGGGAATCTCCTACCTAGCTAGTCTGCTACCTCAGGTACTACAACTACAGGTGGCTGTGGTGTGGGTGCAGCTCAGTGAGCTACTGGGAGCACACTGTCTTAGTTGCTGTTTGTGTTAGTCTTGCAGTGCAGTAACTGCAAGACTTAATCATTCATTTAGGCAGCTGCTTTGTACTGCAATGGCAGCTTCTCTGAGAAGTTATCAGAGAAGTACTCAGTTGTTGGTGTAGTCCGGCAGTCAACTGTCGGGCCTTGTTCACACCAGTGTGCCCTGCAGTTCAGAGCCCAGTGGGCTCACAGGATACTTGTTATTTATTATTTTTTAATATATCCTGCTAGTCATAACAACCTACCTAACTGGGGCAGCTAGCTGCAAAACTAGTGTCTTGCACAGACGTGCATATATGGCATTTGAGGCTAAAGCACCTGACGGCTCAAACCTGCCTCCTTAAATGGAGGGAAGGCGGGCCTGATCAGCTAGCCCAGGTGCCCAAGCCAGGTGCTCATAGGCTGACACCCCTGTCAGTCAGGAAGCCGAACACGTGTTGCGGTTCTGTATATATATATATATATATATATATATATATATATATATACACATGTATATATAAGATTATTTTGACAGAACCTCTTGACTGTGGTAGTGGCTGCAGTCGAGGTCCACAAGCCCCAGAACGGCAGCTATTTGTCTGAGTGAAACAGCAGTATGTTCGTGCGGCTCAAGTGTGAACAGGGGGCAACGCACGTTCACCAGTTAATTTCACTGGGTGAAGGCGTTTGCTCTACTGTGTACCGGCTGCAAGGAGGATTACACCAGTTGACTTCACTGGGCAAGTGTCTTTGTGCAGTTTTAATGTGAATTGACTGCAATGAGGCTTACACCAGTTGACTTCACTGGGCAAGTGTTTTTTGGCAGCTTTAATGTGAACAGGCGGCAACAATGGTTCACCAGTAACTTGCTGGGGAAATGCACTTGAGTATATGGAATCAGTGGAGCGGAAACTACTAAAATCTGCTACAACTTGAATTGGTGGAAGTGGTCAAAGTCCTCTTTAAGAGGGTGTTGCCTGACAGCAAGCAGTGATCTAGAAAACCATGAGGGATTGATTCAGAAAGTACATTGGAAAATTGTAAAACTTTTTATTATCCTAACAATAACAATTGTCTTTCAATATTGGTCTGAAAGTGGCCAACCCCTTTAAGTACAACAGAAATATCCAGGTTATGGAGGAAAATGGTGGGTAAAAACCAGTTTAGAATGTTAGCACATTGAGTGTTCATCCTCGAAATCCCAAGAGGCTACGAAGTGATCTTCCGTTCTCCATTCGTTGACATTAATGGCTATAATACATGATTGTATCTGCTATGAGAGCCATAAATGAATACATAGAAAACTATGATTATATATCACATAGCTCCATTACTGAACTGTAACTAATATTAAAAATAGAATGAGACACTCTTCAGACTAAGGTTTACTATAGTGCTAATCGATCTCCCACCATTCCATTTAACTCACAGAGATACTATCTCTATAGTCTCTCGAGTCTCTGTATTTTTCCTTTGGAGTAAAAAATGAATTACATTGTGAAGAACCTTGGACATCTCAGTTCTGAGTTTGGCCGTTCTGTAGATCAGGTAGGAGGAATGGAGAGCTGGTAGGAAGTCCAAGACAGTATAAAGCCATTGTAGACTTACACAGTAAAAATAGAAATAAATGTCACATGTTAAGTGACCCATGAAGTACATAGTGTTGCATAGCAAAGTAAGAAACACAAATCTCATCAGTGAGTAATATGTCTCCAGATTGATGGATAAGTTACTGCTCATCTTCATCCTTTTTGTGTGATGATACAGAGAGGTGAAGAGGAGGACAGAGGAGATGGAATAGAAAAGCATTGGGAAGATGTCTACTATAGTATAATTATAAAAAGAATTAATATCTTTACAATCTATGTACGGATTATCCAGGGTCGTGTTGTGTGTTCTATCACTGATGACCAAAGCAATAGCCATCAAGAAGGGCATTAAAACACTGAAAGCGGAAAGTAGTAGCGAGGCTACAATGAAATAGACGGTCCTGTGTAATATCATCCTCCTCAGATACAGGAACAGTCTGGTGTGGAGGTTGGAGATCTTCAGATAGAAGACAATGGAGAGCAGAGTTGTCAACCAGATATTGGCATAAGAAAAGAAAGCGTAACCTACACCCAAAAAATCTAGAACTACATGCAGGTCCAGGCTTCTCATGAAGAATGTAAGAAGAAGCATATATAGAGTATCAGCACAATGAGCACATATCCTTGAAATACCCAGAGATGTTATAATTTGGTCAACAGGAGTCACTGATCTTCCTTTCCACCAGTCATTGACATTGACCCCTATAATAAATGAATGGATCACCAGTCCGGCTATGAAAAAAATCAATGCCGAGGCTTCAAGACCCAGATGTCTGACATTGTTGTCCCCCTCTGTAGTATCAGCCATCTCTCCTGTGCTATGAGCCTCCTAATAACATTAGAAGTGTTTACTGAAGATTATATGACAACCTTAGTCAAATATGGAGAGATTCACATTTGAAATGCAAAGTACACCACAGACTCTGAGCAAAGCAGCTCACCTGATGGAACTAACTCACAGTACAGCCAATATTAGTCAAATATAAGCGCTCGCTTCTTAGAGTTACTGAAAATACCCCCATAGACCATCAAAAAAAGAACACAAGAAGGAGTTGTTGTTCTGGCCTAAAGGAGACTCTAGGACCTTGTTGACCTCTTCTAGCCTTGATACAAGATGAGTTATATTTGGGCATGGAGGCATAAAGGTTCCAAATCATATATTTTGGTACATTTGTCCACAGATGTTGCAGCTGGGCCTAGAAAACATCAGAAAAGTTGTCGAAACTGGCATACCATTTATAGTCCCATAAATGCTTGATTGGTGATAAATCTGGTGACCCGGCAGGCCAAGAAATTGTTGCATTGCTGGGAAACTGTTACTGTGTGAGTGAGATGGGAGGATTCCATGAGATGCAAAAGATGTGGTGGTATAATGTCCTGTACATATCACTGAGCTGTCATTGTCCCTATTATCACTTGTAGTGGTGACCAACTGGTTGTCTGCTATGGCTCCCTAGATCATCTCACCAACAGTTGGGGTGGTAAACATTTCACAGCAAATTTCCTCTGGCTACTTAGTCCCCCCTGGTGTCCACTTACCTCCAGAGATGGCTGCTTTGGTCCCGGTGTTCTTCTTCGCCTCGCTGCCACTCCACACTGCTCTTCTCCCTTCGCTGCCCCCTCCCTGCCAGGTTAGGAGAGTGTGGGCGGGTTAGGAGAGTGTGGGCGGGTACTGGGAGGGGAGACGTCACGTCTCCCCGCCCTGTACCCGCCCACACTCTCCTAAGCCACAAGCCCCGCCTACCTAGCGCTTTAAACACTAACCTGGGAGGCGGGGCAGCGAGGCAAGAAGACTGCAGCGTGGAGCGGCAGTGAGGACAAGAAGAAGGAGAACACCGGAGCAGCCATCTCTAGGAGGAAGTAACTGCTAGAGATGTTTAGTTTAGCCTCCCATTCGAATGAATGGAGGCAGCCAGCGCGCAGGGGGTTAAGACTGTGTACAGTGACACTTTGTGGATAAATAGGACAATACAGTGAGCTTTCAATCTTGATGAAGATTTACTTTCATTGAACTGGGGCATGTATGTCCTATAAGTGCAAACATCAAGATACTTGTTATCTGCATGGTACCAGTGAAGTATTTTTGAAACATTCTATAGCTAAGCTTCTAGAGGAAGGTTACATTTGCTTAGACTAAGTTGAAATATGAATCATCAGAAGTGGAAGATGGCATAGCACTCACTAGGAGAGCAGGTTAACGCTGCATTTATTCAAATCAATTGTGTATATAAATGTATATGTATATTGTATAGATAAATTAAATAACTTAAATTTTAAACACATATAAAGCAGTATTTGTTAATATAATGATAGTCCTGAGGATGTCATGAGGTTCATCATTCATCCATTAAGCAGAAAGTTCAATGAGCAAAACTCTACGGAATTTATGTGAAAAGCTTTGCGGGAAAAAAACACAAGGCGTTTTCGCCACGTTTTATCCCATACTGCTTGTCTGTGGTTAGCTACGTGGGGCCTGAACCTTAGTCTGGAATTAAGATAAAGAACAACACGTCTGGATACAAGAGATACTGGAGAAAGCTACCAGAGCTACAATAAAATGTAACATCCATCATAATACCATTTCCATCCAATTCAGGAACAGCGTAGTATGGAGATTTTCAGATTCACGTTATGGAGGAAAATGGTGAATGGAAACAAGTTCAGAATGAAATCGAAATCCCAAAAGGTTACAAAGTGACCTTCCTTTCACCGTTACCTGAAAGTAATGACTATAGTGCATGATAGTACCACTAGTTTGACGATGAGAGCCATAAATTGAAAGTCCTACAGAGATACATAGAAAACTAAGATTATATATCACAGAGCTCCATTACTGAGCTGTAACTACTCTTATAAATAGGACATTGGACACTCTTCACACTGAGGTTTATTACAGTGCTAACTCCTCTTCCCCTTTCCATTTAGCTCATTGAGTTGCCATCTCTACGGTCTCTTTAGTGTTTGTATTGTTCCTTTGGGGTAAAAAATACATTACATTGTGAAGAACCTTGGACATCTGATCCCTGAGTTTGTCTGTTCTGTAGATCAGGTAGGAGGAATGGAGAAGTGGGAGAAATCCCAAGATAATATGAAGCCATGAAAGGTATGCACAGTAAAAATAGAAATAAATGCTACAAATTAAGTGACCAATGTAGTACATAGTGTTATATAGGAAAGTGACGGATACAAATCTCATGACTGAGTAATATGTCTCCAGATTGATGGATAAGTTACTGCTCATCTTCATCCTTGTTGTGTGATGGTACAGAGAGGTGAAGAGGAGGATGGAGGAGATGGAATAGAAAAGTAATGGGAAGAAGGATCCTATAATATAATTGTAGAAAGAATGAATATCTTTGCAATCCATGTATAGATTATCCAGGGTTGTATTGTGCGTTCTACCATTGGTGACTGAAGCAATGGCCAACAACAAGGGCATCAGAACACCGATAGTTGAGAGAAGTAGCGAGGCTAGTAGGAAATAGACAGTCCTGTGTAATATCATCCTCCTCAGATACAGGAACAGTCTGGTGTGGAGGTTGGAGATCTTCAGATGGAACACAATGGAGAGCAGAGATGTTAACCAGATATTGGCATAAGTAAAAAAAATTGTAAACTACACCTAAAAAAAAAAAAACAGAACTAAATGCAGGTCCAGGCTGTTCAAGAAGAATGTAAGCATTAGTATATACTGTATAATAGACCAACACATTGAGCGCACAGCCTAGAAATCCCAAGAGAAGTTACAATGTGGTCAACAGGAGTCACTGATCTTCCTTTCCACCAGTCAGTGACATTGACCCCTATAATAAATGAATGTATCACTAGTCCGGCTATGAGAGCCATCATTGCTGGTAGAAGGATATGCAGTATCAGCCATCTCTATTGTGCTATGAGGCTCCTAATAACATAGAGGAGACTTTACTAGGGGTTATATCACAACTTCAGTCAAATATTCAGAGATTTCCATTTGAAATGCAAAGTAAGCAACTCCACAAATAAACTGAGCGAAAACAGGTCACCCAGCATAACCAAATCACTGTGCAGCCGTATTAGCAGGACCTTACTGGGTTTTATAAAGAAAAAGTAAGACAAGATGGAAAAGTCAGCAAATAAAGTAAGGGGCATTGAATTGGTACTAACAGCACTGAAATGTATAGAAAAGGAGGACCGCAGGGGATAGGGGTCAAACAATGATATAAACCTATATGGTATCTGTATCAATATAACAATATAGACTAAAACAAGAGTAATTCTAATCCAAAAATTCATTTTATTAGTATTACAAATATCGAAAAAGAGAAAAAAAATAAGACAAAAACAATTTAAAGAAAATCAAGGGTCAAGTAATGTATGTTTGGAAAGGCACAAAAGTGATCGGTAAGATAAAACAGGAATTCCTTTTCTTCAGGGAACGCACTTCAAGGGCTCCAGGATCCCATACTTACCCAAATAACAATTTTTCCAATGGTTTCATAACAGGCATCCAGTGTCTGCTTCAAAAGGAGTTTCGACCCTCATTTGCAAAACCATTCCCTTTATTTGTAACGGTCAATATTCTGATAGTGAAGGCAGGATTTTGCTCCTCCAGGGTAATATTGCTTCTCAACCATTTACCTTTGTCAATCTATACGCTCCCAACAGGGGATTGGTCCCTTGGATCTCTGATGCTCTGCAAAGGCTTCAACTTCTTGCTGTCGGATCAATCATCTTGGGAGGTGACCTTAATATAGCCCTCAATCATCTCTTGGACTCATCCTATTCTCTCTCTAAGGTCGATAGGGAACTCATGTCTAGTTGTCAAAACTTGAAATTAGTGGATGTATGGTGGACACAACATCCTTCTGTCAAGGACTATACATTCTATTCAATTCTTTGCAAATCCTTTCACAGATTGGACTACGTACTCATCTCCAAAGATGTTACTCCTATAGCGTTATCCTTGCGTATTGGTTCTATCACAGTTTCACACCACGCCCTGGTCCTCGCTACTCTTGCACTTCAGGATATTCCTCGCCCCCAGTGGACTTGGAGACTTAACAAATATCGACACTTCCTTACAAAAATTTAGATGACTTCTTTGAGTTCAATAGCACTCCATATGTTAGCCCTACTTCAATCTGGAAAGGCCCACAAGGTTTACATTAGAGGCATCTTGATCTCTCTGGCAACTAAGTTGAAGAGAACTAGGAAGAAGGAAGTAGATGACTTGTTGAGCCGTATGGTCAATATTGAATGTTTACATAAATGATCCCAAGTATTATCAGCAAATGATGATCTTCTTTGGCTCTGGGAGAAATTACTAGGCATTCTCAATGTCAAAGCTGCTAAACATCATATTTGCTATAGGAAACTTCTCTACACACATGGAGACAAGGGAGGAAGGCTCATGACTAACCTCATCAAGAAAGAGAATGCAAAGTCTTTCGTAGCCTCCATCAAGAAACCCTCAGGCCAGTACTGCTCCTTGACAATATCCATCACTGCTGAGCTTGTCTTCTTTTACTCTCTACAACCTAGATGATGGTCACTCCAAATTGTCAGTCTCAAACAGATCCTGATTAATGGTGAGCTTTCTAGACACCCTGAACCTACTCTCCATTGCCTCTGAATTTACATCCTCGCTTATAGCTCCTATCTCTATAGAGGAGATCACGGACACCCTCAAAAGCTTCCCAGTATGTAAAATCCCCAGATCTTACAGCCTACTGTTATTTTACTACAAGAAATTCCAACAGACCTTGTCCCCCAACTCTTTCTATTCTATAAAGCACACCTCACTACCAAAACAGACACAAGAAGCCCATATTACCCTGATTCCTAAGGAAGGAAAGGATCCCTTTCTCTGCGGCAACTGCAGGCCCATTTCTCTACTCAATGTAGATGTCAACATTTGGGCAAAGATACTGGCGAGATGACTGAAACCATTAATTGCTGCACTGATACATGAAGAGCAGTCCGAATTTGTTACTGGTAGAGAAGGTCATCATAAAACAGTGAAATTGCTAGCACTTATCCACTTGGTGAACCATCATCCCCTAGTCCTATTGGGGACTGACACAGAAAAGGCGTCCCATCCGCCTCCATCACCGCAATCCTTTTTTGTATGCCCAACCTTCCATCAAACTCATGATCAATGGTACCCTCTCTAACAGCTTTACCATCTCTAAAGGGACTCATCAGGGTTGTCCCCTGTCCCCAACCCTGTTCATTTTAGTTTTGGAGACATTCTTGCAGGCAGTGCATTGCGTCAAGGCCCCAGAGTACAAGGAATGCTGATTGGAGATGCTACCGTCCGGACAAAAGCAGTCAATGTCCTATTTGTGGTTACTAACCCAGCAGAAGGTCTACCAGCCTTGGTAGAGCAGCTTACTGATTTTGGCCATATATTCTGTTATAAAGCCAATCTTACTAAATCAGAGAAGGCCATTCAACTGAATTGGTGTGCAAAATTAATTGCTCCTATCAAATCCTCTATCCCAACATGTCTACTTCAGATATCTTGGCCTACAACTTTCTTAGTAGACCTATGGCTACCGAAATCATCTTGTGGAAAGAGATAAGTGACCTGCCCATTGCTTCAGCGTTCCGCAGCTGTGTTCTTTGAGATTGGCCCAGCTCTGGCCCCTCATCCATCTCCACTTCTCCCAGTAGGTCTGATTCCAACTCTTCTAGAGGTGAAGGCAAATTCATATAACTCCATGTGGTCTAAATTGAACTCACTGACCTTGCACAATGTCACCACGAGCTCTGGGATTATGCCGCTTACGGATACTTTTTTTTTTTTTTTCAAATCTCATTTTATTAACATTCTCAATTTTTTTTTTTACAGAAAATAAAACACAAAAAAAGAGTTAGCAGTGGCATGAACATTTTGAGCATATAAGATCAAACAACGGATATCTTAAAACTGATCCCGGGAGTTACACTGTCGTTCTTGCACAAACAACACCTCCAGGTTCATTTAGACTTGTTGCAGAAGGAGTTCACACTTCGAATCGAATTTGAAAGACAGGACTGTTGAGGAAAACTTCTCGCTTTCTCCATTGTTTTGTGGATCCCATCAGTTATCACAAGCCAGCTTTCCTGTCTTCATGTGAAGAATACCTGCAGAAGAAGTTGATTCTATCTTGAAAAACTCCCATGGAATCTCAAGATGCTTCAGGATTAGAGATGAGCGAGTAGTATTCGATTGAGTAGGTATTCGATTGAATACTATGGTATTCGAAATACTCGTACTCGATCGAGTACCACTTACTATTCGAATGTAAAAGCTCGATGCAGAACCAGCATTGATTGGCCGAATGCTATACAGTTGGCCAATCAACGCTGGTTCTTCTCCTAACTTTAGAAGTCTTCTCCGTGCAGCTTCCCCGTGGCGTATTCCGGCTCTGAATTCACTCTGCCAGGCATTGGGCCTGGGCAGAGCCGACTGCGCATGTCCGCTTGTAGTGTGGGCATGTGCAGTTGGCTCTGCCCAGGCCCGATGCCTGGCAGAGTGAATGAAGAGCCGGAAGACGCCGCGGGGACGCTGCACGGAGAAGACTTCTCGGAGGATCCAGCCCGACCCTCACTCGTGGACTTGGTAAGTGTAATTTGATCGAATGTTTCCTACCCCTGAAATGAGCATTTTTCCCCCGTAGACTATAATAGGGTTCGATATTCGATTTGAGTAGTCGACTATTGAGCGGCCAACCCCTTTAAGTAGTTCAGACAAGTGCTGGAGATGCCTAGAGTCCTCAGGCACCTATTTACATCTATGGTGGACTTGCCTAGTTATTTGATCTTATTAAGAGACTATTCAGGATACCATTAGAGCCCTGGGTTACCCCGACTTCAAAATCACCCCGTCCACACTCTTCCTCTCCATGTCAACAGATGACTACAATATTGCATGCTCATTGAAAAGTCCCAGTTAAACACATTTTAGATTACTCTAAAACTCTGTAGAACGTTTAAGTATATATAATTGTAAAAAAAAAAAAAAAAAAAAAGCAAATCCTCCAATTATATACATCAAGGCTTATTCTGATGTCTAGGACTTTTTTTTTACTGTTTTGTTGTTGGAGATATGTCAGAGTTCTTTTTTTGTGGGACAAGTTGTACTTTTCATTGATACCAATGTTGAATATCTAGGACTTTTTGATCACTTTTTATTGATATCTTTGGAGGAAAGCGAAGTGACCAAAATATATTAATATGCCCATTGGGGTATATTATTTTTTCTTATGTCTTTGACTGTACAAGGTAATTAAAGCCATTTTTAGATAGTGGGGACTTATACGCACATGTGGATACTTAACATATTTGCACAACACTGAGTGACGAGAGGTTAAAGAGGCCATTTTTATCACCTTCATCAAATCAAACTCTATTCATGTTTCAATAATAATAATATAATAATAATACATTTTATTTATATAGCGCCAACATATTCCGCAGCGCTGTACAATTTGTAGGGTTAAAATACAGACAGATACATTACAAAGAGAATCATTTCACACAATGGGACTGAGGGCCCTGCTCGCAAGAGCTTACAATCTATGAGGTAGAGGGGGTGACACAAGAGGTAGCAGGGGCGGCATTACTTATACAGGGGTCAGAAACTTCTGTAATAGAGGTGACTGTCATTACACAAACATAAAACTTTATGAGCCGTCACCAGTCGTGTCCTGTAACATGTGGATGGAGCTTGGACCTATAAAGTTATCCTGAGATGACATCATATCATGTGGGGTAATGTGGGAGCGGGGACAGAGGACGGTTAAGGGTTTACGTTAGACATTGTGATCGGCCTGTCTGATAAGATGCGTCTTTAGTTTGCGTTTGAAACTGTAGAAATTGGGAGTTAATCTGATTGTCCGGGGTAGAGCATTCCAGAGAAGTGGTGCAGCTCGGGAGAAGTCTTGTATACGAGCGTGGGAAGTTCTGATAATAGAGGATGTAAGTGTTAGGTCATTGAGTGAGCGGAGAGCTCGGGTTGGGCGGTAGACAGAGATGAGGGAGGAAATGTAGGGAGGTGCGGCATTATGGAGAGCCTTGTGGATGAGTGTGATAACTTTATATTTTATTCTATAATGAATAGGCAGCCAATGTAGTGACTGGCACAGACCGTAGGCCTCGCTGTAGCGTCTAGCCTGATAGATGAGCCTGGCCGCTGCATTTAGAATAGATTGTAGAGGGGAGAGTTTAGTGAGGGGAAGACCGATTAGTAAGGAGTTACAGTAGTCAAGGCGAGAATGAATCAGAGAGACAATAAGTGTCTTTAGTGTATCTCTGGTAAGGAAAGGGCGTATTCTGGAGATGTTTTTGAGGTGGAGGTGACATGAACGTGCAAGTGATTCAACATGAGGGGTGAAGGAAAGGTCTGCGTCAAACATAACCCCAAGGCAGCGGGCCTGCTGCCTAGGAGTTATAGTAAGGCCTGAGACTGCAATGGATATATCAGGGACAGATCTATTAGATGGTGGAAACAGTAGTAGTTAAGTCTTGGAGAGATTTAGTTTCAGATAGAGCGAGGACATGATATTTGAGACAGCAGAGAGACAGTCACTGGTGTTCTGTATGAGTGCAGGGGTGATGTCACGGGAAGATGTGTATAATTGGGTGTCATCAGCATAAAGATGGTACCTGAAGCCAAATCTGGCAATGGTTTGTCCAATAGGGGCTGTGTAGAGAGAGAAGAGCAGGGGGCCGAGGACCGAGCCCTGAGGAACCCCAACAGCAAGGGAAAGAGGGGAGGAAACAGAGCCCGCAAATGATACACTGAAGGTGCAGTCTGAGAGATAAGAGGAGAACCAGGAGAGCGCAGTGTCATTGAGGCCGACTGAGCGGAGCCTATTGAGGAGGAGATGATGGTCAACAGTATCAAAAGCTGCAGAGAGGTCCAGAAGAATAAGAAGAGAGAAGTCGCCATTGGATTTAGCCATTAGGAGATCATTGGAGACTTTTGTGAGAGCCGTTTCAGTAGAGTGCAGAGCGCGGAAGCCAGATTGTAAGGGGTCAAGCAGAGAGTTAGCAGAGAGATAACGGATTAACTGAGAATAGACCAGGCGTTCCAAGAGTTTAGAGATGAAAGGGAGGTTAGAGACAGGTCGATAGTTAGCAGCACAGGATGGGTCCAGGGAGGGTTTTTTCAATAGCGGGGTTATAACAATAGGGGATGTTCCACTGATTCTGGCACATTAAGATTTTTTCTCTAGCCCCTACCATTCCTGAGTAAATGGTGCTAATAGTTTCATGACCCAATATGCTAATTATACACCTTGCAGCCAAGCAGGTGGTCCCTACTTTCTGCTGGACCGGGTCTTGGATAGACCAGACAATCCAGGACTGACCGCCTGACCACATGACAATGACAAACATATGCAATGCATGTTTCTTCCTTTGCAGGGAGCATTGTGAAAGTAGGGGAGATAAAGCTGCTCATACCCAACACCTATAAGGGTCATTGTTTGTACAGGGAACCAATTTACTTGTCAGTATACACTCACCAGCCACTTTATTAGGTACACCTGTCCAACTGCTCGTTAACACTTAATTTCTAATCAGCCAATCACATGGCGGCAACTCAGTGCATTTAGGCATGTAGACATGGTCAAGACAATCTCCTGCAGTTCAAACCGAGCATCAGTATGGGGAAGAAAGGTGATTTGAGTGCCTTTGAACGTGGCATGGTTGTTGGTGCCAGAAGGGCTGGTCTGAGTATTTCAGAAACTGCTGATCTACTGGGATTTTCACGCACAACCATCTCTAGGGTTTACAGAGAATGGTCCAAAAAAGAAAAAACATCCAGTGAGCGGCAGTTCTGTGGGCGGAAATGCGTTGTTGATGCCAGAGGTCAGAGGAGAATGGCCAGACTGGTTCGAGCTGATAGAAAGGCAACAGTGACTCAAATAGCCACCCGTTACAACCAAGGTAGCCAGAAGAGCATCTCTGAACGCACAGTACGTCGAACTTTGAGGCAGATGGGCTACAGCAGCAGAAGACCACACCGGGTGCCACTCCTTTCAGCTAAGAACAGGAAACTGAGGCTACAATTTGCACAAGCTCATCGAAATTGGACAATTGAAGATTGGAAAAACGTTGCCTGGTCTGATGAGTCTCGATTTCTGCTGCGACATTCGGATGGTAGGGTCAGAATTTGGCGTCAACAACATGAAAGCATGGATCCATCCTGCCTTGTATCAACGGTTCAGGCTGGTGGTGGTGGTGTCATGGTGTGGGGAATATTTTCTTGGCACTCTTGGGCCCCTTGGTACCAATTGAGCATCGTTGCAACGCCAAAGCCTACCTGAGTATTGTTGCTGACCATGTCCATCCCTTTATGACCACAATGTACCCAACATCTGATGGCTACTTTCAGCAGGATAATGTGCCATGTCATAAAGCTGGAATCATCTCAGACTGGTTTCTTGAACATGACAATGAGTTCACTGTACTCCAATGGCCTCCACAGTCACCAGATCTCAATCCAATAGAGGAGCATCTTTGGGATGTGGTGGAACGGGAGATTCGCATCATGGATGTGCAGCCGACAAATCTGCGGCAACTGTGTGATGCCATCATGTCAATATGGACCAAAATCTCTGAGGAATGCTTCCAGCACCTTGTTGAATCTATGCCACGAAGAATTGAGGCAGTTCTGAAGGCAAAAGGGGGTCCAACCCGTTACTAGCATGGTGTACCTAATAAAGTGGCCGGTGAGTGTATGTCTTGGCTTGTGGGAGGAACAAAAAAAACGGGAGAGCAAACAAACTCCATGCAGATGCTGCCCTTGGTCAGATTGGAACCCCAGTTCTGCTAAACAACCACTGAACCACCATGCTGCCCAGTAGAGAGCGCCAAAAATAACATCACTGATTGCTCAGGAATGGTGGAGACTAGAGAGAAAATTTCAGTGGAACGACGCCTATTGAATGATGTAAAGAATTGAAGATAGTGAAGCCTGGGAAAGGTCACTTTTAAAGGGATTGTCCATTTTGAACAAAACTGCCTTTTGGTGGAGAATTGTGTACCATAAGAAAAGAATTACCTATTCACATCCCCACAGCTCCAATGTGGTGTCTCCACAACTTTTGGCCAGTGATATGCACAGGGCTGCTGTGGTGACGTAATATTAATGATAATACATAGCCATTACAGACAGTCTAATAATGGCAGCACTCCCCAGGTATGGCTAAGTATTGATGTATTCATGTTTATGCCCCACCATCAAAGGACTGATTTTCTTAGAAACATTTAAAGATAAACAGCACAGCAAAGTAGCAAAGAATAACTAGATTATTATAACAAGATTGGTTTCCAGTTGGCCTATACACAAAATTAGCATGTTGATATGACAATACTGCTTGTTGCAACATTTTGTATCCTAAAATCCTCCATCTAGAAGTAGACAATACAGAGCAGCATGCCAACTATCGGGGCCAAAAAGGTACATGCTATGCGCTCTGTAAAAGGTCAACAGTCAAGCACTAGCCTCAGTTGTACACCATGTACTATTAGTACTACTACTGTTTCCACCATCTAACAGATCTGTCCCTGATATATCCATTGCAGTCTCAGGCCTTACTATAACTCCTAGGCAGCAGGCCCACTGCCTCGGGGTCATGTTTGACGCAGACCTTTCCTTCACCCCTCATATTGAATCACTCGCACGTTCATGTCACCTCCACCTCAAAAACATCTCCAGAATACGCCCTTTCCTTACCAGAGATACATTAAAGACACTTATTGTTTCTCTGATTCATTCTCGCCTTGACTACTGTAACTCCTTACTAATCGGTCTTCCCCTCACTAAACTCTCTCCTCTACAATCTATTCTGAATGCAGCGGCCAGGCTCATCTATCAGGCTAGATGCTACAGCGATGCCTCTGGTCTGTGCCAGTCACTACATTGGCTGCCTATTCATTATAGAATAAAATATAAAGTTATCCCCCTCATCCACAAGGCTCTCCATAATGCCGCCCCTCCCTATATTTCCTCCCTCATCTCTGTCTACTGCCCAACCTGTGCTCTCCGCTCACTCAATGACCTAACACTTACATCCTCTATTATCAGAACCTCCCACGCTCGTATACAAGACTTCTCCCGAGTTGCACCACTTCTCTGGAATGCTCTACCCCGGACAATAAGATTAACTCCCAACTTCTACAGTTTCAAGCGCAAACTAAAGACACATCTTATCAGACAGGCCGATCACAATTCCTAATGTAAACCCTTCCATATTATAATTAGAATCAGTAAAATGTAACCCTCCTCTGTTCCTGCTCCCACATTACCCCACAGTATGATGTCATCTCAGGATAACTTTATAGGTCCGAGCTTCATCGACATGTTACAGGACACGACTGGCGATGGCTCATACAGTTTAATGTTTGTGTAATGACAGTAAAATCTATTACAAAAGTGTCTGACCTCTGTATAAGCAATGCCGCCCCTGCTACCTCTTGTGTCACCCCCTCTACCTCATAGATTGTAAGCTCTTGCGAGCAGGGCCCTCAGTCCCATTGTGTGAAATGACTATCTTTGTAATGTACAGTATCTTATTGTCTGTATTTGAACCCTACAAGTTGTACAAAAAATATTATATAAATATATATAAAATGTAATTATTATTATTATTATTATTATTATTATTATTATTATTATTCCATATTACTAATAGAGCAGCCGTCACAGGCAGATTCTGCTTCATAAGATACAATCCCGTTAACATTCACCCCATTGCTGGAGATGTACTGCGAGCACTAAGCTGTGACTTTCCATACTGCTTTGCATTAGATATTTTTATCTGATGTTTATTTGCTTGTTCTATCATAAGATCTGTCATATAATCCAGTCATCTTACTCTATGTATCATGGCTGATAAATGCATTTATTGTTGCCGTAAATGTAATAGATGGAGTGAAGGGAAAAGCTGTGTCTTATGTCAATCAAACCCTCTTCGTACGATAGTTATATCACAAAAAGCGTCTCGTCTTATTGTTTCTATGGCATTGATGGTGTTCTGATTTTTTAACATTTTGCTCTTATAGAATATTGGTATTTGTTAATGTTTGTATTGCATTCTCTGCCATTTATGTTACATTGTATGTGATGTGATCTGTTCTTCGCTACAGATAAGCCAACTGGTTCAGAATGAAACAGATTCTACCAAAATTTTTCAAAGCTTTCAGATTTGTCAATTTTAAGGTTCGTCTACCAAAAATTTCTATGATACTCTGGGGTCTCTATAATATGTGGAGACCCAGGGGAGGTGCAGAAACATGATAAACACCTAATCTCATTGAAGTGAATGAGAGCTCTGATTCATCCGGCCACCACCGAGTTCACTTATATTCAATATGGCTACGGCCAGGCTCAATGTGCAGAGAGGAGAATTTACCCCACGTTCTTGGAATGAACCTGATTTTAAAGAAGTTCTCCAGAATAAAACCCTATAAAAGTGCATAGACGAAGGTGGAAGGTGAAGGGAGTTGTCTCTGTGCCCTGTATAGTGGATGATACTATCGTTTTGAAGTCAAGGAAGTTAATGAGAGCTGAGCTGCAGAACTATACAGGAGACCGAGCAAATCGACTCAATCCAACAGCTCCTTACAGCAGTGTTTACCCGAGCCCTAACCCAGATCTTCAACCTATTTCCAACTGGTTGTACCACCTCATCTTCAACATGATACCATGGACCCTGATACTTTAGGTGCTATCACTTCTCCCATCCTCTCTGTCGAGGCATCTCCCCGTATCACTACCAGAACACTCTACACATTATGTCCATCATGGACTATCCATTCATCTCACATTCAACTCACTTTTTGACTATCTACAATATGACTTCTGACCCCATCTGTAACATCTCTGCCTGTTCGGGCCTCTGCGCCACCCTCTGCTCGCATGCTGCGGCGCCGGAGGCGTGTGCAGTTTGACAATCTGCTTAAGGTTTTTAGTTGCACTGTGTGAACACGGCTCTAGTCCTTAATTGGATTTGCACCACACCCGTCTTCTGCCAAGGTTGCCTCTGTTCATTAAGTGGTTAATCTGTCTTGCCTGTGATTGACAGCTTTTCTTCCTGTCAGGTTCTGGGCGGGTTCTTCCTTCCCTATTTAGTCTTGGCTCACAGTCACACTGGTGCCGGTTATTGCCTCTAGCTTTCTGGTTTTTCTTGCTGTTATATTACTTGTACTCTAATCCTTGACCTCTGGCTTTCCTACTGACTATTCTTTTGACTCCGATTTGGCACTGCATCGCTCTCCTGTTACCGAACCCTGGCTACCTGACCTCCCTTTGTTGTTGTACGTCTTGTCTGCGTTTTGTGTTTCACGTATTCAGGGAGGGATTGTCTTCGTGGTTGTCGCCTATTACTTAGGATAGGGTCTGGCAATAGGAAGGGCAAGCGGGGGGCTTCAGTTTAGGGCTCACTGTCCCTTGTGCCCCTCCCTCCAGGGTTCACCAGCAGCTTCTAGGGAATTATCATCTGGCTATTCCATAACAGAATAACCGGCCTGAAAAAACCTACATCCATTGCTTCCCTACTGATAGCATGGATCCTATCCAGTGCCTTGCAGCAAAGTTGGAGGGATTGACAGGCCTGGTAGCTGAGCTTGCTAAACAGGTTCAGACCCTAACTGAGGCTGCTGCATCATCCCCAGCTGTTTTGGCACCTTATAAGGTCAAGATGCTACTCCCGGACCGTTTCTCAGGGGAGCGTGCAAAATTTGAAACTTTCAGGGAGTCTTGTCGCCTGTACTTCTGTGTTAATCCACATGCTACTCAGGCCCAAATGGTGGGAGTGGTTATATCTCTTTTACAGGGGGACCCACAAGCTTGGGCCCTTAAACTCCCTGCTGAGGCTGAGGAGTGGGTTGATCTGGAAAAAAATTTTAAGTCCCTGGGCTCTATCTATGCTGAGCCAGACCACATTGCGCTTGCGGAATCGCAACTCCTCACTATGCGGCAGGGAAAACGCTCTGCAGAGGAGTATTGCTCTGAGTTCCGTAAGTACAGTGTAACGGCAGGTTGGTGTGAGTCCGCTCTTAAGGCTCACTTTAAACAAGGGCTATGTGATCGTGTTACGGAGCTCTGGGTTGGTCACCCAAATCCCCCGACTCTTGAGAAGGCCATGACTTTAGCGGTCCGTATTGACCGTAAGATTCGGGAAAATTTAAAAGAGAGAGTAGGGCCTGTTGCTTCCAAGTTTTCTGTCTCTTCCTCTCTCTCCTCTGATAAACCTACCTTTCCTCCCGTCACTTCTGGTGAGGAACCCATGCAACTGGGAGCTGTGGACGCCAGAACACGACGAGAACATCGTCTCAGGAATAACCTGTGCCTGTACTGTGGTTCCTCTGGTCATGTCATCCGAGACTGCTCTATCAGACCATTGTCACCTGCGAAAAAACTTCAGTGCCTGAGTGGTAATCAGAAGAAACACTCAGGCAACCAGGTATTTGGTGGGAATAACAATAAGATGATGTTATCTGTGTCTCTGTCCTCTGGGGACAGATCTGTTTCTGGCAAGGCCCTAGTTGACTCTGGGTCTGCAGCAAATTTTATTAAATATTCAGTTGTTGCATCGTTGGGCCTTGAGCTTTTGCCACTTGACACACCTATGTCTGTTGCTGGAGCGGATTCTACTCCACTGGCCAGGGGTAAAGTCCGTTTTAAAACCCCCTTGATCTCTTTGCAAGTGGGTTCTTCACATTCAGAGGTCATAAGCCTTTTTGTTATGGAGAATCTCTCTGCTGATGTTATTTTGGGGTTCCCCTGGCTGAAGCTCCATAACCCTATTTTGGATTGGGGTAAAAAGGAGTTGGTAAAGTGGGGAGATCAGTGCTCATCCCACTCTATTGCTTTACATTCTGTTGATTGTGTCAGTGAGGAGAAGGTCTCAGCTACTAAAAGTTGGGAACGCCCCTCTGGTATTAAAACCTGTTGGTATCAGAAGCGCCAGGTGAATAAAAAATGTTTGCCTGGTTCTCAAGCATCTGTGGTTCAAGCAGAACCAAAATACAAGGCAGGGAAAACTCAGAATCCCTCTAGAACTGGTTTGTCTGGTGAGGGTCCGGTGGCCCCTCATAAAAGGGGGGGTACTGTAACATCTCTGCCTGTTCGGGTCACTGCACCACCCTCTGCTCGCATGCTGCGGCGCAGGAGGCGTGTGCAGTTTGAGAATCTGCTTAAGGTTTTTAGTTGCACTGTGTGAACACGGCTCTAGTCCTTAATTGGATTTGCACCACACCCGTCTTCTGCCAAGGTTGCCTCTGTTCATTAAGTGGTTAATCTGTCTTGCCTGTGATTGACAGCTTTCCTTCCTATCAGGTTCAGGGCGGGTTCTTCCTTCCCTATTTAGTCTTGGCTCACAGTCACACTGGTGCCGGTTATTGCCTCTAGCTTTCTGGTTTTTCTTGCTGTTATATTACTTGTACTCTAATCCTTGACCTCTGGCTTTCCTGCTGATTATTCTCTTGACTCCGATTTGGCACTGCATCGCTCTCTTGTTACCGAACCCTGGCTAGCTGACCTCCCTTTGTTGTTGTACGTCTTGTCTGCGTTTTGTGTTTCACGTATTCAGGGAGGGATTGTCTTTGTGGTTGTCGCCTATTACTTAGGATAGGGTCTGGCAATAGGAAGGGCAAGCGGGGGGCTTCAGTTTAGGGCTCACTGTCCCTTGTGCCCCTCCCTCCAGGGTTCACCAGCAGCTTCTGGGGAATTATCATCTGGCTATTCCATAACACCATCACTTCAGTGAAACTGCATTGGCCAAAGTTGAAACCAACCTACTTAAACCAAGCACCACCACTCTGTTCTCCTCTATCTAGACCCAGAGTTTCTCACTCTCTCCTGTTACAAACTTTCTTATCCCTTAACATCACAGATGTGGCTCTCTTGGGGCAACACGGTGGCTCAGTGTTTAGCACTACAGTCTTGCAGCACTGGAGTCCTGGATTCTAATCCTGCCAAGGACAACATCTGAAAGGAGTTTGTATGTTCTCCCCATGTTTGCGTGGATTCCCTCCCATACTCCAAAGACATATTGATAGGGACAAATGTACATTGTGAGCCTTATATGGGGTTCACAATCTACATAACCCCCCCCCCCCCCACACCAAAAAAAAAGGCCCTCTCCTGGATATCTACATACCTCTCCAACTTCACATTTATCAAATCCCACTCCCACACATCTTCTCAGCACAACCTCTCTCTGAAAATGTCCCTCGAGGTCCCCTGGGACCCTATAGCTTCAACCTAAGTCAACTATTAGAGTGTCACGGCTTTTGATACCGCTGTTATGTTGCTGACGTTCTTATATCTCTATGGTTCAGCCATTACTGCTTAGCTATACAAAGTTCCAGACTAGCAGTCATAACTTTCTACTTCTCCTATCTCAAACCCAATATGCCTACAGTGTTTGGTTGATGGGTGCCCAAGACCCATGGGCCACTATGGGGCATAATACTGTATGCAGGAGCCACAATGGGGGATAATACTGTGTGCAGGAGGCACAATGGGGCACAATGGGGCATAATAGTGCATGCAGGAGTATGGGGGTGGAGTGTCAGTCAGAGGGGGAAGGCCCCATGTCAAAAGTTTGCCACGGGGCCCCGCCATTCCTATTCTCGAAAGAATATTCTGGGATGGTGGGACCATATTTCCTCCTGCAAAAAACCCAGTAGGCACACCACTGGGGTTTCAAGGACACTCATCTGCAATAGGTCTGATAAAAATTTAATTATCACATATCAAAAGGATCTCATTACCTGGCATCCCCACAATAAATGGACAAAGTCCATCTCTGGACCCTAAATATATAACACTCAGTGTGGGGTACCCTACCCATTTTGTACAAGTGGGGGAGCGTTAGATAGCTGTTATGGATGATATATAGTTGAATGAGTTTATTGTTCGATACATAACTCTCTATAGTACAGTGATATAACAATACATAACCCTCTATAGTACAGAGATATAAGATACATAACCCTCTATATTACAGTGATATAACAATACATAACCCTCTATAGTACAGTGATATAACAATACATAACCCTCTATAGTACAGTGATATAACAATACATAACCCTCTATATTACAGTGATATAACAATACATAACCCTCTATAGTACAGAGATATAAGATACATAACCCTCTATATTACAGTGATATAACAATACATAACCCTCTATATTACAGTGATATAACAATACATAACCCTCTATATTACAGAGATATAACAATACATAACCCTCTATAGTACAGTGATATAACAATACATAACCCTCTATATTACAGTGATATAACAATACATAACCCTCTATAGTACAGAGATATAAGATACATAACCCTCTATATTACAGTGATATAACAATACATAACCCTCTATATTACAGTGATATAACAATACATAACCCTCTATATTACAGTGATATAACAATACATAACCCTCTATAGTACAGAGATATAAGATACATAACCCTCTATATTACAGTGATATAACAATACATAACCCTCTATAGTACAGAGATATAAGATACATAACCCTCTATATTACAGTGATATAACAATACATAACCCTCTATATTACAGTGATATAACAATACATAACCCTCTATATTACAGTGATATAACAATACATAACCCTCTATATTACAGTGATATAACAATACATAACCCTCTATATTACAGAGATATAACAATACATAACCCTCTATAGTACAGTGATATAACAATACATAACCCTCTATATTACAGTGATATAACAATACATAACCCTCTATATTACAGTGATATAACAATACATAACCCTCTATAGTACAGAGATATAAGATACATAACCCTCTATATTACAGTGATATAACAATACATAACCCTCTATAGTACAGAGATATAAGATACATAACCCTCTATATTACAGTGATATAACAATACATAACCCTCTATAGTACAGAGATATAAGATACATAACCCTATATATTACAGTGATATAACAATACATAACCCTCTATAGTACAGTGATATAACAATACATAACCCTCTATAGTACAGTGATATAACAATACATAACCCTCTATATTACAGTGATATAACAATACATAACCCTCTATAGTACAGTGATATAACAATACATAACCCTCTATAGTACAGTGATATAAGATACATAACCCTCTATAGTACAGAGATATAACAATACATAACCCTCTATAGTACAGTGATATAACAATACATAACTCTCTATATTACAGTGATATAACAATACATAACCCTCTATATTACAGTGATATAACAATACATAACCCTCTATAGTACAGTGATATAAGATACATAACCCTCTATAGTACAGAGATATAAGATACATAACCTTTTCTACACAGATATAACTAATCTCTGCAACTCATTTATTCACCTTATCAATCTACTATTTCTATGTTCTCTCTGGTTTCTGTATCTTTCCTTTGGAATAAGAGCTGAATTACATTGTGAAGAACCTTGGACATCTGATCCCTGAGTTTGGCTGTTCTGTAGATCAGGTAGGAGGAATGGAGAACTGGGAGAAAGTCCACGACAATATAAAATCCTGGAATGACCTCACAGTAAAAATAGTAGTAAACAATACAAATGATATGGCCAATAAAATATAAAGTGTTATATGTACAAGTGAAGGAAATGAATCTCATCAGTGAGTAATATGTCTCCAGATTGATGGATAAGTTACTGCTCATCTTCATCCTTGTTGTGTGATGGTACAGAGAGGTGAAGAGGAGGACGGAGCAGATATAATAAAAATAAATTGGGGATACATTCCCTATTAAAGCAATGTATATATGGGCATTATGAATGCATTCCATGGTTGTATTGTATGTTCCAGTATTGGCGTTGTTAATGATAGCTACCAACAAGGATGTTAAACTATTTAATGCAGAGAGAAGTAGCGAGGATACAATGAGACAACCAGTCCTGTGTAATATCATCCTCCTCAGATACAGGAACAGTCTGGTGTGGAGGTTGGAGATCTTCAGACACAAGACAATGGAGAGAAGAGATGTCAACCAGATATTGGCATAAGCAAAAAAAGAGTAAATCAAATCTATAATGAACAAGGTTATAGGTAAAGAAAGGTCTTTCACAAAGAGTGTGTCTACAAAAAAATACAGAATATTAGCACCTTGAGCGCACATCCTGGAAATCCCAAGAAATGTTACAATGTGGTCAACAGGAGTCACTGAACTTCCTTTCCACCAGTCATTGACATTGACCCCTATAATAAATGAATGTATCACCAGTCCGGCTATGAGAGACATCAGTACTGGGACCAGTATGCCCATATAATGGGTAAGAGAGTGACCCTCTACAATATCAGCCATGTCTTCTGTCTTCTGTGGGAATACTAAAAGAACAGTGAGATTTTATTAAAAGTTAAAGAAAATCATTTTACATGTATTCAAATGGTGACATATTTCCATGGGAAATCTAAACTATATCCCAAAGACTCGGAGCTGGCACACATATAGTAATGCAGAGCAGATCACGTAACATAGCAAGATTGTTTAACATCAGTTACAGACAGAGAAGAAAGAAATGTAAATATTCTGTTCACCTGTTGTTGTTTTTTTTAACTTACAAGTATATTACATATCCAGCAAAACTTCAGTGTCAATAGTACAGTCTTGTCCAAAAGTATTGGCCCCCCTGCAATTCTGTCAGATAATCCTCGTGTTCTTCCAGATAATGATTACAAGCACAAACTCTTTGGTAATATCTTCATTTATTTTGCTTGCAATGAAAAAACACAAAAGAGAATGAAAAAAAAGTCACATCATTGATCATTTTACACAAAACTCCAATACTGGTGCGGACAGAAGTTTTGGCGCCCTCAGCCTAATACTTGATAGCACAACCTTTAGACACAATAACTGCGCACAACCGCTTCCGCTAACCAGCAATGAGTTTCTTACAAGGCTCTGCTGGAATCTTAGACCCTTCTTCTTTGGCAAACTGCTCCAGGTCCCCCCTGAGATGTGAAGGGGGCCTTCTCCAAACTGCCACCAAGAGATCTCTCCCCCTCCCCCACAGGTGTTCTATGGGATTCAGGGCTGGACTCATTGCTGCCACGTTACAAGTCTCCAGGGCTTTCTCTCACCACCATTTTCTAGTGCTGACCTGAAGTGTGTTTTGGGTCCTTGTCCTGCTGGAAGAGCCCTGACCTCTGAGGGAGACCCAGCTTTCTCACACTGGGCCCTACATGATGCTGCACAATGTGTTGGTCGTCTTCAGACTTCATAATGCCATGCACACGGTCAAGCAGTCCAGTGCCAGAGGCAGCAAAGTAACCCCAAAACATCAGGGACCCTCCGCCATGTCTGACTGTAGGGGGCGTCTTCTTTTCTTTGAAGGCCTCTTTTTTTCCTGTAATCTCTATGTTGAGGCCTTTTCCTACTTTTGTCTCCTCTGACCAGAGAACATTCTTCCAGAACGGTTTTGGCTTTCTCAGGTAAGTTTTGGCAAACTCCAGCCTGGCTTATGTCTCTGGGTAAGAAGTGGGGTCTTCCTGGGTCTCCTACCATACAGTCCCTTCTCATTCAGACGCTGACACTGGATAGTACGGGGTGACACTGTTTTACCCTTGGATTGCAGAGCAGCTTGAACTTGTTTGGATGTTAGTCGAGGTTCTTTATCCGCCATCCGCACAATCTTGTGTTGAAATCTCTCATCAATTTTTCTTTCCTGTCCACATCTAGGGAGGTTAGCCACAGGGCCATGGGCTTTACACTTCTTGATGACACTGCGCACGGTAGACACAGGAACATTCAGGTCTTTGGAGATGGACTTGTAGCCTTGAGATTGCTCATGCTTCCTCATAATTTTGCTTCTCAAGTCCTCAGACAGTTCTTTGGTCTTCTTTCTTTTCTCCATGCTCAATGTGGTCACACAAGGACACAGGACAGAGGTTGAGTCAACTTTAATCCATTTCAACTGGCTGCAAGTGTGACTTAGTTATTGCCACCACCTGTTAGGTGCCTCAGGTAAGTAACAGGTGTTGTTAATTACACAAATTAGAGAAGCATCACATGATTTTTCAAACACTGCCAATACTTTTGTCCAGATAGAAAAAGTTTTTTGGAGCTCACCACACTTAATTCTGTGTCCAATTCGGGGTGCACGATAAGCTTTCGGACCAAAAAAGATGGATACCATGACTAAGGAACTGTGTGTTCTGAAACGCGTTGGCGTTTTTTAATGTTTTTTGTCTTGTTTTTTCATTTCTTTTGCACTGTCTGTACTTTTAATATTTAATATGAATTAAAGAAGAAATTTTTTCACCGTCCTCGGAAGTGATACCGATTCCTCTATTTGTTTGCCAATACTTTTGTCCACCCCCTTTTTATGTTTGCTATGGAATTATATCCAATTTGGCTTTTTGACAATTTTTTTTGTGGTTTTCCATTGAAGACAAATTAAATGAAGATAATACCAAAGAATTTGTGCTTGCAATCATTTTCTGGAAGACAATGAGTATTATCTGACAGAATTGCAGGGGTGCCAATACTTTTGGCCAACACTGTACATTCCTTAGAAATCCCTTAAACCCCTTCCTGACAGTCATATTCTTTGATTTTCATTTTTGACTTGGGGGACCCCCGCGAATGGTCTACCGAACGCATTGGCAAGCGGTGTGCAGTGAAAGCACACAGACCCCATGGACTATAATGGGGTCCCTGTGATTTCTGCATGGTCTCTGCACAGAACATGTGGACAGGAAAGTAGTTCACTATCTACTTTCCTGTCCGAATGACTCGTGCGGACACCATGCGGAAAGCACACGGACCCCATTATAGTCTATGGGGTCCGTGTGCTTTCACTGCACACTGCTTTCCAATGCATTCGATAGTCCGTTTGCGGGGGTGCCTATGCGTACTCCCCCAAACGGATTACCAACGCAGATGTGAACGAGACCTAACGTTGATTGTAAGGGAACATTCTGATGGCTGGTTGCCGGAAAATTAGCTTAAGAGCCCCTGTTTTTTGGACATGAGGTAGATGTTCTTTACTATTCAGAGAGTCTGTGTGATAAATATATTTATCTAAATATATTTAATCTGCTTTTATTCACCCAAGATTGCTTATCTCTCAATACCAAATGTGATCTATCATCCATGGCTAAGGAATCTCTCGTAGTTTAAGAGGGTGAGTGATGCATCTGTATACAGAGGATATCCAAAATGAAGGTCATAGGTCAGTGTCCATTTGTTATCATTGAAAAGAGGTGAAAATAAGAAAGCAAAATAAGTCATCAAAAAGAAAAAAAAAATATCAAGAATATCTCCACCAAAATATCATTCAATATTAGTGTACACTGAGCCACTTATTTATATCTTATAGTTTTTAATATAGGTTCTAAATATCCAAATAAGAACAACTGGGGTAAGATTTTCAAAACAACTATGGAAAAGGGGTAACAAAAGGTAAATTCTGAGCAGGAGACCAATAGGGTCCATAAAGCTTAAAGTGGTTTCCCATGGGAGCTGATTAGGGTGGAGCCGATCTTGAGATTTCAGGATCGATTTTAAGATCCAATTTCTGATCATTTTCCAGCCAATCGCGATCATGAAATTTGCTCAATCGCTGATCGAGATCCGATATTTTCCAAACCCGATCGCTCAACCCTAGAGCTGATCTGTAAAAATGTAGTTCAGCCAATGCAAAATTTACAGAGCCTCTTTCCTAGCTCTGTAGACTGTATAGTACCAGGATTGGCGGATGATAAGTGTGGGGGTCAGATGTAAGGAAATCCTGGAAAATTGCAATGGCTCCACTTGTTTGAATGGGCTGGGCTGCAATGTCAGTACAAGCTCCACCTACAGTCCTATGAAAAAGTTTGGGCACCCCTATTAATCTTAATCATTTTTAGTTCTAAATATTTTGGTGTTTGCAACAGCCATTTGAGTTTGATATATCTAATAACTGATGGACACAGTAATATTTCAGGATTGAAATGAGGTTTATTGTACTAACAGAAAATGTGCAATATGCATTAAACCAAAATTTGACCGGTGCAAAAATATGGGCACCTCAACAGAAAAGTGACATTAATATTTAGTACATCCTCCTTTTGCAAAGATAACAGCCTCTAGTCGCTTCCTGTAGCTTTTAATCAGTTCCTGGATCCTGGATGAAGGTATTTTGGACCATTTCTTTCTACAAAACAATTCAAGTTCAGTTAAGTTTGATGGTCGCCGAACATGGACAGCCCGCTCTCAAATGATCTGAAAACAAAGATTGTTCAACATAGTTGTTCAGGGGAAGGATACAAAACGTTGTCTCAGAGATTTAACCTGTCAGTTTCCACTGTGAGGAACATAGTAAGGAAGTGGAAGACCACAGGGACAGTTCTTGTTAAGCCCAGAAGTGGCAGGCCAAGAAAAATATCAGAAAGGCAGAGAAGAAGAATGGTGAGAACAGTCAAGGACAATCCACAGACCACCTCCAAAGAGCTGCAGCATCATCTTGCTGCAGATGGTGTCACTGTGCATCAGTCAGCAATACAGCGCACTTTGCACAAGGAGAAGCTGTATGGGAGAGTGATGAGAAAGAAGCCGTTTCTGCACGTACGCCACAAATAGAGTTGCCTGAGGGATGCAAAAGCACATTTGGAGAAGCCAGCTTCATTTTGGAAACAAAGATTGAGTTGTTTAGTTATAAAAAAAGGCGTTATGCATGGCGTCCAAAAAGAAACAGCATTCCAAGAAAAACACTTGCTACCCACTGTAAAATTTGGTGGAGGTTCCATCATGCTTTGGGGCTGTGTGGCCAATGCCGGCACCGGGAATCTTGTTAAAGTTGAGGGTCGCATGGATTCCACTCAGTATCAGCAGATTCTTGAGAATAATGTTCAAGAATCAGTGACGAAGTTGAAGTTACGCCGGGGATGGATATTTCAGCAAGACAATGATCCAAAACACTGCTCCAAATCAACTCAGGCATTCATGCAGAGGAACAATTACAATGTTCTGGAATGGCCATCCCAGTCCCCAGACCTGAATATCATTGAACATCTGTGGGATGATTTGAAGCGGGCTGTCCATGCTCGGCGACCATCTAACTTAACTGAACTTGAATTGTTTGTCCAAAATACCTTTATCCAGGATCCAGGAACTGATTAAAAGCTACAGGAAGCGACTAGAGGCTGTTATCTTTGCAAAAGGAGGATCTACTAAATATTAATGTCACTTTTCTGTTGAGGTGCCCATACTTTTGCACCGGTCAAATTTTGGTTTAATGCATATTGCACATTTTCTGTTAGTACAATAAACCTCATTTCAATCCTGAAATATTACTGTGTCCATCAGTTATTAGATATATCAAACTGAAATGGCTTCTGCAAACACCAAAATATTTAGAACTAAAAATGATTAAGATTAATAGGGGTGCCCAAACTTTTTCATAGGACTGTATATGTATAGCAATGTGTGCGTCATGAACCTTCACCAGTCATAGACCTGCTTGGCTTTTCTAAGGAGAGGTAGCAATTGGAAGTCCTAGACACTCCATTTAAAGAAGTACATGAATACATAAATACATATAATATAGCTTTAATATGGAATCATACCATCTTATACAAGAATACATAGCCCCCTTACTACAGTGAAAGAATTAAACTCCCCCAACCCATTTACCCTACTGAGCTGTCATCTCTATGTTCTCTCTAGTTTCTGTATCTTTCCTTTGGAATAAGAAATGAATTACATTGTGGAGAACCTTGGACATCTGATCCCTGAGTTTGGCCGTTCTGTAGATCAGGTAGGAGGAATGGAGAACTGGTATAAAGTCCAAGGCGGTATAAAACCCTGGAACGGATACACAGTAAAAGTAATAGTAAACAACACAAATAACATGGCCAATAAAGTACATAGTGTTGTATATGAAAGTGAAGGACAGAAATCTCATCGTTGAGTAATATGTCTCCAGATTGATGGATAAGTTACTGCTCATCTTCATCCTTGTTGTGTGATGGTACAGAGAGGTGAAGAGGAAGACTATGGCGATGTAAAAGATTAGAAATGGGAAGAAGGTTCCGATGGTAATTATGTAAATTGTGTTATTATAAATACAATACATTGATAGATAATCTGTGGTTGTATTATGTATTTCACTACTGGTGATCTTAGTGATGGTCAACGATAAAGATATTAAACCATTTAAGAAAGAGAAAAGTATTGAGGCTACAATGAGCTGAAGAGTCCTGTGTAATATCATCCTCCTCAGATACAGGAACAGTCTGGTGTGGAGGTTGGAGATCTTCAGACACAAGACAATGGAGAGCAGAGTTGTTAACCAGATATTGGCATAAGTAAATAAAGAGTAAAATGCATCCAAAAATACCAGTGTAAAACTTGAAGAAGGATTACTCATGGAGAGTTTACTCACAAATAAAAATAGAGTATCAGAACACTGGGCACACATCCTTGAAATCCCAAGAGACGTTACAATGTGGTCAACAGGAGTCACTGATCTTCCTTTCCACCAGTCGGTGACATTGACCCCTATAATAAATGAATGTATCACCAGTCCAGCTATGAGAACCATCAGTGCTGGGAGCAGGAGACCCAGATACTGGACTTTAGTTTCACTCTCATTAGTTTCAGCCATCTCTTCTTTTTCCTGAATCCTGATAATCAGCTGAGACTTTACTGATGGTTTAGAAAAAAACAAATGTCATTCATACAAACGTTGAAATAGCTACATTGGAATTATAGATTGTACAGTGTTGACCAAAAGTATTGGCAGCCCTGTAATTCTGTCAGATAATACTCAGTCTCTTCCAGAAAATGATTGCAATCACAAATTCTTTGGTATTATTATCTTCATTTAATTTGTATTCAATGGAAAATCACAAAAAAATTGTCAAAAAGCCAACTTGGATATAATTCCACAGCAAACATAAAAAGGGGGTAGACAAAAGTATTGGCACCGTTTGAAAAATCATGTGATGCTTCTCTAATTTGTGTAATTAACAGCACCTGTTACTTACCTGAGGCACCTAACAGGTGGTGGCAATAACTAAATCACACTTGCAGCCAGTTGAAATGGATTAAAGTTGACTCAACCTCTGTCCTGTGTCCTTGTGTGACCACATTGAGCATGGAGAAAATAAAGAAGACCAAAGAACTGTCTGAGGACTTGAGAAGCAAAATTGTGAGGAAGCATGAGCAATCTCAAGGCTACAAGTCCATCTCCAAAGACCTGAATGTTCCTGTGTCTACCGTGCGCAGTGTCGTCAAGAAGTGTAAAGCCCATGGCACTGTGGCTAACCTCCCTAGATGTGGATGGAAAAGAACAATTGACGAGAGATTTCAACGCAAGATTGTGCGGATGGCAGATAAAGAACCTCGACTAACACCCAAACAAGTTCAAGCTGCTCTGCAGTCCAAGGGTACAACAGTGTCACCCCGTACTATCCGTCAGCGTCTGAATGAGAAGGAACTGTATGGTAGGAGACCCAGGAAGACCCCACTTCTTACCCAGAGATATAAAAAAGCCAGGCTGGAGTTTGCCAAAACTTACCTGAGAAAGCCAAAAATGTTTTGGAAGAATGTTCTCTGGTCAGAGGAGACAAAAGTAGGAAAAGGCATCAACATAGAGATTACAGGAAAAAAGAGGCCTTCAAAGAGAAGAAGACGCCCCCTACAGTCAGACATGGTGGAGGTTCCCTGATGTTTTGGGGTTGCTTTGCTGCCTCTGGCACTGTACTGCTTGACCGTGTGCATGGCATTATAAAGTCTGAAGACGACCAACACATTGTGCAGCATCATGTAGGGCCCAGTGTGAGAAAGCTGGGTCTCCCTCAGAGGTCAGGGCTCTTCCAGCAGGACAAGGACCCAAAACACACTTCAGGTCAGCACTAGAAAATGGTGGTGAGAGAAAGCCCTGGAGACTTGTAAAGTGGCAGCAATGAGTCCAGCCCTGAATCCCATAGAACACCTGTGGGGGAGGGGGAGAGATCTCTTGGTGGCAGTTTGGAGAAGGCCCCCTTCACATCTCAGGGGGGACCTGGAGCAGTTTGCCAAAGAAGAATGGTCTAAGATTCCAGCAGAGCCTTGTAAGAAACTCATTGCTGGTTAGCGGAAGCGGTTGTGCGCAGTTATTGTGTCTAAAGGTTGTGCTACCAAGTATTAGGCTGAGGGCGCCAATACTTCTGTCCAGACCAGTTTTGGAGTTTTGTGTAAAATGATCAATGATTTCACTTTTTTTTCATTCTCTTTTGTGTTTTTTTCATTGCAAGCAAAATAAATGAAGATATTACTAAAGAGTTTGTGCCTGTAATCATTAACTGGAAGACAACGAGGATTATCTGACAGAATTGCAGGGGGGCCAATACTTTTGGCCAACACTGTATCACATAGACTGAGCTGGGAAAAGTCTACAAATGCATAGCAGATCAGTAGGTGATCAAATAGTGATGAGGAGAGTGACATGGGCGCTTATGTTGCGATCGGGCAGGATCCTGGCTCAGAGACCATTGTGGAGGACATCAGTAACATCCAAACAGTACTCAGTGATGATGTAGCCGATCACAATTTGGAGCTGTGTGGTGAAGCAGCTTCATCATCATCAGGAGAAGAGATTGGAAGCTGATGCACGAGGCAACAGTGGAGCCAGCAAGTCTGTAATATGGCTGGGAGTCAGCTGGGTGGCAGCAGTGGGAGGTTGGGAGCCAAACATTCCCAGGGTAGACCACCCACTTCACATCAGCCTACCTGCCTGGAAAGCAGTGGTGCGGGGGTTCACAAATACAGTGGTGGTAGCATTAAGTCAGTGTGCAGTGTTGACAGTTTTTGTTAAGCCACCGGGGAAGGTGAACATGGCCATATATGGAATCTTTGGGCAGAAGGTGAAGCGTGGCCAGGGTACCAATGTTGGCACCACAGCCCTGCATCAAAATATGCAGCATCACCATAAAGTGGCCTGGGAAAACCGTTGCTCCAATATGGTGAGCCAGCCGGCTGCAGCTACCGCTGCATCACCCAGTGGCACGCACCCCATTTCATGCAGTCAAGTCACCATCTCACCTAAAGGAAACTTTGTGTCCTTACCATTATCTGCTGGTCCTGATTCTCCTGCTTCTCCTCCTCCTAGTCAGTCATTGACTCATCTAAGAGTCAGGACAAGCTGAACTACTATAGAGACACCCTATGCAATCAGTTGGTCGCTGCCTATCTGCGCCATCAGCTATTCTCTCGTAGGTCTGACCGGGGCGCCCTGGGTGCTCACTTTGTACTGAAATTGCTGCTGTGGGGGGACAGGAGGAATATCAGCAACGTCAGCAGCAGCCTGAGCCTAGAGTCGCTGATGATCAGCTTTCTTCACCCACATAGGGAAGAAACTACTCACCAGCTGCTAGTCATAGAGCAGAACCTCAACCAGCAGGAGGTGGCATACTTGGAGTGCACCCTGCCACCTGTCATCGAAGATCCACTGGACTACTGCGCAGCCAAACTGAATTTGTGGCGGCAACTGGCCGAATTTGCCCTGGAAAATCTGTCCTGTCCGGCCAGTAGTGTGGCATCAGAGTGGGTGTTTAGTTCAGCAGGGTCCATGGTTACCACAAGGAGAACTCAACTGTGGAGACACTGATCTTTGTCAAAATAAATCAGGCATGGATCAGCCAAGATTTCCACCCACCAATGCCTGATGCATCAGATTAAATTATACTTGATGCCTTACCCAAACTTTGACAAAAGAGAAAGGTTTCTTCTGGCTACTTGCCACAGCTACTATTCTCATGCTGCCACTAGGATTGAGCGATCATATTCAGAAAATATTGGATTCCGATCAGCGATCGAGAAAATTTCATGATCGCGATAGGAATTCTGAACACAATCTTTTTAGGTGGGATCGAGATCGGTGATTATTTCCCACAATGCTTTGCTACTGGCCAAGAATTGTGGGAAAAGCTAACAATGTTAGCCTTCACACTGAGTATACGCTCTGCTCATTCTGAGTGGAGTGTATACTCAGTGTGAAGGCCCGGTGCAGTTCCATAGGAATGAATGGAAGCAGCCGGCTCACAGCCTTAACCCCCTGCGCGCCGGCT